>NW_020664372.1:36313039-36333543 GCF_002925995.2 Terrapene triunguis
CCAATGGGGGTGGCGAGAAGCGGCGCGGGCGAGCGATGTGCTGGCTGCGGCTTCCCGCCGCCCCCATTGGCCCAGGACAGCAAACCGCGGCCAGTGGGGGCCGCGATCGGCCGAACCTGCCGCGTCAGCAGGTAAATAAAACTGGCCCGGCCCACCAGGGTGCTTACCCTGGCAAGCCGCGTGCCAAACATTGCCGATCCCTGGTGTAACTTATGACGGTCAGGGGTGTGGTTTTTTCACACCCCTGACTGACAAAAGTGCTAGTGTAGACATAGCCACACCACAGGCCTCACCATCCCAGAATCAGGAGGGTGCATACACACCTCAGTCCCTCCTCCCCCGGGGTGCAAGCTCTGTGCTTTGTCTCACCTACAGCATGCCAATTGTACTTGGGGATTCCTCAGATACACACCTCCTGCTTTTATACTGATCTATCTGCAGTCACCTTCCTAGTAACCTGGCATAGTGCTAGAGAACTCTGCAGGGGCATGGTGTGAAGAACGCTCTCCCTGCCCACAAGGTGGCAGCAGAGCAACCCTGCAACCCCTACTTTAGCCTCATGGCAGAATAGGCTCTGCAGCTTAGTGACCCCTGTGTGTGGGGAAGACCTGGCATATTCTCCTAAAGAGAAATCCTCCATTCCTGCTCCCACCTGCAACCACATCACCAGAGCTGCTGTACATGAAGCTGAGCTTTAGGGTGCGCAGGAGATCACTATACTTTGCATGAACTCCTGGTATCCTGCTCTCCCCCGTTTGGCTTCAAGGTCACCTCTGTACCAGCAGAAGAATTGGAAGAATAGGGCCTATATGTTATAACCATTGTCCCTCTAATGTGTTCCACTGCTGTCTCAGAAAAAAATGCAACACAGCTGAAAAGAAAGAATAGGTATTGTATTATATCTATCAAATCTAGCAGTCAATGTACTTACATTGCTGGGCTTCCCATTTTTTATTTAATTCCAAATGCAGCTTGACTTTACTTTGCAGAGCAGGTCTTCCCCACGTTGGAATGCCTGCCAGTAGCAACCACCCACGTCGGCTGCCTATTAAAATTATATAGCATTTTGACAACTCTCCAGAGGAACATTAAACCTTCTCAGAGCTGGTTGGGGGGTAAAAATTAAAAAATAATAATAAACTTCTCCATGCTTAATTATTCCCTGCACCTTTGTAGCCAATTTAGAATCTATTGATCCCAGTGCCAAGAAATGGTTTCTCTTTAAACTACCTAATACTTTCGGGGATAGTTTCACTGTCAAATTTATGCCTATTGCATGGCTAGGAGAGTTCTGTATTTTAACCACGCATACAATAGTTCATTATATTTGTTTTTGTTCTCTTCAGTAGCTGTGATGTGACGTCTAAACATTCTTCCAGAAAAGCCCGTTTCAAAAGCAAACTGAATATTTTAATATAAGTGCTAATTTACTGCCCTCCAGTTGAGTCTGGATCTAGTTTAGGAGTGCTTGCTTTGAATGTCTGCACTTGTATTGTGCAAAGTCTCGTTATCTTCATTTTACCTCAGAAATTGGAGGCAGCGATAAAGAAAACGTGAAAAAATTATACCACAGCATCAGATTAGTAAGGGGGAGAATATTGTTATTTGTTATATCTGGATGCATTTTAGGAAATTAAAGGAGCTGCAGTTTATCTTAATTGTGTAATGCTAACTAGAGCCTGATCTTGTGAGGTGCCAAGAGCAATCAACTTCTACTGGAGTCAATGGGAGCTGAGGGTGCTCAGCTGTTCCTGGAAAATGCTTAGCATCACACAGGATTGGGACCGAAGGGAAATCAAATTATAATTTTTAAGCACAGTTAAATGTAAAGCATCTCTAACATCAGGTGGTATAGAGCCAATATTATTAAACAGCCAGGAAATAGTTTCATTTAGTCTTTACAAGATCCCTTCTTCCTTTCTGTTTGGAAAGTACCTAGCACATTATGATTTCTACCAAAAACAAATACTAATTAATAATTAGTAATAATAGTTTAGCTGAGAATATTAAGTGTTTTTAGAAACTAGCTTTTAAATAAACTTTAGTTTTGCATTTCCCTGTCTCACTGACTCGTTTTCCTCCTGATTTCTATGGGATTTGATTGGTTCCCAAAGGCCCCCTTGTTGGGTATCTTTCTGTTTCATGCTTTCTACAGCAACACACAATATATTGTGGAAAGGAGGAAGCGTATGATTTCGTTTGTGGCCGGAGTCCCACTATCAGTGCATTCCAGAGATTAAAGTTTGTCAACTGGTGGTTTTCTGTAAACGGTACTTACAAGAAATGAGCACTGCTAAGAGACTAGGCTGCAGAAATCTTTACTTTCCACCTTCATTACTGCTCTAACTCTCTTCAGTAATGACTATTGCTTCTTCCAGAGTACTGTGTCATTTTACTGATTCTATACACTTTATATCTGATTTATTACCCAGTACCCACTTTTCTTTGTTCAGACCATGTCCACACCCACATTCCCTTTGGGCTTGTTTTGGGGGGTAGGAAGTGGGTGTGTGTGGATGGAATGAAGGTGTAAAAGAGTGCAAAGACCTATGCATGGCAATATGTGGTAAACACCTGTTTGCTCCATCATCCTGCCCATTGGTGATTCTGCAGTAGTGTAAAAGGCATCTAAAATTAACAAGAGGAGGGAATGCAAAAACAATCAGGAGTGTGGTGAAGCTGGAAGAGGGCATGTTCTATGTTAAATAGGCTAACTATTATGCTGTGGTCTTCTATCAGTGAATAAACAGGTAATAGCCCTGCCAATTAACTGGCTCTCTCTTCGGAAATTTGTGTGCTTTAAACTTACAGATGATGGGAAACAGTTTTCCCATTCAGGGGAAAATATTCAAGATTTCAAAAAAAGTTCCTGTCCTGAATTGGGACAAAAGGTCAAGTTCTTGACAATTTTTGCGAACCAACAAACGAGGGGGGGGGGGATTGGTTCAGCTCAGCTTAAACATTTTATTTCAATTTGGATGATTTTTAGGTTTTTGTACTATATTAACTCAAATTTAAAAACAAAAGGTTGTTCTGAACCATGAAATCAGATTTTTTTTCTTTAAGAATATATCAAAATAGGACATTTCAACAATTTCAAAACTTTTTTTTACAAAAAAATAATCAAGTTGAGAAATTCATCTAAACCACACCTTTCCTGCAAACAGATTTGGTTTTGATGAATCAACATTTTTCTACCAAAAATAGTTCATCAAAAAATTCCTGACCACCCCTTATTAAATTAGATTATTGCTATCCCTGTTGGGTCCAAGCAGTTAGCCAATAGGGTTTTGCAGAGTGTTTCTGTTAGGAGAAATTGATGATGGAATCAGGTATTTACAAAGAATGTACATAAAGTCCTGTTTACCTGGACACAGTAGGACTCAAATAACAAGAAGCAGTTTTGTTGCTCATAATTCCAAGCCTCTTCCAGCCAGAACTCTGCCCAAAAATCTCTCTTGGCTTTCTCTCAGGGCCATTCTGCAAGTGCTTTTTTGGCAGTCTCTTTGGCTCACTGCTTCTCTGCCTGCTTGCTGGCTGCTTCTGACTCTCAGACACAGTCACACAGATGAAATCAACTCTATGCTGAGGTCATTCCATCTAGTCTTTGGATGGTGGCATCCATTGTTTCAGCTATCACTAAACAAAGAGGATTTAATTGTTCCTTCATTTAGCCTGAATGAAAGGTGCCTAACATGCCCAACAGCTTCAACAAGATGCCCATAGATCAAAATAACAAAGTTACTAAGAAAGACTAAGTGCTCCTGTATCTATTGAGCAACACTGAGCTCTTCACTCTTCGGGTATGTCTACGCTGCAGCTCTGAGTGTGCTACCCAGCTCAGGTAGACAGACACCTGCTATCTCTGCTTAAGTTAGTGCCCTAAAGATAGCAGTGTAGCCAGGGGTAGCACAGCTGCCTGAATACATACCTGGGGGTCTGGGTGGGTTTGTACTCAGGTGGCTAGCCTGAGCTGCTGCCCGTGCTACCCCCAGCCATACTACTATCTGTAGCATGCTAGCTCAAGCAGATTTAGTGCATGTCTGTCTTTCTGAGCTGGGAGGCATGCTGCCACCTGCAGCACAGAGGTACCCATAAAGTCCCTCCATTGTTTCCCTCAGGTGCCTACATCAGCAGCGCTGATCAGTGAGAAATGTTGTGGAAGACTCTCCATGAAGCCTGCTAATACTACTACTTCAGTCATACTTTTAGCATCACCACCTATCTGGATTTGTCCTATGCGATCAAATGACTATGTTGCGCTAAGACCTCAGCACATTCCTTTTGTAGTATTTCCAACCCTGCTAGCCCACACAGCTTGGGATATCATTTTAGATTTCCAGCATGATAGACCATTGTGCTGCCACTGAACCCCCAGGCCAGCTCTTTCTACAGAAATTACAAACCCTATTCTAACTCAGTTATACAAAAAAGATGTCATCCTTTCAAGGGGTGTTGAAATAGGCTCTTTTATCTGCAACACGTGGCCTGCTTTTTAGAATCGCTGAGCATGTGAAGATCACATTGACTTCAGTGGGATTAGAAGGTGCTCATCAAATCTGAAAATTCAGCCAAAGTGCAAGCAGCCTCTGCCTAACATATTTGATTTATTACATCTGCCAGAAAGATCGATGTGGATGTAACTGCTTCAGTGTTGCTTAATGTATTTGTACATGGAGAAAAAATGCAGATCCAGTGCTGCTCCAGCAACCGCCCCTATAAATGTTGGCATCTTAATGGAATGTTAGCACTTAAAAGAACACTGCTGTGTTCTGCTGTAGCAGGCTTCAGCAGCACAGTGGTTGGTATCATAATGTCAATAAGAGAGACAATCATTTGGCTAGTTTTCATATGCTATGCAAAACAGAATTAACCTGAACTATGGAGCTCTGACCAGCACCTCCGTAATGTATATGCTATAGCCACAAACTTGTCACAGAAGAAAGAAACAAGATATTTTGGCATTATCTGGCTACATACTTGATTTCTGAAATAATTTGCCAATGTTAAGCAGGTATTTTGAACCCTGTAATAATAATACCCGGTGCTTATTTAAGAGGACTAAATATGCAACAAGCCTAGGTACAAATGGATTTATTTAAGGTCACCATAGAATTTCCTCTGAGTGTATTCCTTTGACACAGCTCTGGATTTCTTTGTTTTTGTGGTTTGTGGTTCTGTGTGCATTACCCATAATCTTATAAAATGGGTATTACTGACCAAATCTTGCAGGGTGCTGAGAACCCGCAACTCCCTGACTTTTAAGGGAGTTGCGGGTGCTCGGCACCTTAAGAATTGGCCCTGTAAAAGGAACCAACCAAGTGGTTTAGTGGGGCTTAAATGCTTATTAATCTCAAAAGTCAGCTAAACCACCATAACCACAGCAGTCACGATTCATTACACTATTATTATGATTATCTGCCATCTAGAAATCACAAAGCCCGCTAAAAAGAAATATTAGGGAAATATCATTCTCTCTCTACTGTTGTTTGGTTTATTTAAATTTCTTTAACTGGCTTCCCTCCCCTCCTCCCCCAAAATGGAAAGTACTACATATTTCAAGCATTAAGGAGAGCTTCTGACGTCTGGGATTTTTTTATTATTTTTTTTCAGCCAGAAATTACAGCTCTCAGCTAGCAGTAGAATTCTACAAATGAGAGTCCTCATTCTCAGCTACTGGCTGATGGTGACCTTTCTGATTCTGTTTCTGAGGAACAGCAATAATAAGAGAAAAAAACAAGGTAATGGATGCACTGAGAATACTTCATAGATGTTGCAAATCTGCACCATTTCCTCTTTACTTCCTGTGCTAATACCAATAAAATTGTTTGAATATTCAGTTAAGACAAGGGAACATTCCAAAAGTCTGCATTTTAAAATCTTGCATTGTTTTCACAGATCAACCATTTATTTCCATGCAAATGGAAATTGGTCACCAGCAGTAGAGAGCCAGAACTGGTGTTGGCTCACCTTGGTGATAACACAACAGATCTTGTGCTGTGCTCTCAGCAGAGTTGTGACTTGTCTCAGACCAGCTTCTTCCACTGGTATCATTCCACACTTTCTAAAGCACAGTTCTTCAAAACCAGAGAAACACAGTAAAAGCAGCAGCACTTCAGAACATTACCCAGCAGAGAACGTAGAAACTGAAAATACAAGTCTTTGTGTATGTCACTTCAAATATTCTATTTTTCAGCTACAGTGAAAACAAGATTCTCCCATGGCCAAAGTCCTCAGTTTCCCTTCCAGATGCCTGGTGTTCCTGAGGCATCGTAGAGTAACCAGAAAGCTGTAAGTGCAGCTGGAGATTGCCTTCATGTGGTTTGCTCTACGCCACCTGTAGTATAGTAAATGTGTCAGGGCAGCCCAGAGGCATGGCTGGCACACGCTGCTCTAGCACAATGGCTCCTAGGGAAGCATGTTCCAGCCAGTGTAATTTACAGTAGCTCTAAAGTTGCTTTAAGTTATCTCATGGGGGAGACTGAACAAGCCCCTGGCTGCCTCATGGATTAAGGGAATAGCAATGTGCTTAGAACCACCTCCCTCCATCCCACAAGTACAGTGCTGGGCACAGCTTGGCTGGACTCAAGGATCTGTACTTACTAGATGGAAGTAAGAGGCTAGCATTGCGTGAGGGAGTCTGCAAGGAAAAGGATTTTGTTCCTGGAAAGGGACATGAGCCAACCAGTGCCCCGCCCTCTCCTGTGATCCTGGTGCCCCTGGAGGGAAGAGCAGGAATGCTCAGTAATCTCAGCCAAGTACATTTGTTGTAGCCAGAGGAAGAAGTAATCTGTTGATTGCTTCTTCATTAAAGATTCTGGCACCAGGGCAGGGGCAGACTGCTAGCAGATCCCTACCCTGATAATTCTATGGCAGAAGGGGTAAGGAAAGCACGTTGTAACCAGCTTTCCTTTCTCCCTGGATCCTGCTGCAATAGATGCTGGTGAACCACCTCATGAATAGCTTGCTAGTGTAGGTCCTGATCCAGTAAACGCTTCTATATGTGAGTAGAGCTGGAAGGGAAACAGGTTTCCCACCCTGAGACAATGTTTGCCATTTCTAAAATTGGCCTGTTCTGTACTGGGATGAAACCAAGACTTTTCAAAGTTTTTGAACAAGAACAGAGAGTGACACGCCCCCTCTCCCCACTCCAGAATAGGCCCGTGGTTAGAGCATTTACCTGGAATATGGAACACTAAGGTTCCAATTCTTGCTTTGCCTGATTCAGACCAGGACTTGAACCTGTCTCTAATAGCCTAGGTGGAGGCCCTAGTGACTAGGTTATTCTAGGGCAGATCCTTCACTCTCTGGTTTTGACCACAAATTCCATTCTGAACCTGAGAAACCTTTCCTACTGAAAGTTTTAGCAAAACAGATATGTTCCCACCATAAGTTTTGGTTTAGACAAATCAACATTTTCTAATGAACGAGTCAGGAAATTCCCGACTAGCTGCATGTGTGTGTAGTCCCATTATGATCAGCGTGACTACTGATGAACACAAATTTACACTTGTGCATAAATGGTTGTGGGCTTAGAGCCTTACGCTGCTAGTTGCTCATTATTGCATCCATGTCTGTGAAAATGGATGTCAGCTGTACAAAAATATATTAATCAACCAACCAAACCCTCTTTCTCTTGCTCTGTTTACCTCTATCCTGTCTTTATTTATATGAAAACTTTATCAGAAAGACCACATCTGCCCTGTCCACACTAGCATTAAGCTGAACAGGTTTGAGAACTGTTTCATGAAGGTGTTTTTTTGAAGGGGCTGAGCAAACCCAATCTGAATAAAATAAGAACTAATCTGAACTCTCACCCCAAACTCAAGCTGAACCCGCACTGCAAGGTTTTTTATTAAACCTTCAAAGTAACTTTATTTTTTCCTCTGTGCCCCAGCCATTCCTGGTTCCAAAGAGGACCACAGATAGGGGTACCAAAATATGGTGCTGTTCTCACAAGATTTCTAGTACAACAGAAGGGATGCATTTGTGGTCAAAGCACAGGGCTATAAGTCAGGAGATCAGTTCCACTGTGGTCTCTGCTACATCATTCCTGTGTGACTTTGGGATAGTTATTTGTTAGTTTCTCTGGTCAGATTTTCATTGTTGCTGGGTTTTGTGGGCATGATATTGTGCCTGTGATTATTTCCACCCACAATTAAAAGGTGGGGATAAAGCCAAGTAGCTGACTGTGCTTATTTAACAGATACTTAGGTCTTGATTCTGAATGCTGAGCATTCTGTCCCTGATCCAGCAAAGCACTTAAGTACATGCTTAACTTCATGCATGTGGGTAGTTCCACTGAGCCACAGCACTCAGCACCTGGTGGGAATCAAGTCCTTAGATGGATAAATGGAAGGATATGTACATGTGATTTATAGTAGGTGCAAAAATTACGGCACAATTATTCATGCCTACAAAACATAAGACCATGTTGAGGTCTATTTAAAATCAAGCCATAAGTGTCTTATTATCTTCACCAACTTTTTTGAGATTCACCCATCACTTGCATTTTGGTACCTTCAATAATTACTCGTGGAGGAAAAACTGCTATGTCCTTCCTAGAGATAGTTGACGTCCAAAAATATTGCCTCCTCTTGAATGTACAATGTAATAATTAAGTATTGATTTACTGGTGCTGAAAGGTCATAACTTCCAGATATAGTTTCAATATAGCAGATCTGTGGAGAGAGATTTTTAGCATTTATTACCTCCATTTCTTCAATGTACAGTACCCATAAAGAATTCGATATGTCGCATCTGGTCCACACAACTCCCACCGGAAGGGAATTTTGCGACTAGGCTCCATCAATGAATTATTTTACTGCTGAAGAGGTCAGATCATACATGGCAATTAAAGTTTTATGTGTAGTTTGATCCATGATGGCTCCGTTTTGATGTAACAGGAAAAAAACACACAGATTTGTGCTCATTGTCATCAGGGAAGCAGGTCCAGAAATCTTTGCTGTCTGGCCCAAGCTAGGGGTATTAAGCTTACTTTGGCTCTGTCCTATTTTATCTTTAACACCTTTTGAATGAGTGGAAAAGGGGGAAGAGTGTAAAGGAGAACTTGTTCCCAGTCTATGAGGAATGCATCTGAAATGGATTGACAGTCTCTCCCTGCTCTTGAACAGAACTTTTGGCATTTCACATTCTGTTGGGAGCAAATAGGTCTATGTCCAGACTTCCCCACAGTGTGAAGATTTCATTGATCACTGATGTCTTCAAAAGACCACGTGTGCAGCGATTTTGCTGATCTGCATGGCTGTTGTGCTTTCCCACTGAGCCTAGATATAGCTTGTGCTCTGTACCCCAGTCCCAAAGAGCTACTGCCTCTTTGCATAGATGAGTGGAGTGAGCATTTACTTGCTTGTTCAGATTTAAAAATTTTATTAAAGCTAATGTTAAAAAAATTATATAATACATAAGTTGAGAAAAGAGTGTCTGTACATCTGGGTATAGTGCTTAGATTATCCACAAATACAAAGTTAGCTTTTAAAAGTCGTATGATACATAGAGTACATAATCAGCAATAACCCAAATTTAGGTGAATAGATTTAACAATACAGTTTAGATATTAGAATCCGAATACTCGGGTACATCACTCATGAAAAGTTGTACAGAGATTTGGTTGTGGAAAGCAAAATATATCAATGAGTGGAGATTGTCCCTCAGTAACTGAGAATTAGGTAGGTTGCCCATTTAGAAAATACTATCCATGAGGAAAGTATTTGTTACTTTCCTGATTGCGCTTCTCATCGGCACTCCAGCTCATCCCTCCTGGGTATTGCCGATGCCCGGTGATGTGTTCTATGTAGATGTCTCTCAACCACCTGATGTCATCCGACACCATGAGTTGCCGCATCAGCTGAGCGTAGCATTGACCGATTCCGCTTTCTCTCAGCACTCGCTCATTACTGGGGTCCCATGCACCTAAGGCTTCAATAATCAGTGTGTGTGTCTGGACTTGGTAATCCTTAGCTTTCAAGGTTTTGGCCAGAGCGGCGTATTTCTCTACCTTTCAAGCTTGGGCATCGTGGAAGGCTGGGGTCCTGTTCTCGAACGGCACTGTGACATCCACCATGATGATCTTCTTCTGGTCCTCCTGGTGATGACAATGTCCAGTTGCAATTGGCTGTCGGTTCCGGGGATGGCAGAGTTTACGGCAACCTTCCCCACGGACGGTGGGATGGCTCTGGCCGGGCGATCTTGAATGGTGTTGTGTCGCGGCTGCCAAGCTCTCAAATGGAGCTTGTAGCTATACAGGATGTGGAGTAGTGTTTCATTGGCGTAGCCATACTTCCTGCATCGCTTGTCCCAATTCCCATGGCAAACGACTCCATTCAGTGGGATGCAGTTGAGCCGGGCCTTGTGGATGAACTTCCAGTTGGCAAATCGGGTGATGCTGCCTCCAGAGAGGAAGTGGTGGCTGGCGTCCCACTTGCACGTCACCTCGAATGCCTTGCCCTGGTCCGGCTTCAGTTTCAGGTTTTCCACGTATTGGCAGCGGATGGCATCATTCAGGGTCCTCTCCAGCACAGTTCTAGCTCTCGGAGTTATAGTAGTGTGATCTGTATTCTTCACCTGTGGCACCAGGACTCCCAGCTCCTGGCGTTCCTCACACCACATCCAGTGGCATTGGCAGCCGTATCATTGCGGGCACGAGTCCAGAGCGAAGCAAAGTCTCCCTGTCTCTTCCAAATTCACCTTCCAGCGAGCCGCTCAGGTAGGTGGTGACATCTTGGTTGGAGGGGTCCTGGCGATTCGCTTCTTGATGGCATCCTGCAGAGCATTCTTCGCGATGTTCCTCACTGTGGCACATTTCCTGGGCACTCACTTTCAGACAGGAAAGGGATGGGAGGAAGGAGGACAGGCGTCAAACTGAATAACATATCTGCTGTGTACTCTCTCTAGAATCCATTTCTCTGAAGTTATTGATTGCCAGTTGTGGCAAAAATGGCACCGGCAGTCTCCAAACTCTCAGTCCTCAGGTCAAATCTGAGGATGCCCGTGTGGTCCTGATGAAGATGAAGTTGATGTTTGTTTCCCCTTACAATGGAATTTAAAGCTCCTCCTCCTCCTCTGTTGATGTTACTGTTGAGGAGGGTTTTGATATTGTTGGTAATTACATGGTTGATAGAAGTACAAAGAAGTGGAAGGAGGATACTGTCTCTGATATCTAAACAGAGGTATTCCAGATCTCTTTCTTGGAAGCTGAGATCCACCCAGAAATCTGGCTGGGGATCTAATATTTCTCATTCTTTACAGAACATCTATTTTAGAACTGAACAAGTCTTCCCCTCAAAATAGAAGATATTCCACCTTTGCTCTTTTCTCTGGTGGAAGTACTGGAGATCTCAACCATGCATAATGTTTTAGAGATATCACAGGGACTACTGCCCTAGTAGAAATATCTGAAAAGTCAAAGGATGGTCTGAATTCATGTTATGCAACACTTTGTCCTTGAGCAATGAGGGCATTAGCTAATTTTCATCATTCAAAAGATTCTTAATAAATATCTACATTTTTTCCAGAAATGGTATTAGTAGCTTGACATCAGTACCTGGAAATTTACTACCCTTATGCCTAATGTAGCAGATGAGAAGACCTTTCTTCCCTACATGTCCATTTTCTTCCTAACACATTCATTCTCTTACCCTCCTTATCACATGGTGTTGCATGAACTTTCCCCCTTTAAATCTCTGTAACTGCAGCTTTGACCATCAGAATTCTGGGCTGGATGTGTATGGAACATACAAAAAAACCTCTCTTTAATTAGCTGCTAAACTTTATTAGCCTTTTTGACATTATTTGAACTGATGAAGGTGAAGATCAGATTGCTTTTACTGGGTGAGACAGTCCATCTAAAAGAGGAAGTGTAATCCTACATCTAAAAGATGCTCCTGGGATGTCAAATATTGAGTGGGAAGTCTCCTCAATAGAGACAGAGGAAATCCAGAGAGTCTTTGTCATCTTATCTGTAAACTCATGGAAAAAGAACTGCATCCTCTGAAGGGGATGAGCAGTTGTAATCCCCACACTGTCATCTGGGGATGTCTGGTCCTCTGAGTCAAGATTCATTTCATAAGATTGTTCAGCCATCAATGGTTCCTCTTCCTCTAAAACAGTGTCTGGTACAACTTTAGGGGACTGAACCCTACTCTTGTGCTACATAGACAGATTCTGAATATTTGCATCTGAAGGTTGCAATCTCTTTCGGATCTATGGTGGAGAAGGATTTTTGGATAGAAGATTGTTGTGACTCTCAGTATTATCCTGGGGAGGAAGGGCCAGTATGGCCATCTCACTCATGGAAGAACTTGCCAATCTGGCCAAAAATCCATACTGGGATCCAGGTGATAGAATTTAGAATGATCTGGATCTTTCTGTTTCAAATGGCAGTAGATCAAAGCAGCACTACAGAACTTTGAGTCCATGGTAGTAGGCTCCACACAGTCATATTGTGTGTGATAGGCTAGAGCATTTAGATTTACACCCGGGCTTCCCATGCACTAAGTTTCTGTAACATTCCTTGGCTTTCAGGGCCAGGACGACCCCTTTGGCAATGGTGGGGAATCGGTGCTCGTGCCAGGTGGGTTGATGTGTCCTGGTTCGCAGTTGAGCCACTGGATAAGTGATAGCTCAGGCCTCCTGGCTGAGGGCTAAACAGAGAGATAGTCAAGGAATCAGGCCTGTGGGGTAAGGGCTGAGCAGGCAAACAGTCCATGGCTCAAACCTCCTGGCCTAGGGGTTAGTGCTCATTCAACCGCAAGTGCAGGGCCCAGAGGTACAGGGACCTCGGCCTGCCCTGCTCCATTGGGTCCCAGCCCAATGCCCTAGAGGCAACAGGTGGTCCTGCCACAGGGTCAGTGGGGAAGTGTGGGGTTGCTGCCTTGTCCCCCGGCAATACAGACGAGTCAATGTCTCGCTTTCCTGGGCTACTTCCTACCGGCATCTGGTGGAGCTACTCCGTAACCACTGGGGCCTGGTTCCTCGTCCCCATGTCGAGTGGCTCACTCTCCGCTTCCCCTCTGGGTCTCTCTGTCTCCCGGAGCAGTGGATGGCCTTCTCTCCAGGCCGGCTCAGGGGAGTCAGCATCTGCCATAGCTGATTGAGAGCTCTGCTGGCAATTTGGTTCCCTGGGAAGGATGTCTGGCTCCTTCCCTGGCTTGCCTCCAGCTGAGCTGCAGGGCCCTGATCTTATACTTCCTGCCCTGGCCCCATACTTCTGGTGAGGGGGACAGGGTGGGGTTACCTGGGCCCAATAAGGTGAGGTAACCCCCTCTGTCCTGGAATGAGGCCACTCTGCCTCACTATAGTTTCCGTAGAAACAAGCCCTAACACCATCTAAAAATACAATAAATACAATAATTAAACTAAAGCCTAAGCTAAAATTCTCTAAGAAAAGGCTCTGAAGAGACCGAGCCAGGTCATGCCCAGAGTGGTCCCTACCTGCCTGCTGGTCGTGGTTGGAAGGAACTGAAGTGGCTGGAACACCACAGCCCCTTTTGTAGCCTCACCATCAGAACATATGGGAATGCTAAGGGGAGGTGTTGGAGGGGGCATGAGTGCTACAAGAGACTCTGCTAGACAGAGTTCCACCGTCTAAGCTGCACCACAGTGTCAGAGTATCCCAGGAATGGGAATAGGCAGAGGACACTCAAAGAACAGAAAATTGTTCCCTACAATATGTTTTTAAATGATTTTTAAGTGCAATATGTGTTCATGCTATAGAGTCAAATGATGCATCTTACATTGCAAAAATAAACCGCACAGCAGCAAGTCTCAGAACCTGGGTCCACTGACTCAGGCTCATGGGACATGGGCGACAGGGCTAAAAACAGCGGTTTTGGCAGAGGCAACACGTAAAGGGGCACGCAGGGTCATGTGCCCCCCTTTCTCCCCCCTCCCGATTTCTGTCAGGATTTATATTTTTATTTCTTTTTTTGTGGGGAGTGGGTTCAAAATACTGCCAGAACCTTTACATTGTGCCTCCCCCCTCCCTGACTATCAACATGTCACCTCTGAGTGTTGGTATTCCCACTCGAGGTGGAGCCCAGGCTATGAAACCTGGCAAGGGGGATGGGTCTCAGAGCCTGTCGTCCAGCCCAAATGGGAACATCTACACTTCTATTTTTAGCTCTGTAGCATGAGCAGGGCCGAGGGGGAGGAAGACGGTATAAATTACCGGGGCCCAGCGGTCCGGAAGGGGGCCCAGGGCCCGGCTTCCCCCCCCTCTCGTCGGCCCTGTTTAGCCAGTCCGCCCTTGCTGGGGGGCCCGAAAAAAAATTTTCACCAGGGCCCGAACCTGCTCTCGGCGGCCCTGAGCATGAGCCCCACAAGCCCAGGTCAATTGACCTGGACTCTGAGACTGGCTGCCGGGGGGAGGGAGCGGGGAGGGGCTGCACCCAAGATTGCTAAATAGTTTTTGTTTTCTTGTAACTTTCTAAAAGTTATCACACCTTTTTTGGCTGAAGCTTTCCATATTTTGTCTCTGCTCCAAAATAGATTATTGTGCACTCATTGTCATCCAGCGTTGGGTTGAGTGAACCCTTTTCCCCATGGAAAAAATAATTCTAACTACATTTTTTTTCAGCCAGGCTACAGGCAAGACTGAAACTTGTCAGAGACATAGCCCTCAGTGGGGATCATGTGCTTTTTTTAGCTTGGAAATAAAAAAAGGGTTTTGATTTAACAAAGTAGTGAGCGTACAAAAATGATCTACTGAACAAATTCAGCAGACAATTGTGTTAAGTTGTAAGGTGAGCCACTTAAGAGGGATGCACTATGTGTGAATGCACAAACTTGGGAATTGCACGCTGCCTGATTGTGTCTTCTGAATATAATACTTCTAATCTCCTGGTCAGCTTTCCACTCCCCGTTTTCTTCCCTAAAGTTTTGATTATGAATGTGTGATCACATGTCATTCAAATATGCCAGGCTCTCAAGTTTTGCATTGGGACCTCCAAAGTCCAAGAGTTCTAAAGTCTGTGATCAGAGAGCTGGTCCTCAAAACTGCTCCATGCCTCCCCCGTTTGGATTGTGAGATTCTCAGGCACTTCCCTTTCTGGGTATTGAGACCAATCTCTGTCCCACTTGTCCTTATGGGAAGCATTTCCCAAGTCTCTTCCCAGATGACTTCATGCCTCACCTGTTCCTATAGTAAGTGCACACTCCTTGAAGTACACATATATTAATGCTGAAGTTAAAGAAATTCACACTTCAGAGAGGCATCAATACAATACTTATGAGACACCTGGAGGAAATGCACATTTGTGCAATTTAATTCAGGGTTTTCTTTCTGCCAAAACTTTATTTTAAAAACAATCCAAACTAGGAAATTAAGTGAAACAACTATGTTAACACAATATTAAACTCACACACATTTAAAAATGAGTATGTGTGTGTCTGTGTGTATATATATATATATATAACCATATACACACATTCAAATACTTATAATATATATACTTTGACACACAACATTTTTGTTTATATCAATACCAAATGTGTGCAGACTACAATGTAGACAAATAGAGTACAATATTTAATTTGAACTAGACAAATCTGGCTATCGCTGCGAATAAGCATTTCAGACCAGTAGACATCTGTGTAGTCTGAAAGCAACTGAAACTTATTTATTTATTGTACAGCTGGCTACAACTGAAATTCTCTCAGTGAAGTTTTGGCCGAGAACAGTCTCAGAGCCAATTTTTAATAAAAACACTGGGTTTGCAATATTTATATGGTACCTCTCCCAAGCTCAGTTATAATTAGGATTCAGTTTAATAATAGTATGTTTTAAGACTATATCTTGGAATGCCTCCATATTAACCATACTCGGGTAGTTAGAACTTTTGGCCAATTTAAACATATTTGGCCATTAGCACCATCACAGGACTAATTTCCATAATGATGAATACAAGATTATATTCTCAAAAAAAAAATTTTTTTTTAAGTTTCCCTACCTCTAGGTAGGTTTCTAGATTTAGGACAATTTATCCCTGATTTTCTTTTGTTTCTGTTTTTTTTTCCAAGAGAAATATCCTGAAGAAATTGAAGTACTCTATAATTCAGTCTTTTCCCCACCCACCCAGTAACCTGCCTCAGCTAGCCCAGTTGCTAGAAGGAACATATAGTGAGTTAATTGCCTGATGGTAGAGCGATATAATCTTTACTTAATCTATTTAGTGTTTAGAACTGTAAACTTTAGGGATATCTCAGTTAATTGAGCACTAATATATTATAGCTCTTGTGCTAGAATTTGACACAATGCAGTAATTGAACTCTCACTGGAGACTTAAGAAAGCCTTTGAAAGTGTCAGAGAATTGCCAACTGAAGCTTCTTAAAGGGTAGTTAGCATCTGCAATAACCAAAGTATTACAACCACACCTCAACTATTTGAGATTTTTAATTTGTAAAATCCCTGCAGCAACGGTACCACTAAATATATTTTTCATTGTGCTGTAGAAAGGATTTGTACCTCCTTTCCTAGGTTTTTTTTTTTCAAAAAACACTGCAAAAATTAATAAATAGCATTAGCTCCCCTTCAGAATTGTTTATGAAAAATTATGTTCAGACTCTATAGCCAGTATTTTAAAAAAGAGCCTAACATTTTTCATCTGCAAATATTTCTAAAAGAAGTTACCAGAGATGCAGCTGTCACAAAGATTGTGATGAATTCTTTTAAACTACTGTCATTCTACCTAATACCTAAAGTTAGGCTCCTAAAGCTATGGCTTATTTGTCAAAAGTGCTGAGCACTCAGCAGTATCCACTGAGGTCAGTTCTATGCCCCTGGGGCGTTCTCCTTGGTTCCTGTGAAGGGGGAATCCTTAGAAGGCCAGTTAAGCTGCAGGTGTAACAGTGCTCACAATCTGCCCTCCTACCCCAACTTCAGTAGATCTTAGTAAGGACTGTAGAATTAGGCTCCGTTATGCAATTGTAACAGGGGGTGAAGAAAGCTCAGGCAATATTCTGTATAACTGTACACTCCCATTCTTCCTGCTTACCTGAAACATAGGCCAAAGTTGTGTCTTTTGGGGACTTTTCAGAAAGCATTACACAGAGTTAAATCCCAGGGCTATTGTATGTAAAACCTTCATAAACAGATGTTAACAATTCCCAGTCAATTTCAAAGACAGAGCAAAATACATTTTCTTAGTAAAAAAAACATTTAACGCACACAAAACACATTGTATGAAATATTGTAATAGTATTTGGAATACTATGAATAACCTTTAAACACAAGCTATTAGACAGTAAATCTACAGCTGTTCCTTATATAGACTTTCCACCCTTCAGTTTCTGTTACTCACATTCCAGTATAAGGCTTCAGCATAAAATTTTCTATGCTTTAGCGCACACATCATAACACATTCCCCTCTGATCTTCTTTCAGAGATGACTTCTCAGTATTTATAGTGTGCCCATAGAGTGTGTGTCATTTGGACCCATCAGAGCTTGAGAAATGGCAGCATCTCAGCCCTTTCACTTCAGAACCCTGTCAGAAAACAAGCCGTGGGGGGGGGGGGCTCCACAGCTTGCAGCATCCCAGCCCTTGGCTTAATAGCTGACTGGTTTTCTCAGTTGGTAGTGAAACGGAAGTCTATATAGCCTGTCTCCAAAGTGCTATAGGGATTGCGAACAGCCCCCACAACAAACACAATTCTTGGTCCTGCATTGATCTGAGTCCATGGGGCTGTTTCTAAATATTCTATTTATAATATTCTGCACCCCCTCCCACACACATACACACAGTTTTGCTCTTTGGTTGGCTCAACTCTCAGAGGATAACAAAGAAATGAACTCTCAAGATGAGTTGCCCACAATGAAAACTTCCTATATAGCCTCAGAATAGCTACGAGGCATGTCTGGTAACTTCTACACCCTGTTCTGGAAGTTTTGGGGTCTTTTCTAACTGAGTGACCCTGCCCTGCTCTGTGCTTATGTTCAAAGTCACAGAGTATCCCACTAAGATCCAAGTCCCCTACCCACGGCTTCTCTTCCCCTCCCCGGGAGAAACAAAGTCTAATGCTGCGGTACAAAGCGTATAGGTTACATAATGACAGTCTGCTCTCAAGAAGAGGAAAGGGCTTTTACTTTTTTACTTTTAAAGTAATATTTAGATTTTTTTCATGGGTGTGTCTCTTTTGAGCTTTATATAACTTCAGGCATTGCTTGGTTTTAATTATAAAAAGTTCATACTTTGACAGCAGACTAGAACTGCTCATCTTCACAACAGCTCTCAAAACCAAGTCCCAAATTGTGAATGAAGCAGCCTTTACTTTGAAGAGTAAAACAGGGGAGCAGTGGGGAAGAGGACAGAATACAAACCCAAAGAGAAAAACATTAAGAATATTTATGAATGTGTACATTATAATGACTGATCATATCTTTTCAGGTAAAGTATCAAGAAAATATGGTTCATCTGGGTGAACATAAATGGACGCATGTGTTCCCTTTTCTGGCGGTAGGTATTTAATTGCCTAAGGTATAACCAACTTGCAAAGATAGCTGTCATTAGTGTGTGTGTGTGGCGGGGAGAGGTGGGTTTGTTTGTTTGTTTTTAACTTTAGTAAATTAACATAGCACTTCTACAAACAACTGAAATGACAGGTTCCTGTCTCAATTTAGCAGCCCATTCCTGTTCAGCAAAGCATAAAGCATGTGTTTAACTTTAGTCCCATTGACTTCAACAGGACCTAAGCATGTGCTTAAATGCTTCACTGAATTGGGGCCTCAGTGCTTACATACTAGTAAACTGAATCAACCCTGCAGTTTTAGGGCGCCACTCATTTTGCTGGAATGTGTGTTTTAAAACACCCATAATTCATTCTATCTTCACTTCCAGGCAGTAGCATTAAGAATGTTTTGCACTAAAAATCAATCCATCAGCCTTCCAAACCCTAGCTGTTGGGCAAGGATAACATGTTAGTAATAGGAAAACTGGTTGATTAAATTAAATATTTTAAATGTTTAACCTTTCGTGACAGGTGTCACTGGTGTACTCTGCTAATGCTGAATATTCTAACTGCGGTGAAAATGAATACTATAACCAGACCACTGGAATGTGCCATGATTGTCCCCAGTGCAAGCCAGGAGAAGAGCCTTATATGGTAAATTCAGAGTCTCAATCTTATTGTGAAATGCCACACCCGAGGCTGAAATAGGAAAAAATGGCCTACAAAAATTAAATATATTGTTCACAATGGATTGTTTTTACATTGGGTATAAGTTATGAAAATGCAGTTTAGTGTCTCTGTGCACTGCTAAACAGAAGTGGTTATGGATCTCAGATATCTACTACGGATTGTACCAAATGTATGATGCTCAGCACACTGCAATGCCCCTTGAAATCCTTGGATAAAAGATGCTGTACAAGTGCAAAGGATTCTTGGTTCTTTAAAAAGTATTATTCATTTTTTAAAGATAGACATGATTTCTAACATGATTTTATTATATTTGTATTGTAGAGAGAAAGGAAAGAAACTGAGACCCAATCCAGGAAGCATTTGAGCACCTGCTTAACTTTAAGCCTGTATGACTACTCATGTGCTTAAATGCTTTGCTGGATTGAGGTCTTACTCTTTTATGCTTCTGTAAACCACAGCCCACAAATAATTTCTTAAAAGTAATACTTTAAAACAGTTCTTATGTAAAAAAATTATACACACACACAATTTTGCCAGTAGTGTCATCTTGGTTCTCATATTTCAGCTAATCAGCAATTTAAAAACCTGACATTAACATTGGAGATTTTGTGTGATGAATAGCGTGGAGTGCTTGCTGACCCCACACACAGAGAATTTAATTTTGCTTTCCTGCTACAATACTTTGGCATTAAAGAAACTTGGAAGCCTCTGCAACATTTAAATTACAGTTCCCAAATAGCCATTTAATTTATAGCAGATAATTTGCATATTAAAAAAATAAATTACTGAAAACCTTTTTAATAGGCTAAACTTCCAATTGTAAGTTTTGCACAGTTGCTAATCCTGAATAAATATGTTTATAATAACCAGTTGGTTTTAGTTCAGAACACCAGTGATGTTTTATTTAATCTAAACTGAATGCTCATCTGGGAAATCAGAGTTAGGGGGTTACTGAGTATCATGCAAACATTGCCATAAGAGAAGCACTCGGAGCCTCTTCCCTCCCCACCAATTAAGAGATCTCTGATATTCCTGCTGGAACGATAATGCTTCACCCACTTTTTTCTGCTTTAATCCCTAATCTTCAATGTCCTAACTCAGGGGTAGTCAATTGTTTTTGGCAAGGTCCAAATTTCTTGATCAAGGTATAGTAGAGATCTAGTCTCCAGATAAAATAATAAACAAAACCCAATAATAATAAGTAAATAAAAAGATTTTGGGGTCCATTCAAAAGTGTTTGAGGGTCCGGATTTTGTCCCCAGTCTGCCTATTGACTACCCCTGCCCTAATGTATAGTCACCATTGTGACGGGTTGGATCACAGAAACCCCCTTGGGAGCTGCCACCCGAT
>NW_020664372.1:36333553-36347683 GCF_002925995.2 Terrapene triunguis
AGACTCACAGGTAAACAGCCATCTGCAGACAATGGGAGTCATCAAGATTCCAAACCATCATTAATGGCCCACACTTTACATAATTACAATAGGCCCTCAGAGTTACATTTTATATTTCTAGTTTTAGATACAAGAGTGGTACATTTATACAAATTAGATGATCATACTCAGTAGATTATGCACTTTGTAATGATACCTTACAAGAGACCTTTTGCATGAAGCATATCCCAGTTACATTATATCACTTATGACCGTATTTTCTCTAAATCTATCCCAGTTACATTATATTGACTTATTATTATATTTTTATAAAACCATGTAGACTGCACAACGTCACAACCATCTTTCCAGTTGAGGAGTGAATGAAACTCACTTCTGAGTCTGTCAGGAATATAATATAAATGTCTAAAGGGGGTCGCTTTTGAGAAAAACAAAAGTCTCTCCCCTTTCCCTTCCTAAAAATCACATCATGCCATCTCCATATCATTCTTCAGCCTTATCAGTACAGATACTAAGAGACTGAACCACAAACTTGGCTCTCCTATTTGGTATTCCATAGCACTACAAAGCCATGGGGCCAGACTAGAGCGTTCTCTTTTCCTACATGGTAGCACCAACTGCAGTTCTATCATACAGTGTCTGTCTGTTGTTATAGACTTGTGGCTATGGCACCAAAGATGAAGACTACGGCTGCATTCCTTGTCCGTCTGAAAAGTTTTCTAAAGGAGGTTACCAGATATGCAGGCGTCATAAAGATTGTGAGGGATTTTTTCGAGCCACTGTCATGACACCTGGTGATACAGAGAATGATGCAGAATGTGGGCCTTGTCTCCCTGGGTAAGGATATAACCATGAATCTTTACAGATGTGTCCTTCAAAGTGCTCCAAATGTCTTTTCCCCACTGACACCTCTGACATCTTCCTATTTCCTCCCCGCCTGGTTATAAGTACTATGTCAATTAATCATAATTTATGGTATTGGTAAAAATAATAGATGTCAATATTTGAAAGCTTTTGAGTAGTTGTAGTAGTAGATAGGAGTGTGCCTTTAATCCCATTGAAATGCAATAGACTGGAGGAATATTTCTGAGGGACAGAATCGGAGAAAAAGATTATATTTCCCCCTTAAAAACAGAGAATGAGACTCCTCTGAAAAAGACCAGCTGTCAAGCGTGGCAATAAGCAGTATTTAGTAGTTCTGTAGTACAGCTGTCTAAGATATGTCCATTCTGAAAAAAAAAAATGAAGGCAGCAAGTCTCAGAGGCTGGGTCAACTGACTTGAGCTTGCACTATAGGGCTAAAAAAATACCAGTGTAAACGTTCCCACTTGGGCTGGAGCCCAGGCTCGGAACCACCTTCATGCCAGGTTTCACACCCAGGGCTTCAGCCCAAGTGTTAATGTCTACACTGCTATTTTTATCCCCATAGCATGAGCCTCAGGCTCGGAGACTCGCTACTTCTGGGTTTTTGATTTTCTTTTTTGCGTTGTAGATGTACCCTCAAGGGCTACTAAAGCCATATTACCTATTATTAACACACACTCAAGATTAAAAATAATAATATTACGTAGCAGATACTAGTCACTTATTATAGGAAGGCAGCACTAGAAGGGATTAAAAACAAGGATTTCATAGAGAATGTCATATTGGTTTGAAATGAAGATAGCATAGATGCCATGTATTAGGGCTACCTTTTATTACTATTTTGAGCTCTACTGAGAACAGATAGCATAATTCTGAAGGGGAGAGGGAAATAAAAGTGATAGAACAATCACACCAAATTAAATATATTAGAGATGTTCTCTTAGATATACAGTAGAACCTCAGAGTTACAAACACCTCATGGAAGGAGGTTGTTCGTAACTCTGAAATGTTCATAACTCTGAACAGAACATTATGGTGGTTCTTTCAAAAGTTTGCAACTGCACCTTGACTTAATACAGCTTTGAAACTTTATTAGGCAGAAGAAAAATGCTGCTTTCCCTTTATTTTTATAGTAGCTTACATTTAACACAGTCCTGACTGTGTTTACTTTTTTTTTTTTTTTTTAATCTCTGCTGCCGCCTGATTGTGTACTTCTGGTAACAAATGAGGTGTGTGGTTGACTGCTCAGGTCGTAACTCTGGTGTTTGTAACTCTGAGGCTCTACTGTATTATCTTTTAAGGTCTGTATGCATATACAGGCAATTTTTTAGAACTTTATTTTAGTTGGCTTTATTTAAGTAAATATTGTACAAGAAAATTCACTATTTTTCTTTTATACACATGTTCACCTTTGGTCTATATGTGTGACTCCCACTGACATCAACGGGAGTTGTGTGCAGGGAGTGAAGGTACAAGATAGCTCACACTACTTAAAACGCAGTTGAATCAGTAAGAAGGTCACTGAGATTCCATAGAGTCATGGAGTCTAAGGCCAGCAGGAACCACCAAATCATCTAATCTGACTGACCTCCTGTATACCACAGGCCCCCAACAAACCGCCCAGTACTCACACCTTAAACCCAACAACCAAAATTAGACCAAAGTTATACAACCTACAGGAGACTAAACTATTGTGTGCCCCAGGCAGAGAATAGGAGGGACCGAGGTGCACCAATGCTCAGGGCCCCTGCAATGGCAGTAAATTGAGTAAGTGAGATAATGCCAGCAAACCATAATGACAGTTAATGCCAGCAAGCAACCTGCATCCCATGTGGCAGAGAAAGGTGAAAAAAAACCAAGGTCTCCCCCCCCAATCTGACCTGGGGGGAAATTCTTTCTCAACCCCATGTGACAATCAGTTAGACCCTGAGTTTATTGCATCAATGATTCGATATGAAATTTTCCTCAGTTTACAGGTAAAAAGAAGGATTTATCTAGCTGCCAGCCAAGCAAACTCAAAGAAATCCCACTTCACTGTCTTCTCATACATCACCAACAGTAAGGAAAAGTATGAAGGTTAAATAATGGCCTCAGTCACACCTGCGCAACCTCATGGAAGACTAATGGAGTTGCACAGGTATAACTGGGGGTTCAACCTGTAAACAATAAGGCTGCACAGCTGTCACTTGGGGCATGATTGGAAGATACTGTGTTGGCACAGGTGGAAGTGAAAACAGAATTTGGATTAGAGGATTCTATTACTAAATGGCTGATGCATGAGAAAGAAGGGACTCATTTGACTTTCAGATCCCATGGTGATTTTGGAGGGCTGGCAGTTAGAAAAATATCTTAATTGTAAACTGAGGCAATTGGATATGAAATGACTGAGATAAAATAAACACAGAACCCGCACTGTGCTATTTTTACAGACTTGGGCCCCATTACTGAGAGAAGCCCCACAGGCTGCTTCTAAGTAGCTATGGAAAGCTGTTATAATTTAGGGCTGCTCTGCCAGACCAGATTATTTGGAGCACACAAACTCTTGCCAGGCCTCCTCACACCTATCTTCTGAATGGGGACAGTGAGGTGGGATGGCGTGTGGGCAGCTCCCTGCCAGGCAAAGGCTCTTTTACACAGGGAGTAATTCTCAAGGGGCAGAGCCTCGGTTTGCAGAGTAGAATGGCAGTTAAGAAATGTAGTACATATAGCTACCAAGATGATGGGCCAAATTCGGTGATCTTGACCCAGGGATATATCCTGCCATCAGTGCTTTAGCAGAAATACCTCATGGAATCAGTGGCCCACAGTACATAATTAGACAAAACTCTATTCTATATAGTAGAGCTCTGCCTGCTGCTACAGTGAGCCCTCACACCACTTGCCTCAAATAATGCAATAGAGAATTATATAGCTTTACAGCTGTATTTGCAGTACAGTAACTCCTCGCTTAACGGTGTAGTTATGTTCCTGAAAAATGCTACTTTAAGCAAAACGATGTTAAGCAAATCCAATTGCAGCATAAGAATTAATGTAAATTGGGGGTGGGGGGTTAGGTTCCACGGACATTTTTTTCACCAGACAAAAGACTATTTTATTTTTATATATATATAATATACGTATACATACACACACACACAGAGTAAGTTTTAAACAAACAATTTAATACTGTACACAGCCATGATGATTGTGAACCTTGGTTGAGGCGGTTGAGTCAGAGGGTGGGATATTTCCCAGGGAATGCCTTATTGCTAAATGATGAACTAGCACTCGGCTGAGCCCTCAAGGGTTAACATGTTGTTAAGGTAGCCTCACACTCTACGAGGCAGCATGAATGGAGGGAGGAGACAGCATGGCAGAGAGAAAAAGAGACACACACCATCAGAGAGAGAGGAAGGGACAGACACACACCGGGTGTGTGTGTAAGAGAGAGAGAGAGATGTGCATTGCCCCTTTAAGGACGCTGACCCAACTTTAAGTACATTGCCTTTTTAAGTAGATCAGCAAGTTGAGAGAGCACCTGCTGGCAGCATGCTCCCTCCGTCCTGAGCCCTGTCGTGTTCTCCCTCACCCCTCCCCTCCCCGCTCTGTGGAGATGAGGTACAGGAGTGGGTGGCAGGAGCAGGGGGACACTGACATTAGTACCCCTCTTCCCCCCCCCACCCCATCCCCTGCACAGCAAGCAGGAGGCTCCCAGGAGCAGCTCCAAGGCCGAGGGCAGGAGCAGCACAGGGCAGTGAGGGGAGGGACAGCTGAACTGCCCAGCAATTGATAGCCTGCTGGGCGGCTGCCGCACAGGTAACTTAGGGGAGCTGATAGGGGAACTGCAGGCCCACCCTGGTTCCAAGCTCCCACCAGCTAGCTCCAATGGGCTGCTCTTCCTGCAAGCAGTGGATAAAGCAGGCGGCTGCCAAACAACGTTTTAAGGGAGAATTGCACAACTTTAAATGAGCATGTTCTCTAATTGATCAGCAACGTAACAACAAAACAATGTTAACCGGGTCGACGTCAAGTGAGGAGTTACTGTATTCCCTACAATAAATATTAATGAAGACTCAGGCCTTTGGTGTGTGACGTTGGGTCATTCACAAGCTGTCTGTGCCTAAGTTTCCCCATGTGTAAAATGGGGATACTACTAGTTATCTATGCACAGGGATGTTGTGAGACTTAAATCATCAATACTTGTGAAATACTTTGAAATCCTAGGTTGGAAGGTGCTAGAGAAGTGGAAAGTATTAATATTACAGTGGAAGAATTAGACCATCAAATCCATGACAGTTCTCTTGCTCTTGACCCACACTCTTCTTTTCCACAATTAGTGCTATAATTTGATTAGTAAATATTTTCCAACATTGTTCAAATACTTGGTGAATAGTAAGGTAACACAAAAAATAATTCTGCTGTTTAAAGTTGACAGAAATGGATTAAGGTTTGTGATTGGAGAGCTTTCTTCAAACACAGATGAACACTTGCATGCCCTCTAGCACCTTCCCCAATTCTTTTTTCTTTTTGGAGAACAAAAGTAAACCTGTCATGCTGTTTCATGGCAAAAACCCAAGAAATATTTCTTCAGCTTGATTTGATAAGCTGAATGAAGGGCTGTTTATCTTTTCTAAATCATTGTGGCTAAAAGACACTGGATCTAGACTATTCCATATTTATCTTTATGGAGCAATAAGTATCTTTGGCCTGCTGTTCTCACTTGTGGTTTGGCAATAATTCCCTGCTTATTCATTATGTGCTTCACAGTGCATCATTATGCGGCACTAACAATCCACCAACGAATACTGCTGAGGCAAAGGTGGGGAGGTAGACTGGGTACAGGAAGCGAAAAAAGAAAGAAAGGAGCATCTCTTTCAAAACTACTAAAAAAACAGTGTCTACTAGCTTGTGCCCTCTCTTTGGTATGTCTACGCTGCAATAAAACTCCCACAGCTGGCCTATGTCAGCTGGCTTGGGCTTGTGGGGCTCCAGCTGTGGGGCTATAAAATTGCAGTGTAGATGTTGGGGACTCCGTGGGTTCCCAGAGCCTGGGCTCCAGCCTGATCCTGAACGGCTATACTGCCCTTTTATAGCCCCACAGCTCGAGCCCCATGAGCTCAAGTCAACTGACACAGGCCAACCATGGGTGTTTTATTGTAGTTTAAACATATCCTTTGGTATGTCAAGATAATACAATAAACTGAGTGTTACCCTTTTTTTTTTTTTTTTTTTAACCCAAATGCAGCTAGTCAAAGTTTGAGGCCTGAAGGTGTCCCCTTTGGGAGTAAAAATTGATAATGTAGTCTGGTATTTTCTTTGATACCATCTTGTTTATTTACAAGAAATGTACAAATTCCTGCTTCTCCAAACACAGGAGGGTCCAACACCAACAGGAGCAGTGCCTTAGCTTACAGGCCCAAGCTTTGTTCAGCCAGCTCCCCTGACCTAGACCTCGCTCTGGGTTTCTCCAAGATCACACCAGACTTGCAGGCTGCTGCTTGGCTTTCTTGATCTAGCCATGAGTCTCTCTCATTTTGTGTCTTCCCTTACACACACATGCCCTTACCCAAACAGTACTCAGCAAAACCCTTCCACCCACTGGGTCCAAAACTCCTGGACAGGTTCAAAACCCCTTTTGCCTTTGGTGGGGGGCTTGTGATTAACTTTTCTTGATAGTTACGTTAATTGAATGGTGTGCTCACACCCGATTTTAAAGAGGTTTGTGATCTGGGCAGTCACCAGTACCTCTCAGTATAACAGTAGTTATAATCACTTATTTTATATATTAGATGGCAGGCCACAAAATAGTTAAAGAGACTAGTAATAATTTCTATGTACAGTAAAACCTGTGGTATTCGGCACTTTACCAACGGGAAAGCTCTAGAAACTGACATTTTCTGCCCCAGCCCTGCCCCGAGCGCTGATTCTGCCGTTCCCATTGGCTGGGAACTGCGACTAATGGGAGCTGCGGGGGCAGTGCCTGCAGGTAGAGGCAGCACGCAGAGCTGCCCGGCTGCACCTCCGCCTAGGAGCAGCAGGGACATGTCGCTGCTTGCGGGGAGCCGCCCAAGGTGAGCGCAACCCGGATCCAGCACCCCGAAAGCCCTCCCATGCCCCAACTCCCTGCCCCGAGCCCTCTCCCACACCCAAACACCCTCCCTCCATTGTTAACTCTTAGTTAACTGGAAATTTTGATTAACCAGCACCAACCCTGCCATCCCCCCCAACATGCCAGATAACAAAACTTTTACTGTATATGTCACACTGGACTAGCTCACTGCGAGTGCCACGCTGTCAGAAAACAGGGCAGATACCCCAAACTGGTGGTATATATTCTAGAATTAGATTCCACCAAGCCAACAACAAATGTGAACTCCTGGATCACTATACCAGTCTTACCATGGAGTCATAGACAGTCCCCTTAGACTCTCCAGCCTATCTTGCCACCCAGACAAACTGGACTTAGTGATAATGGTTGCAATAACCAAAAATCACACCATATTAGTTTTCTCCCAGTCCCGAAGGACCAGTCCCTTACCCCCAGATCAATTGATACTCCAGATTTTAAATCAAAGACAATTCTATAGTAAACTAACTATAAGTTTATCAGCTAAAAAAAAAGAATGAGAGTTATTGAGAGGTTAAAGCAGATAAAATATAACAACAAGTGAATCCAAGTTTGTAAGTACAAAATAATAGCAGAGATGTAGTAATCTGCCAGTTTCCCAAAAGTCTCTTCAGGGCTACCCAGAATAACTGGGGATCTCCACCTTCTTGTTCAGTTATTCTACCCTGTTAGAATCCAAACAGTCCAGAGATAATGCATCTTTCTTTGAATCCATATTTATAGCTCCTCAGAAAAGACAAGCTGACAGTCTTTCTAACCACATGGGTTTTCTCTTTGATGACAGATAGTGAGGAATGCACTCAATGTTCTTGATTAGCATTTCACAAGATTTCTGTGATGGGTAATTTAGTTGCAAGGGTATTTACCATGTAAATGTTTATAATAGCAAACAATAGGGTATGTCATTAGTTTTCATGAACTGAATGCCTGAATACATTCTCAAACTAGCACACACTTTAACCTAGGGTTATCTAATTACTGGGGTATATATAATGTAAACATAATTACAGAGGTACATGCAATGTAAATATAATGCAATAGTAAACAACAGGATATAGATGGGCAAAAACAATACAATTAACATCTCCTTTGATCTCTATTAACACACAAGTGAACTGGCCTATGGCTCTGGCCTGAGCAGGTCTCAGTATATACTATTAGGTGTGTATTATGGCTCTAAAAGCCAAAGCAACTCTTGTGGGAGGTGCGGAAAGGTGCACCACCCAAGTAGCAATAACTGGTGACATTATATATGTGGAGGCCCCGCTGCCTCTGGAGGTGATGAAGAGAACATATTCAACAGGAGCCATTGTGAAAAACTTTTATCATGTGTATTATGGGCTTCCGCAGTGCAGGTCTGCAGATGCTTGCCAGTGCATGGGGGAATCATACCCAGACACATGCCTCCTGGGATCGTGAGCATAAATGAGCTGCAAGAGGTCATCTTTTGCACTAGGTCACTACTGTCTTTTGTGCCTTTTTTCCCCACTAGCACACCAGTATATGGACAAACCTGTGCAATTACATTACTGAGTGTTTCCCTCAGTTTGAGAAGATGATTTAAAACCATGCTAGGTAGATGCATGCCAAAGGATTTCAAGGACATAGAAAGTCCTCCAACCATGGGCGTTCCGTGACTGACCTTCCAGTAGATAGAATCATTTGGGACATTTCTACCAAGCGTAAAGGGTTCCGAAAAGTTTGAACGAATTTGTGTGTTTAAATTTCCCTGAGTAGAGGAACATCTTCATTGGTACTGTTTGTTGCACTAAATAATCAGGATCAGGCTTGGTAACCGGACATGGGCTCTGGGCTACTTGTTCCTGCATCAAGGTAGCAGTGTATTAACTATTTGCATTGGTTTTAGTTACTTTTTATCATGTGGGCAGGGAAGGTTTTGGTTGAAAGAAATACAAGAGCTTAGTTCCGCTAAAACTGGGCAAGTTATTTAGGTTGTAAGGAAATTTGCCATGACTGTTGGGACTGTTTGGTGTTTTGTACCTCTGTTCACCATTATTATGAAGCTGAAACATGAGTGTACAGTTGCTGTCTGTTGTATGTGTACCAGTGTCTGTATGTTGAAATAATATAGATTAAGTTACAGGATAACAGGCACCTGTTATTTCTTGAAGCATAAAGAACAAAAACAAAAATATAACAGGCTATTTTAGAATTTTGATTAATAGTTTCAGCGATAATTTCTGAATGTGAATGTTTTCAGAAAAAAGTCACAGGTGCATACATGGACAGAATAAAGCAGAATTCAGAACTTATGCAGGGTCAAGTATATACTGGGTACTGAGATACCACAATGAAAAATATAGAACAAATGCATAATGAGACATAACATATATGTTCAGTAGTAGTTATTAGACCCATGTATTAAAAATAGTTATGTAAAGCATAGGAATGTCATTTATTGACAAAAAATTTAAGACTGTTTACTCATCAGCTCATCTATGAATACAACAAGGAGTTTGGTGGCACCTTAAAGTGTTGTTTTTGTAGATACAGACTAACACGGCTATCCCCTGATACTTGTCATCTATGAATGAAATTCTTACATACATACCACCCAGTTACCATGTTCCGAGACAAACTCTGAGGAAAATGGAAGTTTAAAACATGAAAATCTTTTCTTCGCCAAGAGGGACCTAATACAGACCATAACTCTTACGTTACATCTAAACATAAACCATCCCCAGCAAGGAGATGTTTGAAATACTATAAACTGTAATCTGGCTTTCTCTCAATCGTGATGGTTTTTCTAGTCATGATTGGTGGCCTGCTCAAATTTGGCTTTTTCCTCCTTAGTTAAGGAGATTATTCTTGTGTTGTGTATACAGAAGACTAAATAAATCCAGCTGGTGGTCTTGTCTGGAAAATTACTACTTGAAAAGAAATATTGTCCTTGTTTAGAAAGTCTCATTTCAGGGCATGCTGTAAATTGCAGCAAGAACTCAGTAGGCAGAATAATGTTGTTTTAGGCAATGTTGCTGCTTCATGTCATGTTTGGTTAATGGTGGATTAGCTGCCTTTACGAGGGAAGGGAAGATGAGGAAGGCTGTCTCAAATCAGGCAGTAAGAAATGATAATGTCATCAAAATGGTTATAAAAAAGTTTTAAAAAGTGATTTTATCTTAGGGTAATTGCTTTCTGCTCAACTGTACTCAACTGTGATGGATGCACTTATATTGTTTTGCCTTGTCTTGCCCTTTATTGCAGTTACTACATGTTGGAAAACAGACCCAGGAACATCTATGGCATGGTTTGCTACTCATGCTTGTTGGCACCTCCTAACACCAAGGAATGTAAGTGTTCCTTAGTTTCTATGTATTTCATTCAGTTTTGACTTGGATTCAGCTGGAAGTTTCATATGCAGCTCAGTGTTATGTTGATGCATATGCCAGTCAAAAATCAGAGTCATCCCTCAGGAAAGCTAGATCTGCTTCCAGCAAGATCACACTGAAAATTAAGCAGACAATTCAGGGAAATTAGAACTTTTGATTTTAGGTCCTATTATTCTGTCATGTGATGTTTTTCCCATCTCCCAAAATACTCATATGTGATCAATTACCCTTCTTTAACTGGCTGCTCTCTAGATGTTCAATGTCTTAAGGACTAGCTAGTTTCCAGGTTTCTCTGAGGCTGCTGTACTGGGAGATAAGCAACACTGGAATTCTAATTACTTGAAAGTTCCAATTAGCCACTTCTCTGCTATGCTGGGTCCCTGCCCCTCCATTAAGATAGGAAGAAGCAGGGAGACAGGGGTCTGCAAAAAAGACTGGGGTGAGAGAAAGAATGACATACAGCTGGTGAGGTGTTTCAGCAGGGAGAGCAAGGCTGGCAGCTGAAAAAAAGTGGATGAGGATGGGACTCTTGGAGTTCAAACTAGGAAGACGAAAAGGTCTTATTTAATAAGAGCAGAAAGGGTGGGTTCAGGAGGAAGGATGAAGTCCTGCTAGATTTCATCTTGGGAGGAAACTAGGGAAGGGATGGAAGCCAAGACTACTTGTCTCCTGTTCCTAAGTTTATACATTCCTGGCAAGAACAACTACTTTTTAGGTTAAAGGTTACGGTTAAAACTGGAAAGAAAGATATCCCTAACCATCATCTCATTAGTTTGCTATAAAGCAGCGGTTGTCTTCTAAGCACACAGCCTCACACTATGGTCACTGTGAGACAACCAAAATATGGAACATCTTCCTCTAGATCCAGGTAAAAGAGCATCTTGCCTTTTCACGCTCTTTTTCAGTCACAAGGTGGGAGGGCTGACGGTAGAATTTGAAGTTGTTTAAGAAGCTGCTGAACTTTCATTTGTTAATTGCAAAAAGAAGGACTATACTCCAATGGCACTTGCTAATCATCATGTTGAACTGGGCCAGTGGTTGATTCATCCCTGCCCATGGGAAGAAGAGAGAGAGAGACAGTTGCCAACAACACCCCACTGTAGTTAAAGCTTCTGGGAGCCTGATCTCCTCTTTCTGTGGGGGATGAAGAAGGAGGTGGTGAGATTAGAAATCCTCTGTGGATGGGAGTAAAGGGAGTGGAACTTCTCTCAACTAATCCAGGAAAGAGGAGATGTGGGGAGGAACAGAGAAGAGCCCCAGCCCAGCCAGCAGCCAAGAGGGTGGGTAGAGAGTTTTTTTCCCTACAAGCAGATAAGAATGAGGCCTGCTCGTACATCCTCCTATTTTTAAAAAGTCCATCAAATTCGCAAGTATAGCGATATTTGATCTGTATGATATAAGGCCTGGGATCGTCACACAGCTACCGAACTGTTCAGATGGCTATGTAGCAATTAGCTAACAGATGATCACTGATACACAGCAAACAAAACAAGCTGCAGGTTTACAATACTTTTTGGTCTTTGTTTCAAGAGGTGGGGTTACTGCAAGGAACTGTACACCTGTGACTACTAGTCCCAGCCATTTCCTCTTTCCACCACCGGTCACTGCAGCTGCACTCCCATCTTCTGCTTGCGTTTGTCCCATCTCTACATAAACCATGGAGAAGGGATCAGGTTGATCTAGTAGACATGACATCCTGAATTGTGATGGGTGTGAGCACATGCTTAAGAGTAAAATTGGAGCCTGAATTTGTAAATTGGAGCCTGAATCATGCCAAACATGTAAGATATGGAATGTCTGGCCAGGAGCCATGAGAGGGGCTTATGACTATTGCCTACTTCAAAAAGGCAACTTCTGTTTTTTATAGGGTATTTGGCAGGTACAATATAAGCGTGTCTAATTCTTTGAGAAAAGTACATTACACAACTTACTGACCACATTCGTTCTGAATTTGCCGAAGGCACCAATAAATGGGTAGAATACACATTATCTTTGGGAGTAGTTTAGGCAAGCACATTAATCTACTAAGCAATCAAATGGGCTGTAGGAGAAAATAGCAATCTAAATCAGAGTGCACATCATCACTTCAATCAATTCCAGTAAAACCAATAATTTGACTACACATTGAAAAGTATTTAACAATTTCTGAAAAAAAAATCAAATCCAGATTGCTTGCAGCGGATCCCTCTTGGCATTAACACCAGGCTATTTGTTTTATTAGGTACAGAACTCTAGATACTGTTGTGATATTGGTGCTTTACAATAAATAATAATTTGCAATTAAAATGTAAAATCCCTTTCCTGTGGGATCTCTTGAAGAGCTCACAGTCGCTGGGGCAAGCAGCATAAAATCCAATAACAGCAAATGATCAGAAAGAAAACATCTTTATCATAAATTACAGTGAAATCAAATCAACAGTGAAATCTCACCCGGTGTGCAAGGATACTATACAGTTATTGATGCATAATTGTATAATTTTTCCAATCATACAATTTCCTGCTCTGATTGGTTGTGGGTCCAAGTTGCATAACTACAGTATCTTACTATGAGTATGCACTCTCTTCATTCTGATTTACTACTATGATACTTCTGCTATGATTGGCTCCTGTATTCTGATGTTTCATGTTGTGTGCCAGCAACAGTAATGGTGCCTCCATTTCTCGCTCCCTTCAGATAACAAACTGGAGAACTGGTCTGAGTTCAACAGGGTGAAATTCAATAAAGACAAGTGCAAAGTACTTTACTTAGGAAAGAAAAAATTAAATGCACAACTACAAAATGGGGAATAACCAGGTAGGTGGTAGTACGGCTGAAAAGGATCAGGGGATTATAGGGGATCACAAATTGAATATGAGTCAACAATGTGATGCAGTTGGAAAAAAGGATAATATCAATCTGGGGTGTATTAACAGGAGAGCTGTATATGAGACACGGGACGTAACTGTCCCTCTCTACTCGGCACTGGGAAGGCCTCAGCTGGAGTACTGTGTTCAATTGTGGGCACCGCCCTTAAGGAAAGATGTGGACAAATTGGAGAGAGTCCAGAGGGGAGCAACAAAAATGATAAATTGTTTAGAAAACCTGAGCTCAGAGGAAAGGTTTAAAAAAAAATAAAACTGGGCATGTTTAGTCTTGAGAAAAGGAGAGAGAGGAAAGACCTGATAACAGTCTTCAAATATTTAAGGGCTGCTATAAAGAGGACTGTGATCAATTGTTCTCCATGTCCACTGCAGGTAGGACAAGTAGTAATGGGCTTAATCTGCAGCAAGGGAGATTTATGTTAGATATTAGGAAAAACTTTCTAACTATAAGGGCAGTTAAGCTCTTGAATAGGCTGCCAAGGGAGGTTGTGGAATCACCATCACTGGAGGTTTTTAAGAACAGGTTGGACAAACAGCAGTCAGCCATGGTCTAGGTTTACTTGGTCCTGCCTCAGCACAGGGGGCTGGTCTTAATGACTTCTCAAGGTCTCTTCCAGCCCTACATTTCTATGATTCTAGGACATCAAAAAAGGCTATGGTTTACATGAAGAAAGGAACAAGATAACGTAAAAACTCTACAGTAAATGGGTCAGTGAAATTGCCAGAATATTTTAAATTTTTACTTATTTCCCTTTGTCCTCTCAACTGTCTCCCATCTTTTCCTCTCAGAAAGGTTTGTGTTCTCAGAATAGCTGCCATATGTCAAACAGTAGGAAAATTCCAGCACTTCCCTCCAGATTCAGTGTTTAAACACACACACACACACACACCATATATATTTACATTGATGGAAAAAAGACTTGCTGATCTTTAGAGAAAGAAAGGGCT
>NW_020664372.1:36347783-36461452 GCF_002925995.2 Terrapene triunguis
AAAAAAAAAAAAAAAAAAAAAAAAAAAAAAAAAAAAAAAAAAAAGGTGGGGGAGAAAAAGCCAAAACAATTGATTTTTTAGAAATTTCACTTTCAGGAGCTTGGCAGCCCATTTACCCTCCCCCAAGCCTCATGGAGGATTCTGAGGATAAGAAGAGGGGAAATGTGCCCAACAGCCTTCAGTTCCTTCCCTAATGTCAGAATTCTTTCCCTGAGACTCCAAAGAAGCAGGGAAGGTGAGTGGGGTGTGTGACTGTGTAGAGATGACACTCTCAGAGAAGAGCTACTTAAAAGTAACCTCTCTTCCTTCTTCAAGTGGCCTCTGCTTATTCGTATTTGAGAGAGATTAGCGAGCAGTACAACCCACTAGGAAGGTGGGCTGAGACATGGTAGGTGAACAAGGACTGCAAAACTTCCAAAATGAGCATTAGCTCTGGATGGCAGTCAAGAAAGTGCTGGAAGTGACCTCACTTCTGCTCTCCCCGATCAGACCTCAATGAGGGATAAACGTTTGATTCAAGTACATACAGATCTTCAAGTAAGAACATTGCAAATCCTATGAAGACAGAAGGCCTACAATGGATGCTGCCTTCAGATTAGTTGCATGTCTTTTGTTATATCCAGGTGAATGAACACCTGGCAAAACATAAAAGGTGTAAAAGAGACTTGGTAAAATACAGAGAAATTATTGGCCTGTATTAGATAAAAACAGAGATACTATGGAAACGGAGATGAGGACACTGACTAAATCACACTTCTTATATGGACTACAGTTTGTGGAATATTGGCCAATTGGCCAATATCTCATTAAGTCCATGGACTGTAGCTATGGCTATAAGCCGTGCTCTCTTCCCAGCTATATGTTACAGATAATAAATAGCCGACCAGAGGTCACAAGAACTTTGTGAAACAAGACTCTGACCCAAAGCAACTGAGATACACATATAAGAAAGAATATCCCCCAGGGGCAGCTAAATAAATACATCCACTTGCAGTACTCACACCATAATCAAGGGGCTACTTAGGGATCTGGGGCAAAATCAGTACTTGATCCTGCTAGTGAAGGCAGGGGGCTGGACTCGATGACCTTTCAAGGTCCCTTCCAGTTCTAGGAGATAGGATATCTCCATTAATTTAAAATTTAATTTAATTTAAAAAAAAATTAATTTAAAATTTAATTTAAATTTAATTTAAAGTGCATTGTGCCAAAAATGTGGATTTTTTTTTATAGCAACCATGACAGCAGATCAGTCAAAAAATCATTCCTTCTAATCTTTCCCCCCTCCCCACTCACATGCTGAAAGAAGTGGTATTAATCAACCTATCTAGGTTTTTAACCTAACACACATTAGGGTGACCAGACATCCCGATAAAATTGGGACCGTCCCGATTTTGAGCTGTTTGTTCCGCGTCTCAACCGATCTGTGGTCGGGACGCAATTTTTGTCCCGATAATTTGCGCCGCCGGGCTTTTTTTTTTTTTTGCCCCCCTTGGTGTCCCGATATTTTCTTCATCTCATCTGGTCACCCTAACACACATAGACTAATGGTCTGACAATTTAATTTTTTAAAAGAGCTACTAAAGTAATTTTTAATTACCAGAGTGAGACTAACATCTGGAAACATCCCTTTTGTTGTTGTTGCATTCTTAGAACTTCAAAACAACCAAACAGATGAGAATTGTTATGTTGTACAGAATAATTTATTAAACGGCCGAGGGCTTCGTATATCATGTTCCAATCAGAAGATCACTTTTATATCTATATTTTAAAGACCCTGAATTCTGGGCCTTTAGCTGAAATGCTTAAAACACTTAACACAGAAAAACTCCTTACAGTACTAGTAATACTATATACAAATAATTTTAATATTTTTTTCTTTTTAACTCTCCATTCTTTGTAATATCACCATTTTCTTTCCTTGCCGGTTCTGTCCTTTCGCATTTGATCATTCTCTCCCTTGTCCCCCCCGCCATTTCTTCCTTGTGTCCAGTGATGCTTACAAATGAATAGCCTTGTTAGCTGGAACTGACAAACTTATTTTCTTCACTTCTTTGACCTTACAGCACCCAATTCCTCTTACCACACAGAATGGAGGAAATGCTAGGTTGTTGACTAGGTGGTACAGCTCAGCTCTGATTCCCTTGAGGTTTGGCGACATTAAGACAAGAGTTGAGGTTAGGTCAAGGTTAATTAGCCTCAACCCTATTTCTTATTCTAGACAAAACCTCAGAGGGAGGGATTTGAGGACCAACAAAAAAGAATGCCTGGTCAATCACCTGGAGCCTGAGGATATATGGGAAAACTCTGTTCCAATTGTGTAGATCTTGTGTCATCCTTTGAGAGGGCCTGCCTCTCCATGCTGCCCATGGAACACCAGCTCCTAGTCTCATAGCTCATTCAGAAGCCATGATGCCATTGTTTTTTCAAGTGAGCGACAGTGGGAAATTCTAGGGGGTTGCCACAGCTTTGCCCGTTTCAGTAGAAGGGCTTCCAAGGTCTCATAGCAAGACTAGGAGATTAATGTCATTTTGGGTCCATTCTCCTCCACCTCACACTTTTGGAACCATTATACTAGAATTTCAGCTCTTTTTATCCCCTTCATTTTGCACAGCAAAAGAGATGTTAGACCCCATATACAGAGTTTAATTCACAGGGCAGATACCTATAAATTATAGGTGCCACATAATAATTACAATAGTTATAAAATCCAAAATCAAAATACAACACATGCAAATGAAGTGCCAAACCAAGGCCACATAGCCTAGATTCACAGTGGTTCTCAAACTTTTGCACTGGTGACCCCTTTCACATAGCAAGCTTCTGAGTGCGACCCCCCCGCCGCCATATATTAAAAATATATAAAAATATGTTTAATACCATTATAAATGCTGGAGGAAGAGCGAGGTTTGGGGTGGCGGCTGACAGCTCGTGATCCCCTATGTAATAACCTCACGACCTCCTGAGGGGTCCTGACCCCCAGTTTGACCCCTGGCCTAGAATAATCACCACCTCTGCTCCCTCAAGAGAGCACTGTCACAGGGTGTACTCACTGATCATAGCGCCTCTTCCCAGCTGTCCTGGGGATTAGCTCTGCCAGATGTTGTGCCCTCCTCAGGTGGTCTCTCTTCTGTCATCCTCTCACCCTACGAACCCCTCTTGCTCCAGGAACCGCAGCCTCCCCTTCCTGCCCCCTCGACATGGCTCCCACTTCCAGGGGGGCGTAACAAAACCTTTCCAGAATAAATCATCCTAGGCAGTCCACTGTCCTCAACCTAGCCTGTGCCATGTCCCCAGTGATTGGTAAGGGAACCCAGGCCCACCCTCTACTCCAGGTTCCAGCTCAGGATCCCTCCAGTCAGTAGCCAAGGTCTGCACTCCTATTCCTTGCTGCTTTCCCCCAAGCCTTCTCGTACCTTCCTGGATTCCCCCCGGTTTGGGTTTGCCAGCCTCCCAACTCCCTCCTCCCAAGGAGTAATTGTGGAATACCCTTTACAGTACCAACACACCTCCCTTCACCGAGGGAGTGACTGCAGACTACCTCCCTGCAGCCCCTTTCCGCTCTCAGTTCCTGGGCTTTATACAGGCCCCTCTTTTTCCTGCCCAGCTAAGCCTCATTTAATCAACCCATGCTCCCTGACTTCTCCTCCAGGTGCAGCCTGAGTTAATTGGCCCAGCTTGCCTCCTTCACTCCTCCTGGGCTTGTGTAGGAGGGACACCCCCATCACAGCCACTTAATCAAAAACACAAGAGAAAAGTTACATTGCTACTTGAAGGGGTAGCAGAGAGAACACAACAGCACAAAAAGTTTCCTTTTGTGTGTCTTAACATCAGTGGCTACTTACAAGTTTGGCAAGAGCTAATGTAAAAGTTTGGATGTATATTGCTAAATTATTACAGGTTTAAAAGGCTCAAATTTGGGAGCTAAATTATTTCACAATGGGCCTGATCTCATGACCACTGAAGACAACGGGAGCTCTTACACGGATTTTAATAAGCACTAGGTTGGGCCCACAGTATCTCTGACAGTATTTCTGCAAATGATACTATTATCGCACACCTCACAAATGCCATTTTTGCTATTCAGCAATCTTCGCCAATTTAAGGTGAAATTCTATTGCCTGGGAGATTCTTCCTCTTAGTTAGTGATTTTTAGTTAATCTCAGTGTGTGGTTAGGCAACATTTCCAAATTTGACAGGCTAATATTAGGCACCTAAATAAATGGACTAATTTCAACAGATGCTGCAGCTCCCATTTGGGAACTGCACCTCTTACAGACCACGCATGTAGGTGCCTAAATATGAAGTCACACTTTGAAAATTCTGGCCTGTGTTTACCAGATAGCTAATCCTATACATAGGACAAGATTTACACTTGTAGTCTTGGTTCAAGGTGCCTTGCTCAGGGCCAGTTACAGATTTCACACCTTCGTTGCCTTTCACCAGACTAGATTTCAGTCCAACCCATATTCTGGGTTACCATTGTTTTTTCCATTTTATTTTACTTCTGCTCCCCTCACAGCCCCTACACTAGCAGTTCAGAAGGCAGTATGTTTCTAATGAGTATACATTGCCATTCATTCCACTAACAGATAGTTTTACAAAGACAATTTTAAATACACACTATTTACAGAGTTGCTGTGACACTGTCAGGTACTGTAAATGGATGTATTTTTACACTGTGTATTACGTATACTGTGAAGAAGCTGTGGCAACCTTGTTGGTGTTTGCCTAGAGCAGTATGCTTCAAGAACACCCAAGAAGTTACATACCAAGTTGGTGTCCTGCCAGCTTTGCTCTATCTCAGTAGTAGAGCTCCCTTGCACTGGCCAGCAGGAGGAGCTGCTGTTCTCTCACCACCACTCCAAATAGCTACACTGAGGAGTAAAAGGGTCATATGATCTTTGCTCCTGGCCTGGGTACCACCATGCCCAGCCCATATATTGCATGGATCCTCTTGACTGGCCAATAGAGCAGTGTTTCTCAAACTGGGGTCGCTGCTTGTGTAGGGTAAGTCCCTCGGCCCGTGCCGCTTCCAGCAGCTCCCATTGGCCTGGAGCAGCGAACTGCGGCCAGCGGGAGCCGCGATCGGCCGGACCTGTGGACGGGGCAGGTAAACAAACCGGCCCAGCCCGCCAGGGGCTTTCCCTACACAAGCGGCGACCCCAGTTTGAGAAACACTGCTATAGAGGCACAGATCTTGGTTGGCATTACAAGGGGAAATCTTTGGAAGGGAGGGGAGACAAGATGATGATGAAAAGGGAAGAGAAGCTGAGTGGAACTTAGGAAAGGAAAGTGAAGTAGCGGGAGAAAATATTAGAGTAACAGATAGGAGGGAAGCAGGTAGGACTAGGGAGCCAGAGGATAACAAATAGGGAGACGGAAAACTGGAGGAAGAAATATATGGCATGAATGGATAGTGTGGAGATCTGAGGAAAAGCAATGAGGAGAGAGAGACACACAGAGAAAAGGAGAAAATTTGAAGGAGGTGGTCACTAGATACAGAAAAAGAAGGAATTAGATGGGGAGGGAATCCGAGAGGCAGAACACAGAAAGGGGAGCGAAGGAAAAGGAAGTGGGAGACAGAAAAGAGAAGGAAAACAAACAGATAAACCCACAAAACTTCAAAACTGGTCACTGGCATGGATGTTTTATTCATGTTCATCCGAGTTTGTGTTTTAGGGGTGATATTCAGAATGTGCCTTATTATACATTTTAAATATCGTCCAACTTTTTTCTTTTCAATCTGCACATCCATGAGGACTTCTAAAATCAGACTGTGTTCAGGTCAAATACATGTAATAACTTTTAAAATCCATGCAGGATATTCCTCCTTGTACGGTTCATTTCAGTATCCACTGCTTCACTAAACAAAGAAAAATAATAATAAATGTGCTTTTCCATTTGTACATCACATTATCAAAAGCCATAAATATTACCTGAGCAACATGTCCACAAACCTCCCCCCTGTGCCTGCCACCCGACGAGTGCAGTAGTGTTCTTTATTGTGAATTGGGCTTGCTAAGTACAAATCATTGTAATAGTCCTGCTGCACACAGAAGAACTGTTCTTTAAAAGGAAAGAAAGCAAAAAGGTTACTTTAAAACACAGCACCTAATCTGTGTTATGGACAAATGACTGGCTACATAGCGATTTAAAAGTGAAAGCTTCTTTTTGAGTTACAAAAGCAAATTCAAATGTGAAAACAAATGCAATTATTCTCAAAACAATCCAAATTATTTTTAATACATTTTTGAAAAATAAGGCTGAAGGCAGAGTCTGTGAGTCAAGAGAAAACTTTGATGGCCAAATTATAACCTCCCTAAATAACAAGGTTTATAATGGAAAAGCCAACAAACCCTTAACGATATAGCACTGCTAGCGGGTGTCTTTATTACATTCCAATGGTATTACATACAGGTGCCTAAGAATGTAAAATACTCTGCCATACAACTGGATTTCAGCCTTTTTTTCATGGCCAGAATAGAGTGATTTCAGCATGCACTTAGAATTGCTCAGCCTGAACTATGTCTAAATCTTTAGAGATACTGTAAGTGACATCATCTGCATTGGAACCAGAATTAGGAATATGGTCTGGGTACAAACTAGACTTTCATAGTCTTGATGTATTGTTGGATGGGAAAAGAGTGAAAACTAATAAGTTATTTTTTCCCTTTTATCCATCGAAAGCTGACATAAGCTGGCAGCATAATGAAGAAAAGACCTTCAAAACCTGGCAGTTTTCAGTTCACCTTTTAATGCAGGTGCATTATTTGGCATGGTCTTCAAAACCACATCCAAAGTAAAATCTTAGCTCATAATAAAATCTGCCAAATTATTAATTTTGATATCAGGCTTAAAATGTGTGTGATTACTAACACTTACATAAGTATATTTGAAAGACAACTCTGTTGTAGCATCAGGGTAGAGTTCACTATGACATTTACGACAAAAAAAACCCCCCAATCAGTCCCATTCCTAGGTAACCATAAGAAAATTCTTGTTCAAGCATTCTGATCCTACATGTACTGAACTTTGAGCCTGAGAACAGACTCCGAGAGTGAACGGAGGACTCCGTAGGACAGGGTAGGATCTCTCTCTCAGTTTGAAGTAGGAAAGTAATAGTGTGAAATGGCTCTCTCTAATAGCATCTCTTGGTCTTTCAGTTGGGCAATCGTGTTCTACACCCTGACTGCTCCTCCTGTTCCTGGAGGAATGACAAACTGTTAACAATATAAGAGTGCCTGAAAGCCTGCTCAAGCAAAACTGAAACAGTTGAATAAACACTGAACTCAACTAAAAAAAGAGGGACGAGCTAGAGCTTGTTGGATTATCTAAAAGCAGACAAAGCAGCATATTATTTGCCTGTGTTAATTAAACTGCTGGGTAAGAATAGCTATTGTTGACTTGGTGCAGCCTGCAAGAATTGTACGGCATCACAATTGTTTTCAGCCCATTCCATAGGCTGAACATTGACTTAAGTCTCCCACTATCAAACTGTGATGAAGAAATAAATAGATAAAGATCACAGAGGGTAAAATTCAGTTCTGTGCAAAGAACTAGCACAACAGTAGAGAAATTAAGGGATTATTGATCCTTAATCTCCATTTCATATAGAAACTAACTTCATTTTTATATTTAGAATGGTCTAACAGCAAAGCGTGTTTTAATGGCTTATACCTAACTTCTCTTTGGACCAGGTCTGTCACAGAGAAGTGACCAGAGGTCAAAGTAGAAATGGGTGCTCATTCTGCAGCTTTAGAAATTAAGGGGAGCGGGGAACTAAAAAAGAAAAAGAAAAATGTAGGCTAAATAACAAATAAAAACTTACTTTTGGGGAGCTATTTCATACTATGAATATAGTTTTCCAAGAAACATGGTAAAAGATCCTCATCTGAGATATTTAAATGTAGACTCGATAAAGCACTACAACATAAAGGGACCAATCCTGCACTGGTAGACAGATAGATTAGATCACCTACTATGCAGTGTTGTTGTAGCTGTGTTGGTCCCAGGATATCAGACAGACATTGGACCAATGTCTGTTGGTGAGAGAGACAACCTTGAAGAAGAACTCTGTGTAAGCTCGAAAGCTTGTCTCTCTCACCAATAGACACTGGTTCAATAAAAGATATTACCTCCCCCGCCTTGTCTCTCTAGGTGACCTAGTGGGTCTTTTCCATCTGTAACTTCTATGAGTCAAACCCTAAAGTCCTTTTTCAGGCAAAACTCATATTTAAACAAATGGGAAACTGAGTCAATGAAAGTTTTGCCTAAGTAAGGACTGATTAAGGACTGGACTATAGGACTTAGTTCTATTATTTATTCACCGTAATTCACAAGCATCCCATGAACAGAACGGGGTTCTTAGGCATCAGTCTGGTTGCTAAGGCTTCTGCAAACTAAGGGCTGTCTTCCAATATACACATTTTAAAGATTAAAAAGATGTAATTATTTTACCTACATAGCATTGAAAGTGCCTGAGTTAACATACCAGTATATTTAAAATTCTATAGAAATAAGTGCTGTTTCAATTTAAAAAATGAAAGTGTAATAAATAATATTTATTTCCTTCCATACCAACAAATGAGGTTTGGAAGGTGTTTTGCCATTGTTATAGGGGAAAAAATCTTTTAAAGTCATCTGCACTGTATTCTTTGTGCCAAGTTAAGAGTATGCATTTATCATTCCAAACACACAGTAACATTTTATATTGGGTAATATTTTTTCATTTTCTAAAAAACATTTTTTTTATTTAAAGATCATGTATATTTCTTTACTTCATAGACCATGAGACATTTTTCATACCCTACCAGACAGCTTAATTTCCTGTTGACCTTAAGTGATGGGCCAAGACCCTGAAATTCCTTACCACATTTCCCAGAACAGCAGAATAGCATTAGTCATTTTTCAGTTGTGGTGTGAATTCGCCAGAGTAGGTCTTTGATGATTATACTATCCCCCTGCTCCCACAAACACAGACTAGCTGTACAGAACTTTTAGTTTTAGAAGAATTAACTCACTAATACTTGCCTTTTGCTCCACCAGGTAAATGTGAAGAATTAGTGATTTTTATCATTTTGCTTGACGCTGACGACATCGCACCTTAAAATAGTTCAAAAACTTTTCAGTGTTTGCATTTGCAGACTTCTTCAAAAGTTCTTGCAGGAGTGATGAAAATGGTCTTTTCTAACCCTTATTTCTAATTCCTGTTTTGGAATCTTATTACAGTGAGATACTCAGAGTATTCCTAGCTTCAGCCTTAGTTCCCACTGTTTCTGTCTTTGCCTAGAGTCAAAAGAAGCTCGCAGGATTGGTATTTTGCCCCAGTTTGTGACCTGATTTTCCATTCTGAAAACATAGCACATGTATTGCCTCACAGCTGAATTAAAAAAAAAAATTACTATTTTTTTTTGTAATCAATCATAGAAACCTGGTAGGGAAAAGAACCTATTAAGTTATCCATCTCACTGTCATTGCTAATTGTTTTCTACAATAGATTTAAGGGCTCTGTCTTGTAACAATGATGATTTACAGTTTTTTCCAGATGATGGATTCTAGCTGGCAGAATCATCTGAAGCATGTTGTCCTACCAGGCTGCAAAAAATATGCATACTCCCTATGCAGTTTCACCAAGGGGAAGGCATTCTGCAGTACTGTTTGCCATCTTCCCTAGAGTCTCCACTGGGACAATATAGCTTTAAATACTAATCAAGGCTCTATGGAAATCTCACTGATGGAGGCTGCCTGAGAGAGGCACTCATCAGATGAATCTCCTAGATGACCTTCCTACGTTGGGGCTTGCTCTGGCCAGCTCCAGACTCCATAATGGAGAAGGGGTTGTGAGTGACTTGTGTCACTTTGACTCACTCCTGGCAGACATTCTGCTCCCAGTTCACACGAGGGGAACCTATTGAGCAAATCTGACCCTGTGTATATCATAGAACATTTTGTCTTTATATAGGTTAATAAACCAGTCAGTGGGGCTTTGAAAATTCCTCCAAGTCCTATGCAAAAATATTTACTAAATACATTTTTCAAAATGCCAGAAATGTACTTGGGGATTGTTGACATTGCAGAAAATAAAAGTGGCTCTGTGAATTATTTTTTAATGAATGGGAAATTCAATGAAACTAAGTGAGTGCTCTGCTTACTACGACTAGGTCAAGACATGGCTGAAACTTCACAAGGTAAGCAGGGAAATTTATGGCAATTTTGTTACTATTGCAGGTGCTGGCATGACCTCTGGTGTTTCAGCCATTTTCCCAAGTACCTCTGGCACAAACACGCTCTCGCCTTTTCAGCATGCACACAAAGGTAAGAAAAGCTTCCCCTGGTTTATTCAGCAGCTATTTCTTCAGAATACAGTATCAGCTGGTATAACGTACTGTTGAACTGAAAACACCTCCTGTAAAATTACTTTGCATTATTTTCCCACATTTGAAGAATCACTAAAAATAATAATAATTTACAATGATTTCTTATTCCTGGATTAATCAGTACTATTACTTCAGTGGAGATGGACTTAAAATGGACTTCAACTGAGTTGTACTGATTTATGCCAGCAATTAATTTAGCTCATTATTTTAGCAACAAGGAAATGTCATTATGCCCCAGCAGAGACTGGCCAGAAATGTGAAAATAATTTAATATAACTATATGGCCAGTCTCTTTTTGGACTAAACAAACAGTTCTACAATATGTATTTTTGACAAACCAAAAATAATGAAAATAAGAACACTGCATACATAGTGGGGGGAAAAACAACTAATAAAAAATTATCAAAGCTGACCATTGTGTGTCTGGTTTTGTGATGTTGGAAGCAATGTTTCCAGACATTTTATTATCTCATTTTTAATTCAGCTTCCCACATGCTTTGAAGTATTTATCATTTTCTATAATCCTACATGGCTTTTTAGATCCTAGCTTACTGCCTCTGATTTTCATCTCTGATCTTACCTACCTTATTTTAAATTCATCTTCTGTCAATGCTACGTGTGAAATCTGTGTTAGAAAAGCAAGTATAACAATTCTTTTGCAGATTGTGGCTTGAACTTCTCCCTTTTCTTACCTCTCTTTTGAGGGCATTAAAAACACCCTGAAGCAAAATGACATCAACATGATCAAACAGTCCTTCTGAAGCATGGAACCTATATGTTAAAATATTCAGATACTCTTTCTGAAGTAAGGACAGATGTAGTTACCCCATGATGAATTTATTTCATGAATGAGCTCCAGACATTGAGAGAAAGCATATATTAAGTCAGCTTTTAAGTTATTTATTATCATTATTGACTCTGACTTTGGCTTTCAGTTCTTCTCTCTGATATTACACACACGATATTTTGGCTTGAGCACAAGATGATGTGTCTTTGGATCCCATTCCCACTTCACTGCTGAGGGAGCATTTACTTTTCATGGCACTGTTTATCTGAGGAATAATGAATCTCTTTGACGTTGGTTCTTTAAAAATTCTTTGCTGATGCCTAATCTTCATCCTGATTTTATTAACTTATTTCTATTCCGATATAAACGTTAATTTGACTTGTTTGAGAATTCCAATCAGGCTATCGAGTGTACCATACCACAGAGGATGATCTGGTGAATGCGAGTTATGCATTATTCAGTTCTGCTAATTCAGTTCACTTTCAGTTTTGTTTCATTTTTCAGCATTCAGTAGCATTGATCATAGTATTCTTTTGATGTGCTTACTGTCTTGTTGGGCTGTCAGAAACTGCTTTGGCTTGAATCCTACTGAAGAAAGCAGTCAGCCACAGTTACCATGGGTCAATTTAGACCTCAGTCTGCTTCTCTGTGTCTTGCCTGAGGGATTAGTGGTAGGACCAATGCTCTTCTGAATGTATACGTTACTATTGGGTGTTATTTTTTAGGGACTATACTGTATATTTTCATTGTTGGGCAGACACTGTCCAGACCTACCTCATGCTTCCAGCCAGTTGTCAGGCTGCTAACATGATATCCAGTTACAGATGTCACATTATTTTATAAAATTATCCAACTAAAGCTGGTTGCTAGCAGGTTTTAGGTGGTTGTTATGTTAAGCACTTAGCCTAACAGTTCATTTTGGCAATATTTACTGAGCCTATCTCTTTAGCATAAAGACACTAGGTGCTAGAATGACATATTTGTCAATGGCCTTATACTCAGATTTCATAAGCAGAACAGCCTTGTACTTTCTTCCGGATATTGCTCTGATAAGAAACAATTAGAATCATTTATCAATTATTCCATTTTTCAAAACTTACTACTATAATTCCTTCTTCATGGGCGCTCCAAAGATATATTGTCTAGACAACAGCAGCTCCTATTCTGATGATTGACTTTTTCCTTGTTTTAAGATCCTTTTTCTGGCTTCCCATCACATTTTTAATAATTTAAAAGTTTTATAATTTATTTTTAAGCTGTGGTTTCATCCCAGAGAAGCACCTGTAAAAATGGCATCAGACAGGTTTTATAATCCATACAAACCAACACAAATCGAACTAAACATATTAGATTTTTCACCTGCACTTTTGATAAATCTTTCAAAGGAAGAATTTTAAACATGTTCACACTGATGGAACATTACCAGCAGTACACCCACTTTGTATGTTAGTGTAGGTCTATGAAAAGAAATTACACATTTTGTTGTTTTACTGACTTGTTTCATTGTTCTATAAAGGAAAGCTAAATAACTGATTTTACAATTAAGAGAATGTCCAATTTTCACTCAGGGTTGAGAGCTAGCAGCTGTTCACAGTTATACACAATTAGCTGCAATACCACATTAGGATACAGAGGAACACCACTTTCTGTCTTAGAAAAAGCCAAATCCTATCTTCAGATGTGCACACACAAAGAGCCCACTGAAGCCAGTTGTGAGTGCAACCATGGGCAAAACTGGGCCTACAAGCCTGTTATAATTTTCAGCCAACATAAATTTCAGCGTCCTATTTTCACCTGTTAGTAACAACGACAAACCTCATTCTCTCAGGAGCAGAATGACAGTGGGAGAAAAGAAAATTACCAAAGAAATTACATCCGCATATTTTATTTTCATAATTTTTCTTTTTACAATAAGCAAAGCATAAACAAAATGTAATGAAATAGTTTGTGTATATAATTTTAAAAAACTGAAATATGAAAAGAGGTCAAATTTTGGTAGCTCATATTTCTTCTTATTGAAACATTGAAAATTTCACAAGGTATTTGGAAGAGCATAGTATATTTTCCTCTTCATACATAATTTCTTCTAATATTAGAGGACATAATAGCTTCCTTCATCTCTGCAGGACTACATGGTCTAGCATTTGTTGTCATTATTAACAACTATTGTAGAACAAACTACACTGATTTGTAACATTCTGTATATTGGTTGGCTTTTGAAGCGTAAGAGCTAAGTTCTGCAGTGCTTCATCCGGCAAAGCTCCAGTTCAAATAAATTAATCAAGTTTTAAGTAAATAAAGAAATGAACTAGGGATTAAGTTTAGGGCAGACCTCAAACTGATAAACATTCTTTGTTTTCAATAATGGCTCCTTTACAATAAACTTATTTCTTTGTGTCTCCAGCAGATCTTTCAGGACAAGGGCATCTGGCTACTGCTCTAATAATTGCCATGTCTACTATATTCATAATGGCTATTGCCATTGTCTTGATCATCATGTTTTACATTGTGAAAACAAAACCTTCTGGTCAAGGTAATTGTGTGGCATAAGAAATTCCAGTTGCAAAATGCTATCTCCAGACAACTGCTGAGAATGACTAGTAATAAGTTACATTCTTTATATTCTAGCCTGTTGCACCAGCCATTCAGTAAAAACAGTCGAAGCTCAAGCCAATATGCAAGAAGAGAAGACAGACGTACAAGGTTTGAGCTGTTTTATAGTTTCCATTTTCTCCATACCAGATAACACAGGTCTTAAACTCCCTTAATCCATCTTCCTGTGCAATCCCCCCTTTTAATTGTTTAAACTCCAATTCCATTTAGTAAAGGAATATGCCAAAATAGGTTCTGTACCACCAAAATTGCACTTAATCCTGTGCTAGAAATTAAAAGTGTAGAAGAATTCAGGGAGATTTAAGTTTGTAGTAAGACTGCCAGCTGACGAAGCTAGTGAGGCAAAACACACATTTGCAATCTCTCTGCCAATTAAATAATATCTTTATTTTTTGATCTGCAGAAAATGTTGTGATTTTCTCAGAGAAAGAGGAGTTTGAAAAACTGACAGCAACTCCAGCTAAGACTGTTAAAAGGTATGTGAAAAATAAACATTATTTTAGCTTGGTTAAGGTAGAAAAGGAACATAACCATTTCCAGATACTTGAGGCAAAGGAATTATTTAGCCTGGCACAAGGGAATACAACAAGAAAAAAGGAGATGCAATTAAGACAAGGGCAAAATAGGCTAAAAGCTTCCTGATGGTGAGATCTAATAGAATGAGGAACATTCTGCCAAGGGAAGCGCCAGAAGCCCCGTTGCTTGAGTTTTTTAAAGCTAGACCTGGGAGTTGAAAATGCACTAACAATCTTGCAGCAGCAGGGGAAAGACTAGATGACTTAAGTATTTTCAATCTCTAACTTCTACAGTAGGATGGCAGATGCTAGTGGGGGGGAGGGCTGATCATTCCCTCATCCCATCTCCCTCCTCAGCCCTACGGGGCTCTGTTGTCTTTCCTGACAGCTTCATTTTGGTAGTGTGTGCCAGAAGTGTGGTTTTCAGGTACGTGCTCTTCATTAATCTTCTCCCTGCTGCCTATCAGCCAGCACAGGAGAACACATTTCCTGCTCCATACATCAAAAAAGCACTTTATCCCTAAGTTTATTGCTCAGCTTCTAGATGGCACAAAGTCACACAGGTCAGTAGCCTTTACATTATTGATGGGTTGATATTATCAATGGTCTCTTAAACCATAGTAACCTGGGTCAAATTTTTGTGCTCCCTAAGGGCTGCTACAGTATTATAATTAGCAGAGCGAGAATCACCATTAGAAATGTCATTTGGTCTGGAGGCTCTCAGAGCACACAAGGAATGATAGCAGGGACCACAACAGCATTCACACATTATTAAGCTTCCCGATATTAAAAACCTTACTACACAGATAATCAATGCCACAGTTACAGATATATAAATGAACATGTACCAATACCAAAAGGTGTCCAGCATAAATGCTCTCATACTCACATCTCCAAGGGTTCCACCAAGATAGGTGGCTCTCTGAGTAGATGGTCATCTGTGGAGGGTCTCTTGATGGATCTTCCTCCCTGTTCATGCTGATGAACCCCTTTTATGCTGAGTTACACTCACACCCATAACCCTTATACATATGACGAAAGTTCCAACCCCTTTGTCCTTATCAGGACTTCCAAACCCCATAAAATTTGGTGTCCCACTTTTCAAAGGCTACTCTCTTAGTTCCCCTTATTTACATTAGCATGTATATCAACAAGGCCCCATGGCAACCTGTAGTTGCTGCAGAATTGTCTATGCTGTTACAATTGGGTGCCTTGCAGTCCTGACAGGTACATTGCGGCATATTTCCCCAAACATCACTCATTGTCACATTCTTTATAGTAATCTTGTAACGTTACTGGTACAGGATTATTCCTGGGTCACCTGCTTATGTCAACCCTTCTTTTAGGCCTGAGGCCTAATGCGGCTAACCTAAAATTGTACCTGCCGCAGCCTGTAGGGCTTGCATTACAGCCTCATTTTGCTTACATACCTAATACACACTGTTCTCTCATAAATGTTTGTCAACCTTATACCCTTATAATACTATCCTTCTTATTCCTATACTATACCTAAATCTATTCATCACGCATTGATTACATCTCTATTGCTGTGGTTAATTCATAACACAATTAAATGATTATATGAAATAATTGGCTACAGCTCCATTCGCCTTTAGGATTCTCTGAGCTCTCCCTAGCTGCTGAGCCCCGCTAGATGACACAATGAGCTTTGTACCACACCACAAAGACTACGTCTACACTACAAAGCTAGGGGGTGATTCCCAGCTTGCCAACACATAGTCGTGCTAGGTCAATGAGGAAAGACTATAAATAGTAGTGTAGCCACAATAGCATGGGCAGCCTGAACTACCTGGGTACATGCTGCCACTGCCCATGCTACCACGGCTACGCTACTATTTATATTCATGCTAGCTGTCATCAAACTAGCACAAGAACATGAATGCAAGCTTGGAATCACACCCCTAGCTCAAAGTGTAGACAAAGATAAAGTCAGGAAGAGCTAGAATTTGGCCCTGAGTAAAGAAACATATTTTTAAAAAATCCTTTATAAGATCTCCCTCTTGCTCTCACACAGGTATTCATGACTGTGTAACTTAAATAGAGACCGTTGCACATACATCTTCAATAGCAGGATCAAGCTTTAATTACATGGTCCCTCAGGATAGACATTTTTTAAATAAAAAAATTATTCCATTGCCTCTAAGATAGAAGAAAAGACAGAATTGGACTCATACTATCAAAGGCTGCATTGCTGTAATCTTACCCTTAATTTTTCAGTGAAAACGATGCATCTTCTGAGAATGAACGACTTTTAAGCCGAAGCATGGACAGTGATGAAGAAGCTGCTGTTGATAAACAAGGGACCCCAGACCTGTGCTTGTTATCTTTAGTTCATCTCACCAGGGACAAATCTTCTACAAATAACAAATCAACCGGGGTAAGGCTTTTTTCAAAACTGAAAATGGAGAAGTATTTTGATAGTTTTTTTAAAAAAAATACATGCACAAATCATCACCACAATAAAACAATGAATCACAATGCAGATCAAACTAATCTACAGGAAAGTTTTGCAAGGTAATAAGAAATTGTCTGACAATCTCATCTATAGAGTCAGCATATAGTATTCCTTCAATATGCCAAAAATGCTGTGTGCGCATATAAAATGCACTGTTAAGGGCTGAGAAATTAAGCACCCAAAAGTCAGGAAATTCAAAAGAAAGTTTCCTACAGCAGTATTAACTCTGCTCTTTTGAACACTGTACATTTTATGGTATACATTTTAACAAAGAAATCAATAATACAGCAAGGCATGCATTTAAACCGGCAAATCAAGAAAGAAAAATTTAGTCTTGGTTTTTCTGTTTAAATGCATGCTTTGCTGTATTATTGACTTTTTGTTAAAATGTATACCATAAAATGTACAGTGTTCAAAAGAGCACCATTAATGTTGCTGTAGGAACATGACTATATGGACAATGGGCTAGCCTAGTGTTATAGTGGGAACCTTAACTTCTGAATTTCCTGACTTGTGTGCTTAAGAACAACATGCTCATTTCTACACCTTCATGTTTCATTAATATTAATTTTCATACTTAGTTTTCCTGTTTATTTTTCAAAGATACAAGAGTCACATTGAAGGTGGCTCCAATATTCAAAAGAACCACACCTGCGCCATCTCACTGTTTGGTTTCTCTACTTGTGGCATACATTCCTTCCGGCTGGCTGGCTCCCTCACAGTGTATTTAAAGGTAGCTAAGGGCATATAAACACATGCGTAAGGTGCTTCAGCACATACCAAACTTTCTAACCCATGTTAACATTAAAACATACTTAAAAAGAAAATGCACATATTCATATGGATATGTTTTATACTTTCATAGCTTTAAAAATACTATAACAACCACAGTGAAGTCAGTTAGGCCAAGATAGACGTTTGTAGCATCAACCATTTTTGGTTATCCAAGACTGAAAAAGAAACTTTAAAATAAAAATTAAAAAAAAAAAAAACTTTGAAAAGTATCTTTTCACACTTGCGTAGTTTAACTGGCTGAGATGATTTAGCTCAAAACTTTCCAAAATAGCTCATCTTTCCACTAAGACCAGACATGGAAAGTTTCAGCCCCACGGGAGATGCTTTTAGCTTTGCTTTTAGAAAGTTATGAACAGCTGAAAATTATCATTAACCCTATGTATGCGTTTTTGTTATCTGCCCTTAGGTATTTCTAATGCACACATCATCATAGACTCTAGGCACCATTGTCTAGCTATACTTCACATTGGGTTGAAATCTGGTACACAGGTTCTCCGACCAAGTGGCAATGTCATAAGAAAAGGCTCTAAAGACTGTATAACACAGTAGATACAGCCTCAGAAGCTTTTCTTTGGCTTGTAAGCTTGTCTAAAGCATAGATAGATCCCTTATCCTAGACCTCTCCCCTGGAATATGGTTATGATGACTTGAGACCTCTTAACAAGTATAAAACAAGGTCTTTGATGGAAATACAGATTGTGCTGAGACACTCAGCTTCCGTGCCTCGGATTTTAGGACCAAACTAGGTTCCATGCACTAAAGTACTTGGGGGGGTGCAGATGAAATAGTGTTTATAAGACAGACCATAGAGCTCAATGGGTGTTGAGTGAGGCTAAGGACAGCTAGAGAGAAAGGTAGAAAAATATAGAGAATTTCAAAGCTAGATTTGGCAGGCTCTTCGCCTTACCCTGGACTGCTCCTTCCTGGTTTAAAAAAATATTATGCAATGAGTTACCACACAGAGGATCCAAGATCAAAACACAAACGTGGCCATTTGCTTGTGGGCTAAGCACAGTGCAGAATCAGCAACCTCAGCCTTTGGAAAAGAAGACAGCCTCTGGCATCTCCCTCACTGGACTTGGGAGGGAGGTGTTAGTTAGTCTCTCTCTGCCCCAGAGACAATCAGCACAGAAGGGAGGCTCCCGAATGGAGAGAGAAAATGGGGGATCCAAGATGCTTTAAGCGGAACTCTAAAAACCCCTTATGGAAAAAAAATGTGAGCTCCTGACATGTTTATAAAGTGGCTACTCCAAATGCACAACAGTTACTGCACTTAGAAAACCCCAAACTTGCAAGTTTTTATTATGAAATAAATAACACCAAGAATATGTAAAATCCATTTAATAGCTGTATTTCCATCTCATTATGTTCAAAATACCTGCAGACCTAATGTGTCTACATGACAGGTCAAGTGAGCAGCAGTCAATTGGGGGTCCACCACCACAGGCCTAGAAATCCAACTGATTGATGTACCTGGGCTTTTATAGGCCAGTGAAAACAAACCAGACAAGATCGTCCCAGAAACCCAGAAGCTCAAGCAGGCTTTTTTCAGGGTGTTTTCTAAATACATTTGTGACAACTGGTGAGTTTGTGAAACAAGTGTTTGAGTCCCATGATAAAGAGAATATTTCCAATAGCTTGCTCCTAGCTAGAGCTGGCTGGAAGACAACAATTCTGTATTCTGACAACTTTCAAGGTTTTAAAATTGTTTTCATTTGGCATTGGAACAAAAACAAAACCTTTTCACTGTTTTTGCAAAATAGAACTGTGTTAAAACATCTGGTTTCAGATTGAAAAGGTCAGGTCAATTCATGTGTCTCTCATCAGAAGTGATCAGAGAGCCCTGGACCTCAGAAACCCTTCTTGTCTAAATCAAGATGTTTCTGCTTCAGCTTTGACAAAAGAGCATATTTTGGCACAAAAAAAATAATAATACATTTAATTGAAAATGTTCCAATTGGCATAATCGACCCCTAATGCCAACCAGCAACAACTCCTGCAAGTACAACCCTCTTGCAGTGTGCTGGGAGAATTAATTCATCACAGCTGGTCCAATCCTGTGTACTTAACAATTTGGGGCATGCAGCTATAGTATTTAGTTTACTCTCTCCCTTGGGCAGGGTCTATAAAGGGAAATTAAATACTAAAACACTTAAAGCAGAAAGTTCATTAATCCAAATGAGATGACACTGGGATACAGGAAAAGGGAGATCTCAGACAGTGGAAAGTGAAAGCCGAAAAATATTTTTACTCTTAACTCATTTACACTTATCCTACTCATCCATGAATCTTCAGAAGTGATCCTTGGAGGCTTTCTGTGCTAATGCAGTGTGTTCAGAGTCTTGGAAGAGGAGCCTCTAGAGAGCACCTCAAGAGGTTGCACTGTGTATCTGGTGCCTCTGTTTGCCTAGTAATTATCTCCTCATGTGACTGAAGAAATAACAAGATGCTAGTCTTTAAAATATGTTTTGTTGCTGCTCCCTTTAGATTCAAAGTCGAAGGAAAAAGATACTTGATGTGTATGCCAACGTATGTGGTGTTGCCGAAGGTGAGTGTGAACAAAATACATATAAACTGACTGTATAGAATTAGATTTTAACTATTGGCTGTGGAATGTATTTCCTTTTGCCTTCATAACTGTCAAAAAATGGTCTACAAAGAGATAATCCAAATTTGGGGTAAACTATAACTTGTATAATTTGTATTAGTTATTTATTTTAAGTAAATTGGATGAACACAAACTGATTAAAATATGTTCTGATAAGTTTAAAATTAAGATTTGGGAAGGATCAGATTTGTATTTCAGCTCTCAACTCCCTCAAGTCCTACTCTGCTCTGCCACCACATCCTGAAAACAGTAATTTCCAAGTTGGGCAGTTTTTAAGGGTTTAATTTGATTTAGCACCTGATTACCTGTATTACCTAGGCACAGTGGACATGGATTCATTTCACTACATCAAAGAGTATATAATCTTATTTAATTCTCTCTTTTTCTGTGTGTTCTATGGCTCAGTGCGATCTCAGCTCCCGCCAGACCACTGGTATTGAATTTGAAATGGAAAAAGCTCTATTAGCCTCCAAATCAATTAAAGAGGGGTAAATACAAAAGTCAGAATCATAGAAGTGTAGGACTGGAAGGGACCTCAACAGGTCATCTAGTCCAGTGCCCTGCACTCGTGGCAGGACTATGTAATAACTAGACCATTTCTGATAAGTGTTTGCCTAACCACCTTTCAGGAATGACAGAGATTCCACAATCTCCCAAGGCAGTTTGTTCCAGTGCTTAACCACCCTGACAGGTGGGACATTTTTCCTAATGTCCAACCTAAACCTCCCTTGCTGCAATTTAAGTCCATTGCCTCTTGTCCTAGCCTCAGAAGTTAAGGAGAACAATTTTTCTCCCTCCTCCTTGTAACAACGTTTATGTACTTGAAAACTGTTGTGTCCCTCCTCAGGCCTCTCTTCTCCAGACTAAACAAATCCAATTTTTTCAATCTTCCCTCATAGGTCATGTTTTCTAGATCTTTAATAATTTTTGTTGCTCTTCTCTGGACTTTCTCCAATTTGTCCACATCTTTCATGAAATGTGGCACCCAGAACTGGACACAATACTCCAGCTGAGGTCTTGTCAAGCACAGAGTAGAGTGGAAGAATTACTTCTCATGTCTTGCTTACAACACTCCTGCTAATACATCCCAGAATGATGTTCGCTTTTTTTTTTTTTGTAGTGTTACACTGCTGTCTCATATTTAGCTTGTGATCCACTATAACCCCCAGATCCCTTTCTGCAGTACTCTTTCCTATACAGACATTTCCCATTTTGTATGTGTGCAACTGATTGTTCCTTCCTAAATGGAGTACTTTGCATTTATCCTTATTGAAGTTCATCCTATTTATTTCAGACCATTTCTCCAGTTTGTCCAGATCATTTTGAATTATAATCCTATCATGCAAAGCACTTCCAATTCCTTCCAGCATGATATCGTCCGCAAACTTTATAAGTGTATTCTCTATGTCATTATCTAAATCATTGATGAAGATATTGAACAGAACCGGACCCAGGACTGATCCCTGCGGGACCCCACTTGATATGCCCTTCCAGCTGTGAACCACTGATAACTACTCTCTGGAAATGGTTTTCCAACCAGTTCTGCACCCACCTTCTAGTAGCTCCATCTAGGTTGCATTTCCCTAGTTTGTTTATGAGATGCTCATGCAAGACAGTATCAAAAACCTTACTACAGTGAAGATATATCACATCTACCACTTCCCCCCATCCACAAGGCTGGTTACCCTGTCTAAAAAAGCTATTAGATTGGTTTGACACAATTTGTTCTTGACAAATCCATGCTGTTACTTATCACCTTATTATCTTCTAGGTGTTCAGAAATTGATGCTTAATTATTTGTTGCTGATACTGTCTCCTGTACTACATCTAGTATTATGGAGAAACTGTCTAGCAAAGAGCATCCATTCAGCCACATGATCAGTGCTAATCTTGACTAAGCTCTCCTATGGAGGTACTTCAACAATAAAACTCTTGCAGGAATTTATATGCATGGAGGCAGTAGGCATCATGGTACCACCTGTGCTCATCTCATCCCTGCAAGACCACCTTCCAAATACGGAGACAGAGAGAGTCAGAGTCAGGGGAGAGTCAAACACTGAGCCATCTGTGGGAGATGATTATTGTCTGCAAAGTACTCTCAGTGCCATTATATAACTGAATTTTGTACCATTAGAAAACTGGTGGCTGCTGGCCAGTTTGCAAAGCCAAAATGAAACTCTTGTACTAAACATGCTTAGCTACATCTATTGAAGTGCTCACTAGGGATACATCTACAATATATTCCCTGGGACAGCTACTTCAGGATTATCTGAGAAAGGGATATAGTAGTAAGACAATACACAACTCAGTTAAGAATCCATAGGAGGAGAGATTAATAAAACTGGGATTTTTCAGTTTAGAAAAGAGATGACTAAGGGGGTATATGACAGAGATCTATAAAATCATGACTAGTATGAAGAAAGTAAATAAGGAAGTGTTATTTACTCTTCATAACACAAGAACTAGGGGTCACCAAATGAAATTAATAGACAGCAGGTTTAAAACAAACAAAAGGAAGTATTTCTTCACACAACGCACAGTAAACCTGTGGAACTCTTTGCCAAAGGATGTTCTGAAGGCCAAGACTATAACAGAGTTCAAAGAAGAACTGGATACGTTCACGGAGGATAGGTCCATCAATGGCTATTAGTCTGGATGGGCAGGGATGCAAAACCATGCTTTGAAGTGTCCCAAGCCTCTGTTTGCTGGGATCTGGGAATGGGCACCAGGGAATGGATCACTTGATGATTACCGGTGCTGTTCATTCCCTCTGAAGCCCCAGAAGACAGGATACTGGGCTAGATGGATGATTGGTCTGACCCAATGTGGCCGTTCTATGTTCTTATCTTATTTCCCACCCAAATTCACACATGCATTCTTCTCTTATCCTCTCTCCTGTTTCAGTTTTTTCTCTCTTTCAAGACTTTTCCAATTTGATACTGTCATTTGGGGCTATTAATTTAGGCCTACCCATATCAAAATACTCCTGTGAGAGTAACCCAAAGAGTTGAGTACCAGGCAAAGTGTGTTACTCTCATGATTTTTTGGGGTGTACTTATTATTTAATATTTTAAGATTATGCTAATAATATTATAGTACTGAACAAGGGAACATTTCTAGTAGTCATCAAGATCCGTATATAGAATTTCTGACTCTAAGAATTTTTACCTCATAGGTCTCAGTCCCACAGAGCTGCCATTTGATTGCCTGGAGAAGACCAGCAGGATGCTCAGCTCAACGTACAACTCAGAAAAAGCTATTGTGAAAACATGGCGCCACCTTGCTGAGAGCTTTGGACTAAAGAGGGATGAAATAGGTGGTATGACAGATGGCATGCAACTCTTCGACCGCATCAGCACAGCCGGCTACAGTATCCCAGAACTTCTAACCAAACTAGTGCAAATTGAGCGGTTAGATGCTGTTGAGTCTTTGTGCGCAGATATTTTGGAGTGGGCACAAGTGATGCCTTCACCTGAACCAGTGGTTACATCCTGATGTGAGCACCATTTCTAAAGGATGTGCAAGAACATTGATCCCAAGAACAATGGTTCAAAGACACGGGGCAGAGACTTAAAAGAATCGGTGGTTTTCTCATACACTACTCACATTCACTCCAAAGAGTAAAGCAAGGCAAGATTTGCAACTGAATTTATCACCAACAAAATAAACAAAGGCAAAAATTCTTCTGAGAAGCTCAACATGAAATATTTAATTAAACAGAATGGCTTTTGTTAAACAGTTACTGATAGTAAGTGGACACTAATATCCATTTTCCACAAAATTTACAAGTATAGGTACAGGTCAATCTGCTGATAGCCTGTCTGGCTTTGAAGAAAGCCCATTTAATTATTGTCTGAAGATAGAACTATCACCTGGGGCTCTGTTCAATAATTTAAAATCTACAGTTAGATACAGTACCATGGAATACAGATAAAGCATACATATTGCTATCAACTCTAACACATGTAATTGTAACCAATTTCATTCCTTATACATACTATGGATTTGTTGAATCAAGAAGTGCTTAGATTAACTAATTATACTGTATGAAAAAAGTTACTAATGGAGTCTACATGATCCAAGTGCTTCAAATGACTGTATATACTGGTAAGAAAGATGGCAGTGATTGCTCTTAAGTTAAAAGGACAATATTTTTTCTATTCTCTGTATTTATAAACAAACACTTGTCTATTGCATTACAAGACATTTTGCTTTTTCGGTATTAATGACGTCTGTGCTTCTTAAGTTATATTCCAAACAGAGGAATTCCAAACAAAAATGGTGCGTACGCTAGAACTGCAGAGGACAAAGAACAAAAAAGGTAGATTTAGTAAAACACTTGAAAAAGAAGAAAATGTAGCAAATCAAGTGGTGTTTGAAAAGCTGTGCTCTTGAAAAAATATGATATGAACATGAACACAGAGATCACAGGATTAAACAAACCATGGAAGCTTTATTTTGAGGTTGTCCACAGCAGCAACCTATCACCTTATTTGTTTAAAAAGTTAACAAATCTCTATTTTTCTTGAGATAGTGGGTTTTTAAACCTATAATTGCAGAGGCCAGAAGCCAGTAGCTGTTAACAATCCAGTTGGTTAATCTACAGTTCAGTTCATTGCTCAATGGTGACAGATTTCAGTGAGAGTTATTACTAAATTAAAACAAATTCCATGACTTACAAAGCAATACTTTTTTAATTACAAATTGCATGACTGAGCTAGTGTGTTATAAAAATATCAGTCATATCCTTGAAACTAACAACCAGTTTTCCACCAGTGAGCATACAGAATTTATCTATGACAGGGCTATAATTATGTGCTGAATGTTTAATATCACCATTTAGCAGTTAATTTGCTGATCTTTTCAGTACTTATTTCGTGTGGTCTGGGAGCTACATAATTTAATTATCCTTTGAGTTTCTCTTTGAAATTTTCTTTTCCTACTTGTTCTATGGAAATTATAAAAATACTTCCCTTAATTAGTTTGCAAATGCCAAATTTGATCATAATTCTGTCCTTAAAGGAAGTTTGCTGCTTCCTTAAAAAAAATACTTTCACATTTAAAAAACAGAGATAACAAAACCGCAATTGACTTCAGTGGGACAGGATTTCAGGCAAGATCTGAATTTTGCAGTTTGAGCCCATCTCTAATAAAAAGCAAAGTTGCTATTTTTCTTATGCCAGTATATAACTGCAGTGTTGTCCTACAACTATAGGACTGGTCTGACATTTATTGTTTCATTTAATATTAACATATTGTGTACTTATGTAAAGACAAACAGTGATCATTTGTTTATTGAGCCTTGAGGAACATTAGGCCCTTGAAATTAATGGTGCCAATGTGCACACACACTATTTAACATTACACCTCTACCCCGATATAACGCAACCCGATATAACACGAATTCGGATATAACGTGGTAAAGCAGTGCTCCGGGGGAAGGGGGGCTGCGCACTCTGGCGGATCAAAGCAAGTTCGATATAACGCGGTAAGATTTTTTGGCTCCCGAGGACAGCATTATATCGGGGTAGAGGTGTAATTTATTTGGTATATAGAGAAAATTTTATTGTGTTACACAAAAGATGTACAGGAATAAAACAGAATACTTCTATATATCTTGCCTAAAGGCGTCATTTCTAATAATTTTGTTTAATGCTGTACATATAACTTATTATATTGTATAATACGAATAAACATATATACTAATAAAATGAAGATATTGAACATAATATTAGTCATGTCTTCATTTAAATTGTTTATTGATCCAGAAATCTGTAATTAAATAAATCACTCAAGGGCTAGCAGGCACTTTATATTCCTGTGGAACAGACTGCCTACACAACATACACGAACGATTTGAAGTAGGAAAGGAAAGGCATTTGGGAGCCTAAATTCAGGCTTTTTTTTTTTTTTTTTATATATCTTGGTTTTGGTGTACACTTTGTGTACCAGACATAAGGAATGGTGTGAAAAAAGCATGAAGTCACACATGGGAGGAAACAAAGGAAGTAATACACTATTATCTAACTTGTGTGTCTGGAAAAATCAGGGATCCCAGACATTCCATTTAGCCAAGTTTTAAAAATAAATAGTTTTTTAATCCACATTTTAGACAGAATTTTGTTTCCACCGGATGACAAAAATCAAACCCAAATACTCGACCAACCCATTGATAATTAGCCAATGCCTTTCCAAAATAGAGAAGAAGGGAGCACCAGAGGCCATCCTGGAAAGCTGATATATTCTAATTTTTTTAATCAGAAGGCTCAACTATGATTGTTTTAGAAGTATTTCTATCATTGGATGAGTGACAGATTCTAGTGCATTCTCTGACTTATATTTTAGGGAGGCAAATTGCCCAAGGCAAGATATTGATATTGCCCCTGCCTGTGTTTTAAACACACTCTGGATCAAGGCTCCCACACTTCCCTGTGAATGAACTCTAGCCAGATGCTATTTTATCTATGAAGCCAATATATACAGATTCATTAATATCACTGAGAACAAATGTCACAGAATTGAGATATAGGCAATAGAACTACAATAAATACCTGTACAGGACAGTGAAAGAGCAGTAAAATTATTTCTTAAAAATTAAATGGTATCTAGAAAAAGATCATGTTTATGTATATCTATAGTTATAAAAAAGTAATTCATTTAAAAACAATATTTAAAATATTTAAACAGTATTTATGGTATTTAAACAATGTAAATTAATGTTTTTTTTTATTTTAGATTCCTGTTTCATTTCTCTCTCCCTTTTTCCCTGTAGTCCCAAACCTATGTATTGAGGCTACCATGTCCTGGGGCTGAAGGTGGTGTTTGTGTGACATTTTTAAAAGCATCCAAGTGACTAAGCGCCTGTCCCATTTTCAAAAGAATGAGACTTAGGCTTCTAACTGCCCAACTCACTTTTCAGAATGGGACTTAGGAGCCTATGTTACTTAGACATTTCAAAATTTTGCCTTAAGTCTCTTTGAAAGTCAGTGAGACTTAGGCTTCTAAGTTACTTGGGTATTTTTGAAATTTTTACCTATTGCTTTATCCTCATTAATTACAATAGAATCTGCTTTCACACCGTATCCTTACACTCTCTCAGAACACACATTTTGGGAAAAATTCAGGACTGGGAGTGTGTTGGGGTCACTCTGAAAGCAGTAACCGAAGCAGCTGGAAGCCAAGTGTGACTGGTGTGTAGCTGGCAGGTTGCAGCTATATACACAGACACTCAGGTCAAGACCTGTATTCTGTTTGGCTGTTTGTGAGCGGCCCAGGTGGAAGCTACAGCACCACAGCATTGTGAGGCACCCATGGTTGCATGGCAGGTGATGACAACCCCTGACTAGTCTGGATTGCACCCCAGAATGTGGTGACCAGGGCACAAGACAAAGACAGTACCACCAACAATGAAAGTGCTGCTTCGGGCCCCAGACTCAACAGTGCCTGCCCCAGCACCACTGTCAACAGTGCCATCTTAACCAAAAAGCGAATGGAGGAATGCTTTGATACATTACTCAACACTTTGTTCCCTTTCTTGGCAGATTTAGGGACCAGAGATCTGCCTCTCCCAGCAACATCCTTGGAAGCCTTCTGTTTCTTCCTGGACACTGACAAGGGTGAGCAATGCTGGGACTCATGAGCATTGGAGGTCCACTTCTCACAGATGCCAAAGACCTTGGCACCCTCTTCAACCAACAAGGCTCTGAAGGTGATCTCCATCAAAAGAAACTTCAGGTTGGCCACTCAATCTTTTTTGGTCCTCGGTTTGAAGTCCTTGCAAATCTGGCACTGATCCCTAATGTGAGACTCACCCAAATACTTTAAACAGCTAGAGTGCAGGTCACTCATTGGCATCCGCTTCAACCATGAAAGACAGGGCTCGAAGCCCAATGACCAAGGCATTCCCGGGTACCAACAAACGGAACCCCAAAAATGGAGAACCAAGAAAAAACTGTCATTAAACAAACTTTTCACTAACACTAAGAAATATACAGCTATGTAACTACATACAAGAAATACACCCTGAGAAATCTTGCTAAAGCAAGACCAATAGATTCCAATAACTGTCATGGGCAGTAAGAAGGAACTGACAGGGATCGGGGGAAGCTCCATCTTTTATACCTGCACATGGCAGCAGAGGACACTTGAATTGTCCCAATGGGTACTGCTGAGTGAAAAATTTCCAACAATTGTGCTCGGGGCATGCATACACCAAGAGTGGAATGCACATGTGCAATCACTCAAAGAACCAAAATATTTAATCAGCTTTCATTGGACTGAATGCACAGGGCCAGTTAGACAGGCAGATCTGCAGGTCTCAATGCGTGCATGAAACAATGGTGTAGAGAGGAGACGTTTAGATTTATTAGGAACTGGGGAAACTTTAGGGAAAAGGGGAGCCTATACAGGAAGGACGGGCTCCACCTAAACCAAAATGGAACCAGGTTCTGGCACTTAACATTAAAAAGGTCATAGAGCAGTTTTTAAACTAAGGGCTGGAGGAAAGCCAACAGGTGCGGAGGATCACGTGGTTCAGACAGAGACATCTCTTAGGGGAGGACCTAATAATGGAGATTCTCTATGTCCTAGTAAGGAGGAGAGTATGGAAGATGATAAAATACAGGTAGGATTTGATGAGAAACAGTCAAATGAAACAGAATCCCATTCAATTACATCATGAAATGGCAGACAGCTAAAAAGTGACAAGTTTTTAAAGTGCTTATACACCAATGCTAGAAGTCTAAATAATAAGATGGGTGAACTAGAGTGCCTCGTATTAAATGAGGATATTGATATAATAGGCATCACAGAAACTTGGTGGAATGAGGCTAATCAATCGGACACAGTAATACCAGGGTACAAAATATATTGGAAGGACAGAATAGGTCATGATGGTGTGGGAGTGGCACTATATGTGAAAGCACAGAATCAAATGAAGCAAAAATCTTAAATGAACCAAACTGTACCATAGAATCTTTATGGATAGTAATTCCATGGTCGAATAATAAGAATATAGCAGTAGGGATATATTACTGACCGCCTGACCAGGATGGTGATAGTGACTGAAATGCTCAGGGATATTAGAGAGGCCATTAAAATAAAAAACTCAATAATAATGGGGGATTTCAACTATCCCCATATTGACTGGGTACGTCACCTCAGGACGGGATGCCGAGATAAAAGTTTCTTGACACCTCAAATGACTGCTTTTTGGAGCAGCTGGTCCTGGAACCCACAAAAAGGAGAGGGAATTCTTGATTTAGTCCTAAGTGCAGCACAGGATCTGGTCCAAGAGGTGAATATAGCTGGACCGCTTGGTAATAGTTACCATAATATAATTAAATTTAACATCCCTGTGGTGGGGAAAACACCACAGCAGCCCAACGCTGTAGCATTTAATTTCAGAAAGGGAAACTACACAAAAATGAGGAGATTAGTTAAACAGAAATTAAAAGGTACAGCACCAAAAGTAAAATCCCAACAAGCTGCATGGAAACTTTGTAAAGACACCATAATAGAGGCTTAACTTAAATGTATATCCCAAATTAAAAAACATAGTAAGAGAACCAAAAAAGAGCCACTGTGGCTAAACAACAAAGTAAGCAGTGAGAGGCAAAAAGGCATCCTTTAAAAAGTGGAAGTTAAATCCCAGTGAGGAAAATAGAAAGGAGCACAAACTCTGGTAAATGAAGTGTAAAAATATAATTAGGAAGGCCAAAAAAGAATTTGAAGAACAGCTAGCCAAAGACTAATAGCAAAAAACATTTTAAGTACATAAGAAGCAGGAAGCCTGCTAAACATCCAGTGGGGCACTGGACGATCAAGATGCTAAAGGAGCACTCAAGGATGGTAAGGCCAATGCGGAGAAACTTAATGAATTTTTGCATCGGTCTTCACGGTTGAGGATGGGAGGGAGATTCCCAAACCTGAGCCATTTTTTTTTAGGTGACAAATCTGAGGAACTGTCCCAGATTGAGGTGTCACTACAGGAGGTTTTGGAACAAATTGATAATCTAAACAGTAATAAATCACCAGGACCAGATGGTATTCACCCAAGATTTCTGAAAGAACTCAAATGTGAAACTGCAGGACTACTAACTGTCGTCTGTAACCTATCATTTAAATCAGCTTCTGTACCAAATGACTGGAGGATAGCCAATATGACGTCAATTTTTAAAAAGGGCTCCAGAGGTGACCCCGGCAATTACAGGCTGGTAAGCCTGACTTCAGTATTGGGCAAACTGGTTGAAACTATAGTAAAGAACAAAATTGTCAGACACATAGAGGAACGTAATTTGTTGGAGAATAGTCAACATGGTTTTTGTAAAGGGAAATAATGCCTCACCACTCTACTAGAATTCTTTGAGGGGGTCCAGTGTGTACTTAGATTTTCAGAAAGCCTTTGACAAGGTCCCTCACCAAAGGCTCTTAAGCAAAGTAAGCTGCCATGGGATAAGAGGGAAGGTCCTCTCATGGATTGGTAACTGGTTAAAAGGGTAGAAATAAATGGCCAGTTTTCAGAATGGAGAGGGGTAAATAGTGGTGTCCCCCCAGAGTCTGTACAGGGCCCAGTCCTATTCAACATATTCATAAATGGTCTGGAAAAAGGAGTAAACAGTGAGGTGGCAAAATTTGCAGATAATACAAAACTACTCAAGATAGTTAATCCCAGGCAGACTGCAAAGAGCGACAAAAGGATCTCTCAAAACTGGGTGACTGGGCAACAAAATGGCAGATTAAATTCAATGTTGATAAATGCAAAGTAATGCACATTGGAGAACATAATCCCAACTATACATATAAAATGATGGGGTCTAAATTAGCTGTTACCACTCAAGAAAGAGATCTTGGAGTCATTGTGGATAGTTCTCTGAAAATATCCACTCAATGTGCAGTGGCAGTCAAAAAAGTGAACAGAATGTTGGGAATCATTAAGAAAGGGATAGACAATAAGACAGCAAATATCATATTGCCTCTATATAAATCCGTGGTACACCCACATCTTTAATACTGCGTGCAGAGGTGGTCGCCTCATCTCAAAAAAGATATACTGGAATTGGAAAAGGTTCAGAAAAGGGCAACAAAAATTATTAGGGGTATGGAACGGCTGCCGTATGAGGAGAGATTAATAAGACTGGGACTTTTCAGCTTGGAAAAGAGATGACTAAGGGGGGGGTGTGATAGAGGTTTATAAAATCATGACTGGTGTGGAGAAAGTAAATAAGGAAGTGCTATTTACCCCTTCTCATAACACAAGAACAAGGGGCCACCAAATGAAATTAATAGGCAGCTAGTTTAAAACAAACAAAAGGAAGTATTTTGTCACACAATGCACAGTCAACCTGTGAAACTCCTTGCCAGAGGATGTTGTGAAGGCCAAGACTATAACAGGGTTCAAAAAAGAACTAGATAAATTCATGGAGAATAGGTCCATCAATGGCTATTAGCCAGGATGGGCAGGGATGGTGTCCCTAGCCTCTGTTTGCCAGAATTGGGAATAGGCGACAGGGGATGGATCAATACCTCTTCTGTTCATTCCCTCTGGGGCACCTGGCATTAGCCACTGTCAGAAGACAGATACTGGGCTAGATGGACCTTTGGTCTGACCCAGTATGGACCTTCTTATGTTCTTATGAATCAACCATAGCTTACTTTAAATAATTTACATATAATTCCTTGAATCCCATCTATAGTTCATTAAAGTAATGGGTTCTCTCCCATGCCTACCTGGTTATTATTTTGACCCACAGAAATTGGGGTCAGAACTTCTCATAAAAGCTAAATGCAAAATTCAGGAGCATCCATTCAGCAAAGGGAGCTACAAGTCTAACAATAAGTAGCTTTGTCCAAAGTTACCTCTCCTATGAGTCATGAGATAATCATAGTCGTGCACAGTATTTCCTCTCCATGTTTCCTCTGTGGAACACTATCAGCCTCATAAAAAGGAATATACTCCTATAACTGGGCACAAGACTGTGGATTGAAGACCTGTACCAAACCAAGTTGTCTTGGGCTGCACTGTTAGAGACACCATACTTCACATGAGAAGACACCTTTCCCATCAATGGCAGTTGTCCAGGTAGAAGTTAAAGATCATATGATACATTTCAGAAAGGGAAGAAACAACACTGATGTGGCCAGCCTACTTCTCCTTTCTTAATAATAATTGTAGAAAGTTATAGAAATGTGTGAGCATTAAACTCTTGCTGAGAAAATAATGGCTCCCACAGTTACTGCACTATCATAGCCCAACTTCTGGCCACCAAGAAATAGGAGATCAAATTATTTGACATAAACCACTGAGCTTTCAGAAGCTACCAATCTGGGCCAGATTTGAATGGGTTATCTAGACCTAAAAGGCTCTGTATCAGATTATCAACCCCCCCCCCCCAAGCCTTTCAGTTCTATGGAAGAAAAACCTCAGCCTATAATTAAAGGATGCAATGTCACAGCTGTGAATTATGAATTTTGCTCACAGCTCTTTTTTAATTTGATGTGATAAATTAAACTATACATACAGACACTGATGCTTATTGTGAATGAAAGCTCTTAAGGAAAAAATATTGCTATAGGCATATCTTTTAGCTTTCAGTTTAATTTATCTGCTTAAAAAAATCTTTTTCCTTTAATTTATTGTTAAATCCATTTATTTAAAACTTAAAAATAGAAAACTGACTCATATACAGTGAAGTTGGTAGGTAACTATGAATTACATGCCATTATGAAAGGGAGACATTTGATTGGCTGGCAACCGTTAAAACTATGTAGGTATATGATACAATTGTTCAGGCCAGGACTTGTTAGCCAATTTATTTCCCTGAATCCACTGTGTTTATGAAAAAGCAACAACCCCTATGCATCCCAAACAGCAGCAACATCTCTTTAAAATGTTCACTTACTTTGTTTATATTTTTATCAAAGTTTGTAGCTCAAACACAAAATATCTATTTGCCCACTTGTTAATGGGAAGTGGGAAGCTTTCCATGGTGAGCATGGTGTAGTAAGACATGAAATTCTGCAAAAAGTAACAAATTTTTTAAACAAAGTTTCTAGCCTTTGTTGTGAAGTAAACTTTCCAAGTTACCAAATGCAGTGCCTCTTCTGACATGGCCTCTGTAGTGGCTCACAGCTTCGCCAAACAGCAGCAGAGTGAAATTAATCCAACTGTGGTCAGTTTCACAGCTTCCAAATCTGGTGGGTGCCACAAAAGAGACAGGAAACTTTACCAGCTTCATGCTAGCGATGGTGATAGCTCACAACGCTATGAGGTGCAGCCAAGGCAGGCTAGTGGTGGAGCTATTCACAGAGGACAAACAAAAACAAATCGCAGGAGGAGGAGGGAGGCTAGAGCTGCAGCCACCTCTTTTCAACCCCTTCTTGCTGCAGACAGAGTGATGTGGGAAAAGGGTAGAATAGTAGAAACTCTCCCGCTTTCTCACAGCACTCAACATGCTGTGGAACGAACTGAGAGAGGAAGCTCCCGCTCCCCTCCAGCAGCTAGAAGTCGATGGAGATTTAAGCTTAAGGGTATCTTGAAGGTAGGACAAGGCAGGTACCCTAGTGCCATCTATCTATTCCTGACCTGACACTAGTTTCCTCTCGGACATGGGATGTATCTCGACGTGTGCTGCCGTTACCCCTTCTGTAATGTGGGCTCAATAATTAAAGCTGTTTGAAAATTTGTCAGAATGATTTTCCAATTAAAAAAATGCCCTTTTTGCAAAAACCAAAATTTTTCACAAGATTTTTTTTTTCCAGTTTTATCCACCTGGAAGGCTTGTCTCAGTTTCACTGTCTGCCAGTCTCCCTCACAGCTCTGGGAGACAAAGGAGCACAGCGCCCAAGTGCTCAGCCTGTCCTGCTCCAGGAGCCCCAGGGGCAAAGAGCCCCAGTGCTCTGCTTCCCCACCTCTCGGAGCCTAAGAGCCAGCCAGCCAAGGCGCTTTACCTCCCTGCCTCCCTCTCAGCCTGGGAACTGTGTGTGCCGACTGCCGTCAGGCCCATAAACCTCGGTCTTCCGGGGTCTGCAGCAGCTCTAGGCCTCCCTGCTGTGGAACTAGGAGCTTGAAAGCCCTAGGATCCTTGGCTCTGTGGGAGGGAGCCTGGAAGCTGGGGCTCTCAGGGCTTCCACGCTCCCTGCCACAGAGCTGGAAAGTCCTGGGACAGATTTCCAGGATTCAATGCAGTCTGCATGGGGGGGCTGTCGGCAGCTACCCAGTGAAACTGACAAGAATGTGAATTTGATTTAACAGCAATGGGTCCTAGGGAGCAGATTTTGTTTTGGAAACAATATGTGTCAGTGTTTCCTAAACTAATTTTGGGGGATTTCCAGTTTGCACGACATTTAAAAAACTGGTTTCATTCCAATTCGGAAAAGCAACAATCCCCAAACCAAATTTTGAAACAGCAAAATTTCTTCTGAACCAGAAATCCCAAGTTTCAGCCAGCTTTACTGATAACTTTCTTACCTGCCCCCCAAAGGCTGCTATGAAATTAGCTGATGTGTGTGAAGCACTTTAAAGATGAAAAAGTAGGTATTATGCTGGATCACATTTCCATAGAAACAGATATCAAAAATTGAAAATGGGAGTGAAAGACTTAAAAACAATCAAAATGGTTATTTTAACAGCATCTTACTCTGTTTTCAGTGACATAGCATCCATAACTAGATAAAAAGGAATAACACATAGCTATTGAAAACAAATCTAATTATACTTCAAATAATTCCCTTTTTGTCTTGAATTTGGCTGCAGTGTGCTTTCCTTCTTTTCTTAATATATTTTTAATTTGAAATTTCTATAAAGGAAAATAAGATCATTGTCTCAGCCCTTTCCCCTCCTCTTCTCCCTCCCCCCGCACAGCCAAATTCCCAAGGTTTTACCATTTTGTTTTGAGATATTTTGTTCTTATTAATTCTAATTTCTTCCATATGCTGGCTAATTCTATACATTGTTCATTGTTGACTCCTGTCAATTTATAGCATTCACTTACAGAAACTAGTAAATGCATGTAATGAAGTGTCCACCCCACACAGGACAGGAAGGGGTTAAGATGTCCAGATGGGTCAATTAACTCCACCTGGCTGCAGGTGGAGGATGAGCCAGGGAGCAGACAATTGATTCCAAACAGGTTCAGCTGTGCAGGAATAGGTGGGGCCTATAAAACCAGGAAGCTGACAACAGATGAAGGTGACTGCCGGGAAGGAGGAGTGTTTGTAGGCTGCAGTCACTCACTGGGAAGAGGGTTTGGAGCTGGTACACCCAGAGCATGGAGGGGAACCAGTTGTGGGAAGCAGTCCAGGGAAGGAGCAGGAAGGGCTGGGAGAGGAAAGCCCAGAAGTGCTGGACTGGAACCCAGAGTACACGGCAGGCCCGGTTACCCCTACTAGCTACTGACGGAGTGGCACCTGAGGCAGTGAATGGGAAGATGGGCTAGGACTGCTGAAGGAAAGGCTTTGATATACCCTGGAAGGGAGGAACACTGAGTGACCTGGCCAGAGGGCTGAGTCAGGAAGAAGACACTGCAGTTCCGGGAGTGAAAGAGGAGCTGCAGATCAGAGAGATGGAGTGACAGCATGCAATCACAGGAATGGGCATTGCCCTGATAAACTAATCCCCAGAGTGGCCAGGAGGAGGTGCCAGACAAGTGGGGAGTGGTGTGCCTGGTCACAATGCAATATAAAAGTTTTATTGGAGAAGTGTATATTTATATACACTGATATAAAAAATGAGCAAGAAAGGCGAGATTCTATTGTGCTCTTACCCATGTTCCCTGTTAAACAGAGAAGATGATGCCTCTGTTATTGTAAATCATCTTTAGTGGAACTTTGGTCCTCCCTGAATAAAATATTGAAATGTGTATATGTATTGTAGATGAACAGTTAAGACTGTCTTACACTTTCCTCTATAAACCTCTGTTTCAGATAGTTAAAATACTGACAAATCTTACTCATTTGGGCATGCTACATGCTTACTATCTGTCTCAGATTTAAAGTTTTGGAAAGCTTGAGCAATAATAGCATTTCAAGAATGAGGCTAGTGAAAAAGAGTATCAGCACTGTAAAAAAAAATCCTATATTATTTTTGAACTGCTCTAGTGCCTAAGGGTTTTCTACTAGAAACTTGAAGCTTGGCAGCAGGAAAGTACATAGGTCGGAGAAGTGTCTTTCAAAAACTTTTCGGCTTTGAGAGAGTTACAAGATGTGGGGGGGAAATCACCATTTGTACATGCTCTGTAGAAGTTGCTAGGCGCTTGTTTTAATTTTCTGAATGTTCCAACTCCACTGAGCATGCTCTTAGTCCCTAATGAGCCTCCATAGTGTTTTCAAACAAACAGCTCTAGGCTGGACATAAGCAAAACATATAATCCTGCTCCTTCTCTCCTCCATAAAGCTAGCATTTGGCATAGGGTGGGGGAAATCAGGCACAAAGCACAAGCAAAGAGATCAGGATGATAAACACATGACTTGCTGCTTACATATTTGATTCCCCTCTCATCCTCTCTCCACCGTTAAATCTGCACACAGCAATCCTCTGCTTCAATTGCAGCATTCTTTTGCCTCTCCCTTCCAACAATGATGCCTTTCCTCAGGGGAAAATAAGCAGTACACTCCATTTTTTTAAAAAAGACCCATAATTTAAGAGCCTAAATGACTTTGGAACCTAAGTCTCATTTTCAAAAGTGATTTAGCACTTAAGCTCCTAAATCCCATTGATTTAGTGTTTCAACTCTACATATGCTCTCCCTGCTGGCTCACCTGGCTGCTGTACTGGACCCAAACCTTGGGTCTCATGTGCTCTTGGCTTGCTGGTGATGGGCAGCGCTTAGGTTCTGTCTGTAACTCAAGGCACATACTTCGGGGCAGATCCAGTTTCTGATACCCCTCTTGGCAGTGAAGATCTCACAGTCCAATTACCCGGGCCCTGAAACTAGTGCCGGCTTGCCCAAGCCTCCCTGGTAGCTGCTGCACACTCCCAGAGTTGCACCGAAGCCGGGGCCCTCTGGTTTAGTTTCCCTTTTCAAGGGCTGTGACTGTGTAAGCAAGTAACATATAGACTCTGGAAATGAAGTTCGAAACACACACCCCCTTTAGTCACAAAGAAAGCACAAGAGACATACCGATCTATAGAAAAATAAACCCCTGCACACAAGACCCAGACTCCGTTTCCTCATACATCCTGACCCCATCCTCTGGGTCTTAATCAGCATCTTCCAGGGCATCTAGAATTCTTCTTCACCCACCCCGCCCCCCTTCCCAACCAGTCTCATCTTCTGGTTCTGATCGCTCTCTGTTTGAACACGCACATAGAAGCCCTCCCACTTATACGCAGTTTTTGATCATGAGTCCCAGCTTAAGACCTCATGCCCTAGCCTTGCTGCATTCATATGCATTACCCCCTTAGTCACAAAGAGGGTGGTAGAGCTGATGGGAAACATTAGCAAATTAACACGGTTCTTTCAGAGAGTTCCTATTGTCGTGCTAGGGCAAGTTTATTCAGTGGTTGATGGTCTTTAAGCTGTGTGATTAAGGGGCAGACGCCTAACTGCCAACCCCATCCATTCAACACACAAGAGCTATGATGCTGTGTAGTGGTTCAGCGGTTGGTTCCTCCCTCTCTGGCTCAGTGGGAGGCTCCTCCGCCTCACTACGTCACGAGGCCACCGACAATCAGGGAATTAAATAGTCTGTGGCTCTAGCCCTTAGGCAGGGCAGAACAAATAGTTAGGGGAATAGCAGTCTAGGAACCCTGGGACCTTAGGCAGAGCTGGGCACCAACAGTTGATGGAGCTCTGGCCTACAGTTAGGGCAGTTGTCAGCCTAGGCCTCAGGCAGGAGGGGGAGTACTACCACCCCAGGGGTTGGGTGGCAGGAATTGGGGGACACAGGCCCACCCAACTCCACTGCGTCCCAGCCCAAGGCCACCCCGCCATTGAGTCAGCAAGGATTCTGACCGCAACATGCTAACCTAGTCTCTGGCATGTGCTGCAACCAGACTGGAGTCGGCTGCCCCTGGGACACTTCCTACCCTCCCCTTGGGGTGTACCTGACTCTGTGGTGTCCTCTGACTCCTTGGGGTAGATATCTGGCAACAGCCCCAGCCACTCTTCCATGCACAGGTCCGTCGGCAACAGCAGCAACTCTGGCCAATCTTCGGCGTGGCCAGGGTTCTCCTCAGGCTCTAACTCCCGGAGCAGGCGGGAGGCATCTGTCTCCTCCAGCCGCTTGGCATCAACTGAGCTAGTATAAGTATAGTATAGTAGAGGTTCAGCCTTTATACTTCATGTCCCGACCATTGACTTCTCGGGGGGCGGGGTGAGACCACTCTGGCTCTGCCCACCCTGGGTTAGCAGTTGGCTCCTCCCCCTCTGGCTCAGTGGGAGGCCACTCTGCCTCATCACATGAAGGAAGACAGTAAAAGACAACCACGAGGGTATAAACATACACACATTCATAAAATCCAACTGAAATTCATGTTCAGACAGATTTCCAAATTGTCACACTTAGTCTCCAAAGTGACTTTTGAAAATGAAATTTGGCTCCTAAGTCAAGTAAGCACTTTTAAAAATTGTACATGAGATAAATAGATGATGTAGCTAATTTCTTGTAGATGTAGCAGAAGAAGTGGGTTTTCAGGGAGAATCTCATCAAGATGTCTAGTGTCTATTGACTAAAATAGGAGGGATTTCTTTCCATCTTGTAAATATAATCTAGTCAATATGAATGTCTATGCATTTTTTAACTTGCAGCCATTTCTTCCTCCTTAATAGATTTAATTTCTTGCATTGCTTGATTCATGCTTTCACTGCAATAGGGTATGCTCATGAATCCCTCTCTCATTTTTATATATATATATATATATATATATATATATACACACACACACACACACACACACACACACACACACACACACACACACGATTTCAGACACATACTACAGGTTAAGAGTATCGCTTTGAAAAGTACCTTGTGCAGTGTGGTTCTTCAGGTGAGCACCCCACCCCAGAAAAGAAGGATCTGTTATGATGGTGGCACTGGGGGTGGGAGTGTTGAAGGGAATGCCCACTCATGTTCTCTGAGCTTGACCACCAAGCGAGGGAGGCAATGACTCTGGCAGGAACAGTCACTCTTGAATTGATGTGATCTTTGTCCGCTGAGTAGATCGACCAGAGCCAGACCTGTCGACATGGTAGATAAAGCCTGGCAAATGCCATATGGTCTAAAAGTGAGAGGCACATTCTGATCATAGTTCTTGGTCTGCAAGTAATCTGTACTATCAGGCTGCTTGTTAAATGAAATCTTTCTGTGGTGCAAATAGTCCAGTGTTGCTCTGATAAACGTCATCATCTGTTTGGGTGATAAAATGGATTCTTCTTTGTTTATGCAGACACCCACGGCTGCTAGAAGATGGAACAGAGGCTCCATTGTTGACTTGACCTCTTGGCAGGTGCAACCTATCCATTCATCCAGATATGGATAACTCAAACACTGACATATCACTTGTGCTGCCACATCACTTGTGCTGCCACCACAGAGACAACTTTTGTAAAAACTCTGGGTGCTGTTTCTAGCCCAAAGGGAAGGACTGTGAACTGGAAATGTTCTTGGCCCATCATAAACTGCAGGAACCTTCTGTGGGAGGGATGATTGTCTACATGAAAGTATGCATCACCCTTCATGTCGAAAGCTGCGAACCACATCCACTCCTTTAGGGAGGGGATTACTGATACTAACGTAACCATGCTGAATTTCGACTTTCAAATAAAGATGCATAGTTGCCAAAGGTCAGAATGGGTCTCCACAATCTGCCTTTTTTGGGGACTAGGAAATAGGGGGAATAGAACCCTCTTCCTTGATACTGAGGTGAAACGTGCTCTATTGCCAGTCGTTGTAGGAGGGAGTCCGCTTCTTGATGAAGAATCCCCTCATGAGAGCTGTCCCTGAAGGGGGTTTGTGAGGGAAAAGGGAGAGAAACTCAACGGAATACCTTTGATGGATAATTTCCAAGACCCAACAGTCTGTCATGATCAAGTCCAATTGTGGGTGACAATTGTGAGATGCCCCTCCCCCCCAACATAATGGGGGCAGCATGGGTGGCATCAATGGTGGTAGGTTGAGATGTCAAAAGTAGCCCTTTGCAGGAGGCTGGGAACAGGTAGAGGTCATGGTGATAGAGGGTGCAAAGAAGCAAGGCCTCTGAATCCTCTGACTTTCTGCGAAGGCTTGGCTGGATGCTGGTGGTAGAACACTTGAGGAGGGGGTGGCCTTGCCCTATAGGCTTGTCTTTGGTGTTTTCTACTTGGGGACAGAGTGTAAATCCCCAGGAGGCGTAGGGTCAATCTCGAGTAATTTAATGAGTGTAGCGATATCTGTTTTCTCATTGAAGAGATTCAACTTTTCGAAGGGAAGGTCCTGTACAGTATTCTGGACCTCCCTGGGGAAACCAAGACTGTAAATCAGGAATCCCTCCTCATGACCATGCCAGTGGCCAGGCCTCTGGCTGCCATTTCTGCTGCATCCACTTTCACCTGAAGGTATGTCCTTGCCACTAACTTGCCCTCCTCTATGAAGTACTGAAATTGGCCTCTGGCCACAGAGGAAGCTTGTCCTTACAATAGTTGTTCAAATCATATTTTGCTAACAAAGCCTGATAGTTAGCAATATGGAATTGCAGGCCTGTAGATGAAAAAACCTTTCTCCCCAATCTCTTTGAGCCCTTGTCAGTTGGGGTGGTACTTTCATGTTGCAAACTATCCCTTTCTGTAGCTGCGGTACCACCAGTGTGTTGCAGGGCAGGTGGGAGAAAAAAAATTCAACTTCCTTGATGAGAATATAATAGCACCTCTTGACTCTTTTAGGTGTGGGGATGCAGGATGCTGGAGTGGAGACCAAGCTAGCCTGCTCCAGGATGGCCTCATTAATTGGAAGCACCACCTTACTTGGGCCTACAGGTTGCAAAATATTTAAGAGCTAGTGGTGTGGGTCCTGGACCTCCTCCAGTGTTACCTGGAGGTTACTAGCAATCCTGTACAATAGCTCCTGATACTGCCTCTGATTGTCCAGCAGGGAGAGAAAAGAAGGAGTGACTGCTTTGTCCCAAGACAAGGATGAGATTTCCCATAGGTATCAGAGGATCTGAGTCAACATCCTCCTCCTCATACTCCAATGGATCTGGTTGGTGCCAAGAAGATGTGTTTAAATTTCTGGACAGGTCCTTGGCATCTGCCATAGGGATCCCCTGGGCCCCAATAAGGCCAAAAAAAAAAAGGTGCTATCGGATACCAGCAGTCCCTGGAGAAGTCCTATTTGGTGGGGATAGCATCCAGATCTCCTTGACTAACTGCTGTTTAGTGCTCAGCTCACTCTGAGGAGGTGGCAGAGAGGTCAGAACATGACTCATCCAAGTCTGAAAACTGCTCCCTTTCCAATGGTGGGACCATCAGTTCTGGGACACTTCTAACCGATGGTCAGAGATGAGACATTGAAGTAGTTTCATTCTCTGGTATAGTAACGTCCCTTAGGAGGGCCAGACCAGAGAGTATGGGAGACTGCGGATATGGGAGGAAGACATTCACCGGTATAGTATACGTCCCCGTATATCCTAATGTCCAAAGAGTTCTGACACATCTCAGGAGGTACACAAGCAAGTTGATACACATGACAAGTCTGGATCTGCACTCTTAGATGGAATCAGTAGATTATGGTCCTTGTGTTTTGGAGTTGGAGTCACTAACAGACCTGGCAGATCTTTCCTCTTGCACGCTTTACCCTCCAGCCTGGGGAGTTTCAGTGGTGCTGTTGTCCTTTAGGATCTGCACGCGAAAGTTCACCCAACCTCAATGGTCTCGAGGAGAGATTGCATCTCTTGTGAACAGTACTGAACTGGAAGCTGTCCTTTCAACCATGAGACTGCACCCTACTTGCATGCAAAGCTCTGAGGAAGAATCCTTGGGCTTAGGAGCTGCAAACTCAGCTACGAAGTTTGTGCTTGGAGAGGCACCACTCGTATGTTGGGGTTGATGTACAGGGTGGTCTCTCTGGCCCAAATCAGAGTGGGGCCTCAGCCTTCTACATAAGGTGTTTCCTTAGATGAAGCTCACAAGCTTCATGAGTTCTTAGTGGAAACGAGTGAAATACTGCACTTCGCAGAGATCTGCAACTCATCCAAGCAGTAGAGGCAGCATTGGTGATTGTCACTCACGGAGAAGGAGTAAGGGCAAAAGACACAATTGTTGAACTCTGGGCATAGTCCCCAGTTTGGGGAAAAAACAATCCATAGTAACTATACTAATATGAAATCTATGAAATATAAAAACTATTTACACATCTATTTACAGTTCTATCAAGAGAAAAAAGCTGGAGAAATCGGTGAATACAGGGATTCTGACTCAGGCCATGCAGCAGTAAGAAGGAACTGAAGAGACATTAGCCTACATTGACTCTTATGCCCTCGCTAGGGAGGGCAAGATCTACTGTGCACATGCAGGCCAATGGACACTGCTTGTTAGAATTTCCAGACGCAGGTTCATGGCGCGTATGCATAACCACATGTGGAATACGCATAGGGACCAGCACTTTATTTTAAAAATGTAGGACAACTAAATGGAAAAGGAGGGAAAGACATTACAACACAACTTGTAGCCCATAGAGTTAGCTTAGTATTTTATTTTACTTAGCAGTAACATAAGGAACCTACAGGTTTATTTCCTGGCTTCAGCAGGTTAGCATTAAGCTAATGGAGATTCATTAGAATAAGGAAGGATGAGGGGATTTACAAAAAAAGAACCTCATTATGACTCTGAACTACATCAAGTCCAGTTCATTATGGGCATTTAGACAATGTACAATTTCATTTTAGTTCTTGACTCAATGGATCAAATGGGTGATGAGTAAGGTAGCGTAAATTAGGCCCTCTGAAATTAGATTAACTTTTGCCTTACATCTGTTCTAACAATGTGTAAAGGAATCTAAATGGGTGTTTGTTTATATACAGAGGAGCCAACCGAATGAACAAGTTAAAGCAGTACCTAGCCTACTTTAATTTACACTTTTTTCTGGCTCCTCTCTGTGTACATTACACAAATTTAGATTCCCTAACACATTGGGAGAGGAGTAATTAGGTCGAAGTGAGAGTCGAAAATACCATACACATCACCTACAAATTTGGTCCATAGTATAGATCTAATTTTGCCAAGTCTCATGATTTTAGCTCAAGTTTGTGAATCTTGGTGCTTTTCTGAAAGCTGCAGAAGAAAAAAAAATTTTTCCCCGAAGATGCTAGTCCTCTTAGCTGCAAATAAAAGCTTGAACATGTGAAACTTAAGGACTCAAAAATTAAAAGGCAAACAAAAAGAACCCCCTATTTATTATTTTTTAAATACAAAGATTACTTACCTATGACCAGGGCTCTTCTGGATGGACTCTGCATATTCACCCTCCTAGAATGATCTGGCTGGTGCAGCTTAGATGGTGGAACCTTAACTAGCAGTGCCCCCCAGGTTTGAAAGGGAGTTGCATCACATGAGTAAATCCTAAAATGGTACAGAATCCTCACCTGGTGCATATCAATTAATCTCATTTTAAAAATCTTTTAACCATGTAATGAACTAACACAGATTTATCATCAGGAACATGGTATGCTGAAACTGCTGAGAGATGGACCCTAAAAGATAACAAGACCTGACATTTTAAGATGTAGCAAATACTCTAAATAAACAGACTAGATATTAAGGATCTCTATTACTGATTATCCATAATAAAAAGCCTTTCTATTCATATGCACAACATCTACATGTGGATCCTTTCCCTGCATTAATCAAGACATTTTGTACTTCTGAAGAAAAGACTGTCTAAGAGTCTCAAAGTCCTATTGTCCATGCCGTTAGATGAAACAACTGAGGATCTGAGTGATATGCTTTCCCTTACTGTTGTGACAAGTCAAGTCTACATATCCCCTTGGACAGATGAATCCGGTCCAGATACCACTGCTGCCTGGGTCAAGCTGGTATTATCAAAATCATTTTGGCTTTGTTCTGTTTTATCATGCTCTGAACAAAAGGGACGGGTGGAAATGCACATAGGAGATCCTGTTCTCAGTCCACCAGAAATGCATCCAAAATAGATTCCTTGTCTCCTCCTGCCCTTGCATAAAGCTTTCAACACTTCATGTTATATTTGAATGCAAAGAGCTCTATTTTTGGTCAATCCGACAATTTGAAGATTTCATTTGCCATAGGAGCCTTCAAGGACTACTTATGTATACGTGATTTTTTTTTTTTTTTGCGCATAAGTAATCCACGAGATTGTTGCTTTCCCCAGCTACATGAATGGTCACTGGGTAAATTTCTTGTTTTATACATCATCCCCAAAGATGGATTGCTTCCCTGCACAACTGAGGGGACTATGCACTCTTCTTATTTGTTCAGAGAGTATATTACTATTGTATTGTCAGTTGCTACCTGAACAACCTTGTGACTGATTTGAGAAAATAATGATTTAAAAGCCCATTGGATGGTTCACAATTCCAGTATAGTGATGTGCATCTTCCTTTCTGCTGAGGACCAATCACCTTAGTGTCACAATGTTGTTAAAATGAGTCCCCTAGCCTAGAATGGAAGTGTAAAAAGTAACTAATATTGATGGTATCAGAGAACTGAAGGGAATCCCTTTCATGACACTCAAATCCTGTGCCCACATTAGTGATACATTCTAGGAGACCATCAATTTTTGATGCATGCATGGTTTGTAACTGCTTGCCAAGCAACGTTGTAAGCTTGTCATTCAAAGACATGCACATGGGGTCACAAACATGGTTGACATTATGAGACTCATCAGTTTGAAGAAGAAATTTTCTGCTCCAGAGAATGCAGAAGCACGGCTATATCTCATTTTATCTTTGCATTACTTTCTTCTGGGAAACAAGCTCTGCCGACCAGTGCCCAGTGCAATCCCTGTGAAAAGAATCTTCTGAGCAGGCCTATAAGTGACTTCGCTCAATTTACTCACAATTTCAGATTGGCAAAAAGGAAACAAATCTGCATTATAGCCAACTTCTCTCTCTTTGACAAGCCAACTGTCTAGGTAAAGATAGAGAAAAATCCCTTGCTTCCTGAGATATATAGCCACTATGGAATGGCACTTTGTAACGACCCTTGGGCAATGGAAAGGCCAAAGGGAAGGCCTTGCACTAGCAGTGGTCCCTTCCTACTATAAAACATTGATATTCCTGATGGGATGGTCAGACTGGAATGTGAAAATAAACCTCCTTTAGAGCAAGAATCATACAAATGTAGGGCTGAAAGGGACCTCAAGAGATCATCTAGTCTAGTCCACTGTGCTTAAGCAGGCTCAAGTAAACTAGACCATCTCCGACAGGTGTTTGTATGACCTGATACCTTCTGTCAAATGCATTAAGCTTCCCAAGATCTAAAATGGGTTGAAGGCTCTCACCCATTTTTGGATATAGGAAGCATCTTGAATAAAAACCCTTTCCCCTGTACTATTGTGGTACCTCTTGTATACTCCAGCTCTGTTCACAACAGGGTCTCATGAGATAGGTCCCTGAAGAGGACTGGGGAGGAGGAGGAGGAGGAGGAGGCTTGGAAGGAGGAAGGGTTTAGAACTGGTTAGCTGAGCCACTGAGAATAATCTCTAGAATCCATTGGTCTGATGTTATAGACTGCCAATGTTGGTGGAATTGTGACAGGCAGTTCCCCAAATGGGGTAGAAAAGGTATTGGATAGGACTGGTTTAGTTCTTCTGTCCTCATGTCAAACTTGACGTTGAAGCTGAATCCCAAAGGAAGATGTAGCTGATAGTATGAGGCTTAAACAGTTCCCTCCTCTGTTGCTGAGGACACTTCTGGTGTTGATAATTCCTCCTTTGCTAAAAACTGGACAAAGATTAGCACGGAGGGTACCTAGACAAAGATACAGTAGAGCTCCTCATCAGCTGGAAGACCCCTAAGGATCTGGCCGTAGATTTAATAATCAAGAGTTAGCACAGATCCGTCTCCTTGAGCTGGGAATCACTACCCTAGCTCAAAGTGTAGATATAGCCTTAGTCTTCTTGGAGCTAGCTGACTATGTGCTCAGGTAGCTAGCCCGAGCTTCCACCTAGCCTGAGCCATGGCCCATGCTACTCCCAGCTACACTGCCATTTTCAGAGCACTACCTCTAGCAGAGCTAGCACAGCTGTCTACCCATGCTGGGAAGCACACTCACAGCTGCACGTAGACATACCCTTAGTAGCATATGCCCTCTTCTTCTCCACCCACAGGCACATCCCCTTAACATTACTGTAACTACAATACACCATAGACCAGGCATGGCAACCTTAGTTCAGTCCTTCTCAATCCCCCCTTCTGCACACACCTCTTTATGAAACTATCACCTACTGCTATTATTAGTTATGGATGTTTAGTGCAGTACTTGTTTGTATTGGGAGGGAGTAGCAGCTTAGTAAATGGAGTGATGGAAGGCTGACAACCCTGCAGGAGCAGAATTAACAATGAGGTGTGTGTAGCAACTGTAACAGCTTCACAAATCAATTTTTTGTACATTAATTTCTTAGCATTTTTAATGCTTAAGCAGGGGTAGAAGATTATGTTGGGCAGGGTGGAACAGATCATGAAGAGCAGAAATGCGGCTGCTAACAGAGAAAATTGGCACGTAAAACCTCTGTTGTGAAATAAAATTTGACAAAAATATATCTGCTGCGGGAGAAGTTTTTATTCAAAGATTTAATCCATCAGCAATCATTGGCACAAACTTTCAGCTATGATGAATAATAGCTAAAAGCTATCTGAAATCTCCCCTCCCCCTTTTTTTTTAAAATTATATGTTGCACTAGATACACTCAGGGATTTCCCGTCTACCATATTTGGTATAGAATGATGTCTTAAAAAAACATTGTCAACAAAAGGTCAGACTGCAATGGAAATATTTCTGTCAGAGCCGTAATTCAAAGACTTTGTAGTAAGAAACCAAACAAAAACTGCACAGAAAACTCAAAGGGCATTAAAACTAATCTTGTATGAAGTTTCACATGGACTGGTCACAGAGTTAACCAAAAACAGACTTATTATAAAACAGGTTGTTAAATTATAATCACAGCTTCAATTATATAATTACAAGGAGTTGAGAAGAATATATCTTGTAGTTCCACAGAATGGCATAATCAAACACAAACATTAGAAATGAAAGACTTGTTGGGCCAAGTGACTCATTTTCTGTACATATGCATTTTTTTGAGTACCGATACCTATCCATATAAATGACAAAATTAATTCGCTGTTAGTGTTTGAAAAAGTATGTATGGAAAAGTGCGTGCATAAGTAGGAGACTGGACTATGGCCCTTTTGGAAATTAATAAAATAGAAAATGGATTCATTTTATTAAAAGATTATGTCTTTTAACTGAAGTAATATTATTCCAAAAAATTTAAGAAATACTTTATGTTTTCAGAAATATTACAATCAAAATCCATAAAAAATACAAAACCAGTATCATGAGTTAATAAAGCACAGCGATGTACAGCAAATACATATAAGTAAAGAGAAAACAGTGAACAGCGATTCCTGTAAATACTGGATATCGCAGACCAGAGAAAATTTCTCATTCAACATATACCTAATATACATCAAGTTCAATTGCATCACAATTTGACTTCAGTACATTAAAACAATCATTTTCCTGAAATACATTTGCAAAAAGACTAATGTTTCCATGTTATGTGCCACCTGTACAACAAAAAACCAATAATAAATGTTGGTAAAACACTGAAAAATTTTAATTTTTAATATTTTTAAGGTTAACTCATATTTCACAACTTTGTGAGGGAAGTAGGTACTAGTGGTGTGTCTAGCAAGCAGGTGCCAGTTGTGTTGAACAGGTCAGTTTTCTAGAACAGCACAGCACTAACCCTGTAGTATATTTCAGCTAAATTTAAAATTTAAAAACAAAGAAGGCCTCTTGAAGATTGTGCAATTTCCCACCTTCTCTTTCAATGAATACACTGATTATAAGGGAGGGTAACATGACAAATTCTAACCCATGCTGTAATAAATGAGCTATTGATGTTCTTGTTAGCTAGTTTGCACTATCTTTTGCTAGTTTTTATAAATAAATATAATCTTGTTTGTACAAATTATACAGAACATAAACCATAATAAAATACAGTTCGTTAGTGACTTGTGCTTAGACTGGAGATAAGAGAGTTGGTCTTTGTTAAGCCCAAATTAAAGAGAATTGAATTGAGGTTAATACAGAGAAAAGCATGATTTGGATGAGTTGTCCTCTGCAGCTCTTGGATCATTAGATGAATAGTAAACAATTCAAACATCTTCTTATTACTTCTGCAAAAGATTTTCATATAAAATTAGTCAGTGACAAAAATTCATTGGATTACTTTCAAGTATGGGAAGAGAATTTCAAAATCACTATTCTGGAGAGACTGACTTTTTTATGGAACCAAAATTTGTGTTGTATTTTATATTCCATGAATGTGATTCTTTACATTGTCAGTGATAATGGCAATCTCTCTAAACTGCTATGGTTTTGCTGCAGTGTGACCAAAAAAAAGAAACATGGCCCCATGCAGAAGTATCCTTTCCCACAGATAAATGGCTTTTAAATGTAGCCCAAGGAAACCTTAAGGAAGAGATGAAGCAAGTTTTCATAGCTGTGAAAGAGGGATTGGGTAGTAGACCAAGTGGTGGGGAGAGTGCAGGGGGAGAGAGACAGTCCTGGAAATACAGACAGAAAGAAACGATATTTAAAAATACTGTAGACAGATCCAACACTGGAAGATCCAACTGCTGATAGGGATGTGAGAGGTTTTTTTTTCAGTCTACAAATTTTTAAGCAATTTTGTTTGAAAAAAATCACAATTTATTAAATTCTAACTTATCTCCAATGAAAAATAGTTTGTTTTTTTCTTTCAACTTAGAAACTTATCTTGTTTTCCCCACCTAGAGTTATAGGGTTTGTTTGTTATCCTCAAGAAGATCAAAACTAATCTATATATCCCTAATTTTCTGGAAAAAAAAGTGTTCAGTACCTAATGTGAATAAAAGACTTTAATTTAGGTCTCCGTTGTTTTATAAGAGAAGTAATCAAATCAAGTAATGCACTGGCATAATTCAGTACAAGATGTGATATCATTAGGCAGGTGAGAATTTCTGTTGCAATAAATTCGTAAAGCAACAAGCACAGAGAAAGATCCTTAGAAAGGGTCAAATTTAAGAGTCTAAATTCCCTTTTCATAAATGACTTCTGGGCACTTAGAAGCAAAACTGTCACAGCAAGTGGATAAGACTTAAGGCTTCTAAGTGCCTAAATCACTTCTGAATATAGAATCTAGATTCCTATGTCACATCGGCCCTTTTGTAAATTTCAACCCAGAAAAACTGTGTTACAAAGTAACTCAGCAAAACTTAGGGTCAAGGAGAGAAAATTAAGTCAGAAAGCTTATGAGGAGGAATACAAAACAGCAATTTTTGATAACTAGGACTACAAAATAAAAAATATTTACTTGATTCTGGAGAGTTTTTGCAGTATAATGCTGAGTTTTTCCACTATCAGTAGATCGAGTTTAGGATTTCGAAGCAACACAGAACAAGTACGGAAAAAGGTCTCATTGCTGCAGGCTTCTAGGAAAGGCTGCAAAAAACCTGTAAAGTAATAATGTAATGTTCTCATCAATTAATTTGGCAGAAAAAAATCCAATACTATATAGTTAATAAAAGAAGAAGTAGTGCACTTTATACCTGCAATGTAACAAGACAAACTACATAACTTTTTGGCTTCTACTGCACTTTTGACATAAAACTCTAGCAGAATCAGAAACTACAGAACCTGAGCTACAATGCTGTGCTGACATTACCAATAACACTTGAATATAAAAACAAGGTAGTAAACACAGTAAAAGCATTTTGCTTTCTCAACAATAAAAAATGGCAGGAGGGAGGGAGGGCTACTTTTAACTAAAGTGATAATTCTGCATCTTTGACACACCTATCTGAAACTCACATATCAGCAGTGCACATCATGTGATCAGCAGGCAAAAGCACTAAGCAGTGCCAAAGGTGGTTCACCAAGGAGTATTGCTTTAAGAAGCTGCAAAAGTACATGTCAGCAGATGATACTGAAATACTTATAGAAGCTAATGTGAAACTAAGAAATCTGTCATCAAAATGTTTGTTTAGTAGTACTCAGCTTCAAGACAGGTGCAATAAAAACTGAGCAAAAAAAAAAAAAGATTGATCCATATAAATATTAATATAACTCCCTTAATGCTGCTTACCTAAAGCTTTTGGTCAAGTCATGCTGCATTTCTATTCACTTTTGTTCTCTTCTCCACAATCTTATTGCTCATATATACACAATGAAATCTGTCCATATTTTATCACATTTTCGTACCTAACAAATTAGTTTATAATTACAAACCATCAAATTCTGTGTTTAAGAGTTCAAAAAACTAATAAGGACACCAAGGGTGAACAATTCATTTTTTTGGCCTGACAGGGCAAAGAGAATACAAATACACCGCTACCTTGATATAACGCGACCCGATATAACACGAATTCGGATATAACGCGGTAAAGCAGTGCTCCGGGGCGGCGGGACTGCGCACTCCGGTGGATCAAAGCAAGTTCAATATAACGCGGTTTCACCTATAATGCGGTAAGCTTTTTTGGCTCCCGAGGACAGCGTTGTATCGAGGTAGAGGTGTACAAATACATGCATCATATTGCTAAGTCCCCCCCCTTATGAAATGGGCATGAATGTGCATTTGTTCCACCCAAAGGTAGATGATGTTTTTTAAAAATTAAAAACTCATTAGTTTTTATTTAAATCAATTTTTATTTAAATTAAATATTTTTCTTTTTTAAAATAAACCTATTTCAAATTACATTTGAAATTATGTCAATTTACATTAAGGCCTAAGCCTACTTTAGTCCATTAAAATAATTTAAATAAAAAAAAAAAAAATACAGCAGCATCAATAAGCCCTCCTCAAATTACAACGAGATAAAGGGTGCCTATTTTTAAATTGTATAACTGGGGTAAATAGCTAACTTTTTAGGTCAACTCAAGGTTTATAAATTATCAAAATGTTGTGTACTACATTAAGTAGCCTCCCTCCCCCCCAAGTCTTTACAAGGGAGCAAATATTGGTATTTACATTTTTCCAAATGTAAGTACTAGTTTCTGTTCTGCATTTTTAGGGCTTTGTCTATATGGTGGGGTAAGGTGCTCTACAGACGTATGGCTTCTAAAGTGCACTAAAACGTTGTGCATTAATTGGTCAATGTAGACCCGGCTAATGCACACTAAAGGTTCCCTAATGAGCTTTAACATAGTGCTGTTTCTAACACGTGCTGTTTCTAACAGCACTATGTTAAAGACCAGCAGGGTCTACATGGATCAAGTAATGTGCAACATGTTAGTGTGCTTTAGAAATCACCCCATCTCCCACCCACCCACTGTAGAATACATTACCCACCCCACCATGTAGACAAGCCCTTAAGCACCTAAATACTTTCAAATATCTGTCAATTCACTAACTCCAGGTAATACTTCCTTTGTTTAATAAATTTTAAATGCAAAATAGGCTCTGATAAACTTGTTTTCTTTCTTATGTTTCTTGCATATATAAGGTAACTTTATGCATCTAATAAAAAACAAATGTAAAATGTTGCTTTTGTACACTTTTAATTCCCATTTCCATCTAAATGCAGCTTGGCACAAATCCTGGGTAAAAATAATATCAAGTGTTTACCATTCACCATTTTCTAACATAAAAAAATGTTAAAATTGAGAATTCAAATAAATGTAGGTTAACCTATATAATTGTTTAAATACATATGTACATATACAGTATATTCTTCCAGTTAGCAAAAGGAAGTACCAAATTGAGCGTAAAGGCTATATTTGGTTGCAAATCAACATGTTCCTATGGTTATAATAGCCCAAGCAGGGTCCTTTACCCAGTGGCCCTTGATTCGGCTTGCTCAGTGCCGGGTCCCTCTTCTTAGGCACCGGCGAAGGGGACCAGTGCCGGTAGGAGCCTGGTGCACTGCGCAGAGGCCGAAGTGCTGGGCATTGCATCAGGCCAGGCTGGCTCCGAGGCTGGATAAAGAGCGGCCTCCATAAGGAGGGCCCTCAAGCAAATGTCGCATTCTTTCTGTGTCCTGGGACGAAAGAGCTTACAGATACGACACTTCTCTTTAACGTGGGATTCCCCAAGGCATTTCAAACAGCTACCATGCGGGTCACTAACAGGCATAGGCCTGTTGCAATCAAAGCAGGGCTTTAAACCCGGAGACCAGGGCATGCCTCGCTTGGGGCAAAGTCCACACAGTCACCCTAACTGACTAACTACAGGACTTAACAGCTACTTACTAACTAATCTATTACAAACAAAACTATTTACAGCTGGCACACAAGGTTCGGGAGTAGGAGAAAACCGCTGACCACCGAGAAGCAAGGGAAAGAGGCACTCCGACCAACCACCACGGGTGGTAAGAAGGAACTGAGAGGGCGTAGGGCCAGCGGTGCCTGATATACCGACGCATGAGCGTGGCACTCAAGGGGGCACCACGGCTGATCCTACGGATACCACCAAGGCAAGTCTCCAACAATTGTGCACGTGGGCGCACACACACCTAGAATGGAATCGATGTGCACAAGCACTCAAAGAAGAAAGTGTATTTCTTTTGTAAGTTCCTTTGCATGTGTGTTGAGCAAAGTACTTTATAAATGAAATGTCAAGGTGCTGCTATCAATTTAGTGAAGATGGATGCATCTTTGTTTAAAAAAAACAAGGACATATATATTTTTATTAGTCATAATAGATAGCCTGGGAGTGAATACAAGGTTGTAATTTATTTCAGGAGCTTTACTGAACCCAGTATAAACTAATCCCAGAAAGCACAACTCAAGCAACCTAACATCATTTCGAACAATGGCTGAAAAAAATCTACTTGGCAGTGACAAGTGGGAGTCTTTCCCTTGTCAGCATGAAGGTCTAACTCATCAATTTCTGCAGAATTTAAGCTTTCGTTTATTTATAGTTTCTAGCCCATATGATTGTGAAGATACCCTCCAAAAGTAACCTCTATGCAAAGCAATGCAATGTTGCCTTCCTGAGTACGCAAACAGATGACTCCAGTGCCTTTTTCTGCTTCTTATAGCTTTATTTAACAGCACCAAGTGAAATTAACAAGATTTGCCAATTTCATGCTGCTACTCTGTGGACAGTAGTGATACTAACAAGGACTGTCAGTTTCATGCTGTTGGATGGGAATGCTGAGGAATAGCAAAGGCAGACCGTGGAGTTACTCATGATAGAAGGCTGACAAAACATAGGCTAATAGAGTGGAAGAGTAACAGAAACCCTCCTCATTTACAGGACCCATGAAGAGGTAGATGAAAGGATTAATTCATGTAATTCTGCTTTGAAAGTATCATTTCACTGGATTCCTACCCTTGGGTTTCCCTACAGTGAAACAGGCTGACATCCTTTAGCTGTCAATGAATTTTGGCTCTAAGACTCCCCTTTAGGTCAGACATTTTTAATTCCCTTGATGAGCCTGACACAGAGAAGTTCCTAAATTGCAAAAGTAATGTTTACAAATATTTATGATAGGATCATCAGAAAAAAATCAACAATTGAAAGGACAGTGAAAAGGTGAGTAGAAATCAAAGGTATCTTCAGAGAAGCAAAATTACAAGTGGGTAATTATCTCTCTCTCTCAAGTTACCATTATTATGTTATGGTAGTGCTTCGGGTCCCCAGTCAAGAATCAGGGCCCTAGTGATTGAGACATTGCACAAAGTTCCCCTGCCTCAGAGAGCTCACAATCTAGGTTTGTGACAAGACATAACAGAAGAATAAAACAGGCAAATGTGGAGCAGAGGAATAGGGCTGGGTTTCTACTAAAGAGTAGACAAACTCTCAGATTCTCCAATCACACAGGAGGAAAAAATACTGTATGAGGCAGGTTCACATCCCAAGAGAATCATGGAGTCATCCAAAATTCCCATCCACAACAGGAGATGGGAGGGCTAGAGGGGAATTTTGAATAGGAGATGAACAGAGGTAAGAATGTATATTCCTCTATATGAAGATAATGTGGTTTGTAATACAAGGCAAAATTTAAAAAAAGGAAATTCAGGCTCTGGAACATACACTTGTAAAGCGTCTGAAGACTTTACTATACCGGACATCATAACAAGACAGCAGAAAGCCAGTTTCATAAAGATCTACAAAAACATCCTCCTGGAGGAAAATATATAGTTCAGGAAAGGAGTATCATTCCAGCACACAATTCAACACCCAACACAATCTGACAAAGGTAACTTAGGTTCCAATGTGAAAACAATTTTCATTTTCTAAGGTAATTGTGTCCAGAGAGGAACAGCTATAGACCATTTCTGTCAGGTATCGAGCAATGTCACTATCCATCTGATTCTGTCCTTAATGTGACTGTCCAGGTCGACCATATACTCAACGTGTACCTCTAGTCTTTCTACAGGTACTTTACTTTTGAGACAATAGGGATCATTGTGAAAAAAAATTGAAATCAAGATCTCAGGGCCATGTAATTTGAGGCAGACAGATCCTGAGTAGATCTACGCAGGAAATTCTTTTTCCATCCTGCTAAAGTGTTCACGATTTTAAAAAGTTTTCCTATTGAGCACTGAGACAAAACCAAAACAATGTGCATTTTCTGAAAAAACAGAGGAAGAGAACCCCAGAACAATCAGCAGCCTAGAGGTTAGCGCTCTCATCTCAAGTGGGAGACCCAAGTCCCAGCTCTGAATCTCCCATATCCTAGGTGAGTACCCTGAGCACCAGAAGGTTGGCTATTCTGGGGTCTCAGTTTCTCCTGTTAGAAGTGTTCCACTTTGAATAAATAATTAAATACCCATTTGGCCAGAGAAAGAAATTGACTCTACAGCCTGTGGGTTATGGCACTAGCCTGGGATGTGGGAGAGCCAGGTTCAAGTCCCTAATCACCAGGCTATTAGCTATTCTGGGATGGGGGGGAAAGCGTGTCTCTGACCAGAAATTTCATCCTGGACCCGATAAACCCTTCCTGCTGAAAGTTCAGTTGAAACCGTTACAGTCCCATGAAAAATTTTGATTGTAACAAATTGGCACTTTTCAACAAAAATATTCTGTCAAAAAATTCATAACCAGCTCTATTCCTGAGGACTGCTCATGGATGTATATGCTACTCTTAAAATTAGTAATATGGGATTACAGAGACAAGGTGGGTGAAGTAATATCTTATATTGGACCAACTTCTGTTGGTGAGAGAGACAAGCTTTCAAGCTACAGAGGGAGCTCTGTGGGACCGACAATAGCTACAACACTGCATATAATATGGAACTGACATATAGAATTATACCAAAGGTCCTTAATCTAGCCAAGAAAAATATTTAGTTGAAACACTGCAGTTGTTATAGAGATATGGCAAAATATTAAATCTGGAAAGAAAGATCATCTATCCCAGAAATCCTAGTAACACTGTAAAGATCATGGCTAAGGTGAGTCTAACTTGTTAAATTCTTAAAGATGGGCCCCAAGATTACAGATGTAGCCTCATTCTCAGACAGATGTGTGCAATCGATGTACACTGCTAGCATATTTGCAAGGAGCTTAAAGTGAGCAAAGGAAAGGGAAGCTCACCTAGCATACTGAAAGAACTAATCTCCCAGAGGATTTCAGTTCAACTACTGTACTCTTGTCACATAAGCCACTTCTAGGAATTTTGACCTAGAAAGGTACTAACTTTTCTCTTGAGCAAAAATGCTTAACAGATTGTGTTAGTTACTAGGCAGCAATTGAAGCAAGACCAACTGAAATTCTTATAGTGTCCCAGGGACGCAAGAAATGAGTACACATTTCCAAGTTATGATAAGGACAGCAGCCCTCCCAGTCTACGTTACACCAATGAAGAAGTGATGTGAATTATTTTATAATAATGGGAAGCTGAAGAATACCTTGTTTACCAAGGGAGTTACTCCTAAGAACAAGTAACAGGAAGGTGCGGCAGGAAAGCTGGTGAAAACACAGTAAGTATTATCAAATATAGATGAATAAGACCACTAGCATCCACAAACTAATTTATAAACAAAGTTTGTTTAAATATGTCTTCAGACAAGAGAAAATAAAGTGAGTATAAAGACATTCGTGAGATGATATATGCCTTCAAGCTCAGATTGAATGCATTTTGTGCAAGCTCTCCCCACTGACTTGAAGATAATCGGAGTTACCTCTAAATACATTATTATTAGTAGTAGTAGTATTGCTGTAGCACCAGAAAGCCCTAGTTACGGATCAGAGCCCTATTGTGCTAGGCACCATACAGAAAGACATTCCTTGCCTCAAACTGCTTACAAACAGAAAGTAATTGATCCCCAATTTGAGACACCAAGGAAGCACACCTCTGCAGACACACACAGTACCCTAACTTAACCGGCTCTGTACTCACAGGATATAAAGCCAGGGAAATCTTCTTACGACCTCCCTATGTTATTCCTTTTGAAATAAAATTTAATTTTAAAGAAAAAAAGAGTTAATATTTTGATAAAGTTTATAACACAGAATATAAGGCATAAGTTAAAAATACTATAGAAAAGATTGACTACTTTAATAAAATAGAACCACCATCAAAGTGGAAAGAATTGCTCGGTCTCACAGAATATAATTAGCTGGAAGTAGAGCAATCAAAAATAGTTTATGTATTTTAAGAGAATTTTTTTTATAAACTAAGTTTACAAAATCTCTTAGTAACTTCTTCTGGAAGGATACTACTGTAAATTGTTAGAAAGCCCATGTTAATGTAATACATTTAAATGCACATTTATCTGAAAAATAATTGTGGAGGTGAACAAGTGCTTCTAAAACATATTTGAAAAATTTCTATTTTGGTGGTCTGTGGTTGTAGTAATTATATTTAATTTTTCTTGTAAATTTTTAGTGATTATGAAGTCTACATCTGTCATGTCAGGAATTTTGTACAAGTTATAATATTCTGTACAAGCCTGCACAGGCATCCTTAGAAATTTGTACCAACTTGCATTAGTAGTTCAGTTTCAAAAGTACACTGCAATAGACAATAAGCAATTAATTATTGTGATCAGTCACCAACAGTCATAAAATCTCACAGGCTGTTATTGTCTTTAAAAAAAACTCCCTTTTAAAAACTTAGGTATACGTCATTTTCGAAAATGAACGACAGAAAGCATATTTGTGAGAGTCTCATACTGAATAATTAAACAGTAGGGGTTTTGCCTCCACTTCATGTGGAGATGTAATGTTTACTAGCATCAGTGGCTAATGTACATACACACCAACGGGAGGGAGAAGAGATGGCAGCAATGCAAGTGAGTGACAGAGTACTGACAACATGACTGACCGTTTGGAGAAGTCCCTCACTATGATTATGGAACAGCAAAGAACTTAGGAGGAAATGAAATTGTTTCCCTGTTGCATACAGTCACCTGCAGTAATTTATTTATAAAAGAGAGGGGAACAACTTGATAAGTTAAGTTCCTGTATCTTATTGATGAATGACAACAGTTGTTTGGAACCAGTATTTAAAATGTATCTGATGTAGTATTGCTTAATTATTATTTTTATCGTTGTAGTGCCCAAACTTTGCTAGGTGGTTTCCACACCTGAGAAAGGTAGTTCCTGAATGATAGAGCAAACAATCAAAAAAGCCAGAGACAGTTGCAAGGCAGAAGAATGGGAAAGAAACAAAATGATCAGGGCAATGAGAGGCACACATCTTGGTAGCTACAAATTTCTTTAGGATATATCTATTTATTTTAAGTTACAGACTAAATTCTCTTTCCTGCATCATCCTTCCATCATTCAATCCCCAGCTGCAATTTCAGTGTTCTTATGGCTATCACAAAATCTGACGCCCAATTCATCACAAGGTATAACAAGGAAAGATTTGCTTTTGATGTTTATCTGTTAAAGGAAAACTGAACCCATTTAGTTAAGATCAGCCATTTGAAAATTCATAAAGCAAGAGGATGTTTTGAGTGAAGTATTTGGACAAGCTACGTAGAATTTCCTTTTCTGAAGCTGCCACTGTAAGCAACCATTATGGCTTGAAGAAAAAAAAAAATCACCTAGAAATTATAGTTTAAGTTATTTAAAAATGTCAAAGCATAATATTTAAACAAAGCACAGTATTTATACTTATTTCTCTTTATTTGCATTTTTTAAAAAGTTTTCTATAGTAAGGTCAGTTGGAGACTTGTTTACAACCGCTTGCATAGGGTTCTCACACTCAGTGTCTAACATTATTTTAATTTTCAGCAAGACGGTCAATGCCAATGTAAGAGTCTAAACTATTTGTGCAAACCTCTAGTGTAGATAGCGTAGTGCAGCTAACACCAGAGAGCAGGTAAGGATTAATTTTTTCTCTTTTCTAATTTTCATCCTATTACTTGTAATTATGTCAGAATATAATTAGCATAACAAATGTTTCTGTGTATTTATTTGCAGTATTGTAGATTGTTATGCCCTAAATAGACATCTAAGCAAGGTATATTAGACAGACAAGGTAGGTGAGGTAATATTTTTTATTGGACCAACTTCTGTTGATGAGACAGACAAGCTTTCGAACGACACACAGATCTTTCTCAATGTAGCTCAAAAGCTTGTCTTTCTGACCAAAAGAAGTTGGTCCAATAAAAGATATTCCATCACCCACCTTATCTGTCTAATATTCTGGGACTGACACAGCTAAAACAACACTGCATATGCAAGGTATATATATTTCTCTCTTAATTCTTCGATGTAAATCCATCTTTATAATCTCCATCCATTTTTGTTGCTCTTTTCTTCACTCCCTCCAAATATGTCAATACCTTTCAGGTAATAAGCTGCCCAGAATGGAACACAATATTTCAAATGCAATCAAACTACAATCATACAGAAAGGACCTATTACCTCCCCATGTTCTATGACAAAATGTCCTCACATATTCAACCCAAAACTCAACTGGTGTTTTATGCTGCCACATCACATTGCAAATGTATCTCTAAATGCAATTATGAGAATGCATAGATGTCATTCAAGACCATATAAATGATCCTTCAGTAAAATAACCACAGCAAATATATTGGCGTCCTTTTAGAGTATGATTTGTTCAATTGCAGAATTGCACTAAATTCTTTTATTGTGGTTATAAGCTACGAAGGAGAATAATTCTAAAAATTCTGCTAATTATTTATCTTAAAAGTTCTGCCTAATATGAGAATAAAAATAAACTTAAAAAAAAACACCACACACTGGTGACTGTTTCCAATGGTATTTACAAACTTGACAGCTTATTCTTTCAGTAATGCAGACTGAATATATCCATTTGAACTTTTATGTTCCCATCCTGCAAATAGTTACACATGAGACATTTCGTTGACTTTAATGGGGCTACTCACATAGGAGAAGTGAAGCACATATGCAACTATTTGCAGAATTGGGACCTTAAGTAGAAAAAATGTTCAAAAACTATCAAAGTTTATATGCTAAAAAATTTAACTTTATATTTATCTGTTTACAGAGACCAGGTATGTTTGTACTTAAATTCTGCAGGCCTTCTATTCTTGAAAAATATCAAAATCTCAGGATTCAAGAAAAGTCAGATATAAACAAAAAAGGGTTAGTGCAAAATGGAGGAAATAAAAAAGTTACTCATCTGTAACTGGACTTCCAGATGACAAAACAATTCCTCACCTTTTCAAAACTGTTGTTCTTCAAGATGTGCTGCATATGTCCATTATATTGTAGATGTGTGCGCATCTCATGCGCCAGCATTGGAGAGTTTTCCCTAGCTCCGTGTGCTCTGTTCCGAGTGTTTGAAGGGTGAAGCCATTCTGCCCCGCCTTCAGTTCCTTTGCATCAGAAAGCTGATGTGTAGGGGAAAGAGAGTGGGCTGGCTAATGGACATATGCAACACAACTCAATGAACAACAGTTATGAGAAGGTGGCTAATCATTTTTTCTTCAAGTACTTGCATATGTCCATTACACTATAGGTGACTCCCAAGGTGTTATTAAAGGTGGTGGAGTTTGGAGAAAAGGGACTGCAACATTGCTTTTCCCACCTTCACATGCTCTCTTGATGGAGTGGTAAGAGCATAATGACTGGTAAATGTATGGACAGAAGACCATGTCACTGCTCTGCCTATGTCTACAATAGAGACCTGCCCCACAAACACTGCCAAGGCTGCATGCACTCTGGTAGCGTGTACTGTCAACTTCTCAGATGGCATCCTGTCCATAGCAGCACAAAACACAGTGATGAAACTGGTAATCCATTTTGAGAGTCTGAGTCATAACCTTTTATATGTTCTGTGTAGGAAACGAATAACTGGGTAGAGACCTGCAAAGATTTCGTCCTGTCCAGATAAAAAGCCAAAGCTCAACGCACATCAAAGGTGTGCAGCTTTTGTTCACCCTTGTGAGCATACAGCTTTGGGAAAATAACAGGAAAGTACATAGGCTGACCAAGATGGAAATCAGAAACCATCTTTGACAAAAACATAGGATGAATCCTAAGCTAAAATTAATTTTTATAAAAAGACAGTGTATGGTGGCTCTGTGGCAAGCACCTACAATTCCCCCACTCTCCTGGCTGAGGTGATGGCCACCAGGTAGGCTATCTTCAAGGACACAGGAGCTATGGGCCTGAATGGGGGACTCAGAACAGCAGGCAATACTAAATTTAACTCTCACATGGGTATTGGGCCTCAAACAGGAGGGAACAATCTATACAGACCTTTGAAGAATCTGGTCATTACAGGATAAGTGCACAGTTTTAACATTGATTTTAGGATGAAATGTTTAAATTGTGGCCCCATGATTCCTAAGGGAGCTGTGGGATACATTAGATTGCTTGAGGTGCAGGAGATAGTCCACAGTTTCTTGAATCCATGTGTGTTGGCGGCAGATTCTGGGAAACTGCCCAGATAAAGAAACATTTCCACTTACTCAGGTGAGTAGCTACTGTAGTAGAAGGCTTCCTGCTTTAAGTAGGACATCCCGGTCTGCCACTGAGCAATGAACTTCTGCATCTAACCACTGATGAACCACACTGTGAGGGGCAGCACATGCCCATGGTTCTATGTGATTAAATATTTGATTAATGGCAGAAGCAGAGGCTTCTGGTGAACAGCTGGCTGAGTTCTGAATACCAGGGTTGTCTCAACCAAGCTAGAGCTATCAGTATCATTCTGCCCCCATCTTGCTTCAGTCTGAGGATGAGAATTAGGAAGACTGGCGAGTAAGCATATGGCAAGACAGTCCCAGGGAAGGAAGAATGTATCCAAGACTGACCTTAGGCTGTGACCTCCCCAGAGCAAAATTGGGGACATTTCCTGTCTGTTAGGTTGCAAACAGGTCCATCTTTGGGGAAAAAAACTCTATAGGAGATACCTCAGACAGGATGTCTGAGTTGAGAGACCATTTGTGGTTTGGGTGAAAGACTGGATCAAATGGTCCGCCAGTGTGTTCTGAACTCCTGGTAAGTGTGATGCCCTGAGAGATAGGAGTTCTGAATGCAGAAATTCCATAACTTGAAAACCTTTTGGCACAGTCTGTTTGACCTGGTACCCCCTTGTTTGTTGTCATAAAACACCGCTGTGATGTTGTCAATGAATACCTAGAGAATCTTGCCCCAAACATGAGATAGAAACTGTTGGCATGCAGCAAAAATCACTCGCTGCTCAAGGACAATTATGTGTAACCTTGCTTCTTGGGGGGACCAAAGCCTCTGGGCTTGGAGGCAATCTAGATACTCTCCCCACCCCATGGTTGATGTAGCCTTACTAGAGTAATGGATGGAGTAAGGGGAGCAAATAGGACTTCATGGTTCATCCACCAGTCCAGTGAGGACAGCACCTTGATCAGGATGCTTATTGTTTGTGCAAATGGTGAACTGCACAAATTGATCACTGAACTGCACTGAGCCCAGCCTGCATTGCTCTGAGGTGCTGTCTGGCATGGGGCAGATGGGGTCACATATGTACATATGACTCAGAAGTCTAAGGCAATTCCTTGCAGTAATTCTTGAGTGATCCTTGAGAGACACAAATAGAGATCCTGAATAGCATGGAACCTGGGAAGGTGTACAAGACCTCTGGAGACGGTGGAATCCAGAATAACTCCAATGAACTCCACCCTCTGTATGGGAGATAATATCAACCTTTCCTTGATTATGTTCAGGCCTAAAAAAAGGAACAATTGGAGAATTCAATGTATAACAATCTCTACCTGTTTAAATGACCTCAAATCAACCAATCATCCAGGTAAGAATACACCTAGACATCCTTATGCTGAAGGTAAGCCACTACCACGGACTTAAAGTTGGTAAAAACCCCTTGTGCCAATAATAGACCAAAGGGCAGAACAGTGAATTGGTAGTGATCTTGACCTATCACAAACCTTAGCGATGGATCGCCATATGGAAACAGGCATCCCTGAAAGTCGAAGGTAGTATAACAGTCTCCTGGAGCTACGGTAGGAATAACAGCAGTGACAGACACTATACTGAACTTTAACTTCTTGATGTATTTGTTTAAGTTCCGAAGGTCTGGGATGGGTTTAAGACCTCATCTGGCCTCGGGTCTTAGGCAATATTGAAAACAGAACCCTCTTCCCTTAATGAGGCTGGGGCACTTCTTTCACAGCTCCTAAAGTATGTAGAGTCTGCACTTATAGTCTTAGGGCAGACCTTGGAGAAGGTTCCCTAAAGATGGTCAGGGAAGGTGGGATACAAAGAAATTGCAGGGTATAATCAGATTCCACCATGCTTAGCACCAACTTGTCCAAATTAATAGCCTGCCATACATGTAGGAAGTGGGATAACCTGGCCAGGAAGGAAAAGGCCAGTAGAATCCAGGTTGCTGAGTACACTGTACTCGATATAGCAGTCAAGCCAGCTGCTTTGAGGCCTGGGTATGCCTATTTGATGAAAACAAAGAAGCAGGAGCTCGAAGCCTCCATCTCTGTGATCTTTGCCTCCTCTTAGACTGGTCTGGCTGTCAAAAAAAGAAATACTACCGCTTGGTTGTGGCTGAGCATGATATTTGGTCCTTCTTGTAGATGGTGCATAGAGAGCCCTAAGAATTTCAAAACAGCTCTAGAATCCTGTCAGGTGTAAAGTGCTTTATCTGTCTTGTATGAAAATAAATCAGGTACCTCGAAAGTGAGGTCTTCATTTGTTTGTTGTACTGTACCTCCAGAGGCCTGCCGCCAAGAAGAACCGTTCATGGTGACAGCTGTCACCATGGATCTGGCTGCCAAATCTGCCACATCCAGTGATGTCTGCAGTGCTGAACAAGCAACCAATTGGTGGTCTATAACCAAGGCTCAGAACTGCTCTTTAGAGCTCCCCAGAAGTTTGTCTGTAAACTAAGAGATTGCCCACCAGTTGATATAGTTGTATCTGGACAGTAAGACCTGATAGTTAGCTGTGAAGTTGTAATCCTAATGTGAAAAAACTCTTCCTCCCAAACAGATACAGTTTCTTTGCATGTTTTCCTTTGGAGGTGGCTTTAGACTGTCCCTGGAGACCCCTTTCATTCACAGTGCCCCTACCTGTGACCCTAGCATGGGACACGTATAGAAATGTTCAACCCTCCCCCGGACAGAACTTGGTATTTCTGTTCAATGAGTTTGGCCACTGGTGGAATGGATGAGGGGGTCTGGCACGGAGTCTTAATAGGCTGCATGATACCCATGTCCATCAACAATGCTATCTTTCCTGTTGTAGCTAGGTGGAGAATATCAATAACCTTATGGCTACTCTCTTCTACAAGCTTAACTTGTTTTTCAAGCGAAGCTGCCATCCATCTAAGGAGCTTTTGGTATACTTTGAAATCATCCAGTACCAGGGATGACGTCTCCAGTAGCAGGGCCTCATCCAGTGATGAGGACAAAGCATTAGGAGGGGGCACTGGAGAGACTTTCTAAGGCTGATCCTGCAGTACTGAGACAGCGTGCTGTTCCACCAACTGTTGGGGTAGCCTTGGTGATGCCAATCTCCAAGGTCGGTCAGTACCACCACCACCTGTCTCTAGGTATCAGTGGGAGAGACTTCCCTCCTGGCTTTTGTGACTTTACAAGGGGGTGGAGAAGGTGACCTGGAAGCTAGAGGTGTCCCTCATGGCATCCAATATGACCACTGAGGCGGTCAGAATGGTACTGGACCCCAGGAATGCCAGGTCCAAGTCTCCCAGTTCTGTGCTCTGCCCCTGTCTGAGATCACTTGTGGAACTGAAAGCATGATCTAGAGGATGCCCCACTGTGTCTGTAACATGTAATCAGCAAGCCATCTTTAGACTCCAAGACAGACCTGGGGTAGTCTGAAGCCCACAGCAGTGTGGTACTGGGGGTTGTCTTTGGAGACTGGGATCTGTATCAGTGCTGGGTTCGAAGCATCAAAGGAAGCATGGATGACTTCCTGACTGCTGGTACCGTACAACAAATCAGCATCAGCACTGGTGCCGAGGTCAAGTGTGGTATAGAGTTGGACAGTGGTGGAGCCACTGTGAAATGTACCATAGCTAAGACATGTAGTACCTGCGGCGGTGCCAAATGAGAGTCCTTACCCTGAACAAGAGGTGACAAACCGTGTTATTGAGAGATTCTAAAGGTCTCTGCTGCAGCATAAGCTTCTAGTGTTGTCAGTAAAGAGAGACACGGTTGCTCCACCAAGATCAGAGAAGACTGACCCAATGTCTCTGCTAGAGCAAGAGCTAGTCTCGATGGCCCCTGAAAGGACACCAGAGTCAACAGCTCAACGTCAAGAGACACAGCATGAGCTAGTATTTGAGAACAGTAAACTGAAGGGCGCACTTTACTATCGGTACCGGAGGAGCTTTCTGAGGAGGAATGTCTCCTTTGAGACTCTGACGAATCTGATACTGACTTCTTATGCTTCTGAAGCTGAGAAAGCTCAGAAGCTCTGAGCCTCCCAAAAGGCAACTCTGGCAACAATGAACTCCTGCATCCATCAATGCGTAAAGCAGGGGAAGTACTTCTGGAAGAAGTCTTTGACGAGGCCCCTTTTGAAGAATTAGGGCAGCCTCCATGAGAAAATACCAGGATCATTCGTCTATAAAGGGGAAGGAGAGTGGGTCGTGAAATGGACAAGTGCAATATCTCGAAGGTCAGTAACTGTTTTTTTCTTCTCTGAGTGATTGCACGTGTCCATTCTACTTCAAGTGACTCGCAAGCAGTCTGGGGGTGGATTTTCTAATCTACTCGAAGAGTGACTGAAGGACTACTCATCCGAACTTGGCATCATGTCTGGAATGCTGAGGTATAGCATAAATTGTAAAAGTATGTACCGACAACCAAATTGCTGCTCTACAAATACCTGTTATAGGTACTTAGGGCAGAAGCTTAAGGAAGCTGCTTGAGATCTTGTTGTGTGCCCTACTACTCTACCCAGAGGGGTTACATTAACAATGTCATAGCACAGATACATTTAGGAGGAAATCCAGGATGAGATTCTCTGAGTCAAGACAAGAACGCTTTGCACCCTCTCTGCAATTGCCATGAATGGCTGGGAGGATGACCTAAACAATCTAGTTCTGTTCAAATAAAAAGTTACTGCTCTTCTAACATCCACGGTATGAAGTCTCCTTCCTTATGAGAATGGGGCTTAGGAAAAAGTTGATAAGTATATCACTTGATTGAGGTGGAATCCCAACACTACTTTAGTCAAAAAAATTTGATGCAGATGTAAGTACTTTGCCCTTATAAAAGATTGTATAGGGAGCATGAGCTACCAACGCTCATAATTCTGCCTCTCTTTCTTGCAGAGGTAATGGCTACCAAAAAATGCTACTTTCACGAGTCGATGGAGTCAAGAGCAGGTAGCCATCAGTTTAAAGAGTGGACCCATCAAACTTTGTTAGCAGTTTCCCCACTTTTTTCTAGGGTGGTCAGACTGCCTAAGCATGAAATGCAGGTATCGTTGGTACGACTGAGGGCAGAATTGTTTCTTTTTACGGAATAGAGTGTGAAATCCCAGTGTTTTCAATGTAGCCTTCAAGTCTTTTGAGACTGTGAAACTTCTCATCAGTCTGCTGAGAGAATAGGGTTGAACCTTCCCAGGGGAAATCCTGAATAGTCTGCTGGACCTCCCATGGAAGACTCAAGGCTTGACCCATGAACAACTACACATCATTACTGCAGCTCTGGTTGCTGAATCTATCTCATCGAATGCATCTTGGGGGGCGGGGGGACAGAGAGAGAGGTCCTACCCACGAGTTTGCCCTCTTCCAAGATGGCCCAGAATGCTTTCCTGGCATCCTCTGGTAACTTGTCAATGAACTTGAGAACACTGCCCTACAGAGAAAAATCATATCTGGCCAGCAAGGCTTGCTGATCAGATATATGAAACTGCAGGCTAGCAGTAGAATATATCTTACCAAAAAGGTTGAGTCTTTTTGCATCTTTATCCTTTGGGGTAGACGATGGCCGTCCCGGACGTGCTCTTTCATTTACTGTCGAATCAACCAAAGAACCTGGCAAGGGATAAGTGTAGAAAGGTTCAGAGCCCTGAGAAGGGACATGCTACCTGCACTTAGTTCTCGTGGCTGTCAGCAGCAGAGACAATGGCATTTGCCACAGTAATCTTGTGGGCTCTGGTATGACTTCATTTATAGGTAGAGTCACACTGGAAGGTCTTGCTGACCCCAGTATGTCTCCCAGTCTTTGAGAACTCTCTTGAACTACCTCAACCTGGATGTCAAGCTCATTAGGAGCTCTTGGTAGGCCTGGTAGTCATCCTGAAGAGAAGAGGACTTCCGAGACACCACTACCTCATCAATCAGGTGATGAGGAGGAGGTGTGCAAAGAAGGTTGAGCAGGAGCTTTCTATACCTCCCCAGATGGAAATTGTGGTATGTAATGTTCCTGCTTGCTACTGGCATTGGTACCACAGGTAACCTTGAAATTCCACATGTGAACTATCCTGACGTCTGCTTGGGGATCTGGAGGGCAGAGGAACTGGGGAGGATTTGGTGGTGGGGAGGAACCCCAATTGTTTCAATACGGCCATTGGTAGGATACAGGACCCCTATCTCTATCAGCCCAAGGATGTGTGTCCCTGGACCACCACGGGAGCTCTTCTGGATATCAGGAGTGGAATCTTCACAATTAAGTTGAATGATGCCTTCTATCCTGGGAGCGAGAGCCAAAGGAACCTACATCAGGCACCAAAGAAGAGTCACGTAGCCAGGGAGGTGTGGTACCATGTGGTATCGTGGACAGGTGCCATGCCTCTGGAGACACTGATACCAGGGACAACATACTGAGTTTGCATCTGGATGGCACCAGGCAAGGCACCAAGGATTGGACCTTACTGATAGGTAAGCCAGATGAAGTCTGAAGATCAATCGGTACAGGATGTACCTTGCATATAGCACGGTAGGTCCTCAAGGAGAGTCACATTGGGGACCACTGTCAAATCTGCAGGGACTTCAAGCCCCAGACAAGACAGAATCATACAACTATAGGACTGGAAGGGACCTCAGGAAGTCCTCAAATACAGCCGTCTGCTCTGAGGCAGGACCAGTAAACCTAGAACATCCCTGACAGGTGTTTTGTCTAACCTGTTCTTAAAAATCTCCAATGACGGGCACTCCACATCCTCCCTTTGAAGCCTATTCCGGAGCTTAACTACCCTTATCGTTAGAAAGTTTTTCCTCATATCTAACCTAAATCTCCCTTGCTGCAGATTAAGCCCCCCTGTTACTACTTGTCCTACATTCAGTGGAGTTCAATGGAGAACAATTGATCACTTTCCTCTTTATAACAGCCCTTAACATATATGAAGACTTATCAGTTCCCCCCAGTTTTCTTTTCTCAAGACTAAACATGCCCAATTTTTTTAACCTTTCCTCATTGGTCAGGTTTTCTAAACCTTTTACCACTTTTGTTGCTCTCCTCTGGACTCTCCAATTTGCTCATATCTTTTCTAAGGGCTGGTCTACACGGGGGGTGGGGGGGGGAAAGAGGGGAATCGATCTAAGATACGCAATTTCAGCTACGTGAATAGCGTAGCTGAAGTCGAAGTATCTTAGATCGATTTACTTCAGGTCCTCACGGCGCGGAATCGATGGCCGCGGCTCCCCCGTTGACTCTGCTACCACCTCTCGCTCTGGTGGAGTTCCGGAGTCGACGGGGAGCGGGTTTGGGGATCGATTTATCACGTCTAAGACGAAACGTGATAGATCGATTACTACCCGCCGATCCGGCAGGTAGTGAATACATACCCTAAAGGTTGGTGCCCACAATTGGGCACAGCACTCCAGCTGAGGCCTCTCCAGTGGTGAGTGAGTGAGACAGTTGTCTCCTGTGTCTTACATTTGTGTTAATATATCCCAGATTGATATTATCCTTTTTTCCAACTGCACCACATTGTTGACTCTGATTCAATTTGTGATCCACTATAACTTCTAGATTCTTTTCCCAGAACAGGTGGAAACCAACACTCTAAATAAAAATTAAGTAAAATAAATGAAATTTACTCCAAAATTCTAACTAACTATAGACAAGTACACTAACTACATACAAAAAAAAAAAAGATTTTCTGAAAGGGAGAACACTTGCAGAGCAAAGCAACATGCTCTGACTACCAGTCACAAGCAGTAAGAAGCAACTGAGGGAGGCTGAGGATGGGTCATGCAACAGCACGAGACAGCAAAGGGTGCATGCGCTGCCATGACAGATATCATTAAGGGAAATATCTCTGGCTCTGGTGCACTGCGCATATGCATACCTGAAATGTGCAATCACTCAAAGAAGAACCTTAACTCTTCCCCCACAAACACTACCAGCTGTCAAAATCTTTAACCACTCTTCTGAATACAACTCCTTATCAAACTATCCTCTCCCAACACAACCAACAACTACTTCACCGAACATCTACAACTATTAGTGTTGGGGAAAATAATTTAGTAAAGGGTGTAGGCCTTACTGGAGCCCTAAGCCTGGTTAAAAGTATGAACCAAGGCTGTGAGCCAAAGTAGGCCTTATCAGAACAGCAAGGCTAGGTATCAGCTAATCAAGTACATTCCTAAAGGGATGATACAGGAAGTCACAGATCCCTTGTGAGATAAGGAGGGAATGACAGGATAATGGAGGAGGATGTTTTGTTCAAACTATCAGATACAAGGTACAAGAATGGTACCTAACAACATCTGGAGTGTAATAAGTAACTTATTTGTACCAATGTATAAAAGAAAAAGTCATAGGAGGGGCAGTTTTGGATTGGCCTAGCAAACAATATTATGTTGATTGAGCCGATATCTTGTCACAGACATACATATGTTAGTGAACCTGCTTGGTATGAGGGGCTCTAGTACCGTGCTTTGAAGACAATAAACCTGGCCAATCCTTTGTCACTGAACTTGTGGTCTTTCTTTATGAGTAATGTCAAGGTCTGCTGAATCAACATTAGCTGCAAGCTATACTGGTGCAGCAAACACCGTAGCTTCAGAAATAAAACTGCAACACTAGCAGCACAGGGGTGTGTGAAGAAGGGAAGGATGGGAGGGTTGAAGAGAGAGGGGTAGAGTTAAAATCAGATGAACACATGTGACATTCATCTCATTAGGCTATTTGATGCTGTTCAGCCTTCCACCAGTAATATTTTTAAGAGTATCTTTTTTAAGGCAGAGCAAACAGTCCCGTTTCCACCAGCACAAAGATACAATGGGGAGTTTGGTTTGAAATTTAAGTTCTTGGAGAAACCAAAACAGTTAAGTATGTAAAAATGCCCAGCTGACTACCTTCAATATTTCTAACCCAGTGGCATTCCCCTCTTGGTCTAAAAACCCAGACATTTTTACAAATCAAAAAAGGTTTATGTACCAGGGATCCCCCGATACAGCATCTGACCCATCCTCTGCCTCAGTTTCCCCTTCCTGAACCCACCAATAACTGCACATAAGCTCTCGTTTGTTGAGAAACACCCTTTCTTGGGGTCAGTTTTATTAAAATAATATCACAGTTCAGTGTCAACTTAAATTAAAAACAGACTTTCTCCAACTATATATTTCCTTAGTCCTTTGTTCAATAGTTCTTTTCCAAAACCCAGGTCCTGCTGTTTGGTGCTTCCTAAAGCCTCTTCCACTTAAGGGTTCTGCCCTTGTCCCACACATGCCTGGCACAGAAGGCCTCTTTCTCCAGGTCCTCTCTAACCCTTGGTCTCCTGCAGAAGCCTTCCTGCAGGTTTCTCATCCTCTGAGTAACCTTTCATATAGGGAAGCAGTGCCTCTTATCTGAGCATCAGGGGATCATCTGATCGCTAACCTCAACACCAATCACTTGGGGATGCAGTTTAAAAGTGGCACAGGTAAGGCTGAGCCCCACCCCCCCTTAAAGAGCCAGGTCATCCAGTAACAGTAAACAAAAACAAAACGTCACCAAGCCATCTAGAAAAGTCACTTTTACTTATTAGAAATGGAAAAACTGAGCAGCATCAGCTACTCACTCAAATTATAAAGAGAGTTCATACAAGAGCCTGGCTATTTTCATGTCTCCACCTGATGGCAGAAGGACTTGCATCCAATGTCTGTTCTAGCATAGACTGACTTCAGAGAAACTAGAAATGTGCCCATCACCTACAGGAGCAATGGAAAAACCTTAAAATGAGTTTCAAAATGTAACAGGGATAAATCAGAAAACAGATCTGAAAATATGCTGCATATATATATAAGAAATAAAAAAAAAATCCCAAAAGAATTGACTTATACATAAAGAATGAGAAACAGCTAACTCATGCAGCTAGGGAACAGCTTCACAACTGCTGTATTTATATGACAAAAAGATAAGTACTACTTGCTACTACATATTACATCAGAAAGAAAGTACGGATTGTTTTTCACTTAGGATTTAAGTTTCATTGCATTTGTTTTTCATTTAATAATCCTATATTTTTATTGTTTAAAATTAAGCGAATTTACCAGATTCCATTGTCATCTGAAGTAAACCATCAATGGCATTGGAAAGCAGACCTCTACTGGATATTCTTAAGTGACTTAATATAACAGGCAGAGATTGGTACTCCAAAAACAAGGCCTTCCCTTCATCTGTCTTCAAATCCACGCAAAGGGAATCAAATGCCTGAGCCAGATAATCAGCTGAAAGAGACATTAAAATGCAAACAATTTTATAATCACAGTTCTAATGTCTGATCTATAAAGTTTAGTATAAATAGTTACTTTGAGATTAATAATTATACAGCTATAAAAAATGTAACAAAATTAGAAGATTAAATGGATCAAGATATTAAGGTTTAAATTGTTAGACCTTTATTTTAATATTTCCTATATTTCTAATTGACGGTTTACTGTGCCTTGGTTTAAAGTAGGGAACAGGGAAGTTGGGGGCAGCCCACATTTTTTAAAAGTATGACTTATAAAGGTTAGATTTAAGTATTTTGCTCAAGAGATGAAGTGAGCCCTCTCCTGCACTCAATAAAGCTTTATAATCCAGGTTAAAATTAACAGAAATGCTTATTTCTATACTGCATGAATGATGAATGCAGAAATTCAATTTTATTCTCAATATCATATTATTCCCAATATTAACAAGAAACAGATCTACAGAATCAGTGAAATCCCAATCCCTATTGCTATGAACATTATTTTTTTTCACATCACTGAATACTTCAAGGTGTAACACTGTTTGCTTTATGGCTTTGAAACATAGAAACATGCTGCACTGGTTTTGAATTGTGAGTTAGTCTATCTCCCCAGCTTTGTTTGCTCTCCTCCTACAAGTTTCTCAGCAAGTGCTACATAAATTCCAATAAATACAAATTTTAACTAGTTTCATGATCCAGCTTTAATTTTTTTTTTATACAAATTAAACCATGAAAGGGAAGGACAAGGCTAGGATAACTTTAAAGCCTGCTTATGTACAAATCTATTGTTTACTTTTCTTCAAATTTTACATGTATGATACATAAAATATTTAAGACATACTGTGCCAATTTCCTAAAAATACACATGAATGTTGAAGATAAAAATAGTCAGAAAGTGACACAATTGTGACTTTTGTTCTTGTATTGTATTCTAGTTCCAGCAGTAATTAAATGGACAACCTGAACTTCTCTCATACCTATTAGGGCCTTTATTCAGGACAGTACTTATGCACACGCAACTTTAATACACAAAGTAGTCCACTGACTTCAAAGGGATTACTCATGTGCTTCAAGTTAGTCACATGCTTTTGTATCTTACTAAATTACGGCTGTAGATACATTAGAGGGTTTTTTCCTCTGAAGTGTGGTATAATGAATAAACCTGCCTAGCTTGAGACTGTGTGTTCCTCAACATTTGGGAGACATCTACTAATGTTCTCAGAGATGAAGGAGAAGAGTACTGGATAAAGACAAAGATCGCAACTACTCCATTCCCATTTACTTTCACGAGGATTTGCTCAGAGGAGAAGTTTAATCTTTCAGTTTATATGCTGATTACCACTCTAGAGTATATTAAAATATACAGGGACTTGAGACTCACAGTTAGATAATGAACTCATCTAAGTGCCTTAAATAACCACAGGTCCGATATTTCAGATCTCCCTATTTCAAATTCCTATTTAGGAATAAAAACACACTACTCAGTTACAGGATGAAATAATTAAATATAATGGAGCCATTCTGTAGTAAGAAAAGTTTAGTTACAGTGCCACCTCCTGGATTTACGACACTTTAGAAGAAAAAAGTAATCTTACTGAAGCTCTTGCATTATGAATAGAAGAAAATCAGTGCTTTACTTTCAATGTGTGATCAAAATTCATATGCAGTAATTTCACGAATGTGCTTTTTATTATTGCAGATCATACTTAACCACAGCATATAAACTAACAGTAAAAATCAATAATGAGAAGCTAAAAAGTTTTACCATTGTAAGTATTGGCTTTAGCTGTTTAGCTTGATTAATGAGTCTTAGTATGGCAACTATTCATGTTGGGGTTTGTTTGTTTTTTAATATCAGGAGGGACCTCTTATCAATGTGATTCTCATTTTAAGAATATATTTCACATTAGTCTATTAGATAGAATAACATTCTTCTAATTATTAGAACCTGTATCTGTTTTAAAAACTTCAAAAACCAAACCTAAGACACACCTTTATCAGGAATTTTAGTCTTAAAACAAATATAGCACAAGCAGTGACAGGGTAAACTTCCACATAATGTCGCACTAATGTGATTCCTACCTAGTCTGGAGAGATTGCATCTGTAAATACGAAAGCACAGTTCAATCTCCAGAGTTATTTAATCCTTAGCCTCCCTGATTAGGCTGCCAATGATAAAAGTGGTAGTAGTCTTGTGATGTGGACATCTGCCTACTGAGAACTGGCCTGAAATCACTAACACATTTCATGGAAGCCACTGAATAGCCACCCAATAGATCTCAGGGTAGATGGTGAACAAAAGTTGACATTGGGGATGGATTTATATTGGCAGCCGAAAGGTGAAAATCTCTATAGCGCATTACCAGTTCTCCAAAATACATAGTCCCCCTGTCCCTCTATTCTCTATAACAGATGTTTTAAAATTTGGAAACATTCTACAAAACAAAGAACGGGTTTTATTTGCACAATCCACATTTAAAATCAGGAGTCAAAGAATAGGTGGTAGTACTCTCTCAGGCCTGGTCTACACTAGGCTTTTATGTCGAATTTAGCGCCGTTATATCGAATTAACCCTGCACCCGTCCACACCACGAAGCCATTTAGTTCGACATAGAGCCCTCCTTAAATCGATTTCTGTAATCCTCCACAACGAGAGGAGTAGCGCTAAATTCGAAATGGCCATATCGAATTAGGCTAGGTGTGGATGGAAATCGACGGTAATAGCTCCGGGAGCTATCCCACAGTGCACCACTCTGTTGACGCTCTGGACAGCAGTCCGAGCTCGGATGCTCTGACCAGCCACACCCCGGGAAAATTTGAATTCCTTTTCCTGTCTGGGCAGTTTGAAGCGCAGTTTCTGTTTGGACACCGTGGCGAGCTCAGCAGCAGTGGCAGCAGTGGCAACGATGCAGAGCTCTCCAGCAGAGATGGCCGTGCAATCCAATAGAAAGAGGGCCCCAGCATGGACGGATCGGGAAGTCTTGGATCTCATCGCTGTGTGGGGAGATGAGTCCGTGCTTTCCGAGCTGCGCTCCAAAAGACGGAATGCAAAGATCTATGAGAAGATCTCTAAAGCCATGGCAGAGAGAGGCTACAGCCGGGATGCAACGCAGTGCCGCGTGAAAATCAAGGAGCTGAGACAAGGCTACCAGAAGACCAAAGAGGCAAACGGACGCTCCGGATCCCAGCCTCACACATCCCGTTTCTACGAGGCACTGCATTCCATCCTAGGTGCGGCCGCCACCACTACCCCACCCCTGACCGTGGACTCTGAGGATGGGATATTGTCCGCGGCCGGTTCCTCAGCGGACGGGGAAGAGGAGGAAGGAGATGAGGAGGACGAGGCAGTAGACAGCGCTTACAACGCTGATTTGCCCGACAGCCAGGAGCTCTTCATCACCCTGACAGAGATCCCCTACCAACCCTCCCCAGCCGTTACCCCAGACACAGATTCAGGGGAAGGATCAAGCAGTAAGTGTTTTAAATATCCAAACATTTATTTACAACATAACTGGCATATTTAAAATATTAACAGTAGCTAAAGTGCTTTAAAACATGTAAACATTTATTTGCAACAAAACAGGAAGATTGAAAATATTAACAGTGGGTAAAGTGCTTAAAAACATGTAAACAGGAAAGTCAAACAAAAGGGGAATCAGTGCAAAGTGTATCATGATTACTCCGTCTTTGGGCGCCTCAATATATAGTCCGAACCATTTTAAAAAAATCTCACAATGTCCGCTTCATGATTATAGTGCCCAAAACCCTGCAGTCATTTGTCCCTCCAAGGGCACCTAAGCCAAGAACTGGTCAATGTAACCGGGGATCGAGGCGACATCCTCCGGGGAGAACTCCTCATACACCTCCTGCAGGTGTTTTTCAAGCCTCATCAGCAGGTTCCTGGGCAGGGACAGCTTATTAGGCCCCCCGTGGTAGGACACGTTTCCCTGCCACAACGCCAGCAGGTACTCCGGGATCATGGCCTTGCACAGCAGTGCAGCAAATGGCCCCGGTTTCTGCAGGCTGTCCCGGAGCATCTTCTCCTTCTGGCTCTCGGAGACCTTCAGGAGGGTGATGTCAGGCATGACTCCCTGCTGTGAATTAGGTAGGGGAAAGTTAGTATTGGGACTGCTTGCCCGTCCCTTTACAGAACTGCAACCGCCGGTTTACAGCCACGCGGTTTACAGCCGCGAGGGGCTGGGACAGGGCCAGAGTTCATGCTTGCAGGATTGCTGCCAGCAGAGACTCGCATTGCTTTCTATGTGAAAGGAGGCCAGTGCCACTCTTAAAGTTTTAAGCGGCCACAAGTCTACGGCTTACCATGTTTGCCATCTAGACAAAGTCCGGTGTCCTGCCCTGCTCCTCAGCTCGCCACAGCAAGACCGCAGGCACTGTAGGCGAGGGCCGAAAATTCGACCTTGTCCTCAGTGCGCGTGTGATAGGTGCTCTGCATGGTCTTGTTCACAGAGAAAGACTATGTTCTCTGTTCACAGATACATTGCTCTGTCTCAGGAATTCACTCCCTTTTTCCAATTCCCACAGCCACATCTGCCCAGAGGCTAGCGCACATTAGGAGGAGGAAGAAGAGGACACGGGAAGACATGTTTGCTGAACTAATGGAATGCTCCCGAGCACAGGCAGCCCAGCAGACACAGTGGAGGGAGAACTTGTCCCAAATGCACCGGGCAAACATTGAACGGGAGGAGAGGTGGCGACAGGAGGACAGGCAGGCTACTCAAACGCTGCTTGGACTAATGAGGGAGCAAACGGACACGCTCCGCCGCCTTGTGGATGTTCTGCAGGACCGGAGGCAGGAGGAGAGAGCCCCGCTGCAGTCTCTCTGTAACTGCCCTGCCCCGCCACCAAGTCCCATACCCCCCTCACCCAAAGTCCAAACACGGAGGGGTGGAAGGGGCCGGGAAAAATTTCACTCCACCCCTGCGGACTGCTCTACCACTAGAAGGCTCTCATTCCCCAAAATTTGAAAAGTCCTTTCCTACCCGCCTCACACAAGGCCCCGTCCAAGTTTCACCCCCCCGTTCCATGTGCGGTTGTTAATAAAGAATACGTTTCTGTTCATTTCTGTTTCCATCCTCTTCTTTTGGAGGGGAGTCTGTCTGGAGGGGGGGGAAGGGCCTTGGTCATTGGACAGGACAGTCACCTTTAGCAGGGGGCAGGTGCAGCAGCAGGGCACATATACAGTGCAGTGACTAGTTATCCTGGTCAGTCTGGGAGGTGGTTTTCATGTTCTGTGTGGTGGGGGCGGTGGTGTTGCTCTGTGACTTGGTGGCGGGGGAGGGCAGTTACAGATCTTATGCAGCGGTCCTTACCCTGGATCACAGAGCCGCGCAGCAGGGGATCTGTAACCCTCCTCCCCCTGCAAGACAGTCACATAGCCGACACATACACGCAGTCCCGGCCAGGAGGGCTGGCAGGCTCCGTTGAAACAACCAGTCCACCATCGCGGAGCCTGTCATTCCTGGAGTTTAGAAGCATCATTTGCATCACAACCCTAAACCCGCTCCCCGCCACAGTCTGCGTCCCAGGTTTAAAACATTCCCGTGAAAACAGTAATAAAGACAACGGTGTCCATGAACAAAACAGAACAGATTTTATTTTTTGGGAAGGGGGTGAAGGGGGTATGTAATTGGAGAGGATAGTCGACGGCAACTGGGTAAAGAAACGGGGGCAAGTTCAGCTTCTGTGTCCACAAACTTAAAAGTCAATGGGTACCCTGCTCAGCCTTGAAACTGGCTTTCAAAGCCTCCCGGATGCACAGCGCGTCCCGCTGGGCTCTTCTAATCGCCCGGCTGTCTGGCTGGGCGTAATCAGCAGCCAGGCTATTTGCCTCAACCTCCCACCCCGCCATAAAGGTCTCCCCCTTGCTCTCACACAGATTGTGGAGCACACAGCAAGCTGCAATAACGATGGGGATATTGGTTTCGCTGAGATCACAGCGAGTGAGTAAGCTTCTCCATCTCCCCTTGAGACGGCCAAAAGCACACTCCACTACCATTCTGCACTTGCTCAGCCGGTAGTTGAACAGTTCTTTTTCTGTGTCCAGGGCGCCAGTATAGGGCTTCATGAGCCAGGGCATTAGCGGGTAGGCTGGGTCCCCGAGGATCACTGTAGGCATCTCCACATCCCCAACAGTTATCTTGTGGTCCGGGAAGTAAATACCTTCCTGCAGCCGTCTAAACAGACCAGAGTTCCTGAACACGCGAGCGTCATGAACCTTGCCCGGCCATCCGACGTAGATGTTTGTAAACCGTCCCCGATGGTCCACCAGTGCTTGCAGCACCATTGAAAAGTACCCCTTTCTATTGATGTACTGGCTGGCCTGGTGGCCCGGTCCCAGGATAGGGATGTGAGTCCCATCTATAGCCCCACCGCAGTTTGGGAATCCCATCGCAGCGAAGCCATCTATGATGGCCTGCGCGTTTCCCAGGGTCACTACCTTTGACAGCAGTACCTTGACGATTGCCTTGGCTACTTGCATGACAACAACCCCCACGGTAGATTTGCCCACGCCAAAGTGGTTCGCGACTGACCGGTAGCTGTCCGGCGTTGCAAGCTTCCAGAGGGCTATGGCCACTCGCTTCTGGACAGTCAGGGCTGCTCGCATGCGGGTGTCCTTGCGCTTCAGGGCAGGGGACAGCAACTCACAAAGTTCCAGGAAAGTCCCCTTCCGCATGCGAAAGTTTCGCAGCCACTGGGATTCATCCCAGACCTGAAGCACTATGCGGTCCCACCAGTCCGTGCTTGTTTCCCGGGCCCAGAATCGCCGTTCAACAAAATCCACATGCCCCATTGCAAACGTGATGTCCTCGGCGCTGGGTGTCGTGGTTTCTGACAGCTCTGTGCTACTCTCCGACTTCAGGCCCTCACTCCGCTGCCGTAGCCTCCTCGCCTGATTTCTCTGCATCTGCCTCTGGGAAAGGTGTATGATAAGGTGCGAGGCGTTGAGAACGGCCACAACTGCAGCGATGGTCGCAGCGGGATCCATGATCGCAGTGCTGTGGCGTCCGCGCTGTCACTGATCAAAAAGTGCGCGAACTGATTTCCCGCCGGCGCTTTCAGGGAGGGAGGCAGGGCGGTAGTGACTGACGGATGACGACAGTTACCCAAAAGCACCCTCGCCACAATTTTTTACCCAGAAGCCATTGGGGGCTCGACCCAGAATTCCACTGGGCAGCGGGGACTGCGGGAACTGTGGGATAGCTGCCCACAGTGCACTGCTTCCAATGTCGACGCTTTCCCTGGTAGTGTGGACTGACAAAGTCGAATTACTGTCCTTAGTGTAGACACACACGTTCGACTTTCTAATATCGATTGCACATATTCGATTTAACTAAAATCGAACTACTCTCGTAGTGTAGACATACCCTCAAGCTCTATCAACTAATCCTTTTCTCCTGATGCTCAGATAATGATGAACACCACCTCAATGCATAGATGAAACAGAACAAGGATAAATTTAAATTAGCAATTTAACAGTAAATTAAATTACCCCAATGGTGTAAACCTGCAAGGGATGTCAATAGCAGAAACATGGCATACCCTCCATCTATGGATGAATGTCCCCATAGGGGACCTCAAATTCACTGAACTGGGTGTCTGAGATTCAAGTGCTCTGTCTCTCTCTCTTGCCCCAATACTGGATACGCTGGGAGGCTCAGGTCCCCTTGTGTGGAAGGGCAGGAGGAAGGAAGGTGTATTAATTTAGATGGAATATATGGGCCAAAAGTGTTAACATAACCCAGTGATTGTCCAACATTAAACAGTGTTAAACAAGGTTTGGTGTACAGAGATCTCAGCTTGCTTAGTACCATGGCAAACACACCATTAAAAATCCTTTTAACATTTTATTAAAGATACAGAAAAAGAAGGAAAAACAATTAAAGCATTTTAAATGTAAAATATTAAATTAGGTTTTCATTATAACAACATCCTTTGTTCCCCTTAGCTGAAGAGAATTTTTAGGAGGAAAAATCCTCATTTGACAGTCTCTTAGATGGTATCAAAGATGGTAATAACTGTCTTTTTTGGGGAAAAGAAAGTAAGTTAGTTGAGATGAGCTGGAGTGAAGCCACATGCAAAAAGTGGGGAGAAAAGAACAGCAGAGATTGAAATTCAGCTTCGGTCTCCGATATTGACTCTCACTTTGAATCTCACTACTGCAAAAACACAGTCTTATTAGCCACTCCGAGACCAACTTAAACCAGCATTGGGGTGTTTAGGGCATTGCTTTTAGCTACCTCTTTCTGGTCAGAGGCTTACAGAGCTGTAGTAATGAATACAGTCTTGGCTGGCTAAACCAGACTCCTAGTAAAGAGAAGGAAAAAGCCGAGGGATAGGAAAGGTAAGAAATAAGGTAGGGAAGGAAAAGGATGCATGGGGAATGGGGAGGTCACAAAGTCTCACATCCCACGGTGTTTGGGATTCAGCTGGAGCCAGCAGAGGTGCCGATGTCATCTGGGTCCCGCTGTCTGGCCCAGTCTGGTCAGGACATCTCTCAGGATTAGGACAAAGAAGGTCTGTGGTCCCAAGAAATGGTGGGGGTGGCAGCCATGATGGTGAAGCTCCCTCTGATAGCCCATTTTTCTCCGAAAGTCTCTTTCTTTAAGGACCCTACAAACGAGTGGTGGGTGGAACAGGGTAAATTTGTAGGCCCAGTTATCACAACATGGGGTGCGTGTCCTGCCCAGGGGTAGATTATCCTTTCCTTGGCTGTTGCGAGGGCTATGTTGATCCCGGACAGGATTCTCCCTTCCATGAGCAGCAGCTCCTTCTTCCTGGTCACAGAGGGCATTGTGGTGCTCCAGAGCAGCTACAGGAAGGTAGCAACCACTCTCAATACTTCCTCCTAATGATATATGCCTGGAAACTCCTCTGGCTTCCCACTTAGAGGAAAAGGACTCTGGCAATGGCTCCTCCTCCTGCTCTCTTTCAATAGTGGTGCTGCTCCCCCTGCTAACAGCTGCTTGAAAGTAGTTACTTAACCTATAGTAATTGGTTCTTCAAGATGTGTGGTCCACAGAGATTCCACTCTTCGCACTCATACAACCCATGCACACGAGATTGGATTCTTGTTGACTACGAGTGTTCACTGGAGCTGTGCCCTAAGCTGCCAGAGCTCTAGTAGAATAAGCTCTCTTGTGGCTAGGAAGATCTCTTCTAACTAACTCATAAGTTCTTGTGTGGTCAGAAACCCACCTGGACAGCCTCTGAGTGGATACAGGTTGGCTCCTGACCCTGTAAACAAAAGTCATGAATAGCCTAGGTGTGCTCCTGGATGATTTTGTTCTATCTAAATAAATTGAATTCTGATACCACCTTAGGCAGGAATTTAGGGGAAAATCTAAGAGTAACCCTGTACTTCTGAAACACTATAGAGGGTGCCAGATACGAGAGCCATGAATCTCTTCTACCCTCCTAGCTGACAAAATGGCCACCAGGAAAGGAATTTTCATGGACAGGTGGCAAAGGGAACAAGATGTTATGGTCTCAAAAGGGGAACCTGTCGACGCTGCTTATACTATACTTGGGTTCCAAGAGGGAGGTGGGCTTCTGAACTGGGGGGGGGGGGGGGGAAGGAAATGAGACCCTTCAGGAAATGTATTACTGTTTGGTGGGAATAGGAGTTTAATTCACATATTGCTGCCAGATGGACTCTTATGTTGATGGAAAACCCAGACTGCTTCAGGGCTAACAAAAAGTCCAGTATTGATTAAACTGGTACTATCAGGGAGAAATTGGGTGCTGAGATGCCAAAATAAAAAAGCTCTTCCATTTAGCTCTATAAGTCAGTCTGGTTGAAGGTTTCTTTATCCAGAGTAGAATGTTCTGAACCTCTGCGGATGTCATCCAGCCCACACCCAGGCCGTCAGGTGTAAAGATTTTGGACCAGATAGAGGAGCTGACCACTGTTCTGAGAGACTGTGTCAGGCAAATGGGTAAGATGGCTATGTTGGTAGGTTTAGAAAATCTGAATACCAGAACTGCCATGTCCATGCGGGGGCTACCATGCTCATTTGCTCTATATCTTGCTTCAGTTTCCTCGGGACGCTAGGAATCATGAGGATCAATGGAAACATGAACATCAAACACACTGTCCAAAGGATGAGGAAGATGTCTATTAGTGAGCTGAGCTTGTGCTCCTCTTGGAGCAGAATGTCTGATATTTGTTGTAGTTTGCTGTGAGCAGGTCTAAATTTGGGAACCCCCATTTGAAGAAAACGTTCTCTACGACTGTCTTTGAGAGACCACTTGTGGTTTTCAAAAATCTCTTCTGAAATGATATCCCAGTATGTTCTGAAGACCAGGAGGATGTAGGACTATTGGTGTGACAATGTAGAATGCACCACTCCTATAGATGTATGGCCTTCTGACAGAGGTAGTGATGACCTTGCTTCCCCCCTTGCCTATTGATATAGTGCACTGCTGTGGTGTGGTCTGCCAGCACCTGAATTATTGTTCCCAAAGAGTAGACCAAAAGCCTTGCATGCCAGGTGGATGGCTCTGAGCTCTAAAATATGCATGTGTGCGCGCTGACCATCATACCTGAATAGTCAAATGATCCAGATGAGATCCCTACCCAAGTAGGGGCATCTGTTATCACAATCTTTACAGGCAGGGGTATGGAAAAGGGAACTCTAACTCTGCTGCACAGATGAAGTGGTCTCTATATGAGTTTAACAAGGAGAGGACTTTTTGCAGGACTGCTATCATCATGGATTCATAGAAATGTAGAGCTGGAGAGGTCATCTAGTTTAACCCCCTGTGCTGAGTCATGACCAAGTACGTCTAGACCATCCTTGACAGGTGTTTGTCTAACCTGATCTTAAACACCTCCAATGGATGAAGATTCTACAAATTTTCTTGGTAACTTAGTCCAGTGCTTAACTATCCCTATAGTTAGAAAGCTTTTACTAGTATCCAACCTAAATCTCCCTTGCTGCAGATTAAGTCCATTATTTCTTGCCCTACTTTCAGTGGACATGGAGAGCAACGGATTACCGTCTTCTTTGTAACAGTCCTTAACATATCTGCAGACTTATCAGGTCCCCACTCAGTCTTATTTTCTCAAGACTAAACATGCCCATTTTGTATTTGTTCATTTGATTTTTCCTTCCTAAATGTAGTACTTTATATCTGGCTTTACTGTTGATTTAAGACCAATACTCCTATTTATCAAGGTAATTTTAATTTCTAATCCTATGCTCCAAAGTGCTTACCACTTCTTCCAGCATGGTGTTATCCACATATTTTATAAGCTCCACTTCATTATCCCAGTCATTAATGAAAATTCTGACTAGTGCCAGACGCAGGACAGATCCCTGCAGAACTTCACTGATATGTCCTCCCAATTTGATAGCAAACCATTGATAGCTACTCTGAATAGTTTTTCAATCGTTTGTGCACCAACCTTACAATAATTACAGCTAGACCACATTTCTCTAGTTTGCTTATAAGAATGTCATGTGGAACTGTGTCAAAAACCTTACTAAAATCAGGTCCACTGCTTCCCTCATCCACTAGGCCAAATACATACACTGTCTGCTGGGTCGATACACTGATCTCCATCATCTTTGCATGGATCAAAGGTGAAGTCTGTCATGCTGTGTGACAAACACACATGACAACGTATCCTAGAAGTCTGAGACACGTTCTTGGGTGGGGCTGAAGTTGACTGATGAGGTCCAATATTGCCTGAAACCTTCTCTGTGGAAAGCTCGAGTTGTTTTGGAGTCTGAACATTACTCCCAATAACTCTATTTTCTGCTTCAAAATCAGTGTGGATTTTGTCTCTGTTGACCTTGAGACCTAACGAGATGAAGAGTTTTAGGATTGTCTGTACTGGGTTGGTCGCCTGTTGTGGTGATCTTCCTCACATTAGCCAGACATCGAAGGTAACAATATACCTGGATTCCTTTTGTTTTTAGGTGAGTTTTCACTACCAACAGATACTTGGTGAAAATCCTTGGAGCTGTACAAAAGCCAAAGGGCTGGGACTCTGTACCAGTAGTGTGATGTTCCTACCAGATATCTCAGGTATTTCCAGTGGAGATGTGAAAATAGACATCTTGTGGGTCAAGAGCCATGAACCAGTCCATAGGATCTAATGAAGGGATTAAAGAACCTAGGGTTACCATTCTGAACTTAAAACAATGGATGAAAGTGTTGAGACATCAAACATCAAGGAGGGGTCTCCAGCACCCTTTCTTCTTTGGAATTAAGAAGGAGTGGGAGCAAAAGCCCTGGTGCCTGAACTCCAAGGACACAAGTAGGAACAATAGAAGTTGTAAAAGGGACTCCACCTCCTGCTTCAGTTGTCTCTCATGAGAAGGGTCTCTGAAAAGGGATGGGAAATGGGAGAGGGGATTGAAAGGAATTGTGAGGCAAATGTGCCGCCAGATCAGGCATGCTGCAGCAACTCACCTGCAATGACTCATCCCTCCAACAGAGCCTGCAGTGACTCAGCCCTCAGGCATGCTGCAGCAACCTATCCCTGAGCAGGGATTGGGTCAGATGACCCCTAGGTACAGGTATTTCACTGACCCCGCCAGAGCTGCAAGTTAGTAGTACTGTTGCACAGACCCAGCCTGGAAACCTCCTCCTGCCTCACAGTGTAGCAGACTCCCTAGGCTTCCTGCCTGCCTTTGATGCAGTTCCTGTTCCTGTCCCAGCCTGCCCAAGCTTTACTCTAGCTCTGTTACTGACCTGCTCCAGCCCTGCATCCACCTCCTGACCCCTGGACTCCAACTACAATACTAATTTGGCTTGTCTATGGACTCTGACCTCAGCTCTGACCCATGGCCTGTCCCTAGACCCCGGTTTCACCATTGCTCTTGTCCTGGCAGCCAACTTTGACCATCTCTCTTAACCACCAGCCTGACTGCCTGGAACTAGAGCCTGATAGGGACTGAAAGTGAATGGGATACCCGTTGGTCACAATCTCAAGAACCCACCAGATTGAGGTAATGCCAAAGATGTTGGGGGGAGAGAGGGGAGAGAGAGACTAGAGCAGAAAAGATCCTGTAGAAATCCAAGCAGACTACTGACATTCGTGTCAAACCTGCTGCCCATTTGAAACACCTTACTATGGGCAGCCAAGGACAAAAGAAAGGGTCACCTCCGGTGAAGTCTCTGCCTCTTCTTCAGTGGCTCAGAAGACCTTGCTGGATGAACATAGTCTTGTGTCAAATAGTGCTGCCTGAAACATGTTTGGTGTCATGGTTGCTTCCCTTTCTGAGTTGGGATACAAAATCCCAAGCAGCATAGGATAGTTCTGGAATCTTTTAAAGTATGGATGGCTTCATCAGTTCCCCTACTGAAGAAGTCAATTCCCTTAAAATGGGAGGTCCTAAATTGTCACCTTGCCTCCCTAGAAATACTGAATGACTGGGGAGCCTTGGCAACCTTCTCATGGGTATTGCAGAGGCTGCTGTTCGCACCAGTCAGACATGTTCAACAGACTGTAGTGCTGTCCAAGCTGTCGTTGGCTCTCTGACATAAGAGATTTAAGCTCTGCTTGGTGCTCCTATCAACAAAACTAGATTTGTCCTATTTTAAGAAAGACAGTAATATGCTAGCCTCATTTGCACTTCTGAATGAGTAGACCTTCCAGCCAAAAAGATTCAATGTTTTTGTTCCTTTTCAGTGGGGACAGATTTCAGAGGACTTTGCTGCTTTGTCCTCTCCCATATACAGCTTGCACAAGTAGAGACACAGGTGCAGGACGTGAGGGGAAAAAAATATTCCAATCCTTTTGCAGGGACTTGAAGTCTTCTGTCTCTTCTCAGAACCAGGCTAAGACAGAAGCAGGCAAATGACAGATGGAAATGACAAGCTCCTGCAGGGCATCAATTATTGCCATGGTTAACCTCCCTGGTGTTGCAAAGCATAATATGTTCAAGAACTTGTGTTGTTTCTCTAGCATAATCTTAAGGGGAATATCGTCATGCATTTTATTAAGTCTTGGAGAACCCTGAATACATTTAGAGAGGCCAGTGTAGGTGGGATCATGGCCTCACTGGGAGGAGGAGGAAAATTCAGCCCGAACTTGATGCTCTTCCTCTAGAGAATTTTTTTTTTTTTTATGTTCTCCTCCTCTGGTCTTTTCAGCAGCTGTGGTTGGAGAAACAGAGTTGCCAAAGGGAGACCTAGCCCTGGACACAGTGGAGGAGGCAGGTTTCCTGAAACAGTGTTGAACATCTGAAGGGGGTGGTCCAGTATGGTCAGGAAATGAATTAATATGGGTAGGATTAGTGCAGTGGAGGGCACACTGGGGGGATACCTAATTGGGTGACCCCTCTGAGATCCTGACCTCTTTCTAGCTCCTTTGAAATTCTTCCCTGGAATCTGTCTCAGATTCTCACTGAGCTATCCTGGGGGAAGATAAAAGGCAAGTGGATGATGATTCTCTGCTGTGCTCAACAGTAGAGGAGAAAAAAAGGGTTTGCCTCTTCTAGGAGAAAGGCAGTCCTATCAGGTATAACCTGTATATAGATTACATTGGTATAGGAGATACCTCTCTGGCCAAGCATGGTGGCTGTACTTCAGGGAGCTATGTACTGACCTTCCTAAGTATCTCCAGCAGAGTTGACTTGGATACTGGGCCCACTGAGAGGTTGCTTAGTACCATCTGTTGTTTTGGTGCTAAGGTAGCCGGGACCAATGTATCAGGTACTGTAGAGTTAGTCAATACTAAGAAATGGAAAACTGCTACTTCTGAGGATGTAGTTAGTGCAGAGGCACTAGATATCAAGGTGCTCTGTACCATATTCGGTACCATAGGCAGCTCTGCCCTTAGATTTAGATGGTATCATATGAGCTGCCTTAGAAATTGGTATTGGAATGGGCCTTCTTGCTCTTATGACCCATAAGTAAGCCCACTGAGCCCAGGGTAAGTCATAGTGACTTTTCCGCCTCTTGCTAAGTGCCAGGAAAGTTGACCTAGGCTCATCTTTGCAGTGGTGCTCCTTACTGCACATGAAAGATGTCAACGCTAATGTACCAGCAGATGAAGGAGGCCTCTACAAGGAAGCCACACAAAATCGAGTCGCAGCTCATGGAGGTCAGAGATGGACTGACACTGACATTGAGGATTCTCTGAAGATCTCCTTGAGTCTGAGGAGACCTGCATCAACTTCTCCAGCAGGAATAATTTCAGCCTCACCTCCATTGCTCTCTCTGTGCTTGGAGAAAGAGCAACACAAGGAACAATGTTCCAGAATGTGTCCTTCACCAAGACATATCGAGCATTGAGCGTGACCATCGTTGATGGGTATCACAGTGTCACATGAAAGACAGGTCTTAAACCTTAGTGACTTAACTTCTGCCATGATCCTAGTACTCCTGTATGTGGGTGTAGGGCTAGATTATCAGAAACTTACTGATTGACTATGCTAAATATAATACAGTCTTGTTTTTTAATAGACCAACAGACAAAAGAAAACAATTACTCTAACACTAATACTAAAACAATCTAAACTAGCTAAGCTAATTCTCACAGTGCGCAAGAGAAGCAGACATTGCCACGGGTTCCATCCTGCAACCATGGAGATAAGAAACTGGAAAGGGCCCACTCTGCCCTTTATGCCCTCAGATGGAGATTGTGATGCAAGGGTACTTAATGTGGAATATGTGGATGATCACTTGAAGAACTGATGCTTTCCTGCCCCTGCCTCAGGCAGTATGGTTCTGACTGGCCTTTGGCAGTGGAGAGAGGATGGGAGTAAAGCAAGATAGCAGGCAGCTAAGATAAGGGCTGCATGGTGTACGGGTGTGTACCAGCCCCAATTTCAGGACAGCTAAAAATGACCCAGCAATTTAGAACATATCTTCTGCCCCAATTCTATCTCACTATCATTTGTCCTTCAGTTAGGGAAGTCACCTACAAAATTACCACTATGCCTACTTAATAGATATGTCAGCAACAAGGACAATGCAGCTCACCATGCACTCAGAGGACATGCAAATGACTACCAGAGCATGCTTGATACTACTAGCCTGAACATGAAACATGTGGTCTCCCTAAAAAGCAGTGCAAAAACAACTGCTTATTTATTTCAGCTATAAAAAATCCCCAGCTATCTGAATCAGCCATAACATCACCCAAAAAACAAAATTCAACTGTTGAACTTTGAATAAAACTTCATTTATTCCTGTATCATTTTTATCCTTTTGAATAGCTAAACATGTGAAATATACAATCACCAACATGTCTATTTTCCACTTCCCTTTTTGCTGTGGATCCACCTTGACAATGTCAATTTATATCATACTCTACATATGAACATCTTAATATAATTCAAACTATAACTTTAGAAAGCCTTCTGTTTGCTGCAGCATACTTTGTTTCTTAATAAAGTAAAACTTCAAGAACATATTCCTCACTTTACAATTACAAGGTACTTCAGACACAGATATAATACAATCCATTTGATGGACTTTGTGTATTTGGTTATTGCCCAGACAAAGGCTATTTACTAAATGCAATAAAAACATTTAAGAACTTACCTTGTGTTACTGTTTTGAGTACAATTAAAGTTGATACAAATCTCAAAGGTAAAATGGAACTCTTAAAGAAAGCTGCTATCTTTGGTTTACTTTCAGCAGATTGCTCAGAAGAGCCATGTTGGTTTCCCTTAGTTACTATGCCTTTGAATATGTCTTCACCAAGCCTCCTCATAGTTGATGTCATAGTTGAATGCTGTTGTAAACATTGTATCCATTTTATAAGAGTAGTAAATGTAATCACACAACTTAAAGCAGTCTATTTTAAAATACTATATTTATAGAACTGTACGTTCTGAAGGATGTTATATAAACAGGTGGCAGTAAATTAAAAATATTACAATTAAACTTAGCCAGTATTAAAACAACATTGAGAGACAAATAAATCTAGTAAACCCAGACTGTAACAGAATCAGCCTTTAAATTATCCTGTTTTGCCTAGATACTATGGGATAGCAACCTAAAAGCAGTTACTGTTCTGTTAAATCTAGTAGAATACAATATTTGCAATGTACCCATAAAGACAATTTAAAGACACAATTTACATTTAAAAAAAAAATTTAAATTACTAAACTATCAACCTGCACTTACTCTCCCACATTGAGTGACAACATAAAATTAGTAGAGAAGGAAGCATTGAATATGAGATTAATTTCTTTACGAACATTGTAAACGACATCAATTTCAAGATTCAGACATTCACATGTCAATTTTCTGTAACGAACCAGGCCACGTGAGATTGAAGTAAATTAGGTAATGAATGCAAAAAGAGTGATGTAGTTTAAGATCATTTATTGGTGAAAAGTAAAATTATAAATGAAAACAAATTTTAAGAAAAATATTGGCTGTGGGATGACATTCTATACCCAATGTTTCAGCACAATAACATTTAAAAGTGACAAGCGAATTCTCTTTTCATCCACAGCTATCAAATATATTCCCATATGGAAAATGTTCAAAATTAAAGCTAAGCTTAAAGGAGGGGATTTTCAAAGTTGCCTAAGGCAATTAGATGCTCAAGTCCCATTGAAACTCAATAGCAGTAGACACCTAATTCTTTTAAGAGCCTTTGAAAATCCCAACCAAAAGCGGGATGGATTTTGGAAACACTAAACCACTTAGTTATGGTATAGTGTTGCAATAAAATGCCTCCAAAGTTTAAGGAAATGATCACTCATGTATACAATGCTATGTTACTCTTTTGCTAGGGGACACTCTTAAAACCCTAGTAGCCTTTATAACAGTTCATATTCATTTTTTTTCTAGGACTGACCCACTATATGTTTCTGTATTAAAGAAAATCAATATATGAAGTAATTACAATTATGTAAAATTAAATAAGGAGAATTTATGCATAATACACTGACATATTATACAAGTGTTCACCAGCAAAGGAAAAGGTATTTTATTATTGGAGTTCACGTCACTGAATTGGAAAGGTAAAACTGGGGGGCAGAATATATTCTTCACACTGTTAATGTAATGCATCTTTAATGTGATCCAAATTAAAAAAAAATACAGATGCTCATGTAAAAACAATCTGCTTTGTAACTTCAGCATCATTTATTAGAATCTAAGGCTCCAGTCCTGCAAAGATTTAGACACGTGCCTAGCTTTGCAATCAAAGGGACGACTCAGAGTATACAAGTTAGGCATGTGCATAAAATTTTGCAGGATTGAACCCTAAGGTATGACACCATTTATGCTGCTACAATACGGTTCTGTAAGAACTTCCATTACATACTGGATGAAAACATTTACTTCAGGATTAAACAATACAAGGTTTCACTTAGGTAGCATCTTTTGTTTAACATCCATAAAATGGGGATTTCCTTCTCTAGCTAAGAAGGATGTTGTGAAGATAAATTCAAGGTTTGTGAGGTTCTCAGATGATATTACAATGGGGGCTACATAAGCATGGATCAGATCTATAATATAAAACTAAATACAGAGTTGATAAAAACAATTGTGACATAAAGCAGTTTTAAATGACTATCTTAATTTTTTTCCCCTTTGCCTCATATCTGCAGCAAATTATTTGAATTTGAATGTTGTGAAGGCTGATGGGTTTTTTAAAACTATACTCAGTACATCGAAAAGCATCTATTTATCTTATATAATAGTATCTGAGCATCTTCTGAGAATGAGCATTCTGAACATGAAATATTAAAGAATTATTCTGTAAGTAGAATACATGTTTTACCTGTGTCCCACAGTCTAGCTGCCTTATAGCCCAGTAAGTAAATTTAATTACAGGCATATGTAGTTTAGGGTTCACAAATGGCATCCACTGGAGTTGTTCAGCAACGATAGGTAAAAGCTGGAAAAATGTACAGTGGTATAGTTTTATACAGCATCTGTCACTGAGTAAACAATTTAAATTCCTGGATGATAATGGATTGCACATGCAAATACTTATCTGGCAGATCCAGTGCATTGAATACGTTTAGGACACGCACAGCAAGTACATAAAAATTACATAATTATAGGTTAATAGCATGTAACTCAGATGATTATTATTTTTTAAAAGGCTGACTTCTAAAATGGACTCAAAATGGGGCATAAATTCCTGTTTTTCTCAAAAAGTATGCGCCCAATCCATGTGAAATTTCACACAGGGTTAGGATTTATGCCCTATGAATTCTCTGTGTAGTTTGTTTGATTTCTCTTTGTAAAATGCACTGACACCTTAACTCTGCCTCCAAAGGAAAAAAAATAGTTACTGATCTCTATGGTAAATGTTGTTCGTCAAGATGCGTTGTGCACATATACATTCCACTGTATGTGTGCATGTGCACCCAATGCACTTGAATCAAAGACTTTTGCCAGCAGTACTTGGACGTCTTTGTGCATGCAGCTGAGTGTATAAAAGGTGGAGTCACCCTGATTCCCTCTCAGTTCCTTTGCAGCAGAAAAACAATGACACTTCCAAATTACAATAAAGGAAGGCCTGTATTTTTGGAGCTATAAGTGTCAAAACGCCCACTAAATATTACTGTCTGAATGAATACTGAACTGTTAACTATGCACAATTATTTATGTTTTGAGAATAGTATTCAAACTATATAAATAAATAATTCAAACTATATAAATAAAACTGGCACACACTGGCCACAAGGTTTAAAAAACCCAATCCAAACCCATTTACCTTTGCACACTTTTCTTGTGTGTAATTTTTGTGGGAGTACGTTTGTGTTTGATTGTCTCTTCCTTCTTCCTCTATTTTCGTTTTGAGGAATTGATCTGAGATCCAATCCATAAGAACAGTTAAAAGCTCATAAACATGTGAATTAAGTGGTACCTGTAACAACCATAACATTAAATAAGATTATGAAGCTTTTCCAAAACATATGGTATAGTATTAGAGCCACTCAAAGAAAACAGATTGGTATGTCAGAATATGAAAACAGTTTTAACATTATATGTACACCTCTAACTCGATATAACGCTGTCCTCGGGAGCCAAAAAATCTTACTGCGTTATAGGTGAAACCGTGTTATATCGAACTTGCTTTGATCCACCAGAGTGCGCAGCCCTGCCCTCCCGGAGCACTGCTTTACCGCGTTATATCCGAATTCGTGTTATATTGGGTCGCGTTATATCGGGGTAGAGGTATATTTGGAGTAGGATGGCAGAATGCCTGAGAAAAATTAGGAGTTTAGACCATTATTTGTGGTGATTATTGGTTGGCAGAAAACACACAGGTACGAAATTTATATAAAGTCCTAGAAAAACATCTTCATGCAAAGAATGGGTCCGTTTTACAACTTTGGTCGTAAGAATGTGAGAACGTGAAAGACAACTGCATAGTTCACAGGTATTATCAACATGTGGTAATTTTTATGTGGGAAATGTTAGATGCACTAAACAATTCATGTCACTTTCTTGTATGTAGCCCACTGCTATTAAAATTTACCTCATTAACTACAACTGAATAATGTTCATTCCAATAATGAATAAGTTAAAAGAATTAAGAACAAGACTTCAGAAGAACAACATCCCGGCCCCCATCTCCTAATTTGCCTTCTCCAATACATTAACTAAGAATCCCAAAGTGGACCAAATTTTTTTAGTCTTGTCAGGAAAAAAAAAAAGCAGATGCATTCAAGGAAGTTTCTAGGGTAAGCCCTCAGAGGGAAAAATCTATTTCCCTTAAAGCAAAGAGAAAGTTGTGTATATTTCAAACCATATTCCAAGTAACTTTATTGTTAGATGTCATAATTACCAGAAGGGATATAATGGTAGAAAACTGACAGAAGGCACACTATTAAATAGGACAAAACTGCAATAAGAAATATTATTTACAAAAGCAAAAGAGAATGCTTCAAGACAGAATGAAGGAAGGAAGGTGACCATATTGCAATCATGTATGAAACATGTCAGCATTTACTCAGTTTTTGCCTCACTAGAGGTTTTTTCTACTATAAGCACTAAGAGCATAATTACCTACGGCTTACAAGCTAATCTTCCTATATCTGACACCACTTACCAGTTTTTCTTTTCAGTTAACTATAGAAAGCTGTACATAGAGATATTATTTACATTGCGGAGTAATCAAAATGTGCTAAGAACTTTCCAAACAGTGGAAGAAACAGACATACAATTTAAAAAGATGGACAGATTAAAAGAGGGGTGATGAGATGCAACATAAAAGCAAAGTGATCAGGATGACAATAAGTGCACTTCTTTTTAGTGACATATTTAAATGTAATTCTTTTTCCAGTTAAACACACTAAATTTTTCCCAATGCAATCCCACTGCTTACAATTCCACTGTTCTTATTCCCTGCACACTTTAAGCCCTTTCCTAGTATAACTGAGTAGTTCACTCATATCATAAATAAATGACATGAGTAAATGACTTCACTAGTTTCCTGAAGGCATAGGAAAAGTGGGTCTTCTAGAAAGATATTCCAATATCTAATATTCTTTAATTAAGACAGAAGTTTCCTTTCCTCCTTGCTTATGCCTTACCTTACAAATTTTTGATGTTGCTGCCATTTTTTCCTGCTTCACAGATTTAATTTCTTGCATTGCTTGAGAAACATCTTTAGATTTCTGTATTGTTAAAAATTCATGCTTCCTCTGCAACAGGATATATTAAATAAATTAGATTTGACTTGTTTCTTACAAGGGAAGAAGTAATAAGGAAAATAAGTCTCACTTGTAAATTCTCTAAACGTGCTTGTACTTTTCTTGCTTGAACTTCCATCTTCTTGTTCTGCTCACTTACATCACTTAACTAAAAGAATTGGAAAATATGTTTAAAATATTTGTGGATTCAAAACAGGTTTAAACTCATTCTTCACTTCATATAAAGGTTGTTCAAAAATCATTATTTATAGGCAGCTAGATTTATTAAAGTGCAAGTTTATCTGCTCTTCGTATGAACAAAGCAATGATCATTCACCTCTTTATAAAGAGAGTCAGCTAGTAAGAGCTCTGCTAACTGTTCAGTGTAATATATAATAAGCTATGTCCTGTGAATTGACAATTCAACTTGCAAGCCAAACACTGGGCTCACATTACATACAGACACACCCAAATTCAGAAACCAGACCTTCAAGAAGAGTGAGATTTTCTGAAGAAGACATATACAATTAATTTGAAATTATCTGTGCGCATAGCTCTATGCATTATATTAATGAGTGTACAGTGACAGTTATAGGTATCTTTACAGCTTCAAAGCACTATCCGCATAACTAATTTCTCTAGAGCAGTCTCTCTGGACAAGCGTCTATATGGTGGAATAAAGTCAGACTGCAGTGACTATGTAGAACTACAGAAGTGTACACTACACACAAACTTACACTGGTGCTCTGAAATGGAACTGTGAATTCCATTTTCAGACGCTTGACTGGTTGGTTCTTGCTCACATGCTCAGAGTCTAACTGATCACCATATGTGGAGTCTGGAAGGCATTTTCCCCTCACACCAGACCGGCAGGGAGCTTGCAGTTTTTTGCCTTCCTCTGCAGCATGGAGCACAAATCACTTGCTAGGATCCTCAGGGTCTCTCTCATTTAATCCATCCCCTGCTATGGCAGGGACTTCAGGCATGGTCTCACATTGATCCTTCCTGTTCTCTATCTAAGGGCTTGGCTACACTTGAGAGTTACAGCGCAATAAAGGAGCCCCGGGCACACTAGCTCACTACCCATCCAGACTGGCAAGGCACGTAGAGCGCTCTGACTCCGCGGCTACAGCGCTGCTGGTACTCCACCTCGGCAAGTGGAATAACGTTTGCTGCGCCCCCGCTGGAGTGCCGTGGCGCCAGTGTGAACAGGGTGTTGCATTACTGCGCTCTGATCAGCCTCTGGAAACGTCCCATAATCCCCTTAAGTCAAGTTGCCACTCTTGTCTTTGTTTTGAATCGCAGCAGGAATGCGGATATGCCCTTTGAAAGCTCTGTTTCTGACAGCCAACTGCGTATCTGCCCCAAGACAAAGCAATCATTAGTGTGGAATGCTGTGAGTGAGAGAGAGAGAGGTGCGGGGGGGAGATAGGGGGTCTGCTGCTGTCTGAACTTACAAGACAGCATGCTGACATGATTTCAGCCCCCGCAAAAACCCACTCTCTCCCCCCACATACACACAACACACTCCCTGTCACACTCTACCCCACCCCACCCCCTCATTTGAAAAGCACGTTGCAGTCACTTGCATGCTGGGATAGCTGCCCATAATGCACAGCTCCCAATGCCACTGCAAATGCTGTAAATGTGGCCATGCCAGTGCGCTTGAAGCTGTCAGTGTGGACAGACTGCAGTGCTCTCCCTACTGCGCTCTACGAAGGCTGGTTTAACTCAGAGTGCTCTACATCTGCAAGTGTAGCCATGCCCTAAGACACACAACAGTTTAGTCTTCTGAGGGCAGTAATACTTTTGTTAATTCTGTTTTTTGGGTTTAGCTAGCAGTAGCTAGGGGGTTTTAGTGGCCTGAGATATACAGGAGATAAGACTAGATGATCTGGTAGTCCCTTCTGGCCTTAAACTTTAAAAATTTGACTAACATTTGTCAAATGCCTTAACTTTTTCTCACCACACTGGCATAAAGTAGGAGGACATCACAAAAATGCTCCATCATCAATCATGAAAAGGTGAAAAGGTAAAATAGCATATGTACTCTCGCTTTCCCTCCCCAGAAGCTGAAATAATTCACTATAAATCATTCGTAGCAAAGCCAGCCTGAGGTAACCAATTGAATTTCCCACTTGGTAACTATCACTGCCTCAATCATTTTGTATTTCAGAATAAACTGAACCTAAATTCTGCAGCAAGGTCACTCGATTTTTCTTCAGCACACCGGTACAACGAATTGAAAATTGTGCATCATCTCCCATTAAACTTTACAAAAATGATTTAACTGAATCTGAAAATGAGCAATATAAATCAGTATGGTACCCCTTGGGTTATTTAATTTTATCCTGCCCCCACATTTTGAATATGCCACAGATTTTTGTACTGCAAACATATACAACTGCATTGCAGAAGCTGTCCTAAGGAAAAACAAAGGATTTGGCAGTTGGGAAGGAAACAGATTTTTAGCACCTGATGAGCGTGAGAGGTAGTTTAAGATTATGGGGTAAACATGTTAGCTGGAAGATCCACAGTGAAATATAGTTTAGAGATAACAATTATAACAACATTTTAGGCTTGAAAATTAACAGCTCAGTGAGATGAACAGAACATTTGACACCATTCTGAATAATTGTTTCCGGTTGTCTTTCTGGGTCTAAAGACAACACTGTTATTGTTTACACTTGGCTTATATTTTCAAAGTTATATTTACAATTATATATTGTATTTAAAAGCTTAAATTCAGTAGCACAATTCAGCAGCAACGAATAGATTCCACAACATTATGGAATACACGAAGATTTGCCCATGCTATTAACTAGATCAGGGCTGCATTCTGAATTTTAGAAGGCTATCTATCCCTGGCGTCTCAACTTCCTTGGCAGGATACTGAAATGTTTCTTTTCTTATGAGTGACCTGTTGCCGGCTATTTAGAAGAGTAATTCAAACTTTACCAGTATTTGAGATTATAAAAAAAGACACCAACCAGTTAAAAGAAAAACCAAGTTGTAGGAAAGGAACAAGAGTCATTTCTTGTTTAACAGGACTGCAAATACAATCAGTCAAATTGCCAAAAATAATTTAAATTGATTCTAATATTTACAATTTTTCTTGAATAGGTATGAAAATGGATCTTGCCTGTTTTTTTAAAGAGTCATTCATTTCCTTCAAGGTGTCAAATGATGATTTGAGCCTCTTGCTTTCTTTAGTCTTCTCTCTCAAGGTTTCTGACAGCTGTTTAACTTCTGCCTCGTGTTGCTATAGAAAAATATGATTAATGATATACCAACTAGAAACAACTTCTGCAATCAGTATATTAAAACAGAGTCTAATTTTCAGAGGGTCAGGTGTGCAATTTTGCATGCCCAAGTGTGCCTGCACTTTTTGCCCATGATCTTTTGAAAATCAGGACTGTGACAAATGTGGGTAGGAGAGAGAAGGGAAAATTTGCCTTAATCTGAGAATTACTATCTTTTGTACTAGTCTTCAAATAGCATTCAAGTGTTTGGTAAAATTTCAGTAAGTGTCTACTAAATTTTTCTAGCCCTGCTTTCATGCTCCTATAAAGCCAAGCTGGAAAATGTGTCTTATACAGCATCTTAAAAGCTGAAATCTCTGAATGTGACCTATAGGCATAGAAAACAAACACGAGCGCCAAAAGCCTTTAGTGGGAATGTTCTGGCACCTACCCTCAGAAGTTCAATACTGGAGACAGTATAAAAAAAGAATTCCAACTGATCATAACAGCAAAGAGCTAGTCTCAAAAAATATAACTCACCTTCTTAACTGAAAAGGAACCAGTTGCCTGCAAGACACTGTTAAGTAGAGTAGCCATGCTGGTAGGGAACCATAGAACTTCAAAGAAAATCATGAACTTCTCCAAGCTACTGTGTTTTACAGGTTGGCAAGACCATATAACATACTAAGAAAATTTACTAGGAGCTTTTAGTTTTGTGACATGCCTGCCAGAACTTCTCAGGAAACCAGACTTCAAAAGGGAAATGCTAAATCCTTAAAAATATTTCCTCCTTCTTGGCTCTACAGCACTTCAGAGGCAGTCAAAAGAGCTGTGGAAATGCTGAATTTTAGAGTTTTGTTGGTTTTTTTTAAAAAAAAAAATGTATTTCAAAAGATAGATCAAGAGCTTATTAAACCGCTGCTGAAAGTATATCTGGGTTCAGGGGGACAGGAAAAAGTTTAAGAGTCCAGGAATCTTAGGAAAGTAATTTAAAAATAAGTTTAAACAACAAATTATTTTTCCTTACTATTTTCTCTCATCCTTACACTGCAAAATTATTTTTATAGTAAAAAGATATATTGCATATAATAATAAACAAAAGAAGTCATACTAAAATTTACTGCAGGAAATGAATTTTAAATGGCATATTTTAAAATAAAATAGCATTAAAACACTCTAGACTGTTGTTTCATGATTCATTAATACATGTCTCAAATGGCTGAAGATATATTACCTCGCTACCTTCAGCTTTCTGTCTCACAATCAATGTTCTCATCTCTTTTCCTTAAATACAGAACAAATTACTACCTAAGGTTAAATTTAAACTTTTTGAGAGCAGTTTTTCCTAATTCCATTCCATCCTGCTCTTACCCTATCCCATTCCTCATTAGAAGGCTTCATCCAAAGCCCACTGAAGCCATTGGAAAGACTCTAGTGGACTTCAATGAGCTTTGGATCAGGCTCTTAGTCTCTTTCTTCATTCACTTATTACTATAGCTGTTCAGGGGACAATTCTGTTTTGAAGAAACTTTCAAGGTTTCAAAATTTCAGAGCAGAGTTTTTCATCCCAGATCTCTCTGAAACAGGCAGAGCAGGAACTCGAACCTAGGTCTCCCATAACTCAGGCCACAGAGTGTATGCGTCTCTTTCTTTCTCCCCTCACCCCAGACCCCCAACCTTCTGACAACGTTTTTGTCAAAATCAATATAGCGCAACAAAATATTTCGGCTTCGATGAAACAACATATTAACAAAATTTCATTTAGTTGAAAATATTCCGATCAACTATTTCCTAATGTATCACAAAATTTTAGACGAGTTATCTCCAACCATTCTTTTTGATATACAGAACAAAGTCACACACATGTGGTTACATTTAATTATTCTTTTAGAAATGGATAATATTGTTCTCCAAATTATATCAGCAAAAGGCAACCCCTGAACCAGACTGTTAAACTCATCTTTCTGAGAAAGCAACTACTAATAACCAAAATACATAGCAATATTACTTTACCCTTATATATCAACCTTTCATCTGAGGATCTCAAAGCTCTTTACAAAAATGAGAATTATCTCCATTGTGATGTCCAGGTGACGAAATTGAGGGACTGAAGAAATAAGTGAAATGGCTTGCCCGAGATAACGATACTTGCCCAAGAAAATAATTCTAATACAAATTACTGTACCTCCTTTATAATTTGAAATTTTGCATGAACTTCCTCTTCCACACCTCTTATCTTAGTCAAAGCAGCTTCATGTTTGAAAAGCAATGCTTCTCTTTCAGCTAAAAAATGTTCTCGTTTCTGAAGTTGCAGAGCATACTCCTGCTGTGCTGAATTTTCTTGCTGTGTCAGAAAAAATTGAGAATTTTAAAAGTTATAAAAATGAAATTATTATAACTTATATTGAAATACAGTCATTTTATCAGGGATACTTTCAGTTTTATGGAAATGTATATAACAGATTGCATGTATGGTTCACTAAGTATAAGCACCACTTTGGTGTACTGGGACACAAATGCTGAAAGCAGACTACTTTCAGCACCTCAACATAGTGATCCAACTGACTCCCATCAGGGATGGGATTGTTTGGCCTCTGAAAATCAGGCCAATTCTACTTGGGTAACCAGGGTTTAGAACTGGGGTAGGCAACCTATGGCACGCGAGCTAATTTTCAGTGGCACTCACACTGCCTGGGTCCTGGCCACCGGTCCGGGGGGGGTGCGGGTGGGGGAAGGTGGCTCTACATTTTAATTTAATTTTAAATGACGCTTTTTAAACATTTTAAAAACCTTATTTACATACAACAATAGTTTAGTTATATATTACAGACTTATAGAAAGAGGCCTTCTAAAAACGTTAAAATGTATTACTGGCACGCGAAACCTTAAATTAGAGTGAATAAATCAGTGTTTCTCAAACTGGGGTCGCCGCTTGTGTAGGGAAAGCCCCTGGCTGGCCGCGGTTTGCCGCTGCAGGCAATGGGGGCTGCTGGAAGCGGCAGCCATTAAGTCCCCCAGCCAGTGGGAGCCGCGATCGGCCGGACCTGCGGACGGGGCAGGTAAACAAATCGGCCCAGCCCGCCAGGGGCTTTCCCTACACAAGCGGCGACCCCAGTTTGAGAAACACTGGAATAAATGAAGACTCGGCACACCACTTCTGAAAGGTTGCCAACCCCTGGTTTAGAAGCTTGACTTTAGGCACCTAGATCTGAAATTTTTGGTTAATACTAGTTATTGTAATACATTGCCTTTTATCTGAAGATCTCAAGCCCCCTCCTCTATCCATAAGACAACACTGCCTCATTAGACAAGTTGTTAAAGCCTCTCGCAATACAACGGCTTACATTATGCTGTAGAATGATACGAAGAGCAGCTTTTAAAAAAAAAAAAAATACTCTAAATATTCTAAAGTCATTTCCAGTTCCTACCTGCAGTTTCTGATGTATGACATATAGCTCATCATAAATCTGGTTGATGTGAGATGGTATTAATCTTTGACCACTCAATACCTGAGTTTCAGGCTTGCTCACAATCTTCCTAACCAGACCACTACTGATATCATGGTCACTACATGTTACTGTGTTTGCAGCCAAATTGGATGGTAGGGTGACATCTAAGAAATGAAAAGAACACATTTTATAAAAATTATTCTTGCAGTTTAGATTAATAAATCAGATGACCAGTTATTGTTACATAAAAGTAGAAACACGTTAGGCTTTTGTGATTAAATAGCAGTATACCGGGTACTAAAGTGAAAAGTTAGTCTGAGTATCTCCTGAGATACTATGAGTATTTGTTCAAAACCTTTATCATCTATTTCCTGTGATTCATTTTGGCCTATTATTATTAGTTTTCTGATCAATGCAGTTTTATACATAAATTATATCCTAAGCCTACACGCAGAAGTCCAACAGACATCACTAGAAGATCTGTGCGCAGACTGAAAGCACAATATAGCTATTAAGCAGTAACTATTTCTCAGTGTTTTGACTGGTTCTGTTGGTGATGGTGGGAGAACATGAAGGAACATTATGAGAGATGTTTTTATGTAGAAGTCAAATAATGTCTTGGAACAGTGTTATTTAATCAGACCACCTATTCTTAACATTGAAAATGTTTCATTTTATAAACTGAAAATACTGTGTTAATAATGGCTGGCTTTTTCTTTTTCTCTATTTCTTGATCCATAACATACAATAATCAGAACTGCATTGCCGGAGTCTTAAAAAGGCCAATCTTTTAGAAAAGAATTTGTCTTGTTTATATATAATACAATTATGACTAGATCTACTAAAACATTACATCTCAAAACTAAAATATAGTTTACTCAATTAATTTTATTAATTGGATTATGAAAAAGATTCAGTTGAAACCTGAATAAAGGTTTTATTTTTCATACATATAAGTCAAAAGTTATGTGATAAATTGAAGGTGAATTTAATATTTTTCTGATTACCTGTTTCTGTATATGTGTACGTGACTGTATTTGGAATTGCATCAGTTGCAGAGACATTTACAATGACCTCTTCCTCTAGTTCTAGCTGACTTGAATCATAGAGCGAATCCAGCTCATCATCAAAGCTAAAAAATACAAATGGATGACATGAATCTGAAATTATTCAGTGTCATTCTAAAATGTTATGCATGTAATGTAAAGAAGAGTTGATATTAATACAACTGTTTCTCATTCCAGCATATTTACATTTGACTGAATGCAAAGAGACAACACTAAGTAATTTGAAAAGCACTTTGAGATCCCTTCAGAATGAAAAGCACTTATAAAACAAGATATTAACTACAGTCAAACAATGAAATTGATGACTTCGCAAAACCCGTGGAACAAGTAAACTATCTAATTTTCATAAATTATATGCATGCAACAACTAAACCACTTTTATAACAGATCAAAGCACAACTTTTTTTTCTTCCAAACAAGATATCCAGAGAAGAAAATAAAAGGTGTGATATATGTTCTCTTTCAGCTTGGTGCATTAAGATTATCTCTCTGGAGTCTTCTAAATAGATTTAAGACTATCTTGTCAACTCTGGCTGTCTCCCTTTCTCCTCACTTGTTTAGTCCCTTATATATATATATATATATCTTAATCCCTGCATCCCACTAGCTGAGCCCTACACATATAGTTATCTCAAGTAAGTGGATGAACTGCCCTACCCAAAATCAGTGTTCACATTTAAGGCTGTCGATTAATTGCAATTAACTCACGCGATTAACTCAAAAAATTTAATCGCGATTAAAAAATTTAATCGTGATGAATTGCACTGTTAAACAATAGAATACCAATTGAAATTTACTAAATATTTTTGGATGTTTTTCTACATTTTCAAATATATTGATTTATATTACAACACAGAATACAAAGTGTACAGTGCTCACTTTCTATTATTTTTTATTACAAATATTTGCACTGTAAAAATGATAAACAAAAGAAATAGTATTTTTCAATTCACATCATACAAGTGCTGTAGTGCAATCTCTTTATCGTGGAAGTGTAACTTACAAATGTAGATTTTTTTTTGTTACATAACTGCACTCAGAAACAAAACAATGTAAAACTTTAGAGCCTTCAAGTCTGCTCAGTCCTACTTCTTGTTCAGCCAATCCCTAAAACAAACAAGTTTGTTTACATTTATGGGAAATACTGCTGACTACTTCTTATTTATAATGTCACCTGAAAGTGAGAACAGGCATTCGCATGGCACTTTTGTAGCCGGTGTTGCAAGGTATTCACGTGCCAGATATGCTAAACATTTGTATGCCCCTTCATGCTTCGGCCACCATTCCAGAGAACATGCTTCCATGCTGACGATGCTCATTAAAAAACAATGCGTTAATTACATTTGTGACTGAACTCCTTGGGGGAGAACTGTATGCCTTTGGCTCTTTTTTATCCACATTCTGCCATATATTTCATGTTATAGCAGTCTCAGATGATGACCCAGCACATGTTCATTTTAAGAACACTTTATCTGCAGATTTGACAAATCGCAAAGAAGGTACCAATGTGAGATTTTTAAAAATAGCTATGGCACTAGACACAAGGTTTAAGAATCTGAAGTGCCATCCAAAAATCTGAGAGGGACAAGGTGTGAGCATACTTTCAGAAGTCTTAAACGAGCAACACTCAGATGCGGAAACTACAGAACCCAAACCACCAAAAAAAAAATAATAATAATAATAATCAACCTTCTGATGGTAGAATCTGACTCAGATGATGAAAATGAACATGCGTTGGTCCGCACTGCTTTGGATTGTTATTGAGCAGAACACATCATCAGCAAGGACGCATGTCCTCTGGAATGGTGGTTGAAGCCTCAAGGGACATATGAATCTTTAGTGTATCTGGCACATAAATATCGTGCCATGCGAATGCCTGTTCTCACTTTCAGGTGACTGGCTGAAGTAGGACTGAGTGGACTTGTAGGCGCTAAAGTTTTACATTGTTTTATTTTGAATGCAGTTATATTTTGTATACAATTCTACATTTGTAAGTTCAACTTTCATGATAAAGAGATTGCACTACAGTACTGTATTAGGTGAACTGAAAAATACTTTTTTTTTTAAATTGAAAAATTTTACAGTGCTAATATTTGTAATAAAAAATAAATATAAAGTAAGCACTGTATTTTGTATTCTTGTTGTAATTGAAATCAATATATTTGAAAATGTAGAAAACATCCAAAAATATTTTTTAAATGTTATTCTATTATTAACACCACGATTAATTTTTTTAATCGCTTGACAGCCCTATTCACATTATTACATTAGTCAGACAGAAGCTGATCCTTACTGACCACGAAAGTATGAGTATACAAAAACTGTGAAAGCTATGCCTTGCACATGGCAACCTGCTACTGGATCCATCTGAAAATCCTACATAATGTATTAAGGGTTAACTCATGATTTGTTTGGATTTTGGGTTTAAGGGGAGGATGGGAGGAAGAAAAAGGGGTCTAAGGACAGATGAGGGAATGAGGGTTCATCTCTTACCAATCCAAGTTTTTGAAACTCTTGAACAAGTCACTAAGAGGTTTGCTACAGTGCTTTCTTCCATTGTGGGTACTTTTTGATTGTGAAAAATTTATAGACAAAGGCATAATTGTATTATCTGATGAACTGTCCAAGTTACCTATAAAATAATTCAAATATTAAATATTTCATTTTGCAGTTGAAAAGCACACATTAAAAAAATCCAGAATGATTTAATTAATATATTTTGTACTCTGTAAGGGTTATTGCTTAAGAGAACAAAACCCAGAATCAGAACATATTAGAACAAGCTCTGACAAGTTAGGAATTAAATTTAGAGAAATACAAAATACTAGCTAAATTGTATTTCAATAATAATTTAAAACTGAAAAGTTTTATAGATGACTAAAAAAATTAAGTCCTAAAAAAGTCCTAACAAAATTAAACCTGAAAAAAAGTTCTATGTAAGCTCAAAAGTTTGTGTCTCTCACCAAAAAAAGTTGTTCCAATAAAAGATATTACCTTATCCACCTTGCGTTTCTAAAACCATTAAGTCAATTTTAAAGAACATTCAAACTTATTACATTTTTGAGAATCTTTTTAAAAGCTTAGTTCTGTTACTAAAAACATTTTAGAAACCTCAACTTTGTTTTCAAGTCACATCTGTCTTCCTGAAGTTTTACAATTTGCATTCATATGCTAATTGCTGTGCAAATTTGAAGTTTGAACAACATAGCCTGTTACTTGCTTATCATGAGCATCAGCATGGCAACATGCATTTCTCTGGAACCCCACCTGCATAGTAACCATTAAGTTCATACCTGTACATTTAAAAAGTGAATGTATATAAATGTCTTAGGTTATATAACCTAAAACTTTTTTAAAGATTTTAAGTTTCCTGTTTTAATTTTATTTTTTATAATTTGCGTCATGCAATGTTTAACTGTGTCCCCTCCAGTCAGCAATCCTAGGCACCTGCATGTACTGTACACGCAAGGCCAACCTTAGGGAAACTGGAGCCCTAGAGGAACTTGTATTTTGGCCCCCTGGCCCCCATGGGTGTCCCCCCATTGTCCCTGTCCCCCGTGGGTGCCCCCTTGTAACCCAGCCCTTAACCCCTGCAATCCCTCCTGCACCCACATGGGGAAGCTGCCACACGGAGCGTCCTTGACCACCGGGCACCCTGGGCGGCTGCCCGGGTGATCCACCCCTAAGGACAGCCCTGTGTACGTGGCTATAAAAGCAACATATTGCCACATAGGGAGCTACCCAATACCACCCACCTCAAAGAATTTCCTACAAACCGACCCCGTCTCAACAAGACACTTACTCCATCCCACACAATCCATCTGATGGCAGCCAGTTCTCATATATGGGCCAATGATAACCAAATGCTTCTCTCTGCCACATCCCAAAAATAGCCAATCCTCACCTTCTCAAACATATATAATAAGATTGTCATACATATACTAGAGCCTTACTTACCGTGAGTGGGGTGCGCATGTAGCGGATTTTCATTCTATGGAAAATCCACTAGCCATGTTACAGCACGGCCGCAGCAGCACTGTGACGTGGGCAGCGTAGACACGCGTTATCTCCAGGGGAGAAATCGCCCGGTGATAAAAAAAACCAAAAAAAACACCCCAAACAAGCAGTGTAGCTTTATCGCCGGGAGATAAAGCGCTGTCTATACTGGCGCTTTTCAGCGCTAAAACTTTAGTCACTCAAGGGGGTGTTTTTTCACACCCCTGAAGGACAAAAGTTTTAGCGCTGAAAGTGGCAGTGCAGACACAGCCTAAGGCCAGGTCTACACTACCGCGGTAGTTCGACGGCTGGCAATCGAACTTCCGGGTTCGATTTATCGCGTCTGGTCTGGACGCGATAATTCGAACCAGGAAGTGCTCGCCGTCGACTGCGGTACTCCACCTCAGCGAGAGGAGTACCGCGGAGTCGACGGGGGAGCCTGCCTGCCGCGTGTGGACCGCGTCTGAACGCGGTAAATTCGAACTAAGGTATGTCGACTTCAGCTACGTTATTCACGTAGCTGAAGTTGCGTACCTTAGATCGAATTGGGGTGTTAGTGTAGACCAGGCCTAAGACTCTATTGCAGTACTGCGCCATTATAGTCACCTTCCCCCTCCCCCAAAAGATTATTGGTACTAGTTTTCGGTTTAATGTCCAGCTAGTGGAGCTTTCTTTTTAGACACCGTGGGAGCAATACTCTTTTTTACCCATATCTTCCTTACCAGCAGCCCTCCTTCTCACAGGGAAGATACATAAGCATTAGCAATTCCTCTCCTGCCAACCCACCCGCAACTGCAACGCAAAGAGGTTTCCTAGAGTACTCCTGTAGAATCCATACATATGTATACACTTCCAGGCTGGTGCCCAAGTTTCACAAACACAAACCAATGTCTGCCTACTTAAAATACACTTGGAGAGAATATAAAACTACTCCCCCAAAGCACAGGAATTCTTAAGATAAATTTAAAGAATAGTGAATTTGAATTGATGTTCCTTTTAACAAAGATATCCAAAACATCCTTTTCGTTGTATTACCTGTGTATGTTAGGGAGTTTCCTTTTTTACATTTGGTCTGTAATGAACCTGAAAGACAATCCTAAGAGAAAACAGAAAAAAAGTCCCTACTATTTTTAATTCCATTATAATGTATATTACAATGTATTTGTTTACAGTTTATAGTGCCTTTACTAAGGAATTGCTGTTAAAAGATGTTTGCTTTGAGCAGAGGATGATTTTTCCTATGTAAAAATGTAAGTGAAACCTCACACGAACATAAGCGAACAAAAAAAAAAAACCCTATAAACTAATCAAGCTATTTCCCCATAAGCTACAAATGAAAGATTGCTAACATTATTTCTATTTTTGAAAACTTGAGAGACCCTCAAATACCTCAGTGATAAGGGCCATTCAAGTAAATAGGTGTAAGTAGATTAGGTAGCCATAGAAACAGCTCCATCCAGTCCTACATTTCAGCCTGTCACTCCAACATTTCCTACCTTATGTCTTGCCATCAACCTATAATTATACACTTTAAAAAAATTACATTAAAGTATCATTAGGTTGCAAATTCAAGCACTTGAATGTTAAGAAATGCTAGATTTAAGGTGGCTCCTGCAACCCTCATTCTACCCTACTGTGCATCCAGTCTGTGCTCTTGTGGAAAAAATAGTATGTGATTGTGTAATAAAAGACTGTATCATAACTACAGATACGATTCTGCCACAGAGGTCACAGATTCCGTGACTTTCCGGGACTTCTTCTGGAGAAGGAGCTGCCAGCTGCGGGGCTGTAAGAGCAGAGGCCCCCATCCCACTGGAGCAGTGGCTTGGGCTGGGTCAGCCCCTCTGGGGCTGGAGCAGCAGCGGTGGGGCTAGAGCAGCTACAAGTCCAAGCAGTACTCTGTCTACCCCTGCCCTGCCCCAGGGTATTTTTAGTAAAAGTCAGGAACAAGTCACGAGCTTCCATGAATTTTTGTTTATTGCCCACGACCTGTCCGTGACTTTTACTAAAAATACCCGTGACAGAATCTTAATCTTAACACATATGCACAAAGGGGCAGAACTGAGGTTTCACAGACAACTGTAAATCTAGCATTTCCCAACTTCAATAATGTTCTTTTAAGATAATTTTTGCATGCAACTCCGTGTGTTATTTTTTAAGGAAAAAAAGTAAAAACGAATTATATCGTGCAACTGTAACATTTCCCCCCTTTCCAACAGGCATCATCAACAGAGGTTGAACTCTGAACCTTCAACATTGCAGCATGGATTGGTACTACTTGAGCTACAGAACTACCTCACCAGGCAGCAGAAGGTTGTTATCCCAGAGGGAGGATGGACTAATACAATCAGGAGATTGTCAGTGGGGAGCCAAACTCTAGGAGTTGGAAGGGCTCCAGTCCCATGTAGTACCCATGGGGCTGGGGAGGGAGACCGGGGAAGTGGATCCAGGTGGATTTATTGGATGGAGAAACCCAGCCTGATTACTGCCCCCCTCTGATGCTCCAAGGAGGCAGAATGGGCCACTGGGGCCATCCATTTGTCTTTAGTCTGGAGAGCCCTCCTCTCCACCTGTCCCATCCACTCTGGCTGCTCCCAGCTAGTACAACTTGCTATTGTCGCTTTGGCATGATCTTGGACTTAGAATGTACGTGTGTTCAATTACTTGGGCAAACTGCCAATGTTTTTCCTGGGGCATGCAAGTGAGAGAAGGGATGTCAATTTTTAATAGTTCATATCTTGGCAAAAGATTAACTGAATTTCATGGGACAAAGAAAAGGTAAATGGGTAGCCTGAAGGTGTTCTCTCGGTCAAATATCAAAGGCTTTTGGCAAACAATAAAGGTGTGTGAGCTCCTCAAAGAAAAGGTCCCAAGAATGGAAAGCATTAAGCATTCTTAATATAGGGATCACTAACAGCTCTTCCCACCTCTATAATATGGCCCTAGCTCAACAGCAACCCTCTCCACTGCCCCTTTATTGTCAACTGTTGATAACATCACTATCCTTTCCATCAATTAGACTTTTAACTTCACAGACATCTTCAACTCTTCCTGCTCTCTTGCTCCCAGGTTCTCTCCAAATTGTCAGTTTCTTACATATCATTTCTAATATCTGACCTTTCTTTCTGTCCAGATAACTAGAACTCTCATCCAGGCCCTAATCTCTTCTCTTGATTACTGCAGTTTCCTCCTCTCTGGCCTTTCTGACAACCATATCTTTCCACCTCACCCTCAATCAATACAAACTGCAGCTGCTATAATCATCTATTACTGCCCATTACTCTAGCCCACATTGTCCATCTCTTTCAATCTCTCCATCCCATCTATTCCATAATTAGAGCCCTGTGTGGATATAAAATTTATATTCACGGATGTGAATATCAGCTGATATAAATCGGTATCCGCGGAACTGCAGGGCTCTACTGGGAACCGCGGAGGCAAAAGCAGCAGCCTGGTGGGCCGCCGCTCCTAGGAGCCAGTGCCCCGCACTGACAGCTCCTCCAGCGTGGCTGTACTGCCCCCAGCCCAGCCCACAGCACTAGCACAATTAGGGGCAGCTGCTGGAGAGCGGGACTGGGGGTGATACAGCCATGCTGGAGGAGCTGCCAGCACGGGGCACTAGCTCCTGGGAGCAGCGGCCCACCAGGCTGCTGCTTTCATTGCTGCGGTTCCTGATAGAGCTCTGCAGCTCCGTGGATACCGATTTGCATCCGCGGATATAAGTGTCCAGGGCTCTATCCATAATATCAAGTTCTTGTTCTAATCTTCTAGGCCCTTCATTATTCTGCTCTCTCATCCTTATCCATGTTCTTCCTACCACTTTCCATCCCCCACCCAGCCACCACATATGTTCTTTTGCTTTCTTCAACACTGTCCTTATGCATGAAATGACCTGCCTGAACTGATCCTCCTCCAAATCCCTCCCCAAAACCCACTTATGTTGCTGTGTCACAAGTCAACCAACTAGCGGTCACTTCCCATTTTATTGTTACACAGGTTTGAATATTTATTTAGTAAGTCCTTAGGTAATATGATGATAGGTGCTACAGAGTACCCTAAAATAGACTAATATAGAATACGCCTCATGTCCCACAGCCATTAGGGCTCACTCATTGCCCAAAGTGTTGAGCAGATTCTGGCACTCCATACACTCCCTCACACGCTATTATTTTAACCGGCTGCCTGTGAAGAGGGACAGAAAACACAAAGGGGTGCACATTTCCAATGCCACACCACTCAATCATGCCAAAGCCTGAAGGTGAGGCACAACACGTGACAAAAACCTAAAAGAAGGGTAACACAAAACCTCCACAGGATTAATTCCCTTAATGTGAATGGCCCCCCATAGCCCTCACATCGCGATTCTTTCTTTCTGAAGTAACTAATGTTCAGCAGCAAGAGACGGAGGAGGCTCCCTCCCGGCGCAACGCTGAAAACTTTGGGGTAACACCCCTCCCCACAGGGGGCACCAGGGAGCCTGCCCAATGCCACAGGCTGGGGGCGGGACCCCTCCTCATGCCCCACAGATAGGGTGACCAGATGTCCCGATTTTAGAGGGACAGTCCCGATTTTGGGTCTTTTTCTTATATAGGCTCCTATTACCCGCCACCCCCTGTCCTGATTTTTCACACTTGCTGTCTGGTCGCCCTACCCACAGATGAGGCTGGTACATCGGGGGCTTTTACAGAGACCCTCACCAAGGAGACCAGGAGCCTCCGCCTGGGGGGGAGGGGACACGCTGCTGCCAGGGAGCCTGGATCTCCAGAGGGGCCCAAGGACCGACCCAGCAGCTCACGATCTGACCCCACGATTTCCTACACGCGCCCCCCCCCCTCCGGGCGGCCCCCACCACTCCTGCTCCCCCGCTCCATCCACGCCCCCTCCTCCCCTGGCCGCCTCAGCGCCTCTCACCCCCGCGGGCTTCGGCTCCCCGCGCAGGTAGCGCCGCTTCAGACGCTCCACGGAGCCGCTCAGAGCCGGGCTCGCCATGAGCCGCCCCGCTCGCGCCTCCGCCACTGGCCACAAGCGCCCCGCGCTAAGCCGCTGCGGAGCGGCAGTTGGCCGCCGCCGCGGCGGCACTGAGCATGCGCCGGCCGACAGAGCCAGCTCCGTGACGCCTGCTGACGCCGCTGCCCGTAGTGGAGGGGCGGGGGGGCAGCGCGCCCCCTGCTGGCCGCGGGCTCACAGGGCGCAGCTCGGCGGGCGGAACGCTCGGGGTGTGGGGGCAACCAGCTGGCGCCAGGGGGAAGAGCGGAGCCAAAATCAGGGCCGGGGGTAGGAGCCGGGGCTGAGGCGCTGCTAGACGGTGGCAGAGGCGGGGAACAGTTACCCTAGGCGGGGTCAGCTGCCTGCAGGGGCTGCACAAAGGGAGGGGGGGGGGGGGGGCCCCCCCCCCCCCCCGGCAGGACGGGGCATCTCAGCACCCGCTTCCCAGGGCTGCGCTCTTATGCCCAAGGCTGCAGGCAGCGCTGCCCTGTCTGAAGCCAAGTCCTGAGCTGCTAACGGAGACTTGGGTCAGTGAAATAGTTTATAACCCCCCCCCCCAATAATAATTCAGTGTTTAAAAGAAGCCCGGGTCAATTTGTATAAAGCCCCACAAATGTATCTTCTCTGCTGTTCGCATTGCCTGAACTGGCCTGACTTTTCCTTGTTAGCCACTGTAAATGGAGCTTCCTGTCTGTACATTACTTACTTTTTAAAATGTTATTTTTGTTACTCTTGTCACTTCATCATTCACCTTCCTTAACACTGTGCAGGTGGATGGCACTGTGCTATTTAATTGATGTATTAATAGCAATAATCATTTAAAATAGTAATAGCTGCTGGTAGCTTCAGCAATCACATCTCAGTGTTTCGAATATAGCACATCCTGTTTGTAGTGCAACGTTAGTTTTTAATTCTAAATTTTTCTTTTTTCATACACAAATTTATTCTTTGGGATCATATGATATGAAGACTGACTGACTTCCCCGATTGCTGTCAGCTCTTCAGTTTCCTTTAATCTGACCATCTGGGCTAATAGCCATAGATAGACCTATCCTCTATGAACTTAGACCTAGGTATCTACAAAGTTTGGATCAGATCATCTGTGAGGAAGTAGAACACCTTGCAAGAATGCTAGCATCTGCCATACAGCTCTGGGAGCAGAAGGAAGTATTGGAAGGCAGGGCACAGGAATGCTATCACACTGCTACTTTCTGCCCCAATCTCTTCGTTTCTTATCTGTGCCGATGCTGCCTGTGACTATGCGCAGCTGAAAAGCAGCAGCTTCTTTGTGAGCCTAGTGCGGCCTGCAGACTGCTGGCATACAGCAGAGTGAATAACTGCACTATTCCTTTCAGTTCTCTTGGTCAGAAGAGGATCTAACCTACTCTAATACGTGGTAACTCCCTCAAGTTACAGATAAGGAGCACCTGTTTGTGAACCAAGTGGCCTGATGAAGAGCTCACCTGATATTTTGCAAAACAGAGCAACTGTATACAAGAGGAACTTGTTGTACTTACATTCCCATCCCGTTAACCATCCCACATCTCTCAGAATCTGGCCACACCACAAATGATGAAAAGAGAGAAGATGTGATGAATATTCAAGCCACCCTCTGTAGAATAGGAAAATCAAGGTTTCCTTTAAAGAAATTAACCTGTCAGCCTCCCTGAAAAATGTAACATTCCACCTGATCCTCAAAAAGCCAACACTTGATGCAGAATACATTTTCTCCATCTCTAACCTTTCATTCCTAGGCTAAATAATTGCAAAATAGTGACAAAAAAACTGTAACATGGGACATCTGCCAGCATCCTCGAAGCCTTGCCAGTGAACTTCATTTTGGGACACAACAAGAGACAAACCTTAGTGGGGCTAAGAGATCACCTCCCCGTGGCTATATCAAAGGAGATCAGTACCTGGTGAAGAACTTAAAATCAACCTGGGCAAGATTAAAGTGATACTTCAGGGAGGCAGAAATGCTTTGAAAAATAGCTACATCACTGCCCTCCCCTTCCATCACAGAGATTTCCTACTGTTCATCAAAGTAGCATGAAACCTCAAGGCTGTCGTCAACTCAATATTTAGCCTACTAGATCAGGTTCTCCCATCACCAGCTTGCAAAGAAACTTCACCTCTTCCTCCCAGATGAGGATCCTGTCTGTCACATCTATCCATGGATTTGTAACCTCCAGCCAGGATTACTGTTATTCACCATATCTGGGTTTGCAGGTAGCAGCAATGTGGAGGCTCCAACTTGTGCAGAATGTGGCACCCTGCCTGCTCAACAGAAAGGTATGCCAAAAACCTGTTACTTCTGTTCCAATCCCTCTGCTGATTTCCAGACTACTTCTGTGACCAGTTCAAAGCCAAGAACCATCTACTGTAATGACTTATGACCTGTCAAATCAGTGACACTGGGACAAGGCAGCTCACCAAACTTAGGACAAAGTAGGAGAGCCAGAGATAAATAATTCTGGTGAAAGGATGTCAGCTGTGCAACAAACATCATGATCAGATGAAACCAGAGTCTAATGACTTTTCAGGCTGTGCTGCCAAACTCTCGTCATGGACAAGAGTTTCCCAACATAATGAAATTAAACTTTTGAATGTTCACAAAAAGCAAACACGGAAGGCGGCAAATACATTCAAATCAACATTTGCTTTTGAATTTGATAATTTGCATGCATTTTTTCTATTATTCACTTCACTCTAGTCATAATGTACTAGCACATTTATATTAGTGTAGCCTTACCACTACTGATGATTTTTTTTAACAATGTGAAGTCCTTTGGATAGGGCCTGCCTTTTCCCCCCTATACATGGGAACATAGTCATGCACATTTACTTACTTCACTAGGTAGTATTTACAGCAGTCTCTCCTCATTTCTACTGAGATGTTTTAGAAATCAACACAGGAAATGTTCCATAAATCAAGTGACTTAATTGACAAAGCAAAAGCCTACACGTGGGGCTAGTATAAAAGCAAACAAACAGAAACGCTGTAATGGACATTGCAGTGCTACAGCAGGTAGATATGTTGATTCATGTTCTTTGGAGACCAAAACATACAAATGGAATTTTTAAAAATTAAGATAAGGTTCATTTAAAGTAATTTATGTATTTATCTGTCCACATTTTTAATTGTTCCAAAACTTTTTTAAAATGGAGAATTTTTTCATCAGTTATGTCTAATATTAAAATGACTTCAATTGGAAGTGTAAACAGTGCATTCCCTGCCTTGAGTTTGGTACTTTGAGTAGGGAGAGTGCAGGTGCTGTATCCACTTTCTTAAAACTTCAAGGCCGCAGCCTGTTTGATAAGTGCATGTTCCATGCGCTAGTAAAGGGGAAAAGGAGGAGTTGGAGCAGGGTGCCAGGGGCCTCATTACACAAAATAGTAAAGATTTAGAGTTTTTCTAAATCAAGATGCTAAGTGCATAATAAACTTTTGAGCATGTCATGAATGCACAAATAGAACTGTTTTATATGTATTCTATGCATTGATTCTACATCTACAAAGAATACAAATTAACCAATTCAGAATTTTTGTAAAAGATGGAATAAATGCAGTTTATTAGTCACAGTGCATCTGGCAAACTCTGCTCATACAGCAAATGAGAATTTCTCTTATTTTCCAAATGCTGATTTCCACCACCCCTAAATACTGTACAAAACCAAATTTATGAATCGCCTCCAGTGGAGTGAGCCATCCATAATTATGGCATGGGCAGTAATTTCAGGAATGCTCCAGCATGAGAAGTGCAGTCCTTTGGTGGTAGTTTCATGGCATTAGGGGTATTAATTAGAGGTGGTCAAGAATTTTTCAACTAAACTTTGTGGGAAAAGGCCAATTCATCAAAACCAAAATTCTTCACAATAACCTAACACTTTCGATTAAACTTCAGTGATTAGAGGTTTCTCAGGTCCAGAATAGCATTCCTTGTCAAGATGAGAGACCCCCCCCCCCCC
>NW_020664372.1:36471452-36484898 GCF_002925995.2 Terrapene triunguis
AATGTGGTGTTAGTTTCATGGACATGCTTGTTTTAACAGAGTCTCTAAAGGATGACCAAAAACATCTCACCTCTGGTAAGGACACTATAGGTTCGAAGTGGATATCATCACTATGTTCAACTTCTTCATCACTACCATCTTCATCTTCATCTCCTTTACTGGCTGGCTGTACTCCAAATACAGCTGCTCCTGTATTTTCCCATTTGAAGTTTTTATCTAGTTATGAAAAGAGTTTAAAGTTTCAGATATCTTTCCAGACACTCCAATATACACACACTCGTGTATTGTACACAAAGTTTCTTAATTTTCATAAACAATACCATTTCTAGAAAAAGGCATTTAGTTTACATGTATTCTGTCACTTACAATTTAGTACCTTATGAACTGGGGTGACCAGATCGCAAGAGTGAAATATCAGGACACATTGGGCGAGGGGGGGAGGGAGGGAGAGAAGAGGAGGATAGGACGACAACGACAGACACAGGTGTACAGAGCCATGAGAGGGGGCCCTAGGAAGCTGCGAGAGGGGTTGTACGGCCCCTGCTGCAGCCCGCACCACAAGCCACAGGGCAAGGACATCTATTGAATTCAATGAGAATTTTGCATGTGAATTGATGTACCTAGTTCTGAGATTATAAAGCCAGAAGGGATCTGGGGATCACCTGGTCTCACCGCCTGTATAGCACAGACATAGAACTTTCCCAAAATAATTCCTAGAGGATAGCTTTTAGAAAAAGCTTTTAGAAAAACACCATGACCCTTAGTACGTTGTTAATTACTCTCACCATTGAAAAGGTATGCCTTACATCCAGTCTGAATTTGTCTAGCTGCAACTTCCAACCGTTGGCTCATGCTCTACCTTTCTCTGCTAGACTGAAGTGCCCATTAACAACTATTGTTCCCCATGTAGATACTTACAGTCTATAACCAAGTCACTTCTTAACCTTCTTTTTGTTAAGCTCAATAGATTGAGGTCCTTGAGTCGATCACTATAAGGCATGTTTTATAATCCTTTAATCAGTCTTGTGACTCTTCTCTGAACACTCTCCAATTTATCAATATCCTTCTTAAATTGTGCACACCAGAACTGGACACAGTATTCCAGCAGTGGTTGCACCAGTGCCAAATACAGAGATAAAATAACCTCTCTACTCCTGCTTGAGATTCCACTATTTAGGCATCTGATCACCCTATTTCTGTATTCATTTCCCCAGGTTTTTTTTTGTAAAAAATCAAAACTGAACTGCCCCAGAAATTCTGTCATGTGGAATCATCGTGAAACTCGCATGGCTCCAACCCTGCCGATGAACCTTTAGATCCACTGCACAGACTTCTGCCACTTGAGCTAATGGAGTAAATGATGGCAGAGGCAGTAGGTTGTCATCCTATATGTGATAGATCAGTTCTATAGGGGGATGAGACACTTTGTTTGCCACTGGGTTTCACAGATATCTGCTGACAGAAGAGGAACTGTGAAACTCAGGAATCCTGGGTCTATTCCAGGCTCCTGAACGGAGTGGTCTCTAGTAGTCAAAGACCCTTCTTCCCCATCCCCTCCAATCTATGTCTATCCTATTGCTGTCTAACCCGCCCCAGCTCATCTGATTTCAACTGCCCCCCACTTCCGCTCTGGATTCCTTGGCCCAGCTTCCTGGTCCTGTCTCACTCTCCTCTCTCCCTGCCCCCATCCCTCAGATGGGATGTTCGTTCCAGACTGGCAAAATTATAAGGCTTCCCAACATTTCAACACTTCCCATTCTAAATTTTCGGTTGCTTAACTGTAGGCTAGCTCTGCCTACAACAAAGCATATTCAGAACCTCTGATTAAAAGGATTATAAGTGTAGCAACTTCCATCATAGCTAGTCACCAAAGATTGAACCTGAGCCATCCAGACTTAAAAGCATGAGCTTCTACTACTTGAGTTCAAGATATAACTCCCTTAGCTGGTAGCTTACGGTTATCCTCTAAAAATCCACCAGAGGAGGGCACAAAACACATGTTGGACAGTGAATTACAAAAGTGCCAAATATTATTATTAGACCTGCAATACTTTTCACAATGAACATCAGCGGGGGATAAACTGGGAGTTTAAGAATATCTGGAAAACAATTTTAGAATAACATTCAGTGCTGTGGTTTAAAAGAAAAAAAACCTGTTAAAACTCATAACTTAGTAGCATTCAGTGTTTGAAAAAAAACAACTTCTAGGAGCTATGGGATACAAGTTAAGAATGTTGAAACAGAAAGATGTTATGCTTCGTTACCACTTGGGCAAGGCGGCGTGCTATGTAATAGTTGCAAGATTTCACTGTAATGTTTTACAATATATAGCAGCGCAATGCTGATTCCATTGATATTGTTGAGCAATTCATGGTGATTTTATTTCAGCCCACATCTTAATAGTTTTGAATACTGTAGATCACAATTTTCAGCTCAGTTGGTCTGAACATGCAGAGCTTTAAAATTGCTATGCTCTAAACTGTATATTAACTACAAATTTTATAAACTTGCATGTCAGAGAACTGTGTGCCACTACTACTAGACAGTGGCACAAGGCAATTCAGTGTGAATCACAGAAATGTAGGACTGGAAGGGACATCAACAGGTCATCTAGTCAAACCCCTGCACTGAGGCAGGACTGAGTAATAACAACTAGACCATCCTTGACAGGTATTTGTCTAACCTCTTAAAAAACTCCAATGACTGCTATTCCATAACCTCTCTAGGTAATTTGTCCAGTGCTTAACTACCTTTACAGTTAGGAAGTTTTTCCTAATGTCTAACCTAAATCTCCCTTGCTACAATTTAAGCCCATTGCTTCTTTTTCCTGCATGTCCTGAGTGGGACGGGGGTGGGTCTAGGCAGTGGGATTGGGGGGAGGGAGGTCGAGGGAGTCAGTGGGTGTGTGGGGATGGACCAGCGGAAGCAGGGTGGAGGAACTGAGGGGGACAGGACTGGGAGAGTCGGGGGGGGGGGGCAGTAGGGGGGGCGATAGGGGTGGGATGATGGGGGAGGCTGAAGAAGAGATTTGGGGTAGGGCAAGGCTGAGGGCAGTGGGTTGGTGGAAGCAGGGGAACTGTGGGGAAGGGTGTTGGAATGGGGGCAGGGACTGAGGGCAGTGGGTTTGGGGTGGGAGGTACGGGGGGGGAGGCTGAGGGAACAGGGTCAGGGTGGGGGCGGAGGGCAGTGGGTCTGAGGGGAGCCCCCCCCAGAGGGACCTGCCAGGGGGCCAGGTGAGCCCAGCAGTGCTTATCTGGAGTGGCTCCCAGGAAGCATCCAGCAGGCAGGTCCCTCCCAGTCTCTCTGGCTCCTTCCTAGGGTAGGGTCAGGTCGAGGGGACGGGGGCAGGGGCGGGGGGGGCTCTCTGCCCGGCGCCCGCTGCCGGAGTCTACAAGCCCCGCCCCGCTGCAGCACACAGCGGAGCAAGACCTCCTCGCTGCCTCTCTGTGTGCCCGGGGCAGGGCTGTGCTCTGCAGGCTCCTGCCGGCCGGGCGGCAGGCCCAGTGGGTTGGTGCCGCCGCGCCGGGAGCTTAGCTGCGCGCTGCCCCAGGGCCCAGGGAGGAAAGGTGAGTAGCGCCGGCAGCGCCGGCTTGCCGCGGTCCCCCTCATATAGGGTGACCAGACGTCCGGATCAATGTAAGGTTGGGACGCGGGACAAGTCCCCTAAAATCGGGACTGTCCCGATAATATCGGGACATCTGGTCACCCTATTATGAACTAGTAGAGATTCAATGCACATAAATACTTGGCATAAAGTTACATCAAAAGTAATTCCAATGTGAGTTTATCATCAAAAGTTTGTATCTGACCTTTAGAACCAAAAGCAAAATCCCCAGAATTTGAAGCCAGATCTGCAAATGACAAGCCAGAAGTAGTGTCAAATCCAAATGCGACTGTTCTGCTTCCTATCACAATGAGAGAAAGGTGTAAGAGAAAAGAGCATGGCAAGGATGACTTTCCCCACTGCATACTCATAACTTTATAACTGTACATAACACCAACATCCAGAAAGTGGCTAATATAGCTATAAATCCAGGGATTACAGCAAATTTATATCTCCTCCTCTTTTTCACATGAATGCCAATGTATAGGGACACTCCAAAGTGACTAGTGGCTCCTTAAACATTTATCCTAATAAAAGAATAATATATTGGTTCTTTTGGGCCCCCATAGAACAATTTACGTGACAAATTACCACCTTTTCTTTGCAAAACTGCAGAGCCTTAATTACTACTAACTTTGCCACAACCCCTAATTTGTACACAATGGACAATTAGTCAATATTTAATAGCAGCATGCAGTAGTGTTGGCTCTCATAATAGTAGAATTACCTTTGATGCACATGTTCATTTTTCATTTATTCCTTTGATCAGTACAATGATTACAAGTAGCTAAGCAGAATTAGTACCATTCTAAATCAATCTTGGTTACATACACTTCTACAGAGAGATGTGACTTTAAGCCCCAAAAGTACATTACCTTGGTTTGTGGACTCTGTTAAATTTGGATCATTTTCTTTTTTAGTTGACAAATCAACAGGTTTGTCATCAGTTCCTGACAAAGTCTGCAATGTGGGGGGGGATTCTGTGGTTGAGTCTGGTTCTTCACATTTAGTGGTTGATGGAAGAGATACTTCAGCCTCACTGGTTGATGGAAGAGATACTTCAGCCTCACTGGTTGATGGAACAGAAACTTCCGCCTCACTGGTACAGACTATATCAGTTGAACTGGTAACTTCATTTTCCAAAAACTCCTAAAAAAGAAAACGTGTTTCCAATAAATACTTTAAAAGAGCCAAGTATTCAGAACATTTAGAAAACACCTGCTTAAATTCTTTTGAAAGCTGCCAGAACAGCAGCATTAGATAATGGATTCTCCCCTCTCCTACCCCCGAACAGGAACACTGCAGAAAGGTGGGAGTGTTGGAAAACTATATAAAAGCTAGCACACTGATGTTCAAAGCTAAAGCACCTATAGCTCCTACTGACTTCAATAGGGTTTGTGGGTAATCAACATCTTTGGGAAAAAATAAGGCCATAAATGCTCATGGGATTAGAAGGAAGAGGGGCAAGGAACAAGACTGCAACCCAACATCTCTGCTGCTTATAAAATGTTTTTTTTCCCCCCAAGTCGAAAAGTTTTTGGGATCCAGGGCCCACCCTTTGACACTGTAACAAATATACCAAGTAACAATATTAATAACAATTAATAGCCAAGGTGTTTGAACAAGGTTACAGATTTCTAAAGATTTCAGAAGGAATTTTTTGTTAATGTAATGAACTTAACATTTAAATCACTTAACACTACTGATTAACTTGGCAAAGTGTCCTTATGTTCACATTCTTCTTAAAAAAAATACTGTTAGATCATTTACTTTTTCTGAATCTTTGAAATTAGTTCTTGCACTCTCAAAAGGTATGAAGTGCTTAGGCTTTGACCCTATTGGGGACAGAGAATGGGGAAAAGAGTAGTCTGGACAGAAGATTGCACATGAGGCTAGGAGACACAAGGTCTAAGTTCTAGTTCCACGTCTGCCAGAGACCTGCTTCATAGCCATAGACAAATCAAACAGTTCTTCCTGTGAAATCCTCAGTTCTATAAAATGTCAACCACACTAAGTTTACAGGGAGTTTGAGGATTAGTGATTTTGTGACTTTGAAAATATGAAGTGGTAGAGTGCTTAGAAATCCTCTCTCTCATATATATATATATATATATATATATTTATATATATATATATATATATATATATAAATAAAAAAAAATACATCTTATTGTGCACAAATTAAATCTTTTAATTCTGCAATTTAAGCTTTTTAAAAAATAGTCTCTATAAACAGCTTCAAAAATTGTCTGAGATTAGATTTGTTATTTGCTTTAAAAAAAAATCTCAAGGGAAACCTGAGGATACTAACCCACTGGGACTGAAATCGAAAGGAAATGTTTCATAAATGGTCCCAAAATTTCAGATGACTCTACCACAGATTTGATTGGCACCCTACTTAGCTTATTTCAGTACAGGGGAAACTATTTTGCTCTTACTTCTTAGCGTACACCAGACATTTGATTTTAAAAAGCTAAAATTACTTCAATAAATGTACAGGGTATTCATAATGCTATTTCAGTGTTAAGAGTTAGTGCCACCAAAATGAATTAGAAAAGTCATGCTTTGAGTTTTAGTTCCTACTTTGGCTTCTTGAACTTTTTTAAGTTCTATCTGAAAGTCTTCCAGATTGTCATTGTCCTCATCAGTATCACTACCAACACCACAGAAAAACGTAGAAGGAAGCTTTAGAGTCTCTGCTTTAGCCTTTTCTTCAGGAGTTGGTTTCTTTTCCCAAACAATAACACACTCTCTCTCATTCGCTGGTTCAGTTTCTCCCATGATTCCTAGAGAGACAGCACATCAGAAGTTACTGAAAAGTAGCAAACAGAGCAGAGTTCTGAAGCAAAGTTTCTAGGACACAGAGTATGAGTAATCGGTCAATTCCTACTTTAAGTATCACAAAAAGGAGGTTTGGATAAATAATTTTTTAACTTCTATGCTAACTTTTACAAATTGCACATTAGATTTTCTTGCTTTATTTAAACTCTAGTTACTTGATCCAATTGGAAATAATACTCCACCGATTTTAGAGCCCTCCATTGGTAGAAGAAGCTTTTCATTTAATTGGAACATAAAAGATGGTAAATTTGCAATTACTTTGCCAGCAGCCAATTTGAGTAGTTTGGCTCGGGAAGAATCTTCACAAAAAGGCTTGTCTGATATACCTTCTCTTCCTAATGCCCAAACCCCTTCCACATCCTACCTCAAGAAAAAAAACTCATACACCTAGATGTTATAATGGGTTTTAAAAACAAGTTTCCAAATTATACTGCCAGAACCAAGTAATAGGCAGGGCAAAATAAATCCAAACAAGATGTGTGCCAATTGGATGCTGAAGTTTTTTACAAAAATGACATTTTTTGCCCTTACTTTTGGTACCACTAACTTTCAGATCATTAATTTACACACTCATTTGTGCCTACAGATCAAGTCTATTCATGAAAGGTGCCACATAACTTTGGAACTGAAGCTAATAACTTCAAGGCTATGATTTCTCTGTTCTGATTGAATCCCTCAAAGTTCGGTTGTAAAAATTTGGCGGAGAGATGGAAGCCTCGAGATGGGAAGGGACATGATGGTATGTCCTGTCAGCTTCTTTTGATATAGCTGAAATGGATGCTGGTGTGTGCCTCAGGTCCTTCGTGAGTTCCAGTTGTCCATTATTTAGTGATGGGGGGCCTGCAGGGTGTGGAAGGGTGTAAGATGTCCAAGAGTTTGTGGTTTCTCCTTTTACCGCTTTCTGTGGTATGTCCTGGATCTTCTTTGCCATGCACCTAATGATATCTTAGAACACTTTGAAGTCATCCACCAAGGCAGGCAAAGGGGAGTCACTGCCTCATCAAGGGAGAATGAGATCATCACACCAAGGACCAGTTCTTCAGCAGGCAGCTGATACTCTTCTTCACTTTCCTCCTCTTGCCTCTCCTGTAACTGAGTCTGCACTAGCTGGTTTTACTAAGATGCCCTACAGTCTCTCTTTGGGTAAGGGTATTTAGCCCCGGAGACAGTAGAGGATGTAGGCTTTCTAGAGTATAGCTGCACACCCCAGGGTGTCCAGTAGGGTCATGGTTGGAAGGGATATTAATATTGAGATGGGGGACACATGAGGGTCAGGGGAAAAGTTCCAGGAGGGGTATTCCGTATGAGTCCCAAGTATCTTCCCGCTACCTCTCATGATGTTTTGTCTAGAATCCCTATCCAAGGAGAGGAAGGTGGAAGTGTGCATGATGAGTTGCTGCTGTGTTTACATGATGACAAAAAGGAATATGCTTCCTCTAATGGAGGGCTCATTCTATCCAGAGTGCCCTGCCTTTGAAGGGGGAGAGGTGGGTACTGGGGATACCTCTTTAATCTGATGTAATGATAACTCTGGAGATGTGCTTGGATATCACCATCCTCAAGGAGAGGCGACTTGGTACCAGACCCACAGATCAGTCACTTGGTAGTACAGTGATTGTTTTGGGTATCAACTTAGCTGGTATTGAGGAAAATTGTTCAGAGGTGCCTCTCAGAAGTGGTAGGAACAAGTCTTCAGGAACTGAGGCATTGGGTACCGAGATACCCGGTGCTGAGAGAAATGCGGTCCACAGACTTAGTGGATAAAAACTGCTCTCCTGTTACGGAGGCACCTGAAGAGGGCGTGTCAGGTTTTTGGCCTGTAGGAAGTTGAGTTCAAAATGTCATAAGTTTGGTGGCTCTTGTGTATTAGCTTATTAGGCATCAGAGAAGGTAATTTGTGCCTTGTTCCTCACTGGAGCAGCACTCCTTTCTGCCCATTAGTGATGTCAATGCCAGAATGGTGGCAGTTGACTGGAGCCTCTTAGATGAGGCCAAAGAGCTAGGGGTGGAATCTCGGCTCACGGGAAATCGAGAGGGACAGACTTGATGGATAGTTCTCAACCTTTTAGGGCTCAGGACCCATCTGTAAACCTTGATGGCCTGTCATGACCCACAGGAGTCCATCGGGGAGGGGGAGGACATGCAGGATGCTCAGAGCAAAGATTCCAGATGCTCTAGCCAGATATGGACAGGTGTGGAACACCGTCTTCCCCCCCACCCCGCACCAGCAGCTGGAGGAGGGGAAGTGAGCGGAGACATCCTCCAAAAATACACAGCTATGCCATGAGACAGAAGGTAAAGTGTGGAGGGAATCAGGGGCCTGGAGACAAGGTGGGGAGATTAGGGAACCAGAAGGTGTAGTGAGGAAGGAGATGGGAATTCAGGGGGGAGGCAGGGGAAAGAATTGGGGGCACAGGAGCCTGGGGGAGGGGTAGCAAGCCAATAGATCCCAAAATATCACAACCCACCCCCATGTCCATTGGGGGGGGGGAGGGGGCAGAGGGTAAAGGGGATTTGAAATTCTGCAGGCAAAATGAGGAGTCTGGGGGACAGAATGGCCTAGAGGTGCAGTGGGGAAACATCTGGGGACCAGGACTGATGGTATGATGGGGGAGTACCTGGCTGTGGGCTGGGGAATTGATGTCAGGGAGGGGGTTCCTTAGAGAACATGACACCAACTACATCCTCTTGGCTCCTGTCCTGCAGGGCAGGCTGGGCTCACCTCCCACTGAGGTCGCAATACTCAGTGACGGTTGCATCTCAGTGGCTCACCGGACCAAATTTGAGAGAGTTGTTGCTGCAACATGATGCATGGGGTTACTGCGTGACTCACTCAAATGTTGCCCAGCTGGCCCCCCCATTGTCATGGTGGAAGGGTAGCTGGGTCAAACTTGAGCAGCACTATGACTCAGTGCATTATTGTAGCACCTAGAATGGGGAGCTGAGCCCAGCCAGCATTGTGGCCCTTTGACGCATTCTGGCAACCCAATTTTGGGTCACGATCCACAGGTCGAGAAACTCTGGACTAGATATGGAGATATACCTATCTAATAGAACTGGAAGGGACCCTGAAAGGTCATCGAGTTCAGCCCCCTGCCTTCACTAGACGGACCAAGTACTGATTTTGCCCCATATCCCTAAATGGTCTCAAGGATTGAACTCATAACCTTGGGTTTAGCAGGCCAATGCTCAAACCACTGAGCTATCCCTCCCCCGCCACTGGTCTGGTGCCCTCTATTAGAGTGTCCTCTCCAAGAAAGCTTGCATTGAGCTCTCAAGGAGGAAGAGCTTCAGATGGTCTTCTCTAGGTTTCTGAGTGCACCTGGAGAATGAGCAACCACTTAGGAATATGTCCTTTTAGTTTGAGTAGACATCAGGAGTCGCCATCCTCAACAGGTGTCACACCTTCACATGAAGAACGGGTCTTGAATTTCAAATTTAGCTTCTGCCATGGTGCTAGGCCCCTGTATAGGGGAGGAAGACGTGTCTATTGTAACAAACTTAAGTGCAAATTAATTTTGGGGGGCTTTTCTGCCAGTGGGCAGATACTAACGAACCCCAAACCAACTAATTAGGTAACACTAGCACAGTGTGCAGAGAAGAAGGTTGCCACTGCAGGGTTTCCATCCCACTGCCACAGATGTTAAGGAATGGATGGTGAGTTGGACCTGCTTCAACCTTTATGTCCTCAGGTGGCGCTGGGGTAGAGCAAGACGACATCTAGGGCACAGGTGCAGCCCAAATACACACCGCTGGCCACACACACGAAGAATGGAATCCATGTGGACAGTCACTGGAAGACTAGGGAGAATTTACTTAGCTTACCTTCCTTATTTTATAACCCTAAGGATGAAAATATTACTGCTGAGATTACAAAGTTTAAAATTTATTCAGAGAAGTTATTGAGATTTACAGGAAGAAACTTCTGCTGGTTTCTGATAGATAGTACCGTTAAGACAACATGGAGAAAAAAATGCTCCACCAGCTTTATAGTGTGTAATTCTAAAGCCTCAAGGGCCTCGTGTTCATTTTTATTACATTCCAGAGAACAGCTGTTTTTATTAGAAACAGGAAGCCTATGCAATTCTAAATAGAATAACTTCTTTAATGTTTCAATCATTATGGAATTTTGAGTTTGTCAGTGTATTCCATCCTGCCATAAATTTAGTAAGTCCAATGTAGGTCCTGACAAGTTATTCCTGTGTACAAATTTGCCTAAATATACATATACATATCAATTACATACCATAGTTGGCATAAAAAGTTCAATACCAGGATAATTAAAGAAACTGCTATAACTTGTGCCCAATTTTAGGTTGCTCTTCTAGACTTTGTATCTTAAATTATTTTTGGAAGTGAAGTGCATGTTGTATCTATCTATCACCTTCCACAAAGGTGCAACACTGATGGAATACAAGGTATGGCAGCTTTTAAGATTTGATTACTCTAATATTTAGACATGAAAAAGCAGTGTTAAGAGGTTGTAAGTTAAGCAGCAGTTTAGAGTCAAATCAGAGGGGGTAGCTGAAAATTCTGTTACCTTGCACAGGATCTTTTGATGTTTTATGCTCTTTAGGATCATCAGGATATAGCTTTCCATTAAGTTTCTTAACAGCCATTTCATAGTCTTCATCTTAAAGATACAAAATTGAAGAGTCAGTGATTTCACACCACATGCCCTCTGGGAATCATCAATTCTAGTTACCCTATCCAGACTTGCAAGTCACTCAGGTTAGGGAATCATGAGCTGCGTATTCACGTTAGCTTCTAATTTTTAAGAAGGGAACAGCCAAACAGGAAAAATTTAATCTAAATATTTCTTGTTGTGCATGTATTTGTCGATGTAGTTAAATGTTGAAACCCTCCTTCAATATAGACAGTTCTGATTTTGGGGCAAATTCAGTCTATGTTTCATGATGCCCAAAATAATTTCATATCAAGTAGTTTCACAGCAGGATTAAGAGATGAACAAGGAAAAATTTACACATACACAGCTGTTAATTAGCAAAATTGGATAAGGAATCAGAAAGGAAATGGATATTTAAATGTGTTGATTTATAAATATGCTACAAAGTCTTTATGAAGTATTTATTTCTCAGGGCAAACTTTTGTTAAGTTAGACAATCACAGTCCTCAACAGCAACCAGATTCATAAATGAATTGAAACATTTAGCATCTTAACATTCGGATTTTCAGAAAATTAGTTATTTTTAAAAAGCCATTTACTTTAAGAGGATGTTGGGGGATCCCTTCTGTTACTTTTCCATAACATTTTTTAAAGTTTTGGGATACAAAAGGCATGTGTTCACAATTTCATGTTTTCCCAGAACTGCCTCCCAAATAGGGAGGTCAGAAGAAAAGCAGAACACATTTAATTTGTGGTTCCATTAGTCTATCTAGCCAATTGAGATTCAGCAAGATAGGGGCCATTCTTGGTGCTTCTGGTGTCAGACCCATGAGGTCCTGAGCATACTCCACTGAATCCCCTTTTATCGTTCCAAGAATTAGATTAATTGTATGGCTGAGTTGAGCTACACTACAGTAATGTGACGATCTCATTACACAATCTCTGGCTACAAGAGATGGGAGCACTGTGTCTTCAGAACAGGGCAGTGTTTCTCAAACAGTGGTTCGCTGCTGCAGGCCAATGGGAGCTGCTGGAAGTGGCACGGGCCGAGGGACGTACTGGCCACCGCTTCCAGCAGCTCCCATTGGCCTGCAGCAGCGAACCGCGCCAGTGGGAGCCGTGATCGGCTGGACCTGCGGATGGGACAGGTAAACAAACCGGCCCGGCCCGCCAGGGGCTTTCCCTACACAAGCGGCGACCCCAGTGTGAGAAACACTGGAATAGGGATAATGCTTCCTCAGAGAACAAGAGACCTGCCCTGCCCCCACCCCCAAAAGGTAAATTTCTATTAGTCGGGCCCAAGTATACTACTGTTGCTCCACAGTTAACCCAGAGTGGATGAACAAATTTCCAGCCCCTTACCATCATCCTCTTCACTTAAGTAGCCAGGCTTATTCTTGTAGCAGAAGAATGTTGAAGGTAGTTTAAGAGAGTCAGCAAGAGCTCTTTGTCCAGGGGTAGGTGTTAGCTCATAAACAATGAGTATATCAGAGAGAAGTTCTACATCAGTTTCCTTTTTCCTCTCAACTGTTACAAAACCAAAAAGATTAACAAGATCAAAATGAAGATGCTTGAGAACAAATCTGAAAATAGCCTCTACAGCTAAAGTCATTCTGAAGACAAAGTTAGACAACACATGTAAGCTGCAAATATACATAGCCACAAGAAACTAAGCATTAAAATTATGACAGAACACTAAGAGAAAGGGATTTAGTATGAAGAAAGAAATGTGTCCTTCCAACATCAACACACACTAGTAAATACTTAGGTGTCATACCATGCTTTTCACTAGGCATAAAGCTAGGGTTGCCAACTTTCTAACAGCAGAATACCAAACACCCTTGCCCCGTCCCCTGCCCATTCTCCAAGGTCCCACCCCCCCTCACTTCATCCCTCCTCCCTCCCTCGCTCTCCCCCCACCCTCACTCACTAGCTCATTTTCACTGGGCTGGGGAAGGAAGATGGGGTGCAGGAGGGGGTGAGGGGTTAGGCTGGGGTGTAGGCTCTGGGGTGCAGCCAGGGATGAGGGGTTTGGGGTGCAGGAGGGGGCTCCGGGCCAGAGATGTGGGAGGAGGTATAGGCTCTGGGCTGGGGGTATGGGCTCTGGGACTGGATGAGGAGTTTGGAGTTCAGGATGGGGCTCCAGGCTGGGGCCGAAGGGTTTGGAGTGCGTAAGGGCCTCCGGGCTGGGGTGCGGGAGGAAGCACAAGCTCCAGCTGGGGGTGCAGGCTCTGGGCTGGGGGGTTCAGAGTGCAGGAGTAGGCTCCAGACTGGGGCAGGGGGTTGAGGTGTGGTAGGGGTTGCGGGCTCCAGGAGAGAGTTCAGGTGCGGGAGGGGGCTCAGGGCTGGGGCAGAGGGTTGGGGTGCGGGCTCC
>NW_020664372.1:36484908-36490538 GCF_002925995.2 Terrapene triunguis
GCGGGAGGGGGCTCAGGGCTGGGGCAGAGGGTTGGGGTGCGGGCTCCGGGAGGGAGTTCGGGTGCGGAAGGGGGCTCAGGGCTGGGGCAGAGGGTTGGGGTGCGGGCTCCGGGAGGGAGTTCGGGTGCGGAAGGGGGCTCAGGGCTGGGGTGCAGGAGGGAGCTCAGGGCACTTACCTTTGGCGGCTCCCCAGAAGCTCCCTCTGACTCCTAGATGGAGGCGTGGCCAGGCCAATGGGAGCTACGGGGACAGTGCACGGAGCCCACATGGCCGTCCCTAGGCCTAGGAGCCAAACATGCCGGCAGCTTCCCAGGAGCCGCACAGAGCTGAGTAGGGAGCCTGCCTGCGCTGCCAACTGGACTTTTAACAGCAGTGCTGACCAGAGCCACCAAGGTCCCTTTTCGAGCGGGTGTTCCAGTCGAAAACCGGACACCTGGCAAGCCTATATAAAGCATGCTTCAGTCTTCACAGTCCTTACTTCTGTTTATTTTCATCACACAACTTAAGTTAGACCCAACTGCTGCATGTATTTTAATTTTTAAATTTAGAAAGTTATTTAAATAGTAAAGTGTAGGTACTTTTGGCATGCTGAGTACTATGAATTAGAGCAATGGAGCATAATTTTATTAAAATTCACTTTTAAAGATGCAATGTAGAGACTGAGAACTAAATTGAATGCCAAATTGTATCTACTATTCTCTTGCACTTTTGCAAGTGTAACTACCCAACTGATTTTTCTCTTGCGCCGGAAGCACATTAAAGTAACAATCCTGCAACCGGAATTGCACAGGTGGGCCCACAGGCACATTCAGAGCCCCACCAGATTCCGTCCACATAGATCCAATTATATGATTGAGACCTAAATTTACTGACAAAAACTTGAACTTGTCTACAAGGAAGTGTTGCCAGATGAATTAAAAGTCTCTCCAAATGGGATTTAATTCCTGAAAAATCTCAAGCAGGAGCTCAATATTTCACATATTAGACTTTCTATATTAAAAAACTGGGCTTCTTGTTAGCTACTCCATCGATAGATTTGATGGAGTAATAAGGCGGGCTATGCAACCAATATGTGCAAATTTCAAGTTAAAATTATTCTTACTCCCCTTCTCTGTTTGGAAGAACAGGATCATATTAAGCATACAACTTTAATTAGTACTGATTTTCAGCCCATTTTAATTAACTACTTTCTCCAGCTACGACTGCCACATCTACCTTCGCCCACTCCCATCTTTTCTGCACATCCCTTTGATTTTACTTCCACCCCCTCCCCAACATTTGTACTACCAAACCTGCCCATTCTGCTTTTACTAAGAAAACACTGGTTAAGAGAATGTGGCAGCTGACTGTCAGCTACTCATTGTTGCAACTTTTATTGCTTTAGGAATCAGAAAATCTGCTACCACGCTACAACACAGACAAACTTGAATCAAGATTGTTGGCAGTGAATACTTTCCTTAAGAAAGGGTTTAAGCCCAGCTTGTGTGTACTTTTGCCTAGGTAAATAAAAATGGCTAAAACCCAGGCCTGAAGTAAGTAAGTGAGAGTTCTGATGTTGACTTGAGAGCCAGGATTTCATCTAACATCTTTAAAGACGTTTAGAAGCTTCTTCCTGGTCCTTTAACTTTTAGAATTACTTTTTTCACCAATTCTTCTTTTCCTGCTTGTGCAGTTTAAGGTCTACTGTTCGCAAAAGAAATTGGGTCACATTGGGAAATACATCTAAGTATGTATAATGTGCCACACCCATGGCTTTTGGCCCCTTGATATGTATGTTGAAGCAACACCGAATTAGTAAGTAAAGCTCCACCAGTACATTGAAATAGAACAATGTCAAATTCATAGAAGTAAACAGATTGAGCCAGCCAAGCTTTATTGGACTTCCAAAAATCTATTTAAATCTTAAAACCAAAACCACACAACATCAAGCAGTCAGCAAAAATCTCATTAAAAACACTCCCTTGTTCTCAATCACAATTATATCCTTTCAGGCTTTTAGATGCTACAGAGATGATGACACCTCAATTCTGAACTGCAACAGTCACTGCTCATCACTGGGACTTGGGCATTCGAGGAATTATCCTGTTTGTCCAGATCTTACTCTACTTCCACTATACTATTAGCACTAGTTTAACACAGCTTCCGAAGAGCAGTGCAGATGAAATCTAAAGAGTAGCTGCTGCTAGACAGTTAAGTTTCCATGTGCTTTATGTGTTCTAAAAAAGGAGAACAGTTTGCATAGCACATCTTTTGAAGATTCTGCCCCCTCCCCCCAAAAAAGAGTAATTAGTTCAAGAATTAAACATCAAGGCTGGGTTTAAAGCCATAGCTGTTGAGATCCAAGTACCAAAAACATCCTACTTTTTAGTTCATGCTCCAACTACTCAAATAGAGCTACACCAAGTTTCATACTTGACATGAAAAGTTTCCTCTGAGCAAGCTCACCTCAGGATGTTTCAGCACAAGTGCTCATCAATCATATCTGGTTAAAACCATGGTTTGTTGTAGGGTTATATTGCGATTAACTCTCAAAAGAGAGAATAGAGAATTTGGTATGTATAGCCTTAGAGGTGTGTCCTCAGGAACAAAGCTGAGGTAGAGTGGTAAAGTTCATGCTGCTACTGGCCATGCTGCACCCATTCAATGGCTAGCTATAGGATTTTAGTTCCAATGTTGCCAATCCAGCATCTTTCATGAGCACCAAGCTTCCAGTAAACCATCATTAAATCCAACATGCAGAAAACATACATTACTTCCATGCAATAAAGCAAGTAATGAAATAAGTTCAAGGTACACAGTAGTGTACTAAACAGAAAAGTCTGTTCAGATTAAGCAAGGTGGTGGCCAAAATCATCCAAGAATGAGTCTAATATTTGTTTGGCATCATTGCAACATCCTAGTATTCCAATCCCCACTTCACAAAATGCATGGTTCAGAAGACAAGTTACAAAACGGGTACACCTCTACCCCGATATAACTCTGTCCTCGGGAGCCAAAAAATCTTACCGTGTTATAGGTGAAACCGCGTTATATCGAACTTGCTTTGATCCGCCGGAGTGCGCAGCCCCCTGGAGCACTGCTTTACCGCGTTATAACACGAATTCGGATATATCGGGTCGCGTTATATCAGGGTAGAGGTGTTTTGCAGACAACTGACCTAAAATCTAGCCAGATTTGGTTGTTTTAGAAGAGTCAATTTGTCCTTGTTTCATGTTTTGCTATTAACATTCCAAAATCTGATTTTCCCATTAATTATATGAATAGACATGGCTGAGCTATTTATAACATTTCCAACATAGCTATAAAACAAATGCGAGAAATTTTATACGCCAATGTTTAATTAACTACCACAAAACCAAAGTTAGATTCTGCAGACTGAGCAGATCCAAGGAAAATAATTATGATCCATCAATAGTGTTCATTCCATAACATTAGAAAAGAGGCATTACTCATCCAAAGCAGCTCTCCATTGCTGTCCTAGCATTTTGCTTTTCTTTTAACTTACTGATGTCAAGACTAGTTAGAACTAAGTATCTGCTGGTGTGGACTGCTAGTGTTTGATAGCTGTGAACTGATTTTTGTTCAATGATATTGAAGATTTTGTAGACCTGAAGATTAATTAAGTTTTCTTTATAAATACTTTGATATCATTAGGACACATTACTGAAAGACTCAGAGGCTGGTTTCCAGATGGCTTATATTAACAAATATCCCTGCTTTGCTCTAAGGGTGATCATTTTGGCAGGGGGGTTAGAACTACTATGTTCTGTTAATAGTTAAATTTTTCTAGAGGGTTGCCTTTTTCTGAGGCTGGAAGGAAAGAGCTAGAGTTTCTAACTTGTTTCTAAAAAGAAATATCACCATCAGTAATCCTTGACTACATTTTTAATGGGTTGGATTTGAAAGGCAGATTTTAGACGTGTCCTCTATTAATCTCTCCGCCCCCGCCCCCCATCACATCAGTACATCCAAAGGCTCAGCTACAGTCAAATGTGGATTTTGATATTTTTTATTATCAATTTTTAAAAAAGAATAAAATTCACACCATATTTCCAAGGTCTGTAATGCAGAAGATTGAACTAGATCTTGTAGAGTGGTATAGTCTCTACCTGTGGAAGTTAAGAACAGTTTGAAACTTCCAAAAATATATGGGTTCTTTGTGTTTTCCATGTAACAATACACCTTAATGGAGCATCACAAAAGTAAATTTTGAGGTAGAAGCTTCATTTTAAGATCAGAGAATATTTTGTGCAACTTAATCCTGTGAATGTGAAATCAGAAAGTGTTTTCTATTTTAGTTTTTCCTCTTTTACAAACTAATATCAAGTTATGGGTACTCAACATTTTAAAATATCAACTGCACTATATATTCATCACTTTTTCCTCTGTAAAGGAAGAAGACTAAGATAAAGAACAAATTTAGCCTTAGCCGCGGGAAAGAATCAAGGATATTTACTTTATTTCACAAACAACAAATGAGACTAACTAAAGGTTTTAAATTTAGAATCTGATTAAATTTGGAAGTAGCAATATTGTTCTTTTAACAAATAAAGAGTTAGTATTGGTGGAAGCATGTAATATACCTTTTCAGATTATAATGATGGAAAACACTTTTTGGATGCTATAGGAACTAATATTGTTAGAACAATGAGCAGTATTTGTTTTATGGAGAGAACATTTGACCAAGTTATTCTTAATCTAGGTAGAACTGCATGTATTTAGGTTATACCATGCATTTGTTGTAAGATCTGGTTATATATATTTCATACTGAGGACTGTTGCAGCACTCAAGTAATAGACATTCTGTGTATCTTTGTATTTTTTTTAAAAAAAATTGGATAATGTATACAGATCATTATCTATAGTTATATTATTATTTTAAAGGAAAAAAAATAAAAATAAAGGTTCCAAAAGTTCTCACCAACCTGGTTTATTCAGCAAGTAGTCAGCCACCCAACAACAGTCTATTTTTAAAAGAAGTTAGGTGCAGAGCAACTCCTTATGCAGCCACACACTGGGTGAGTAGAGAGCACTGGCCCCCCAATCTGAGAATGTGACTTAATTATGAAAAGGGCGAGAAGTAAAAAATTAGGGGAGCAGTGAGTGAACTTTTGAACAATTCCAGTAGCAGACAGGTGGATTCAATTCAGACACTAGCTGGAAAAACTCAAGAGTTCAGGAAATCTGTCTCTGCCCTCCATTTCACAGATGCTTATTTTTAAGGATATACAGTTCTTACTGGTTAGACCAGAGGTGGGCAAACTATGGCCCGCGGGACCGTCCTGGCTGGGGAGGCTTGCCCCCCAGCCCCTCCCCTGCTGACCCCCTCCCCCGCAGCCTCAGCGCGACGGGATGCCAGCGTGGGAGGGGGCTGCACTGCAGGGGCAGGGGAGAGCAGGAAGGGAGGCTCAACTGCAGGCTCAGGGAAGCCGGTGGGTGGGTGGCATGAGCAAGGCCGGAGGACTCAGGAGGAGCACCGGGTGGCTGTGCAGCCAGCCGGAGAGAAGTGGTGCTTTGAAGGGGAACCCGCCGCTTCTCTCTGGCTGCGCGACTGCCCCTGCTCCTCCTGCGTCATCTGCCCATGTTCGCAGGGCAGCATTCTGAAAGGGGTTGGGGGGGGGGGGGGTGGG
>NW_020664372.1:36490638-36496161 GCF_002925995.2 Terrapene triunguis
CAAGGGTGTGGATAGGGGTCACGGCAGTCAGGGAGTTGGGGGGGGGGCTGAATGGGGGTGGGGGTCCCAGGAGGGGGCGGTCAGGGGACAAGGAGCAGGGAGGGTTGGATGGGTCGGGGGTTCTGAGGGGGGCAGTCAGGGGGCCGGAAGTGGGACGGGGTGGATAGGGTTAGGGTTTGGGGAGGCACAGCCTTCCCTACCCGGCCCTCTATACAGTTTTGGAACCCCGATGTGGCCCTCAGGCCAAAAAGTTTGCCCACCCCTGGGATAGACACTGGGAATGGAACTGAGCCAGTTTGAAACCCTCTTCATAAGGAATTCCAACATCCTGAGCATACTCAGTGAAATTTCTCATACCTCTCCTCATCTTCCTAGGGAAGATTTTAGCAAGAAGATCTGGAGTCCCTATGGTAAATCTGAAGCACTACAAAAGCCAAAAGTCTACAAAGTTGAGCACGTCAAGCCCACCAGTTGTGTGAATTAAAAAAAAACCTAAACTAACAGAGGGCAGGGAGACATTCTTTTGCTATGAGAGGTACAAAGTCAAAGACACACTAATTCTAACTACTGCTCTTCAGCATGCATATTAAATTTGTTTAAATTTTCATACCATTATATAGCCAACTGCTTTGCCACAACTGGGCAATTGTCAGTACCAGCTAAAGAGTGATTTCATCACACATTCAGTGCAGTGTGTAAATACCTTTACTATCGGGTTGGAAGGCAGGTGTGCTGGTCCAAAAGGCCATTGGATTAGATTTAAAAAGACTAAAATTAAATCCTAGAAAATAAATTGTGGGTTTAAGTGTTTATTTGGACTTTTAGAGGGGCATAAACCTATGTTCTTAGGTGTATGTCTCCAATATCTAGAGATCACAATCAGCTAATAAATATTTGCATTGCCTGCTGTACCTGTTTATCAATCTATCCAATACACGTAAACAAGCATCAGCTACCAAGTTTTTCCTACCAGAATTCTTTACTACATAGATCAGCATATTTTTCACAATTCTGAAATCCATTTTTAGTCCAAAATTCTGCATTGTCCAATTTTGACTGCAATTTAGTCAAAGTATTTCTATTTAACAAAAATGATTTGACTGCCCCCCCCATCCCTTTTTTAAATGCCAATACAATCATATGCTTCATATAGTATGTAGGGCCCTACCAAATTCATGGCCATGAAAACCGCGTCACGGACCGTGAAATCTGGTCTTTTGTGTGCTTTTACCCTATACTATACAGATTTCACAGGGGAGACCAGCGTTTCTCAAATTGGGGGTCCTGACCCAAAAGGGAGTTGCAGGGGGAAATCACAAGATTATTTTAAGGGGGTCACGGTATTGCCACCCTTACTTCTCTGCTGCCTTCAGAGCTGGGCAGCCAATGAGTGGTGGCTGTTGGCCAGGTGCCCAGCTCTGAAGCAGTGCCCCGCCAGCAGCAGCACAGAAGTAAGGGTAGCAATACCATACCATGCCACCCTTACTTCTGCGCTGCTGCTGGCGGCGGATCTGCCTTCAGAGCTGGGTTCCTGACCAGCAGCCACTGCTCTCCAGTTGCCCACCTCTGAAGGCAGCACCACCACCAGGAGTAGCGCAGAAGTAAGAGTAGCAGTACTGCAAAGCCCTCCTCCCCTCCCCCCACCCGACAACCTTGCAACTACCCCACAACTCCTGTTTGGGTCAGGATCCCTAAAATTAGAACACTGTGAAATTTCAGATTTAAATAGCTGAAATCATGAAATTTATTATTTTTAAAATCTGATGACGGTGAAATTGACCAAAATGGACCGTGAATTTGATAAGGCCCTAATATGTTAAACATTACTAGCTATATAATACAATGAAATATTCAGTTTCTGCTGTAAAGTTGTAGGTGGCTATTTGAAGGTGAAGCTCAAGAGTTTTCCCAGCAGAAGATACAAATAAATCACAAAGTTACATCATTCATTCTCTGTCTGCTAAGACAACAGACCAATATTAGGATTTGTCAGCCTCTTCAAGCCAGACCTCTGAAGTGACTGGCTGTGGGCTGCACTTTGATCACACAAGAAACTGGAGTCAAATTTCATATACCATACAATTGTCTTCAAGCAGGATATTTCCCTGACTTAAATATTTCACTCTGCTGCTGAAAAATGTAGGAATCAGATAAGAAAAAGCAGTAAGACAAAAATCTAGTTTACACCATTCTACTAATACCACCTCATCAAAATACATCAGCAGCACTCAAGTTCTTATGTTATGGCAGGTTTCAGCTAAACCACTGTGCCTCTTCATAAAGAAATGGAAGCCAAAGTTTTCAAACATGATTGTCTAAAGACAGGTCCCTGCATCTGTACTCAAGTACCAAAATAAAAGCCATAATTTCAGAAGTGTTGACAAGACTACCTACTTAGGTACAAGTCCGACTTATGGATTCCAGTTCCAAACTTTAGGCAACCACATTTGAAAATTTTGGCCCGGATGCATAGGTAATTACTAGCTTGTCTGATTTCCGAGATATGGGCAGAGTTATGCTGACATATCACAGTCGTTCAGACATCCCCTGCCCACTCACCATGCACAAAGAGAACAATTGTAAGCGAAGGACAAAACCATAAGATTTTAAGCTAAAGAGGTATTTGCAAGAAACATGAAGTTTGCATTCAACTACTGAAGAGAACAGTTTACTCTTATTACTGGAACACAATATACAGTATTTTCATTGAATTGCAACAAAAAGCCACTAACTGCTTTCCATGACAAATTTTTCAATAATCTTCTCAAAGTAAAATTTCTGCTTAGTATAAATAGTTGCCAATTCAGGCAATGCTTACCTTTTTCTAGTGTTTTAAATGTGTAATTTGAGGATCCTGCTGCTGATGTAACCAAGTAATTTTCTCCCTTGCTGTCTGTAGGCTTCTGATTGGCAGTGTAGCTTTCCTGAGGCTCAGTTACTGTAAGCTCTAGTTCTCTCTGCATTATGTTTTGAGACACTGAACTATCCTCTTCACTTCTGCTTTTTGAAGGAGAGTTAAAGCTGAAACCGAATAGAGATCCTGTAGCTGAAGTATTTCCAAATGTGAATGGCTTTGACTTTTCACTACTGAAAATGCTCTTGACCGATTCTGAACCAAATACAAACTTTGGAGGAGAAACCACCGTTTTTGTTGGCGTTTCAGAAGTGCTCGACACCTCTGAAACTTCTACAGTCACATCAGAGGTATCGCCATCCTGGTTCAGATCAGTTCTCTCCCTGGTAGTTTCCTCCAGTACAGCTACAGCAATTCTGCCACATGGAGACTCTCTTGGTGTACTGGCACGTGAAGAAAGAGGTGTAATCAAGGCGTCTTTTTCTTGGGCATGCTTTGCTTCATCAAAAATTTGCTTAAATGACTCTGCAACATCTTGTAGTTTAAATCGCACAGCTAAGAGCTCTACCTTTCTTTCCCCATCTGCAAAGTCACATGCAGTCCATACCCAGGCTCTTTCAGTTCCTTTCATCTGTTGCATGTTCATGTCTGGTGTTATTCTATGATTGGCACAGAGTTTTAATACCTGGTCTCTTCTCATTACGATACGAACTTGTTTATTGTCATAATTCTGCAAGATCTTTATATCCCCAATACCCCTTTCTTTCCACTGATTGGCATCTTTATCATATCTGTAGAGTTTAGCTCTATGACTGAAGACAACTTGCTCATTTTCTTCACCACTTGCCACTTCTACAAGGTCAGGTAAAGGTACCACAGGTTCAAAGTACTGTCCATCTCTTTCTTCTTCTTGAGTAAGATCAGACTCTTCATCTGTTCCCACAGACAACCTGCTCTGATTCTGTTTGGCAGGAGATTTTGATGGGCTCAAGGCAGATTTGAAACTAAAATTAAATCCTGTTGTAGACTCCCCAAATCTAAATAGGTTTTTTCTCACAGGGCTACTTGCCAGAGGTGAGGCATACACAGAGCTACTTACACTATCATCCAATGCTTCTTCACGTAAATCATAGTTATCCCACTCCAGAGTAGGCCCAGTGCTTTCAGCATGTGGCTTTATAATTAAATCAGAGGTGCTACTGGCTGAAGCTGAGTTTTTATTCTCTTCTTCTGTCAATTTAGTTTTATCATCTGTCAAGAAGGTTTTGAGATCTTTCAACCCACTTTTCATTTCTTCTGCTTTCTGTATGAGTTGAGCTGTTCTACCAGTATCCACAAGTTTATGTGGGGTCTGCAGTGGTATATCCAACAGCAGCCTCTGACACTCTTCAAACTTCTGTTTGAATTCCTCAGCCTGCTCTGTCGTCTTGAATTTAGCTGCCAGCTGCTCCAATTTTGCATCTCCATCAGAAAAGTCACTGGCTAACCACATCCATGCTTTGTCTGAACCAGACAGAGATTTCAAGTTCATGGTAGTTGTTATCCAATGGTTTGCACATACTTTCAGTACCTGTTCACGTCGCATTAACATTCTTAGTTTCCCATTAACTTCATTTTTAAGAATTTTCAAGTTGCCAACACCACGTTCTTTCCACTGGCTTGTTTCTGGATCAAACCTAAATAGTTTTATTCTTTGTGAATAGAGCACTGTCTCATCCTCTTCCCCTGTCACTAGTTCCACTTTTTCAGGCATCTGGACTACAGGTTCAAAATGGATATCATCATTGTCCTCTGTCTTATATGCATCATCCTCCTTCTCAAGATCAACAGAAGTATTAGCCTTGTGAGCCACTTTAGAACTCTGTGAGGAAAATAACTTTTCGCCTGCACCTGAAAAACCCTTGAAGTTTGGATCTTTTTTACCAAACTGAAATTCTTCTCCAGAAGTAGTTTTTGCAAGGTCAGCAAAAGTGAAAGTGCTGCTATTCTGTCCAAAAACTAAATCACTGTTCTGTTTGTTAGAGACGTTATGAGACTGGATACCAGTTACACCCTTTGTGGAATTCTCCTTTTTCTCTTTTTCATCACCACTGTTTAAGAAGCCATTGGTACTTTCTTTGGGTGGCTCATCCTTTTTTGTGATATTTTTACTAGGCTCCTGTATGCCAAATTTAAATCCACCTGCAGGAACAGGCATTGAAAAGCTAAATCCTTCTTTTGCAGATTTAACTCCAGTATCTGAAGGAATCTGAAAGGTGAAGGAAGAAGGTGCTTTTCCTTGTTCTGTATGGCCAAATTTAAAACCTTTTTCAGAAAAGTCACATTTAAAACCTGTCCCCAGTTGTCCTCCAGCCGGTTCAGATAATTTGCTTTTAAGGCCAAATGTAAGAGTTGATGGGGCGTCATCAACAGGCTTATTACATGGATTTGGTGCTTGACAAGCTGCACAGGTTACTGAAGAGCCTTCATTTCGTACCAAGCAAACATTGCAATCCCATTGCCCTTCCTTTCTAGTGAAAAGTCCCTCAAATCCACTTTTCTGGGGTTTACTTGCATCAGTGGCAGAACCAAATCTGGGAGCAGGAGATGCTTGAATAGTAAATGTAGACATATTAGGCTGACTTGGTGAATTGGGATTCTGACAAGCAACACAATTTACAGCTCTTGCT
>NW_020664372.1:36496171-36642852 GCF_002925995.2 Terrapene triunguis
ACTGGCATGTTAGTTCTATTTGGATTCTGGCAGGCAACACATTTAGATGCAGTGGGCTCGTTTCTTACTAAGCATACATTGCAATCCCAGTGACCTCCTTTTTTAGCAAAAAATGATCCAAATTTCTCGTGTGTGTCATCAGTGTTGGGTTTGAAAGCTGCAAAAGTTTCAGGTAATGGTACAGCATGCATTTCCTTGTTTCTTGGATTCGGACTTTGGCATGCTGAGCAGTTCTTATCAGTAGCTTCATTTCGAACCAGACACACATTACAAGCCCACTGATCTTTCTTCAACATAAACTGCTCCCCAAATCCACTAGTAGTACATGTGGATGGGATTTCCCTACCAAAGGAAAAGGATATTGGTGTAGATGCAGCTGATGTAACTGTAAAACTGCTTTTGCCATCAGGTCCCTTTACAGAACTGCTTGTATTTTGGATGGGAGCCTGGCAAGCACTACACTGGGAAGCAGTTAAACTGTTTTTCACTAAGCAGACATTACACTGCCACATCTCCTCTTTCTTAAACTGAAATCCAAAATTCAGGGTTCCAGGAGTAGTTTTGCAAGGCTCCTTGCTATCCTGATTTGCTATTTCTCTTGTAGTCCCAACACTCTGCATGGCTGATGTACCAACATTTGATCCTGAGGTTCTCAAAATATTCTGCACCTCTTCAAACTTATGCTTGAAAAGCATTGCTTCCTCTAGTGTTTTGAATCTAATGGCAAGCTGCTCAGGTTTTGGAAACTCATCTGCATAATCTAAAGCATGCCATACAAATGACTTGTCTGAACCTGCATTTAGTTGCAGTTTCATATCTGTATTTATATAGTGATTTGCACAGATTTTCAAAATCTGCTCCCGCCTCATAAGGAGCCGAATCTTCCCAGATATTTTATGCCTCAATATTTTCACATTCCCAATGCCCCTTTCTTTCCATTCTTTAGACTCTGTGTCAAAACGGAACAGCTTTGCTCTGTTGCAAAAGAATTCCTCTTCATCTTCCTCGCCTGTCTTTACTTCAACCTTGTCAGGGAGTGGCACTACAGGCTCAAAGTGTGGACCATCGTCATCATCATCGGCACCATGGGTGCTTCCTCCATCAGTTTCATGACTTCTATTGGCCAGATCTGAACTTGGGGTTCCAAACACTGATTTTCCAGGATCTTGGAAATTGAACATGTCACCCTTGCCAAAACCTGAGGTTTTAGGTTGGTTTTGTCCCATGTTTTCTGTAAATGAAATGCCTGAAATATTTTTGTTACCAAAATTGAAAGCATTTCTCTGGCCAGTTGTATGATCATGAACTGTTTTTTGCCCCATATATCGATCATCTTGTAAAGGTTTATCTGATGTCAGAAGACCCAAGAGGCTTTCACTGCTATTAAAAGCTGCACTGGGGGGCTGGGCTACAATCTGAGGTGATGAAAATGTAAAGTCTCCATCATTAGATTTGAAATTAGAGTTAAATTTAAAAGTGGTTGGTTGAGTTAATTGCGCAGGCGTTGTGAAAGAGGATTTTGTTCCTTCTGCTGGTACAGGCTGCCCAAAGGTAGATTTCCCAAATTCTATCACCTTTGATTCTGCAGACTTTGGAATCAGAGGACCAATTGAAGGTTTTGTGAAATAGCCTGGCTCAGGCAATGGTGGATTTGTGCTTGCTTGTGGAACACTGTAATTGTAATACTCATCACCACCACGTGGAGACAGAATTCCAGTAGCAGGAGAATCAAAACGCAAAGGAGCACCATACATTTCTTGGGAAAATATGCAGGCAGAGGTGTTCTGCAGTGGTGGTGTATGCATTGGCTGTTGATAAGCATATATATGTTGCTGAGGTGTAAGCCTGTTCATGCCATAGACAGGAGCCTAAAAACAGAAAGATTATTATTTTCTATTTGTACTATGATAGTGCCTGTACAAACATAAGACAATCCCTGCCCTGAAAAGTTTGTTGATGTTTTCGTTTTTATATCTTAAAGATGTATAGACCTTAATATTAAGTGAAGCAGAACAGCTACAAAGATTTCCTTTTTATAGAAACACCTAGCTGCTTGAGAAGATACTGCTTGTTTCTTCGCTATTCCTTCCTACTACTCCCAAAACTTCTTCCCATCCTACAGAGAAACGGATCTTAGGTATTGTCAAAGATTTTCTCAATAGAAGATAACTTATAGTGAGCATGTACACTTCAAATATGAATGTAAGAGATTGCTCTTGATGGTTCTCTCCCCTCCCGCACCATCAGAATCTGAGACGACTCACTCAGTATGTCATCCACATTTGGGCATTGAGCATAATCCACATAAGTGTGAATATCACACAAAGTTATCCCTAAAAGTCTTCATTGGAAGATTCAGTTTCACATATAGAAGCTGAAAATTGTTAAAGACTATAGTTCAAAGCAGTAAATTAACAGATCTCTCCTCACCTTTGTTGGCGTTACATTGGTTGCAGCTGTTCTGAGAAGATACTGAGAGTTATATGCAGGCGATTGACTGTAGTAAACTGATGGGCCAGTGGTAGCAACTAAAGGAGAACACAAAAGAGTGTAATTCTATTTTGCCATTACCCAAAAGAGAACCATCTTCAAAAGGTAATGCTTTTCAACAGAAAGGTATTTTTAAACTCATTTGCACTGTTTAAACCTTAAATGCCTAATTTATAGCAATTTTAAAAGCTGACCAAGGTCTTCTGAAAACAAGATACAGTAACTTATTAAACTCTCAACACCAGTTTACCTGTTAGTGGAGCTCCATGAAAGTTCTGTGTTCCCTGATAGCCATCTGACATTGTGTCTGTGCCATAGCCTTCAGCAGGCCACCGATGAGATGACAAGTTGGAGTTGGAATTATTGAGTTTCATTTCATGCATCTCATTCTATCAGGAGAGAGTATTTAGATAGTGTTACATTAAAATTAAAGACAGGTATTGTTGCATATTAAAGCAGATGTTTACTTTGAGGTAAGTACTATCTATGCAAAGCCTTAAAAATTCTCTGTTTTCCTTTGGTATTTAACAAACTCTGATTTTTATCCAGATACCCTTGGCATCCAAGCCTCAGTTTTGAAGGAAGAGATTACTATAGCTGGTTTTGTTTATCATATACAGCAATTTATACTGAAGAGGTCTCTTTGTATGAATTAATATAGTCTACTACTGAGCCAGTACACAAAACCAATTATGTAAGTTAAAAAAAAAAAAAAAAAAAAAAAAAAAAAAAAAAAAAAAAAAAAAAAAGAGAAGTACTAGCAAAAAATGAACTGAACACATCCGAAGTGCCATATTCAACATTATATAATTATCTAAATCCTCCAATCACAGGAAAAACACACATTAGTAGACTAAAAAGAACAGTTCTGAAACAAGAACAGCTAGAGACAAATTTTTCGTCTAAAGTCGTCCTTAGAGGGGAGCTGAATGATGAGCTTTTACTTGGATAGCTGCCCTTGATTTTTTAGCAAATATTGGTAGAGGATGCTCAGGTACACTGAAATATTTTTAGTTATATACTAGCTGAGTTAATTTTTTTGAAATCTTGAAGCAATGCAAAGACAGGGAGCCAATAATATGCTCTCTAACAGAGAAAATTTACTAATGTTGCAGAATAACTTATTTGCCTTATAGTAACAATGTTGTCATCCGTGTGGATCCCACGTTAGACAAACAATGACTAATACTGCCCAACCAAATCTGGCATCTGTTCTTGCAGCCAGGTCAAGGACAATGTTTAATGAAAGTACTCTATGTAGCTGTCTGGCAAGTTTCAGATTTGGGAATGTTCCAGAAGTGTGCAAAGGACTAGACCCTGTGCTTTAGTCTAGTGGAATGCATTTTAATATTTGGAGGAAGAGGTTTATTATATACACTACATAATCATTTGACATTCTCTGGGACCATTAGACGCACTAGAGATGGCAATAAAAAGACAACGAGACAATCTGAAAGATGGTGTCCTATTTTAACAAAGGCCCTTTAAAAGGGAGAAACAATTGCTTGCCTGGCAAGTGTAATTTTACAAGGCTAACATAGGAAATAGAGAATGAATAAGAATTTTCTATTAGGTCAGCAGCAGTGCGATTGTTAGGGAAATTATTAAAATATGGAGAAAGGTCAGTGATAATTTAATCACCATTAACCATATTTCAGACAACAAAAATTAATTTCTTGTTTTTACTTTTGGACTTTCATAACTTTACTGCTTATGTGCAAGATAAAATAAACTGGTAAAAGAACCAATCTGGCACAGAATAGGCTGAACAAATTAAACCCATTTTTGGATGTCAGTACTAGCGACCCCATTCAATGTTAAGTACATTTGAAACTAATACCTTACATAGTGCTTCTGTCCTGCCTTTATAACCATCCAACAAAAGCCATCTTTCTCTTATCATTTTTGGCTTGAGCGGTGCAAGAAGAAAAGTCTTATTTTAGAAATACAAGAGTCTTCTCTTAAGTCAACAGAATTCACATGCTCAGTGTATGGTCCCACAGAAGGATGCCTTATCTGCTTATGCACTAATTTCATGGATTCTGAAATAAATTTCTATACAGTGACACTTGCCCCCATACTCTTCAAATTATACAGAGATTTAACCACTTTAATTCCATTGATATAACTGGAAATCTCATCACACACTGGAAGTTTAACTTAAATTTTTAACAGCCTGAGCTTTGTAATCTAACATTAACTTTAGTACCAAATCCAATGTTAGAAGTACTCTTCACTACATATTTGTTGATACAATAACTCAATTAGGATTTATTTACCTTAATGGCTTCTACTTGCTGACAGATCATCTGAAGTAAAGATTTCTGATCCTCTGCCCAACGAGGGGGAGTTTTGGGAGAGAACTGAAAGAACAATGATTGACTCTTATCACATTAATTAAAAACAATACATTTCAGAAGAATTTTGTGTGTTATTTGATATACCTTGTAGCTTTTACTTGGTGATAAAGAAAATTTTGTTGGCGATGGAGTGGAGTGTTTAAATTCTGAATCTACAGTTCGGGATAGGCCATTCTTGAAGACAGGACTTCCTTCTTCGCTATAATCCCCAAGTTCTTGAATTACTGTATCCAGCACCTCCTTAACAGTTTCTATTGACACTGGTAACTGGGAGAAAATTGCAGTGCACAAAGAGGTTTAGGGATATACTCTCATTTTGAGTTCAAGTGCAACTGGAGTAATAAAGCACTATTAGCAAAACAGAATTTCATGTAAAAATACCACGTATCAAGATGACTATTCCTCTATCTGAACAAATAGATTACAAATATTTTTACTAACGCAAAACCTGAACTTCCTAGCTTTTAATATGCTTATCTTTCTTGTCAGTTTCCCACAACTTTTGCCATTGTCAACTACTATTGTTTACATGACATATGACTTATTGTCTCTTCCAAAACTCAATGCCCACTCTGCATGTATGTCATTACTATATATAGGACAAAAATATTAAATGATATAATTCTAAATGAACTTCAGTAGAAAGACTCATCTAACCAGAAGTAGTATATAAATGTGGCTTTTCCTGATTCATCAGCCCCACTTGAGTATTTGTAAGCAATGACTGATTAGGATTAAGTCAAAGATATAGAGTTAAATGCAGTCAAATATTTAATCTCCACTCTAACCTTGACCTAATGTTTGTCCAAAAATAAAAGTTCCTTTTATTTTAGTTCAATTTCAGAATCTTGACTACAGTATTGATTCACAATTTTTTTAAATAAAGCTTTTTAAAAAGTGTGCATAACAAAATATTTCCAAAATAGAAAAGAACTGTTGCCACCTGCATTTAGGAACAAACTACGCAGAGTCCGTTTGAATGCATAGTTCATTCTTAAATACTGAATTTGGTTTGTAAAGAAAAACACTTCACCGAAGAAAATGTTAATGCCCTATCAAATTTTGAAAGGATAATTTAAAACATGAGATTTCCTGCTGACGCAAAGGATTCCATCAGTAATGAACGATAAAGCAAACCAAATTACATACCTTCTCAATTACTGAAGGGTCTGTAAAACTTTCATCAATGATCTTTAATAGATAGTCTTTGCTCTTCTGCAAGTGACTTTTGCACTCTTCTTGTTCTTGTGGTGAGAGTGCATCAGTCTCAATTTCTTCAGCCTTTCTCTGGAAAATCTATCCAACAAAGTAGTGATTTTTACCATACAGTATTAAGAACATAAAAATTAAAATAAAAGAGTTACACCTACTAGTGCAAGATTCCAATAAGAAACAACGTTTTTAATAGCTTCAAGTGCTAGCAAAGCATCCTCGGTTTTTCCATCAACTGCATCCAACATAGCAAATGCTATATATGCCTCCTCTTCGTATTCTGCAACCTGAGAAACCTACAAAGAGAAGTTTTGTCAAAAACTAAAAGTAAAGCTTACATCCTCTAGGCAACTGCTTGATACAAAGTACATTTAACCTCACGCTCTTGGAAGTGCTTTAAAAAAAGCATTCCTACTGGAAGTTTATTTCCTCTTACTTTAAAAAAAAAAAAAAAAGACATCAATGTGTCCTTTTTGTATTTTTGAGAGCAATTTGATAGTCACAATAATATTTCTAAAACACATTTATTGCTGCACAGGGAATACAAAAAACAACAACAAAAACAGTTTGAGTCACATGAAATTAGCCGGAAAAAAGTTAAGAATGGAAATCCAATTGAATTGTCCCCACTGTGTAACATTTTGAAAAGATGTTATCAACTTTAGATATTTTTAAACATTTAAGCTTTCTATTGGACTATTACCATTTAAGATTACTGAAACTGAAAGAAAAATTGTTTGGCTTGTTTACTTTGTGCAGCTGACAGCAATCTGAGTCTACTCAATTTCAGTTTCTATATGAATCTGGGGATAAAAGTTATAAGGGGAGCTGGTAGCACTACCAATAACTAAGGGGAATGTCAGGCAACCATAAGACCCTGTTTTCAGTTGCTTATAAATTTTGTCAAACTAATTGTTGAGGCTGAAATTTTACATGCTCATGTCTGCCTCAGGCAGAATTTTTTGGAAAATTTCAACACAAATGTTCCAGCCATTTCCAAGAACAAGGTTAGGAAACATACATTGTTTTGCCCATGATAAAGAATTCCTTACAACTTTTTAATCCAACAGTTCTACTGCCTCCATGCTTTTGAGCAGAAACTTGAAATTTGGCAGACAGTTGGCCTGTGTGTCAGAGATGTGTTTTTTTAAGATACTGGTGAAAAACATCCCAAATTTGGCAAAATTACAAGCCATTAAGAACAGTAGTTTGCATGTGCTCAATGGAGACTTGCTGCAATTTCGCTGCCACGTTTCTTGACAATTCCACCTGTTCTGAACAAGCTGAGGTTCAGTGCCACAGGAGCTAAGCAGAATTTACCTTGCAGTTTGCCTTTTTAAAAGCTAGGAAATTACATACACAACCCTACATTAAAAACATTAAGGTTGCAAATTCAGGCACTAAATTTAGGAAATGCCTTTGCAACCTTAGTTCAGCCCCACCCCTTGAGCATATGTATTAGGACACAGTCTTTATTTTCATGACCACAATATTTTTTCCACACAATCCCTGCCTTGTTCTGTGCTCAGGATGAACAGCGTACAATGAATGAGTAGCTATTCCATATTGTTTTTTCCTTATACCTTCTTTACTAGACACTACTCAAACTCTGCACTTAATATGGAATTATTTCTTCATGGGCTTTTCCATACCCACCATAGTATGAGAGTGCTTCACAAACACTAAAGAATTTATTTTCACAACATCCCAGTGATGAGGGGGCTTTATCCCTATTTTACAGATGGGGAAATAAGAGAAATCGAAGTCAAAAGTCCATTAACTTTAGGTGTCTAACCTGATATGCCTAGAGCATCTCTGGCATTTCTTAACATCTGAATTTTCAACTTTGGTATCTTAATAATGTTCCTTAAATGTAGTTTGTGTGTAATTTTTTATATAAATAGAAAATTCACTAATGACAAGGGGACTAAGGGATGAGTAGTACCTGAAACTATCTTTAACTTTGAAAGAGACTAGATTTCAAGCTGATGTTCCTTTAAAATGAAGCCTAAAGTTCAGGCTTAAAGAGCTTGACAGCACTCCCTTTCGGTCAGATTTCACATACCATCATGTTTTCAAAGGTGGATATTGATGTTGCTCAACCACCACTTAATATTTCTCAATTTTTGACGTTCGCTATGCCCACAGCAAAGTAAACTTAAGCTTGGTGCAATATTGTTTCTTCAACTGATGGAACTCAGTCATTACAGCATTTCTGATTCTGCATGCCTCAGCTAAACTATTTATGAAGCATACAGAAATGAGAAGCATTGTGATACTGAAGAGGTACAGAATTAAAAAGCAACTAGAGTAGTAGCCAAGAGATCTGTACTCTATTTCCAGCTTGATTATTAGCTCCCTAAGTGACTAGACTGTGTGCTTCAGTCTCCTTATCTTTAAAATAGGGCAAATGCTGTTTATCTACCTGTAGCAAGGTGGTATTACCTCCCTCAGAGAATGACAGGGAGGGACCACAACACGCCCCCTCGTGGGCCAAACCAGGAGAGCCAGTCCGCCCCAACAGGAGCAGAAGGGTGGGATAGGAAGGGGAAGTACAAAAGGTGGGCCTTGCAACTTAGTTGTGGTGGCTCCACCACAAGGGACAGATGCAGCCCGCCTGCTGCTGGAGCCTGCAGGGGAGCTGCCTCCTGAGGACTGGCTGGATCTCCCCAGGCTGCCAGCAGACCAAGACGCTGGGGAGCTGCTCGGGCTGACGCCTGCCGACTGGCCAGAGCTCCCCAAGACAACAGACACAAGTACACCCGAGGGGGAGAGTAGGAAGCAGCCTAGGGAAACCAGGCAACAGTCTGGTTGGGACCTGGCCTGATACAGAGTCATCGTGTTGCAGGTGGATCCCCGCTGACCCAGTGGCAGACCACGCCGCCACTGTTCAGGTCCCGGGCTGGCATGTGGTGAAGTTGGGCAGGCCTGCGTCCCCCTTGCCACTCCATCCCTGGGGGCAGTACTCTCCCTCCTTAGGCCAGGAGGCCTGTGCTCCTCACACAACCCTACCTGAGCCCCATAGACTCTCTTGGTGCTCACTCTTACCTAAGCCTCTAGACTTTATGGTGCTCAACCCCACTGGGACTCAGACTGCTTAGCTGCTCTGCCAATTGCAGACCAGAGCTTACCCACTGCTTTGCTGCCCAGCCCTGACTGGGCCTAGGGCTCAAAGACTGCCGTACTGTTCTGCCCAGCTGGAGGATCAGAGCACTACGTGAAGCTAATTCCCCACTTTGAGCACCTTTACAGGTACGCGACAGTGAGGAGGCATGGCCTCCCTCAGAGACTGTCAGAGGGATGGCCACCCAGCCTACACTATCTTTGTAAAACACTGAATTCTATGAATGAAGAGCATTAAGTTATATTACTACACATGCTACACATTTTGAAAAAAAATCAAATAAAACGGCAAATATCTTGTTCTAACACCAAGGGAAAAGCAACTTTTGTTATCCCACACATCTGAGTGTGCCATTATACTGAGATCAAGTACAGAATAGTTGTCCGGCCAGTTTGCAAGACATATCCTTCTGCTCATTTTTCTGGATGTGTTGAAATGTCACCTAACTTAATTATGAATATGAAGTTCTATAAGTAGTAAGTCATGAAAAACAACCATTTTGTACAGACTAAAATGGATTTTGTATCTTTGTGTTAGTCCTCTATTCTCATCTGCTCTTTTTGTGTGTGTGTGTGGGGGGGGGGGGGGGGGGGGAGGGGGGAAGAGGGGAAGAGAGAGAGCTATGAAAATGTGCATTCACACAAAGCAGTTTAAATCTTAGTCAGTCAAAACCCTTCCTCCAAAAGTGTACTCTCAATATCAGCGGTTTCCATACATGATGTCATCACATTCTATATCATTTGTTACTTCAATCTCTAAATACTTACCCAGGACCCTGAACAGTACTGCATAAGACCCTAAACAACTAAATCAAACAAAAAAGTCTTCAATTTAATATGCAAATACAAACATCTTCACTGTGTTAGTCCCTTCAACTTTACCAATTTTCCAGAAAAAGCTCAGCCAAAACCAGAGTAGTGTCTACAAAAGTCTGAACAGTTTCATTTTCTACTCAACCATATCTCAAACTATCCTGGTAGTCAGAACAGAATTTTCTGTTTAATATCAGCATTGGCAACTAAATCACAGAAAAATAGGGCTGGAAGAGACCCTGAGAGGTCTTCTAGTCCATCCCCCTGCGCTGAGACAGGACCGAGTAAACAAACCATTCTTGACAGGTGTTTGTCTAACCTGTTCTTAAAAACCTCCAATGATGGGGATTCCACAATCTCCCTTGGAAGCCTATTGTAGAGTTTATCCTTATAATTAGAAAGTTTCCCCTAATATCTAAACTTAGTCTTCTTTGTTGTAGATTAAACTCATTACTACTTGTTCTACCTTCAATGGACATGGAGAACAATTGATCAGTCCTCTTTAACAGCCCTTAATATATGTGAAGACTTATCAGGTTCCCATCTTTTTCTTTAGACTACATATACCCAGCTTTTTTGTTTGTTTATTTTAAACCTATCCTCACAGCTCAGATTTTCTAAATCTTTGTAATTTTCACTGCTATCCTCTGGACTCTCTCCAATTTGTCCATGACCTTTCCTAAAGCATGGTGCTCAGACCTGGACACAGTATTCCAGCTGAGGCCTCTCCAGTGCCACACAGAGCGGGACGATTACCTCCCATATCTTATGTACAACACTACTGTTAGTACATCTCAGAACAATATTAGCTTTTTATGTAACTGTATCACATTGCTGGCCCATATTCAATTTGTGACCCACTATAACCTCCAGCTTCTTTCCAGCGGTAATACTGCCTAGCCAGTAATTCCCAATTTTGTGTTTGGGTATTTCATTTTTCCTTTTTAAGTGAAGTACTTTGCCCTTATCTTTACTGAATTTCATCTTGTTGAATTCAGACCAATTCTCCAATCTGTCCAAGACCTTTTGAATTCTGATCCTGTCCTCCAATGTGCTAGCAACCCCTCCCAGCTTGGTGTCATTTGCAAGTTTTATAAACATACTCTTCCACTCCATTAACCCAATCATTAATGAAAATAGTGACTAGTGCCAGAACCAGGACAGACCCCTGGGACCCCACTAGACATACCCTCTTAGTTTGTCAGTGAACCATTGATACTATTCTGAGTAGCCTTTCAACCAGTCGTGCACTTACCTTATACTAATTTCATCTAATCACATTTCCCTAGTTTGCTTATGAAAATGTCATATGGGATGGTGTCACAAGCCTTACTAAAAAATAAAGGTGCATCATATCTACTGCTTCCCTGCTATCCACTAGACCAGTAACCCTATCGAAGAAGTTATGTTGGTTTGGGATGATTTGTTCCTGCCAAACCCATGTTGGGTATTCCTTATTGTCTTATCATCATCTAGGGATTGCAAACTGATTGTTTAATAATTTGTTCCAGAATCTTTCCAGGTACTGAAGTTCGGCTGATTGGTCTATAATTCCCCGGGTCCTCTTTATTCTCCCTTTTAAAGATAGGTACTAGGTTTGCCCTTCTCCAGTCCTCTGGGACTTCACCCATCCTCCATGCGTTCTCAAAGATAATTACTACCTGTTCCAAGATTGCTTCAGCTAGTTCCTTAAGTACCCTAGGATGAATTTCATCAGGATCTGATGACTTGAATACACCTAACTTACCTACATATTTTTTAACCTGTTTTTTCCTATTCTGGAATATGTTCCTTCCCCCTTGTTAATATTAACGGTGTCAATTAACTGGTTATAATTAACTTTTTTAGTGAAGATTGAAGCAAAGAATGCTTTAAACATTTCAGCCCTCTTGATGTCATCCCTTATTAGCCCTGCATCACAGCTAAGTGGCAGAGCTACACTTTCCTTCATCTTTCTTTCGCTCCTAATTCATTTATAGAACCTCTTACTGCCTTATTTCTCTTGCTAAGTGTAACTCACTTGTGCCGGCCTGATTTTTCCCCCTACATGCTTATGCTATTCTTTTGCGCTCATCCTTCGATTTGTACATGTTTCCACTTTTTTGTAGGATTCGTTTTTGATGTTCAGGTCATTAAAAAGCTCCTGATGAGATAGTGTTGGCCTATTACTATTCTTCCTATCTTTCTTTCCCAGAAAAAAAGTCAGATGCCTTCTAGTTCCTTCCCCAATCTCCATTAGGACAAATCCTTATATACCTTCATGCACACATACAAAAAAAAGATCCAAAAGTATGCTTCATGTGCCCCAAACAGACTCATCCATCACAAAATATTTAACTAATCCTTGACACTCACGTAGACAATTTTGAATACAAATAAGCCTTTATCCCAGAATCACTGTTGACTGCACAGATGTTGACCACATCTTAAACTGCATCAAAAGGGTTTTCCTCCCACACCTAGATTCTATTCAGGTTCTCATATCATGGCATCTCTATACCTGACTGTAAGAGAGTCAATGCCCTAAACTGTTTTAAGGCAATAGCTTAACCTCTAGCAAATTGACTTCACATCTCACTGAGTTTTACTAGCAGAGAATTTGGCCCAAGTGTTGAATTGCTGACACTTGGGAGCTCACATGAAGTTACTTACATGCTCTAGAAAGGGGAGAATCAAGAATATTCCTTGCAAAGAGTTGGCTGAACTCTGTATGCCATAAATTCAAGCAACAATGTATCCAGGAGCCTTATGTCATCCAACACAATACAGTACAGAAATGGAAGACAAGAAAATAAGGAAGGAAAGAGGGAAAAAGCCTACTAACAGAGTTATATGGAACAAAATCTAGAGTAATGAGAAATTATAAACATGGCAAACAGTGAGGATTCAGTACTCATACTACAGTGATGGGCAGCGGCATAAATCCTTAAGGTACATCTATCTACTACTTTTTCCTAAGGCCTGAAGGTCTCTAATAAGAACAGTGATGTAATCATTTCTTTTTACAAAGCCTTTGGAAGACTAACTAGACTGCTGTAAGCTCTGGGTTTTTCAGTAAAAAAATGGATTAAATTAGAATCCAAACAAAAACAAAAAAAGTCACAGAAAGATAATAGATTATGCCTTATGCATAGGGCCCTACCAAATTCATGGTCCATTTTGGTCAATTTCATGGTCATAGGATTTTAAAAATCATAAATCTCATGATTTCAGTTATTTAAATCTTGAAATTTCACAGTGTTGTAATTGTAGGAGTCCTGACACAAAGAGGAGTTGGGGGGGGGAAGGGGGGGTGTCGCTAGGTTATTGTAGGGAGGGTTGCTACCCGTACTTCTGCGAGGCTGCTGGCGGAGGCGCCACCTTCATAGCTGGGCGCCCAACAGCTGCCGCTCTCTGGCCACCCAGCTCTGAAGGCAGTGCAGAAGTAAGGCTGGCAATACTGCAATCCCCCTAAAATAACCTTGTGACACCCTCTCCCCCCTTCCTTTAACTCCCTTTTGGGTCAGTGCCCCCAATTTAAGAAATACTGGTCTCCTCGGTGAAATCTGTATAGTATAGGATAAAAAGCACACGAGAGACCAGATTTCATGGTCTGTGATGCATTTTTCATGGCCGTGAATTTGGTAGGGCCCTACTCATGCAACATGTAGGATCAAATTATTTTACTTATCACAAGAGAGGACACAGTATAAAGGCATAAAAATTTGTAATTTTTCAAAAATAAAGAAAGGAAGGTACTACTCTAATAGCACAGTTTATGTACACAAGACAATGAGCAACAGCTTGACATTAGAAGATCAAGCTTAAACCAGGCGTTAGGAAAAATTTCTGGCAAGGTTATTAAAGCTGCTAAGAAATTAAGGCAGTAACCAAGTCATGGAAATGTACAAAACCCTACCAGAAATCAGAACTCTGCACTTATTTGAAGCACTAAAGTAAAGCTGGGTCAAGTTTTTCAATCAAAATTTCTTTTTAGCTGAAAAATGCAGATTCAAGTTGAGGGAAACATTTTGTGAATTCGTGTCTATTTCAACTAATTGTTTCAGTCAAAAAACAGTTTTGGAAGTGGGGGAGGTAATATCTTTTATTAGACCAAGTTCTGTTGGTGTGAGAGACAAGCTTTTGAGCTTACACAGGTCTTGAACTCTGGGTGAACTAGAAAGCTTGTCTCTCTCACCAACAGAACTTGGTCCAATAAAAGATATTACCTGACCCACCCTCTCTAATATCCTGGGACCAATCTGGCTACAGCTACACTGCTTACATAGTTTTGGAAGTGTCAAGCTAGAGTCACAAAACCCCTTTTACTCAACAGCCCAGGGGTTAGGGCACTCACCCAGGATGTGGGAGACCCAGATCCCTGTTGGAGCTGTTCTACTTAGTATAAATCAATAGTCACTAAGCCAGAGAGAGTGACTGAGAATGACACTATGGCCTGATGGTTACGGCACTCGCCAAGGAGGGAGAACACCTGGGTTCCAATCCCCACTCTGGAGAGGTGATTCAAATCTGGGTCTCCCACATCCCAGGTGAGTACCTAACCATTAGGCTATTAGGTAAATGTGCCCACCAGTACTACTTCCTCTGGGATTTTATGAATCTAGCCCAAAATTTCATTTGCTTTTATTTAAAAAGTTAACAGTGCCCAAAATCAAAACAAAACATTTTGGTTGACCCAAAATGAAGTCTCTTCCAACTTTAGTTCACAAAATATTGTGTTTTGGATTGACACAAAACAAGATTTCAGAACTGCCAGTGAATCAACTCTCTCCCTTCCTCAACAATAGTTATTTACACAGCTCTACAACAGAGTAGGTTTCAGGTTGCTTCCAGCCCCTCAATCTAATCCAGCTAGTTATGTTAGTACCTGAATATCTGCACTATGGAAGTGTTTGAACAAAGGATCAATAGGTTCAGGAACACTTTTCTTCTTTTTGATGATTTCCAGCATAGGCAAAACTTTTTTCCAATAATAAACACTTCGTCCAATGTACTCCCTTTGGTCATAGAAAGAATTTAGACTACTGCCCTGTGAAGGAAGCAGAATAGAAAAGTGTTTATTTTAAGGAATTTCAGCTATTATTAGATATTATTCAAACTGTTAACTTGCTTCAACTACAGACAGTCTTCAAAAGCTCTGGTATTGTCTTATGCACCTCTGACTCCTCAGGTGAGTCTCATCCAGTCTCTGTACAAGCCTACATAACGCATGCAACACATGTAGCTAGAAAAAAAGTGAGATTTTAAAAGAAGGGTACCAAATGACTATTGGAAAAAGGAATGCAAAAAGTTATTTCGTTTGGCATAACATGATCAAGTGAATATTTACTACATTTTCAGTTTATTTCTACTAATTGCTAAATTGTGCTAAGAATGATAAAATATTTTACAACACGTCAAACAGAAATATGTAAGTCATAAAGATTAAGTAAGTTACAGCGTTAATTATTTAAGTTATAATAAAGGTAAAAATATTTTTGCTAACTTACTGTTTTATGAAGACGTTTTGCCCAGTGAACAATTAGGGCAGGTTGAAGTCCATGTTTCCCCAGTGCTCTGAGAGTGTTTATTTCATGCTGGACTAGAAGTCTTAATTTTGCTGCTGTTCCTGGTCTGAAAAGTAATGGACACATTGCCTAATTAGCCTGCTCTGTTTTATGGAAAACTTTTGCTTGTCAATCCATTACAATAATGGAGATAAATTATTAATATCATGCAGATTATTGGTTTTAATCCCTTTTTTGCCTCCCATTTGCCATATATCTGCAGAACTATCCTGATCAAGGTGTGCACCCCACACAGGCCCTGAAGGATTTAGATAGGCCTGTGAGGCCAATTAACATACTGGCAGTACCTGAGAGAAAGAGAAAGCCAGGTATAATTGATTATGAAGCCCTATAGGAGCGGGACTGGGTGGTAATTATAAAGCCAGTAAGTTTGCAGCAGAAAAGGGCTTCAGGGAAAGAGTCTGCAAGCACTGTCTGGGGAATAGAAGATGTAGGAAGCAGTCCAGGGAGGCAGGAAGGAGTCTGAGGGAGTAGACCTTGGTTGCCAGCTACAGGATCTGTAGAGGATGGGTCTGGGTTCCCCTACCAGCCACCGAGGAAGGTGAAGTGAAACCTCCTGAGGTAAGGGGTGTAAGAACAGAGCCCAGTGACAGACGGAAGATCTGCTATAACATCATCGGCCTCTTACACAGGAAGGGGTGGACTAAAATGTAACCTGGTTGAAGGGCCACGTTGCGGGAAGAGAGACCACTGAAGCGACAATGGGCAGGGGTCACCACACAGGGAGTCAGCTGCTATGCCACGCCCAGCCACAAGGAGATGCTTCTGCATTGAGTGAATCCCTTTACATACACCAATCCATTTCTAAAAGGTATGTTGCCACTGCAACTACAGCTGTGATTGTACCACAGGAGGTATACTGTACTAGCTTTAATCATGGGTAACAATTGTGAAGAGGCATGGACTTGTAGTTGGGCTGGCTGCCCAAGTGTACTTGTGTTGCTATCCTGCGCTGGAGTCCGTGACACCACATTTTCAGTACTATTGTTACCCTTACTGGTTAGTTTAAAGATAGCCTACCCATGGTACAACGACACCTTCACTTGCAGCATAGAAATACCATAGAAGTCTCTTTCAAAACTCTCAGAAATTTTTACTATCAAAATTCGAGTGTCTAAGATTGAAGGTGTTGAAATAATGAAGTACATGCTACAAGAGTCTACAGTCACCTGATTAGTAGTGCTAAGATTCTCATGCTGGAAGTGACTTAGATTTAGTAAAATGTTAAAAAAATAAATAAATAAGAACACCACTTACATTGTTTTTTTGTGAATAAGGTTATTAACAGCATCCCACCAGGATCTCTGCCTTTCACTACAGAGCTGTTTGCTCACTGGCAGAGGTAAAAATTGAGGCTGATGTGAACTGTAGTGAGTATTAAATGTCTCTTGTAATTGTAAATGGCTAGTAAATATCACTCCAAGTAGAAATACCTGTTTTCATAAAATAAATACATGTTATACTGTGCAATTCTCCATAGCGTAGTAAATTTCAGTGCTTAAACTGTTTCCTTACTTCAAGGTCCAATATACAGATTGTTTCAGGAGCATTGGTCTCAAGTCTTGATGTTTCCTGGGGCAAGTGGAAAAGTTGTTTTAACCATTTGCGTATTTCAGGTAAGATTGACATGGAGTTCCACTGTAAACCAAGCCACGTAAGGTGCTGGAGACAACCATTGTGCACTCGAATTGCGCCTAAACAGAAACAAATGATTGTTTACTTCTAAAGTCTGTATCAGCAGTATCCGCGCAAATGGTAAACTTATCAAAACTGCATTTTATTCCATTAAAAAATTCTTAAGTTATGAAATCTTTAAAAAATGATAATCCAGCCAAACATTTTGGTTTCCTGCCTTTGAATCTACTTCTCTTTCTATGACTAAGCCCCCAAGTCCATTCCTCAGAAGAAAATAGATCCCATGTGTTATCTCTGGAGGATAATTTTATTTTAAATATAAAAATGCCATCACCATCTTATGTATGCAGTATTGTTGTAGCCGTGTCGGTCCCAGGTTATTAGAGAGACAAGGTAAGTGAAGTAATATCTTTTATTGGACCAACTTCTGTTAGGCCTTGGCTACACTTGGGAATTCAGAGTGCTGCCGCAGCAGCGAGGTGAAGCGCGAGTGTAGTCGTGCCGCCAGCGCTGTGAGAGCTCTCGCAGCGCTGTATGTACTCCACCTCTCCGAGGGGAGTAGCTTGCAGCGCTGCAAGTGAGCGTGCAGCGCTGCAGGCTCTGATCACACTGGCGCTTTACAGCGCTGCACTCGCTGCGGTCGGGGGGGGGGTGTTTTCACACCCCTGAGTGCAGCAAGTTGCAGCGCTGTACAGCGCCAGTGTAGCCAAGGCCTTAGTGAGACACAAGCTTTCGAGCTCACACAGAGTTCTTCTTCAGGTCTGCGAAATGTACTCAGAGCATCACAGCTAAATACAAGGAGGAAGAGATTGCTTAGCATAAGTAGTTAACATATTTCCAGGGACCATTCAAGGTGAAGTGGCCCATTAATATCCCTCCAGTCATAGGGGAGAAAGGAAGGAGGGGGAGGCAGCTGCGGACATTGCTAGTGGGTTACAGGATGGGTGAATGCTTTTCATAAAGCAATCACTCTATATTTGACCTATCAATCCCCATCTGCAAGGAAACCTGCACAACACTTTCAAAAGACGAGACTGGGACTGTAAATTCATAACTTTGTTAGACACTAAAAATCACAGACTGAACTGAGACTCACTTTATGGTTTACAACCCCCCGCAAGCTGCTCCCCCTGCCCTGTGACTGGAGGAGTGTTAACAGGCCACTTCACCTTGAAAGGGATTAACTACTTATGCCAAACAAACCATCTGTTCCACCTTGTATTTAGCTGTAACACTCTGGGTAAGTCTACACTGCAATTAAACACAAGTGGCTGGCCCGTGCCACCTCACTCGGGTTTGCGGGGCTCAGGCTGCAGGGCTGTTTCACTGCAGTATAGATTCCCAGGCATGGGCTGGAACCTGGGCTCTAAGATCCTGCAAGGTGGAAGGATCCCAGAGCTTGGGCTCCAGCCTAAGCCTGAAAGTCTGCACTGCGGTGAAACAGCCCCATAGCCTGAGCCCCACAAGCCCAAGTCATGTCACGGGAGTTTAACGGCAGCGTAGACATTCACTCAGAGTATATTTCCTAGACCTGAAGCAGAGCTCTAAGTAAGCTCGAAAGCTTGCCTCTCTCACCAACAGAAGTTGGTACAATAAAAGATCTTACCCACCTTGTCTCTCTAATCAGCATCTTAAAAGTTTTTGTCTATGTTTGCATTTCTAAGCACTCAAACAATTACCTATGCTTTGAGGAAGGTAAGTTTGGCAGAAGGGGGCCATGAGCAGGTGACAGAGAGCATGAAAACTCCAAACTTCACTGCAAATGAAGTCTTATTACCGCCATGATTTTGCTCTAAAAGTTCTGATATTGTAGAATTAGATGGAGTGTTTCAGACGTCACTTCAGACATCATAAGTGTACATGCTACATCAGCCTTAGAGGTTAACAACAGTCACTTGGCAGCATCCTAACATTTATTTCGTTTTAACCACCCCTCATTCCCAATCTCCACTTTTTTGCACTATATAAAATGAATGTAAAAAGAGTAAGTGTGCTTATTTTAGCTATCAGGTGAATAATGTATGTTTATACTGGGGCAAATAAGTTTATAATTTAAGACCAACAGCTGCATTATACATTTCATAAATAGACTAAATGTGAGATAGTTGGAAGCTGTCAAAGCAGTTTAATCAACTGAATTGTTTTTTTTTGTTTTTTGTTTTAATTAAGACAGTGCTTGAACACAGACAGGTATAAAGGATTTACCTAAATCACCAAATTTTCCGAAGCTGGACAGACTCCACAAGCAGAAGTGTTGGTTTGTAGCTAACAGTGCTATCTTAACTGTAAGTTTTTAATTTAGAAGCAAACAATTAAAAAGATATCTATTTAGGTGAGCTTTTTATTTCTTCAATTCCCTTTTTTGAAGCAAGATTTGTGTAAGTACGTATTCTGGCAGAATAAAGCTGCTTGACCAACTCTCCAAAGTAACTACCATTTCAAACTGACCATCCAGCGAGGACAGGCCAGTAAGTCTGCACAACACACACAGTTAAGATGAAAGTAGGGATGCTAGAGAATGGTATTTAGAACTGCAAACTCACTTGCCTATGGAATACCTTTCCTCTAGATCTAGGTGTCATTTCTGTAATACTGCATACATTGCCACCATCAGAAGTTCCTGAGTTAGCAGTCCTTTATTTTAACAAAGGGGTTGCTAATAGATTTTCCTCTTCAAAGAGCTATGGCTCTTGAACTTACTTCCTCTCTTTTTTGTCTCACAGCCAGGTTTAATGATCTTCTACAGATACTCCAAGGCTAATATATTTCCCCTCTGACATTTCTGTGAGAAATGGGTTGCTTGCCTGAGGCATCTGTTTTAATATTTGATAAATATTATGTTATAGCCATGTTGTAGATTGTCAAAGTTGCTATTTGTATAAAGGCCATTTATACTTGGTTGCAGTCTGTATTATCTGCAGGGTTTTTCTTCAAATCAGAAGAAACATCACATCAAGATATAGAAAGTAAGTGTAAAGTGTTCTTAAGCGATGCTTCTTACCAATATCATATCTGCCTAGCTCCACACGGTCTGGTCCCTGTATACAGACATTTCTGATATTATCAGTGCCAAGGAAAGTTCTCTCTCTGGGAGCTCCATTCTCAAAGAGTGCATCAAATAAAGTAGATTGCCCACTTTCGTTTGCGAAAGACTCCACAATCTCTTTGTAGAAGTCTTGCTTGCCATGGCTTAAGTTTAGCAGCATGTGACCTGTAAAGCAAAACATATTCAAGCAGAATTATTTTAAATACAAGTAGTGCAGTGAATTAAGATTGTTTAGTAGCAAGCGTGTCTCATCAGATCATTAACCCGACATATCAAGGATTAAAGATTATGGGTGAAATCCATGCCCCAATGAAGTCCATGGAAAAACTCTAACAGACATCAATTGGGCCAGGATTTAACCCCCACATGTTTTCAAGTCTTTTTCATGCTACCCTTTGTGAGGCAGTCAGACCAAAGAATTCTTAAATTCAATCATCTAAACACAAAGATGTGGAAATCTTTGTAGGATTAGTATAGCAAATAGGAAAGCCATAATTCTTGGTATTCCGGGGGCCCTGGAATTACCTTCAATATGAATAGCTATGCTTAAGTAGAATGGTCCCTTCCAGAGCAGGGAAATTTCTGAAAAGCACCTCATCCTAAAGTCGTTTAACCACAATGCATTCCTACAGCACAGTCCCTAGCCTAGAATTCACAACTTAGATTAATGACAAAGAAAAAAGGTGGCTCAGAAACAATAGATGGTGTGATGGGGAAGGAAGACATGGTAATAAAAATAGGAGCAGGGCATAACAGGTAGTGTCTGTAGGGGCTACGGCAGAAAGGATTTTAAGGAGACCGAGGTAGCAACTTCAAAAGTTTTATAATCTATTCAAAAATGTGAAGAAGAGTTTCTGTAGTTTAAGAACGTTGAAACAGTTCAAAAATGAGTGCTAAGTTAAGAGGAAGACATGGGAACTTAAGTGTATCATGATCAGACTTGCTTTTTATACAAACCTACTTTAAGCTTTGAACATTTTTCATGAATTTAAGCAGCAAAATGTTTAATTATGTATAAATTTCAAATCACTAAAAAACCCATCTCTTGTATATACCATTTGGGAAAGAACATATTACTAGTTTTGTTTTAAACAGTTGAAATTAATATTCTTGTTACCAGACTGGCTCTGTCGATCACAGGCTAACATTTCCAGCATATCTTGTCCAGCTTGATCTGCCTTTATTAGTTTTGTCTTTGGTCTAGGGACCTGGTGGGAATTACACAAGAGTCAGGAACCAAGAAGTTACTGCTTCAAAAGTTAAACTCCCCTCTAGCTTTTTGTTAGTAAAATAAAAAATCCAAAATTTATGATTTATTGAACATGAAGGAAGTTTAATATCATCATGGCAAGTTACTATTTTTCAGTTACCAGACACCACCTTCCAGCCCCCCAAAAAGTTCTTCTTAATTAGCATTTAAGTATGTATTTTTGCTAGACATCTCTGGGAAGTGTTAATTAATAGCAAGATTAAGCTGGCATGAATACAGACTATTCCCAGATTACAGGTGCCAAGGTGGAAGGAGATATTTTGATTTAATAAGGTGAAGGATTGAGGCCCAAATTCTCTGCTGTGTCCACAACACACTGGGTGTGGGGCAAACACATAAAAGGATCTGTACCTCCTCAAGGCTGGGGCCAATTTTACACTGGCAGGTACATGGTGTAGTTGTAGTCAGAGCAAAGGTGATACATCCAAGGTGATAAAAATGCTAACCCATTAGAGCCTTACTTCTGATAAGAGCAAGAGATAAAACGTGCACTCACCTACCCCAGATTTTCTACAACAAACTGAAAAGTGGTAAAATATTGTTTAACAGCTGTAAGACATGTACATAGAAGTGCTGCTCATCTGAGAACTACAGTTCAAAATAAAATAAAAATGAGTTCTATATCAACTAATGCATAATAATACAAAAACTGAAAACAGCTTACTTGAAAAGCTATAAGGTAACACAAAGCTGCCAGTTCAGATACAGCTCTCCATTGCTTCTCACTGTGCTGGGCCATTTTCAACAAGAGAGTTCCAGCATACATGTAAAAGTGACCTCTCATTTCCAGGAATGTAATAGACAGATCATCATTCCCATTCACATATGGTTTCACAGACTGAAGAGCGTGATCAAAACTATAGTACAAACAAAAAGTCATTAAAACTAGGGACAACTGTATACCAGTGGTTTCAGACTTGTCGTTATGTCAGTAAGATTATTGAACTAGTATGTTTGCATGATAATGAATCAAATGGCTCGATGCCAGAATCTCAAGTTTCCAATGCTCTAAAGTTGTTTTTTTTAAGTACATTCTACTCCCATGAGTGAATCTTATGCTTTGATATCTTGTCCCCCCACTCTCAAAACCACTTCTTTAGCAAGGACACAATCCCCCAACGCACTCCTTGAGTCATTTCTCCCACTGGCATTGCCTCAAAAATAAAAGGAATTCTTCAAGAGACATGGCTGCACCTCGTAAGCGGGTGTTGAGATGGGGAGAGAAGAGTGAATCATTTGGGGCAAGATTAGAATGAAACAAACAGTAAGTGGTGGTAAAAGGGACATGCAGAAGGTGATTGGAACCAAGTGAGCATATGATCCGAATTAACCAAAGCCAGGAAAAATCTGAGCATTAGACTTTTAAATGTAGGAGGTGGTTCTGCAGGAACTTGAGTAGCAGCTACAGTCTGGTACCTGAAGCACATGTTGCACAAGCTCCATTCCTGGAAGGTTTCCCAAATGTTAATTAGGGCAAAACATTCTTTAAGTCATCTGACAAGATCATAGTCCATTTTGGAAATGTTTCAGATGTATTCATTCAAGCCCCATGGGATAAAATGGCAGAAAAAAAAAAAAACCCAACAAACCAAATGGGTCTACAGATAATACTGCCAAGAAATACTATTAGATGAGAGGCTATGTAGTAATAGAGAGTATCACAGCAGCAAAAAGCACAGGACACTATGTATTTCTCAGCTGGCCACCCATTCGACTGCTAACCAACCCAAACCTGTTTTGCTTCATAAAGTTAGAGGCGATAACGCAGTCCAAATGATATGGCCTACCCCTTGTCAAGCAATATTTTCCAATCCTATAGTTTGTGTGTCCTAGCAGGCACTAAGTAATCAACTACATGCTTTTCTTAAAAGTAACTTCCTTTCAAATTTTTAACTACTGCACAGGTAATAAAGGAGCTAAGGAAAAAGATGACTGAATATGGGCAAGCACAGTTCTCACCCAAGCAGAAATACTTGACTATTCACAAGTTCCTTAAGCCTAATGCTTTTCCCAAAAAAGTCTCCAGCTACAGTGTCCTTACCCATCTACTGAACAATTACAGATAAAGATCTACTTGGCTGCTCTTGGGAGTTAAATTTTTCAGATGCCTGAGCCAAAAGCATGAGACATTTCAGACCATAGGGAAAATTTGTTTGAGAAGTCTAGTTAACACATCACAGGAGTTCGGAAGGAAAAAGTGTCATCTCAACAATGGTTGCAATTTTGCTACTGGGATACTGTATGAATTAGGAGGTTCAAATACAAATATTCACACACTGAAGTAAGTGCAATTTAGTTCTAAAGAACTTTTACACCAGACACTGAGACAGCACTGTATGCAAGCTGATAAGTGCTTCCTTTCTTGTCTTTTTTGATGATGAAATGTCCTCCTATGCTTAGGGCTCTACCAAATGTTCACTTTGGTCAATTTCACAGCCACAGGGTCTTAAAATTGGTCAATTTCAGATGTTTACATCTGAAATTTCATGGTGTTGTAACTGTGGGGGTCCTGATCCAAGCCGGGGGAGGGGGGGGGGACAAGCTGTTGTAGGGGGGTTGCAGGATTGCCCTAGTCACTTCTGTGCTGCCTTCAGAGCCCAGCTCTGAAGGTAGCAGCTGCGGAGTTTCCTGCAGCTGGAGGAGGCTCCTGGAGGTGGAGGTAGGTCCAATCTTCCAGTGCTGCTGGGAGTGCCCCAACCAGGGGCTCCTAGCTGCTAGTCAGGGTCAGTGGTGGATTAATGCGTGGGACCATGGGGCCCGTGCCCAGGAGCCCTGGACATTTTGAAAAATGGGTACCCCAGCCCTGGCAGGAGCCATAGGGTGGAAGCCCCGAGCCCCTGCAGATGTTGCAGGGGCTGAATCCCCAAGCCCAGGCAGGAGCCAGGATCGGGGGCAGCAGCCCTGAGTCTGGGCAGGAGCCATTGGGGGCAGTGGGGGAGGAGAAGCCTGGAGCTCAGGCAGGAGTTGTGGGGGGCGAAAGCCTCAAGTCCCGGCTTGAGCTGCAGGAGTGGCAGCCCCCAGCCCAGGTCCCTGAGCCGGGCAGGAGCCGCTGTGGGGGGGAGCAGCCTCGAGCCCAGGGGGGCAGGCCCAGGCCAGGCCCTTGAGCCCAGGCAGGAGCTGCAAGGTGGAAGCCCCGAATCCCAGCTGGAGCCGCTGTGGGGGGGATGCAGCAGTCCCAAGTCCAGGTGCCCGGAGCCGGGGAGGGGGCAGAAGCCCTGGAGCTCGAGCATCTGGAGCCTGGGCAGAAGCCAGGGGTGGAGAGAAGGGAGCAGAAGCCCCAGAGCTGGAGCGTGGCCTGGGCAGGAGCTGGAGCTGCAGCTGCAGGGGATGGCAGTCCCAAGCCACAGCTGGAGCCCATGCATCCCCCAGCCCTGGCAATACTTGGGGGTGGGGGGGAGGGAGAGCAAGCGCGAACAGCAGCCCAGAGCTGCTGCAGGAGCGGCAGCCCAGAGCCCAACTCTGGGGCTGCTGCAGCGTAGAAGTGAGGATGGTACACCCTCTTCTGCTCTGCCTGTGGAGGTGGGTCTGATCTCCCTCCGATAACAGCCGTGCAGGGGAAGGACAAAGTCCTGTCCCTCCCCAGCCTGCCTGATTTCGTGGAGATCAGATTTCATGGGGAAAGGCCTATTTCACGGCCGTGAAATTGGTAGGGCCCTACCTATGCTGCTTGAGCAATATGAAGACACACATTGGTTACTGTACAGTTATGAAGTGTTCTTTCTTACTAGAAAAGAGACAAGCAGGGCTGGCTCTAACTTTTTTGCTGCCCCAAGCAGCAAAAAAAGCGCCGCCCCGCCCCGCGCGCCGCGCCGCCGGAGCCCGCCCCCCCCGCCGAGCGCCGCACCGCCGGAGCCCCCCGCCACCCCAAGATTGGCCGCCCCTTACCAGGTGCCGCCCCAAGCATGTGCTTGGTTGCCTGGTGCCTGGAGCCGGCCCTGTGTATAAGCTTATGGGAAAAATATTGCTCTGGGTCTTCAAGCCTAGACTAAAGTGAAGAGATACGCATCAGTTCCAGCCTAGCAGCCAGCAGACTGAAGGCAGATGCACAGCACCAGTCAGGATAACACAGGACAGAAGTACCAGCCTCAGTGACTACTACAGAGTTGTTTTTAAAGTTAGTCGTTTCCCTCAACCACCTGTACACTGTAAGAAAAGTCTGTTTGATGCTCCATGGCACAGAATGACACCCCTTGACAAGAGATTACTCAGAAGTCTTTTACAGTAGGAATGTGATGAAGATAGTACCTTGCAAGTGATTCTCTGCTTTCTTGAACATCTCTAGTAGAAAGTGTCATTATCACAAGGTTGGAGTAGGCCAGCAGCAGATCTCTGTTGGTGTTTCTCCAAATACTTTTTTCAGACTCTGAGTCCTGTGCAGATTCCAGATATTCCTAGAAAAGATTTATTAGAAGACATAATTTAGTCACCTTTCTTGGGTGGTAATAGTACCACCCCTAGAGCATGCTAGTTACATTCACAGAATATTCCAGTTTGCAAGGTGGGATCTTAACATCCAGTTCTCCCCCAGATTCTCCAGCAACAAAGCCTCTCTACCAAAGATTGAAGTGCTACGCCAAATCTGTTCAAGAGACAAACCCAACAGTCTTATGTATAAACACTAATATCAAATGTAATAAAGTATGGAGAGTAAACTGAAGTGTGTTGTACCTCCTTTTGTTTTGGTGGAGTTTAGTTTTTAAAAAAAGAGAACTCTTCCATAGTCCCTGTGCTGTCCCGTAGTCCCCAACTACTTGGAGGATAGACACTAGTTCCACTAAAGAACCAGCCTAGTATAGAAAACACAAGAGATTTTCCCAAAACCACAGTATGGATTTAACAAACCTTAAGTGTCTGTACAACACACGAACACCATTGCAAGCTTGATCGCATAGTAATCTTCTTTTCTGCCTCTCGACAGTGAGCCACAGCATCCTTCAATCTTTTATTTGAACGGTAGAGCTCTACTAGCCTGATGTTTACATAGACATCATCTGGTCTTGCATAGAGTTCCGATTGTATCAGATCAAAAAGCTGATTCCATCCATCTTCACCTTTACAATCCAATAACTGTTCCTATTAAAAACAAAGGCAGTGTGTTTTTAGTATCTCATTTTCCATTTAAACTTTTTTTTTTAATCACTGACCACATGACAGGACAGTTTCCTTTGTTATCCCTACTCTTAGCAACCTGATTATGCATAGACCAAGTGGTTGAGAGTATGTCAGGTTTTATTTATATTGACATTTATATATGAAATGAGAGTTTGTATAATTTGCTAAGACTTAATAGCATTATTTGAGATTTTTTAAAAATATTTTTTAAATGTTTCTTTATTGAAGTAAGTGCACAAGGAGTCTCAGAGAACCCTGTCAGATCTAGTAGGATTTTGGTTTTACAGAATATTCTTTTCATTATATTCCCATTCTATACCACTGTATCTAGTCAAGGATTCACTTTTGTTAAAAAAGCAGTTAACTTTTTAAAAAGACAGACAATTTGAACTACGTTATTGCTGGCATACATTAGAAAACTAATGCATTCATACACCAGTCAGGCCACAGATGCTTAGTTACCTGAAAAGAGCAAACTTCATTACTCTCATTCATAAGAATGGGAGTGAAGATACAGACCCCATGTTCGAAAGCAAAAGCAGCAACAATTTTTTTCTTAAAAAGCAAATATTTATCCAAGTGTTTATTCAAGAGTACAGAAAGTAGGAAACTAGCCTAATGCCATCAAAAAAGCTGCTACATTTCTGCACACTAATCCCTCAGATAGGAAAAGCTACACAAGAAAGTCAGTGTCTGTTATGGACTTCAGTGATGGACTTCAGACATTTAAGTGAAAACAATATTTTTATAGACCTATAATCAATACAGAATTAAGGATTCTAACGAATTGAGATATCCACAATTGTTCCCAGAAAACTCAAAAACAAATAAGCAAAGTGTGAGAGTTACTGAGGTTGGGCCTGGTACTTGCTAGGTAGTCAGCCATAAACCCAGATCAGAAAATATATCACTAGACAAAGAAACAAGTAACAGTTTAAAGGTCTGCTACTTTGCTACTTGTCAGAACTAGAAGTGCTGTCATGGACCAGGAAGTTCTCCCTACATCAAGTTCTGAAGTAACTCAAATATGAAATCGCAGAACTACTAACTGTGGTATGTAACCTATAATTTAAATCAACTTCTGAACCAGATGACTGGAGGATAGCTAATCTGATGCCTATTTTTTAAAAAAGCTCCAGAGGCGATCCCAGCAATTACAGGCTAATAAGCCTAACTTCAATACCAGGCAAATTGAAACTATAGTAAAGACTAGAATTACCAGACACAAGTGAACACAATATGCTGGGGAAGAGTCAACACGGCTTTTATAAAGAGAAATCATGCCTCACCAATCTATTAGAATTCTTTGAGGGGGTCAATATACATTTGGACAAAGGCAATCCAGTGGAAATAGTGTACTTAAACTTTCAGAAAGCCTTTGACAAGGTTCCTCACCAAAGGCTCTTAAGCAAGGTAAGCAGTCATGAGATATGAGGGAAGGTTCGCTCATGAATCAGTAACTGGTTAAAAGATAGGAAACAAAGGGTAGGAATAAAAAGTCAGTTTTCAGAATAGAGAGAGGTAAATAGTAGTGTCCACCAGAGGCCTGTACTGCAACCAGTGCTGTTTAACATTCATAAATGATCTGGAAAAAGTGGTAATGTGAGATGGCAAAATATGCAGACGATACAAAATTACTCAAGATAGTTAACTCCAGAGTGGACTGCAAAGAATTACAAAGGGATCTCACTAAACTGGGCGACTGGGCAACAAAATGGTAGATGAAATTCAATGTTGATAAATGCAAAGTAATGCATATTGGATGACCGTTCTTATGTTCTTATCTGCAACATTACCACCACCACAATACTAGGAATAGAACTGGTACAACTTTTCCAGCAGTTTCAAAAATCTGTCAAATAGTTAGACTGAACAGGAAGGGGGGAAAAAAAATGAAACGCTTCAGTAATGTTGAAATAAACTTGTTTCAACCCAACTGAAAAAATTTCACGTCAATTTCAGGCATTTTGACAAAAGGAGAGAAGCAGACTAAATTTACAAAAAAGGAGGGGTGCCTCCCTTATAGGCTTTATCCCAGTAGTTAAGAGTACTCACCTGAGATGTGGGACATCCCCCCAACCTGCCATCCTGACATAGAGGAGGGATTGGAACTTGGATTTCTCAAATTGCAGGAGTGTGCCCTTGCCACTAGGTTATGGCATATTCTAGTATGGGGCTCTCAATCTCTCCTGTTGAAGCTATTCCACTTTCTATAACGACATTTTAATGGGGACTTGAACTTGTGTCTCCCACGTCCTGTGACTGCTTCAACAGGAGAGATTGAGCGTGCCTAAAAGGGAGGAAGCTCACCCCCAAATCTCCTGCCCTTTTGTGAATCGAGCTCTTTCTTTTTATCAAAATGTCTGAAATCTACATGAAATGTTTTGAGTTAGTTCAAAACAAAATATTCTGAACCAACATTTCTGACTTTTAAAAAAAAAATCCCCAAAATTTTTGAATAAATTTGTTTTCTGTTCAACTCAAAACAAAAAATTTTGGAACTGTCAATGAACTGAAAAATCCATCATTTGCACAGCTCTACCTAGGAGCCTAGACATGGCCTAGAATATCACCGGGAGAGGTGTTGTGCACATACAGAAAGCAAAGATGGTCCATGCCGCAATAATAATACTGAAGATCAACCTCAACACATCACAAAGACTTCAAAATTTGCGGATCTTCAGTGATCAAAGAATATGAAGAAAGAATCTCAGATTACAGAAGAACAAGAGTAACACTCAAGATACATGATGACTCCTAAACTATTTAGACCACGGTTTCTCAACCTGTGGGTCATGACCCAAACCTGGGTCACCAGAATGTGTCAAAGGGTCACGATCCTGGCTGGGCTCAGCTCCCCATTCTGGGTGCTGTGACACAGTGCACTGAGTCACAGTGCTGCTCAGATTTGACCCAGCCGCCCCTCCACCATGATGACAGGGGGCCAGCTGGGCAAAATTTGAGTGGCACAGTGATCCCATGCACCAGGCTGCAGCAACAACTCACACAAATTTGGCCAAGCTGAAGTTGCAATACCTGGTGATGGGAGGTGAGCCCAGCCAGCCTCACAGGACAGGAGCCGGGAGGATGTGGTTGATGTCACGTTCTCAGTTAAGTACCCCCGCCCCCAATACCCTGGCCCACAGCTAACTGACCCCCACCCCCCAGTCATAACATCCATCCTGGTCCCCAGATGTTTCCCCACTGCACCCATAGGCCCTTGTCCTCCAAACTCCCCACTTTGCCCCAGGACTCCAAATCCCCTCACCACTTTACCCTCTGCCCACCAAGGGGCATGTATGGGGGCTGTGGTATTTTGGGAACTATCAGCTTGCTGCCCTTCCCCTAGGCTCCTATGCCCCCATATCCTTCCCCCAACCCTCCCACTGCCCCCCCCACACTCCTGCCACCCCGCTTCTCCCCTGAACCCCCAACTCTTTCCTCACTCCACTCCCAGACCTCCTAATCTCCCCACCTCACCTCCAGGCCCCCTGATCCCCTCCACACTTTACCTTCTGCACCCCCCTGCCCCCAGGCCATGTGAGAGGGCTGTGTGTTTCTGGAGGATGGCTCAACTCACTTGCCCTCCCCCAGGTGCCAGTGGGGTGTTCCCCATCTGTTCACATCTGGCTGGATTATCTGGAATCTTAGCTCCAAGAATCCTGCCCCCATCCCGTGATGGACCCCTGTGGGAAAGAGAAGCATTGGCCTGTCATGACCCACTGACCCATCAAGGTATACAAATGGGTTCCTGAGACACAAAGATTAAGAACCACTGATTTAGACTAACCAAAAAAGTTAGAGGTGAGATGGAATGGACAGGCCAATCTGTCTTGGCCCTAGCTTAAAATAACTGCATGCAAGTTAGAACTTAGTGATTATAGCACACCTCAAAATTTCAGTTTACCTTCAGTCTGTAAACAGCAGGGCTTCCGGGGAAGAGTTTAGAAGCTCTCTCAACCCAGTATTTTGTTCTTCCATCTGTAACATCATTGTCACACAATAATTCCGCAATCTTCAGTACAAGATCTTTTTGTGTTGGGTTCAACTCCACTGAACGCTAATATTTCAGCACCACCACAAAAAAACCAAACAGCTGTTATTTTTTGTAGTTAATATGAAATATTTCAGCATATAACTAGATAAACAGAACAAAAAAACTACTCAGATTACTCAGCAATACTCATCAGTACATACTTTTACAGTTTTAAGTGTTCAATGAAAGCAGCTTCAAAAATCTGTTCTAGTACTACACTACGCAAGATGTTTTGGACATGTTTGTAATAAGCTTATTTTTCAAAAAGTTATTAGGTGAAGAAACGTATGCTGGTAGTTTTACACTTTTATATGCTTATGGAACAAGTCAGACCAACAAGTTTTGGTCCTGATTCTGCAATGCAGTTTACTAGCAATTGGAATTCACACCATAAAGTTATAGGGAACCCTGTTAGGGAATCCCAGGGCAAACTTGATGCCTTATTTTGAAAAGTATTCTACCAGCCTAAACTCCCTATTAATCAATTTTCAGTGTGGGAAGAAGTTAATGGTAGGGTTTCTTAAACATCAGCTCTAGGACAGATACAGTATACAGTTACTTCTGTTTGAATTGTCTTTACACTTATAGATATTGCATCAATAGTAAGATCAGGTGAAGAATTTCCTCTATTTCTTTCAATGTTTTTAATTTGTGCATTTGACAGTACTGACCATAGTCAATTTTGTTTTCCCAGGGATAGCAAGTTAGTTTCCTTCTTTGGTTTTGCTGGTCTTTAACACAGCACAAGGGAAGAGAATACACATTTTGAGAGAGAGAAAGAGAGGAAAATATAACAAGAATCACAAAAAGCTGTCTCACAAACTCAGTGCTGCAAGAAACTGAGCTAAAAGTCTTATTACAATTCATTAAAGGGCTAGATATTTATATGAATATCCAGTTACATTAGATAGGATAAAGTTCATAAGGACTAAATCCTCATGCTTTAGAACATAAGCCAGTCAATCACCCAAGGTTAGAAGTAAATATTCCCCCATAGGCATGTTACTTCTTAACTGTTCATTTGAGGGAGGGTGAGCAGAGAGTTATACCTGTCCCTGAAATAATAGCCATTGTCCAGAACCAGAGCAATCACTGGTATGATTCATGACAATTATTTTTATAATGCACATTAGGTGAACTAATTTCAGACCTAAGCCTGCTTTTCTACAGATATGCCAGAATGTTTTCCAAATCGTAGAAGATTTTTTTCCAGAGTTAACTTAGCATGTGCTGAGGTTCATGGGTTATAAAATTGAGGCTTTCTAGTAACTTAAGCTGGGAAAGAGAAATAAGAAGTGACACGAAACCCTTCTGGGATTCGTCCATAATTCAAGAATCACTTGATTTGATCACTTTTACTTCCTACCTTATAGCAACCCACAGCTTTTTCTATGTTATCTTCAGCTTCATAGAGCTGGCCCAGAAATTTGTGTGCCTTGGGATCTCTCTCTTGAACATTAAGATAAGTAGATATGTACCTGTAAGAAAGCAGTTACCATGTCAGTAAGTAATGAATAATTCTGAAACAAAACCTGAAACAGACGGTCAAACAACGTAACATAGTTCACTGGTGCTCTGCACTACGAGGGTAAAGAGCAAGCAGAGTGTTTAGTTCCAGGTATCTGTTCTGGGGCCTCAAAAAATAAAAATAAAAAAATTAACCAACATTATTCTGATATGGGCCATCATTACCTGTTTGCCAGCAAATGTGTCTAAAATACGGGAGACTTGTGTCTGTGAATCACTTAGGGCAGGTTTTCACTACGGGGGGGGGGGGGGGGCGATTTAAGATATGCAAATTCAGCTACGCAAATAGCGTAGCTGAATTTGACGTATCAGAGCCGACTTACCCCGCTGTGAGGACGGCGGCAAAATCAACCTCCGCGGCTCCCCGTCGACGGCGCTTACTCCCACCTCCGCTGGTGGAGTAAGAGCGTCGATTCGGGGATTGATTGTCGCGTCCAGACGAGACGCGATAATTCGATCCCCGAGAGATCGATTTCTAGCCGCCGATTCAGGCAGGTAGTGTTGACCTAGCCTTAGAAACAGTAACTTACGGAAACTAAAAGATAAAGTTCCGCTATGCTGTTTGAATGACAGCTGTCTGAATAAAGAACACCTTTCAGTCCCCCATTCCCAATTTTTCTTCAGGTTTCCCCATTAGTGATTCAATGGATCTGTATCAAGTAAGTGCTATCAGCACTGTCTGGAAATAACAGTTTTGATCATTCAGTAGTAGGCATCAGAAATTGCTTTGTAACAATTCCAGTATCCATTTAATTTCTATAGCAGTAAAGCTCTTTGGAAAACAGAACAACACATACTTTACCTTTTAGCAAGTTCATACTCTTTCGCTTCATAATAGAGTTTAGCAAAAAAGAATCCTTTCATTGATTTCTGGAGGGGAAAAAACATTGTTATGATAAATATGCTTAAAATATATAATACATCTATATTTTTGACCCAAAATGGCTTAGACAAAGTTCCCAGTTAACCTATACTGTATTAAGTGACTAAACTTCAGACACATTAGTTATCAACCCGTGTCCAATTTTTCATTATGGTCTGTAATATTCTCCCCCATAACATCTTTGTAGAGAAAGACCTAATACCATACAGATAGCATACAGTTGGGAAATTAAGGCTACCTAGTGAACCAGAGAAATTCACTGCTTGGTTGTAATAGGAGCACCACAATATAATACCCTTGCTGCTAGAAAAGCTTGTTATGCATCCATCCACCAGTAGGGAGATGATTTTTTTTTTTAATTATACACTGCAACAGGTCTGTCATCAAACACTGATGTTTAAATATGGCATAGGAATCCCATAGTATTCCCAAACTACACTACTCTTGATTACTCCCTGATAGTTCTCCCCAAAGGGAAAATTTCTGCTTGTGCCACAAAGATATAGTTGTGAGCTGATATTAATACAGATGTTCTGCAAGGGAAGGGAGAAGCAGCCAAAAGTACTTCCTCTCCATTCTACCACCCACTGTATCTCTAACAGTGGAAGATCATCCTTGTGCCTCAGTTGCTCCTATACAGTATTGCTGGAGCAGGAACATGAGTGAAACTGACTAGCTCCTGTGGAACAGAGAAACAGGCACTTCTTGAGAAAAGAAAGACGAAAACAGAGATGAAGGGTAACAAAAAGGATGAGAGATGAGAAAAAGCAGTGAGGCTACATCTTTTTATTTAATGGCAGAGCATTAGCTTGTGACTCTCAAGATCCTTTCTCCCTGGACCAATAGAGGTGACACGCACCTGCAGATACTACAAAATCAGGCATTAAGGGGGGATGAGGGAGCACCTTATCATTTCTGTAGCAACCCATTTTGGTTAAGTGGAGGATCAACACTGATGGGATAATGAAAAAAAAATTCACCTCCAGACCTTCTAGGTGAGAGCGAGTTATCACTTCAAAAAAAAAGGGTTGTTGGTAAATGAACAAGATAAAAAGATAAAATGGAAGTCTCTGAAAAATCTCAAAGAAAAAAGTAAAACCAGAAGAGGTGAAAGATGCAGAGAAGCAAGGAGGAAATAAATAAATGACACTGGTGAAATCATTCCAAAAAGAAGGGGGTAAAAAATGACAAAATAAATGAATTGCTAATTAACACTAAGTTTGATTTTTGTATTTTTTGCTACAAACTTAATTTTACTTGAAACTGTAGCAAAAAAACAAACAAACCAAACATACACCCTTTTCAGTTGTAAGACCCTGCAGGAGAATGGTTCAGAACATACAGCCAGAAGCAGCAGATGGGGCCAAAGTCACAGCGAAAATCCACAATAGATACCAATCTCTGTTTAAAAGGATATTTAATGCAAAAGCTTATCCCCTCTTAAGTTTGCCCTGGGATTTATTTTGTCTTTGTTTGACTGTAAGCTCCTTGGAGCACAGACCAAAAAAATCTGTGTGCTCAAACAACAATGTGCCTATAGGGTATGGAAACAACTGATAATTGCTCTTTTTTTCCTCACCAATTAATTCAGCCAACGGTAATTTCTACTCCTCTATCAAGGAAGACAGAAGTAGAAATAAATGTTTTAGATATAATGAAGTTTTGGACTTTTACATGCAAATTGGGTCCAGCCATCAGCTACTGGCAAGCCTCTAACATGGCACCAACTGGAAAGGGCCAAGTACTTCTCCTTCCAAAAGCATATCCATCAATGCTAACAAAACCAAGCTAAGATTCTATCATATTTCTACTGGAAGTCCAAGTAACTTATTTCTGAAATACTGGCATCAGCTCTGGAATCTTTACATTTTTGCAAATGTTTTAATAGTTCACAAAAAGATTGTATTATGGATCACTTCCCATATTCACAATTGGGAAACATCCCTGTGTCAGCTACAGAAATTGCTTACGAGAGTGCGCGACACTAGAAAGATTCAATGTATTTTTAAATTTTCTTTAAGGGAATTTAGGAACTGGAAACAAGGAGAGTCAAAAATCACGTGACCAGCCAGATCTCTGCAAGCCACCAGCAAATGCTCTGAGGAACACTGGTGGTCCACAGACCACAGCTTGAGAACCACTGCATTTGCAGCAAATAAAGACAACCCAAAAAATTATCTATAAAGCGTGTAGGGACAAGGTTTTATTGGACACTGAGTGCTTCTTTGAAAAGTGGATGAACTATGGAGGCAGAACATAAGAACAGCCATACTGGGTCAGATCAAAGGTCCATCCAGCCCAGTATCCTGTCTACCCGACAGTGGCTAATGCCTGGTGCCCCAGAGGGAGTGAACCTAACAGGTAATGATCAAATTAAGAACGGTTAGAATTTCTTGGTTTGTTTGTATTATTAAGTTCTCAACCACAATTATTATTTTTTTTTTTAAGAAAGAAAAAAATACAACTTTAATCACATTTAAGATCTGGGGCAAATGTAAGATGACCCATTACATTCCAAGCACTACAGCAGGCCCTAGCTAGAACGCGCGCCTATATAGTGCGAATTCTTTTAGAACGCGGTCGCAGCCATGGCTCCCAAATGTAATTATTTACATTGGTAGTCATGATAACGCGGTCCCCACATTAACAGGTACCGCGCATGGATCCCGAATCCTGCGTTCTAGTGGGGGTCCGGTGTATTTCCAATCCCTCAACTCTCTCAAATCACACACTAGATATTAAGTTTTTCTCTTGGTGTTTCAGCACAAAGATTATTTTTGAACAAAAGCATGCATTTTATTTTTTTTTACCCTTTAATAAGAAAAGTTTAGTTTTTAATCTTCTCCATAAATACTATGTTATTGGACGAATGTGTCTGATAAGTTTGAAAAGGTCTGGTGAGCCACATTTCTTTACAATTTCAAGGGATAGTTAACTTCAGTCCCTTCTTAATTTTACAATACAGAAGATCAGGACAAAGGAAGAATGAGAAGTATCTATTTTCCATTATTTACTTTGTGTACATACTGTACAATCAGCTACAACGTTACCCACGCAAAGTCAGCATTCCCTGTTTATGTGTGGGTCTTTCACACAGTGAACAGGAGCAAACATTTAAAAAAGTGTGAAGTAACAACAAATAGGTGGTAGGTGTAACTTTTAAATTGAGTAGATTTGTTGACATTGTCTCGGTTGTAAAAGGCATCCGAATCCTATGACTTCCACAATCAACAAAATCTCTGCATGCATATTTCAATGAGATAGTACCTATGTTTTGTGCACAAATCCTGCCTAAAAAGCTTATTATATATTAAATGCACAGATATGCCTATGAAGCAGTATATAACACTGTTAAATTTCCTGCCACTGCAACATAGAGCAATTACTGATCAGACTAAAACTACAGAACAAATGTTAACAGTTAGGTTTTAAGCATTAGACCAGGCCTGCACAACTCGTAAAGCGGCGAGGGCCATATTACTGCAAAGAAAACAGCTGAGGGCCGAAACCCCCCGAGCGCCGCCAACCCCCCCCCCCAGCGCCACCCAGACCCCCCCGAAACACACCACCCCCCCGCGCCACCCGCCCCACGGAAACAACCCCCCCCAGCGCTGCCGAAACACACCACCACCCCCCCAGTGCCACCTGCCCCGCGGAAACAAACCCTCCTTCCCCAGCGCCACCCCACCGAAACAGCAGTATTGAACCTCGGTAATTTGTTATAGCGGGCCCCTAAGGTAGTATAATTAAGGTAAAAGAAAAATGTCTTTTTGCTAGAAGTAGAATAAGATCTTCCCCCCACTTTGTAATCAATTGCCCTGTTGAATGAATGAGGTGTGAATGAGGAAGGCGTGGAAGGCAGGCACCTCCAGACAGCTGCAACCCTTGGAGAGGGCAGGGCCAGCTCTAGGATTTTTGCCGCCCCAAGCAAAAAAATTTTTGGCCGCCCCCCCCCCTTCTTTTGTGCCCCTCTGTCCCCGGCCCCACCCCAACTCCACCCCTTCTGAACCCCTTCCCCAAATCCCCAGCCCCGCCTCCTCCCCTGGCGTGCCGCATTTTCCCCCCACCATTGCTTCCTGCGGGCCCCCCGCGACCTTCCGCTCTAGCTCACCTCCGCTCCGCTCTGCCTGCTCCCCCGGGTGTGCTGCCGCTCCGCTTCTCCCCCCTCCCTCTCAGGCGAGGGAGGGGGGAGAAGCGGAGCAGCGGCGCCTTCAGGGGAGCAGGCGGAGCGGAGGTGAGCTAGGGTCAGCGGGTGCAGGAAGTAACGGGGGAGGGGGGGTAGAGGAACCGCTCCTTGCTCCAGCTCACCTCCGCTCCACCACCGCCACCTCCCCCGAGCGCCCGCCGCTCGGCTTCTCATCCCTTCCTCCCTCCCAGCCTTGCTGCGCGAAATAGCGGGTTTGCGCGCGGCACGCCTGGGAAGGAGGGGGGAGAAGTGGAAAGGCAGCGGCGCACTTGGGGGGCAGGTAGAGGCGAGCTGGGGCGGCAAGGGCACTTTTTCCCCATGCCCCAGAGTCGGAGCCAATGATGGCTGGTGCCAGAATGCCGCCCCTAGAAATGTGCCGCCCCAAGCACCAGCTTGTTTTGCTGGTGCCTGGAGCCGGCCCTGGGAGAGGGGATGGGAGCCAGACCAGATCAGTAGAACAGGTCAGCCACTGATTCACCGCTCGCCTCCTCAGCCCCGCCTCCACCGGCTCGCCTCCTCACTACCCGCCACTGCCCGCCCACTCAGCCCCCCTCCTTCACCCGCCGCTTGCCTACTCACCCCCCCCCCCCATGGGCCGCACAATGAGCCCACCTACTCAACCCCCGCGGGCCACACAGTGAGCCCACGCGGGCCGCATGTTGTGCAGGCCTGCATTAGACTGACCTCTGGCTCTTCATAATTAAATGCCTATGTTAAACTATATCAGCTTAGACCACTGGTGATCTGGAGAGCATCTTCTGGGGTCTGCAGAGAGATAACTGGTGACATAGAACTAGCTATAATTTTCATTTCCAAAGTGCATTACCAGATAAGAACGTAATGCATTCTTAGCTAATTCCATGTAAACAATTGTGGTAGTAGCAATGGGGATGTTACAAGCCCATGATCAAGCAGGGAGATAAGTCAGCCACTTTTTATTAAAATGTGATCCAAGTTTTGTGAAAAAAGTTTGAGCCCTTGAATTACTGCCCTACAAATTAATAACCCTGAAAGCTAAAATTGCATGGGTTTTTTCTTTGATAGCAATACCAGTGTTTATCAGAAAATCAAATCTGCAGCATTGCATTAGCGACTTAAATCCTTTGCTTAGCAGAAGCAGGAGAACGAGCTTCCCTGCACGATCCCATCGCTCTCCCTCAACTCAACCCAACCGCGGAGGGAATGTCTAAGGGCTGAAGGAAAAGCGCCGGCTGCTACGCTTGTCTCCCAGCCTTGGTACAGCCCCGCCAGGGGCCCGGCGTTTGCAACCGGCCCACATAGGGAGGGAGGCAGGCGGGCCCCGCCCACACCGAATGAGGCCAGGCCGAGGCAGCGGCGTTGAACGCCGGGCTCCTGTCAAACACGGCCCGTGACTCGCTGCCCCTCCAGCCTCCCTGGCGCGGGCGGGGCCTGCTCCGTGGGGCCCCGCCGGTGCCGGATCGGGGCAGCCACCCTGCCCCGGCCGCCCCTCGCAGGCACCAAGTCCCTTCACCCCACCTCCATCGCCAAGGGGCACCAGCAGCAGAACGCGTCCAGCAGCGACCCAGGCACCCACCTCCCCGCCGATGGACTCGCCCCGCGGCCCTCGCTACTGGGGAACAAGCCGCCACCCCAGCTCCGGAATCACCCGGGCGGCGGGCGGGGACACCGGCGGGCCGCTCACCTCTTTGGGGGAGGGGGCCGCGGCCTGCACCGAGGCGATGTACCGCTCCACCTCGGCCTTGCTGCGCCTCATGGTTGTGGCGCGCGCTGGGCTCTGCGCGCCGCTCACTCACTGAGCGAAACCGAAACGCCGCCTCGAGCCCCCTGCTCGCCAGCTTCGCTCGCGCTGCGCCTACAGGCGTAAGATTGGGGCGAGGGACGGCTCGCGCGGCGCGCTACGTATGTGTGCGTCGTCACCGCTTGCGGAAGTGGAAATTACGTATGTCAGCTTGCCCCCCCCCCTTTCCTGGCCTGTCTCTGGCCCTTCCCCTTCGCCTGTCCCGGCGGCGGCGCTCTCCCGGCGCGTTCTTTGTCTACCGTAGTCACCGGGAGCCAATCGCAGCGAGCGTTGGGGGGGCGGAAGAGTGACCCACCTGTGCAACTGCCAACCGCCATTGCTACTGGACATCTTCAGGGATAACGGGGTGGGGGAGGGGAAGGCCAAGGCCTGTCACCTGTGGCTGCAGGGCCAGCTTTAGGCCAATTTTTCAACCAATTCCCCTGAATCCAGCCCCGCGCCCAAGCCCCAGTACAGCATACCGGCGTGGCCCGGCTTCCCCAGGGGGCAATTTAAAGGGCCTGGGGCTCCCAGCTGGCCCTTTAAATTGCCACCAGAGCCCCGCTGCTGGGATAGCGGGGGGTTTGGGGGCTATTTAAAGGGCTGGGGCACCAGCTGCCTCTGCTGCACCCCGTGCCCTGCCCGCAGCCAGCCTGTGTCCAGCCAGCCCTGCAGCCCCTGCCCGCAGCCAGCCCCTGCTGCACCCCCTGCCCTACCTCCAGCCCTGCACCCCTTGTCCTGCCTGCACCAGCCCCGCCCCCTGCCCTGCCCACAGCCGGCCCTGCACCCCCTGCCCACAGCCAGCCCCTGCCGCACCCCCTGCCCACAGCCAACCCTTGCCGCACCCTCTGCCCTGTCTCCAGCCAACCCCTGCGGCCCTGCCCGAGGCCAGCCAGCCCCCCCCCACCCCTGCCCAAGCCAGCTCTGCACCCCCTGCCCAGTCTCCAGCCAACCCACCCGCCGCACCCCCCTGCCTGAAGCCAGCCAGTCCCGCACTCCTCTGGCTCCAGCCCTGCCAACCCCTGCCACACGCTCCTGCAGCCCTGTCTGAAGGCAGCCAGCCCGCCCGCCCCACACCCATCTCCAGCCAGCCCCACACCCCTTGTCCTGCCTGCAGCCAGCCCCTACCTCCTGTCAGCCCCTGCCCTGCCTCCAGCAAGCCCCATGTCCACTGGTGCCCTGCAGTTCCCAGGGCAGTAACCCTTCACACCTGCTTCAATGAGGGGGGCAGGGAGCAGCTGGGACCCACACATGTGCACACCCCCCCAGGGAGTGGTGGGGACCCACACATGTGAAACAGAGCTCATTAATAACCGATCAACAGCATACATGACACAATGTACATAATATATAATTTTATTTATATAGTTATGGAAAATAAGTAATACATGGAAGAAATGAAAAGGTTTTTTTTTTTTTGTTAGTCATCCCTGCTGGGACCCTGCCAAAAATGTTCAAATTGGGCCCCGCACTTCCTAAAGCTGGCCCTGCCTGGCTGGCCTGGTAACAGTGTAAATGGGGGGGGACTAGTACGAAGAGGAGGGTGATCAGTTGTCCATGGCCACTGGTGGCAGGACAAGAAGTAACGGGGGCTTAATCTGCAGCCATGGGGAGGGGGGGAATTGGGTTAGAGCTAAGATAAAACTTTTTTTAACTTTAAGGGAAGTTGAACTGTGCAACAGGCGTCCAAGGAGAGTCCTGGCGTCCCTGCCATTGAAGGTTTTTAAGACCAGGTTGCACAAGCACCTGTCAGGGGTGGCCTAGGGTAACTCAGTCCTGCCTCAACGTTAAGGGGCTGGACTTGAGGACGTCTCAAGGTCCCCTAAAGCCCTGCATTTCCGTGATACAAAAGGGATGACGAGACGCTGGGTAGGGCTCATGTGAACTCTGTGTCACAGAACCGTGTTTGTGCATGAGATCAGCATGCCCCCAGTAGAGGTTTATGTCTGTGACATCATTTGTTTTCCAGTATGGCCAGCTTCATCTTCAGTTAATATTCTTCTGAGATTAGAATTTATACAGAATAGGATTAATCCTCAGACCAAGCCTGTGATTGACTACCTGGAGCCATTATGATGTGTTTATCATGAGTCCAAGTTACTTCAACAACTGTATAACTGTTTCCTTCAGCTCTCTCTGTACAGCACCGACCAGCAAAATTATCCAGGAAGAAATAGGAGTCAATTTCCTTCTTCCTTAAAGCCATTGTTAATACATGATCCAGTAAGACAATGGTTCTCAATCGGGCGTACATGTCTCCCTGGGATACACAGAGATTTTCCAGGGGGTAGATCAACTCATCTAGATATTTGCCTAGTTTTACAACAGGCTACATAAAAAGCACTAGCAAAGTCAGTACAAACTAAAATGAGTAAGATAGATAAATATATTCTGCATAGTTTTTAAATATCAAATGTGACCCGTGTGCTAATGTGAAAATGTGTGGTGACGGACTGTCTGTGTTGGATGGGGGTGGGCGACGTTCAGGGGTAAATTTCAAAACTAGCCTATTTTAAATTATTTTATTCTAGGAAAAGTTAGCAAGTATTTTATTTGAAACATTTCCTAGACAATTCAACTATCCACTGAGCGGTATTTGAAATTTAAAAGCTAAATTTAATTTATTAAAGTGGGAAATAGACAGACTGTAGTTCTGCTTTAAGGGAAAAATACAGTAAGGGAAATACAGCCTTAACTATGGAGTCACTTCTGACAGTTCAATAATACAACAGAAACTGGGCTGTATTCCGTGTAGCACTAATAAGGCTACATATTAGAGAACATATACGGGATCTCTCACCTTCACCACCAAACATCTCTTTAAGAAAAAGTCAGACAAGTTATATTCTATAGCCTTTATTAATCACACTGGGAAGCTTAGCATTTAAACCAACTAAGGGATATTTTTTCTTCAAGATATGAAATGAGACTTTAGTTGGTAGAATATAATCCTATACAATCTGTTTAGGTTGCTATAGTAAAGGAAAAAAAGATTTATTAATTTTGTTAAACAAGTTTGTCATACAACTGCACTTTTATAAAGGAAGGGAAAAAACCCCTAGATTCTTTATGAATACAAATGAATAGCATAAGACTTAAAAGTATGTTATAGGGAATTCTAATCAGGTTGGACCCAGTCCTTCAAGGCTGACATGGAAGCTGAAGGTGCTCAGCACCTTCCAGGATAGACCATTTATATATATACTCACTGGTGTAAAAGTAACAGTCAGAGATGAAAGAGAATTATTTCATGTACTATTAAAAAATTAATTCAGCCTAGAAGCAACATGATGTATTTTTTAAAATTCAGGTGTTCTCAATATTTGGAAAACAAACAAACAAACAAACTTCATACGTCCTATAGAGTTGAAGTAGTTAAAGCATATTATCTCTTATAATACCTGGTATACATTTTCTGCATAAAAATATAAAATAAAAATAAAACTGTATATATATTTAATGCATCAATTTTTTTGAATACTATTGTGAAAGATACAGAAGAATAAGGCACAAAAAGTAAGTAAAATACAAAAACACTCATGAATGTTATTGGATTATTTTAAACGGAACATAGCAAAATTCAGGTAGCTCTGAATATGCATATTTCTTGCAACAGGAATATGTTTTCTATATTTCCATTACAACTTTTAAGTCTGATATACAAAGATTAATTATGTAAGAATTATCTATTAAAGGCACTACACTTTTGCAGTGGTTGTACTTAGAAGTTTGACTTTCTTCAGAGACATTTAAAATAAGGCTTCATAATGACTACTTGGATCTGAATCTAAAAATGAGTAGTTCCATAAAAAGTGATGCTACAGTCATTTAAAGACTTACAAACATGCTTAATTCTCTGCACGAGTATTACCATTAACTTCAACGGCACTATTTGTGTACAGAAAGCTAGGCTTGTCTGTTAAGTCCTTGCAGGATATGCACAAGCAGATCTTATGTCTGCACAGAATCCCACTGATATCAGTGGGCACAAGGCAGATCCAACTGCAGTACTAGAGCCATAAGAGTTTAACATGAATTTGTATCTGCAATTTACTATGCGAGTACAATCTACATATCAACAAATATGTATACATGTAAATATCAAATACAGAATTGAAGATATATTTTGTTTTTGCTAGTAATGAGGTTTATATAAAATGTAGAGGGTTTTTAGATGCATGTTTTGTGGGAGATAAGAGGAAAGTACTTTAGTATGAAGCTAGTCATGCATCAAGGAAACTCATTTTCTTTGCTTATGTATTGCTGGTTGCAGCCTCAAAGAAAAATAAAATAAAAGTCAAGTAATATCTGTAATATTTTCTCTTTTTGCACAGGAAGATGAGATTAGAAGGAGGCTTTACTTCCTCCCTAAAGTTTCAGCTAGTTTCTTCAATCTTTTCTTCAGCTCCAAAGGAAACTTCTCATAGCATTTCTTGCAGACAGGCTTCATATCAAATTCAACAAATTTGTTCCTACAAATGATATAAAAGGAAAAATATCTTTAGTGAAAGAGATTTCAAAGAGTATTTGAAGCATGCCATATTGACATAGTACAGGCAGCAAAATAATGCTTTTTCAGTATTTTGCTCAATATATACATGGAGCTAAGATTATAAATGATATAGCAATACAGCAAATGTAGATGTATACTTGAATCTATTTTTTTAGGATACATACAATTATATTTGTTATTCGCAATGCCCAGCTTTGTCACTGGGTGCCAACATTCAGGAAGGAAAACCCAAATTCAGGAGAGACTTTTTATTTTTATTTTTTTAACCCTGGCAGGTTAAGTACAGGTGAATTTGCTAAAGGTGACAGATTTGAGTTTTGAAAGATTGAGATGGCCAGTCATTGCACATATAGTCAATATTTATGTGAAAGAGACATGAAAGTAAATAGCGGAAGTGAAAGAAACAACTGTACAGGAAAACAGAAAAAAAAATAGAGAACTTTTGGATACTGAGGAAAATTGTTTTATGCAATACTGTATGTTGTGCAACCACTGAATTGTAAACCTAACAGTAAAGATACACACTATATTTTCAGAAGTCTGTGGACACCAGCATTACGGACGTACAGATATCTGATGTGGGTATAGGCAAGGACTTTTATTTAGAAGATGCTATGAATTTCCATACTGGATCAGAGCAGTGGCCATATATAATTATACTGTCTCTGACAGTTGCGAGTACTAGCTGCTTCAGAGGAAAATGGAAAAATCCCTACAGACGGCAGTTATGAGCCAGTTTGCCCACGAGACAGGAAGTGCCACTGTATCTACAAAACACAAACTGCTATCAAATGCACAATAATCAAACAAAAACCAGAAAAATAAAATGCTATTTAATTTCCTTCAATTGTAGTAATCTCGAGTTACTTAAAACAATACATACTAAATTTTCAGATGGAAATGTAATCTTCAAGTTGACTGTGTCTGATATTTTAACAAGTCTTTTCAATAACTAAACAGTAAAAAACTCTTCTGTTTATCAATCCATATTGGACATGATTTTCTGATCTCCAATGGGATTCCCTGAGCTGTTAATTTAAATGTCACTTTGCAGCAATATGATGGATTGTAAGAGGAGACTCAGTCCAATCTGAATTATAAAATTTATTTAAAAAAAATCAAAAACCTTCTCACTATAAAGAACTTTTGGAGAACTCCAAAAAACAAAATATAAACTCTTTATAAACTGTAAGAAACAAGTCAATTACTATTCAAAGGGCATCTTGACAGAGTTTGCAAAAAACGGTTACCCACCTTTTCGTAACAGTTGTTCTTCGAGATGCATTGCTCATGTCCATTCCATTGTAGGTGTGCACATGCACACGTGTGCTGCCGTCGGAAACTTTTGCTTTAGTGGTACCCGTAGGGCCGGCTGTGGCACCCTCTAGAGTGCCGCACTCATGGCATGGTATATCAGGCGCCGCCAGTTCCTTCTTGCCGACAACTCCAACAGAGGGGCAGGAGGGCGGGTAATGGAATGGACATGAGCAACACATCTTGAAGAACAACCGTTACAAAAAGGTGGAGGTAACCATTTTTTCTTTGTTGAGTGCTTGCTCATGTCGATTCCATTGTAGGTGACTTATAGGCAGAATCCCAGGAGGTGGGCTTGAAGTTCACAATCTTGCAGATTGTAGTACTGCTCTGCCAAAACAAGCATCAGCCTGAGCCTGCTGGATCAGCGCATAGTGCGAGGCAAATGTGTGGACGGACGACCAGGTTGCGGCATGGCAAATTTCCTGGATTGGCACCTGAGTGAGGAAGGCCGCCGCCGCCGCCTGCGCCTGAGTGGAGTGGAGTGGGCCATCACCAGCTCATAGCAGTAGCAGATACAAGCTGTGATCCAGGACAAGATCCTCTGGGTGGACACTGGAAAACCCTTCATCTGGTCTGCGACAGCAACAAACAGCTGCGGAGACTTACGGAATGGCTTCATTCTATGTAGAAGGCCAGAGCTCCCCTAATGTCCAAGGTGTGCAGCCTGCGTTCCTCATCCCTCGCATGAGGCTTAGGGCAAAGGACTGGAAGATATATGTCCTGACTCGCGTGGAACTGAGAGACGACCTTGGGCAGAAAGGCCAGGAGCAGACGCAGCTGGACTTGCCCTTATAGAAGATCGTATATGTAGAAGCTTGGACGTGAGCGCCCTGATCTCAGACACTCTACAGGATGAAGTTATAGCGACCAAAAAGGAGACATTCCAGGATAACAGCAGAAGGGATCAGGAAGCCAGGAGCTCAAAGGGGGGCCCTGTGAGCCTGGAGAGCACAAGGTTCGGGTCCCAAGGAGGGACCGGGTCTTGGACATGCGGGTAAAGGCACTCCAGACCTTTCAGAAACTGGGCTGTCATGGGATGGGCAAAGACCGACCTACCTTGAAACGGAGGGTGGAAAGTCGAAATGGCTGCCAGGTGCACTTTGATCGAGGACAGCAACAGGTCCTGGAGCGTCAGGTATAGTAAATAGTCCAGGACATCCTGCAGGTGGGCCTCCTCCAACCCAGATATGGCAAGCCGTGGCTCAACACGTGAACTGATTCCATTTCAATACATAGGTAGCCCTGGTGGGGGGCTTACTGCTACTCAGCAAGACCTGCTGGACACTGGCAGAACACTGCCGCTCCTCCCTGCAGAAACCATGCCATCAGGTGCAGCACCGCCATGTTCGGGTGTAGCAGATTGCCATGGTTGTGGGACAGTAGATCTGGCCAAAGAGGCAGCTGTAACAGGGTGGCTGCTGAAAGGCTCAGGAGCAAGGCAAACCAGTGCTGAGAGGTCATGCCGGGGCTATGAGGATGACTGAAGCTTTGTCTTGCTTCACCTTGAGCAGGACCTTGTGGATCAGCGGCACCGGCAGGAAGGCGTACATGAGTGCTCCCGACCATGGGATCAGGAAGGCGTCTGACAGGGAGCCCTTGTCCCTGCCCGGCAGAGAACAGAACATGTGGCACTTCCTGTTCTGTCTGGACGTGAAAAGGTGCACCTGGGGCGTCCCCCACCGTCGGAAGATCAGGTTGACCACCTCCAGATTGAGCGGCCATTCATGGTGAGACGAGAAACTCCTGCTTAGGCGATCCGCCAGGATGTTCTTGGTACCGGGCAGGTGGGCGGCCACCAAATGAATGTCCTGCTGCTCACAAAAGTCCCAAAGGCTGAGCGCTTCCTGAAAGAGGGCTGAAGACCTGGCGCCACTTTGCCTGTTCATGTAGTACATTGCGGCAGTATTGTCTGTCAGGACCTGCACCACCTTGCCTTCCAGGTGGGGCAGGAAAGCCTGGCATGCCAGGTGAACCGCTCTGAGTTCCCTGACATTGATATGAAGGGCTAGGTCGTGTTGCAGCCAACAGCCCCCCAGACCAAGGTGAGCAAGGGTGACGGGGTTACGAAAGGGACTCCCCGCAGCGCCAACTTGGATCCTGCCACCAGTTGAGCGGTGAGAGGACATGACTCGGCACTGTGACCACTCGGTCCAGGGGATGCCTGCTGGGAATGTAGATTGAGGCCAGCTACATTTGTAGGGCCACAGATGAAGCCAGGCGTGGCTTACGACGTAGGTGCATGTGGCCCATCAGATGCAGGCACGTGTGGGCCGTGGTGAGCGGTTGGCTCTGTATGTGGGCGATCAGGTTTGACATGGCTTGAAAACGCGCTTCTGGCAGGAATGCCCTGGCCCGCCTGGAGTCGAGAACCGCACAGATGAACTCTATGCGTTGAACCGGTGCTAATGTGGATTTTTCTGTGTTTATTAGGAGACCCAAGTCGCTGCAGGTGGAGCGCACAAGATCGAGGCTCCTCTGGACCTCCTCTTAAGACCTGCGCTTGTTGAGCCGGTTGTCGAGATATGGGACGATCTGAACCCCTCGACACCTCAGGTAAGCCACCACCAACGCCATGCATTTTGTGAAGACCCTGGGGGCTGAGGACAGGCCAAAGGGCAGCGCCATAAACTGGAACTGGCGCCCTGCCACTATAAAGTGCAGGAAACGTCTGTGCCCCGGGAAGATAGAGACATGAAAGTAGGCATCTTTTAAGTCGAGAGCAGCGTACCAGACCCCCGGACCCAGAGAAGGGATGATGGAAGCCAGGGATACCATGTGGAACTTCAGCAAAGACTTGTTGAGGCCCCGTAGGTCCAGGATGGATCTGAACCTCCCATTTGCCTTTGGGATTAGGAAGTAGCGGGAGTAGAATCCTCTTCCTTGCATATCCCGAGGAAGCTCCTCCACAGCCCCCAGGCGTAGGAGGTTCTCAACCTCCTGAACGAGGAGCTTGTGTGTGTACACGCAGAACATGGGGCGGCCAAAAATTGCAGGGTGTAGCCCCAAGCCACTATGTCCAGGACCCAACGGTCTGAGATAACCCGCGACCAGGCCAAGTGGTCAGAGAAAAGGCGGTCAAGAAAAGGGCAGGAAGGATCCGAGCAGTTGGCTAGTGCGTCGCTCCCAAGCGCACCCTCAAAATGAACTCTTCTGGCCCCCTGGTGTTTTGCCAGACCAGGCCGCGCAGGAGATTGGGATGATGAAGGGCAGCAGCGGTTGAACCCAGTGTCCCTTTTCCTTCTAGGTCCCTGCTGAGGCTGCCACTGCCTAGGAGGTGGGGAGGCCGGAATGGCTGCCTAAACGACTGAGGCGTGTGCATCCCCAGGAGCGGAGGGTTGCCTTTGTGTCCTGTAAGTCATGCAGACGCGCATCCGTTTGATCAGAAAACAGGCTGACAACGTCAAATGGAAGGTCCTGGAGCTGCGCTGCATGATCACCGCTGAAATGACCACTTGGGCAGCTGAATCGGCAGCATCCTAGGCCATCTGGAGAGAGGACCGAGCAGCTGCGGTCCCTTCCTTGACCAGGGTGGCGAATTCCTGGGCCGCTTCCTGGGACATGAACTTTAGGAGAGAGCCCCACAAGTTAAAATTGTAGCGGCCCAAGAGGGCATGGTGATTTGCCACCCGAAACTGGAGCCTAGCCATAGAAAAAAATCTTTCGGCCAAATAAGTCCAGTCTTTTCGCCTCTTTATTCTTAGGGGTAGAACTGGAGTCAGTGGCGGGTCCTTTCTGGGGGGAGGAACCCCCCCATGGCCGAACCCTTCAACGGGTCTGGAGTGGGCGTAAGGTGCGAACAGAGTCCCTTGCCCGGAGCCTCTTAGTCGGTCTTGGCTGGTGCAGCCTTCTTAGGCTTCTTTTTTGGCACTGGTGACGGGGATCGGTGCTGGGAGGACCCCGGTGTCGGAGGTGTGCTACACACCGAAGTTGAAGCGCTGGATGCCAGTTCGGGCCACACTGGCTCCGAAGCTGGACACAGGGCAGCCTGCATCTAGAGGGCCCTGAGGCAGATGTCCTGCTCCTTCTGACTCTGTGGATGAAAGTACTGGCACATAAGTGCTCCTTTATATGGGTTTCCCAGAGGCACTGTAAACAGCTCTTCTGTGGGTCACTAACAGGCATAGGCCTGTTACAGGATGAGCAGGGCTTGAAACCTGCATGCCCTCCGGGGGTGAAGTTCCCGCTTGGACACTATCTAACTAAACACTTAACGGGTACTTAACTACTAACTAACAACGCTTAAAACTATTTACAGAGAAGCACAAGGCTAAACAGATGAAGAAAAACCACTGACCACTTGCGAAGCAAGGGACAGAGGCACTCCGATTAACCACCATGGGCGGTAAGAAGGAACTGAGAAGGCGCAGGGCTGGCGGCACTCCAGAGGGCACCACAGCTGGCCCTACAGGTACCGCTAAGGCAAAAGTCTCCAACGGCTGCGCACACGGGCGCGCGCACACCTACCATGGAATGGACATTAGCAAGCACTCAAAGAAGAATATGTGGATTTGCATACACCCATCCCTGCTACTGAATTATGGTTATATGTCTAATTGAGTGCTGTTGTGTTACAGTAATTTAACAATGGAGCAAAATGTTAATGTTAGTGAAAAACTAACTAACTAATGTTAATGTTAGTAAAACAAGAAAATGTATTCTGCATACAATATTGTTTTCAGGGACTGACATTTTATATTAGCTTCAAAACTATTTTGTGGGATGTTAAAATGGAAGCACAAAGCATTTACTAAAAGTGGAATTTCAAAACTATCAGGTTTTCACAGCTAGCTTCTAAATCTGCATTCCCCAAGTTTTCTAAGCATAATCCTGCATTTGAGCATGCAGGTAGGCAGGTGGACAGCTAACTATTCAGCCTGCATGCACACAAATGCCTACTGGCATATGTAATTAACTATATGCACAAAAGATATGAAATTTGGGAATCTGGAATGAAATCATAGCTATATGGTAGTCTAAAACAGTCTGTTCAGCAAGGTACGAATTTTTCTCCGAGAAGTCCAAAATTTATGAATTTTGCTGTTTAAGAAACTTTGCAAGCTCAATTTCAGAGCACAATGGCCTAAACTTAACATATTAAAATGTAGCATTCAAAATTTCAAATCATAGATATGTGGAAATTAATAGTTGTTCTGTCTTTGATTATCACAAACACATGCAGAAAACCAAAAGAAAAATACATGTCCTAAACACTGACCAAAGAAGAAAGGAGCAGAGATGGTGATAGGAGGAAAAGAAAAGTTTACAAACAGACTGGCTTTTTCTTTTTCAGCTTGTCTTTATCCTTTGCGTCTCGCTCCCGTTTGGCAAGTCGACGTTTAAATTCTTCTGGCATTTTCTCATAACAGTGTTTGCAGACAGGTTTTAGATCAATTTCAACAAACTTATCCCTTTAGATAAGACACAGAGGAAACAGTGGAAAGAACAGGAAAAGATTTAAGAATAAGTCATAGCTGAAAGAAGAATTGAACACAAAGCAAAAATAGATTTTAAAGTAGTAAATGGAGCAACAGGAACGAATACATATATCATTTACAAGAAGTTGTCTATAAAGGTTATATACCATTACAGTTAAACTATGACTATAACAGCTGTGCTTGAAAGGTGACTATTGATCTGTTCTGAAGAGATCACAACTGTTTTCCATCTTCTTAAACTATCTGATAAACTTACTTGAGTGTTAACTTAGTGTTGCAAGTGGAACAAGCGAAACAGTTCACACACCATGCCTTATTCAGAGCAGAGACAACTAGGGGGAGGGGGAAAAAGACAGTATTAGCAGTTTAATAAACAAAGGCATTTGTTAAAAACTTCTGAAATTTACACATTCATAAGACGTACAGGAAAAGGTGATTATTTTTAAACCTATTTCTCAATTAGGGATAAAATTAGGCACCATAATAATGAAAATGAAGTGAGGGTAAGGAGACACACATACACGTATACTGTAGGTAAGTGCTGTGTAGGAGGCATAGATGCCTCTAAATTACTTCAGTGTTTAACATTTAGATGCTTAACATTTAGTTCTACTCTTTGTTTTGTGATAGCTCTGCTCTGGAAGAGCTCCATTTTGATCTTGAATCAAAGTTGCCTTTCTTTCCCCCTTTGTTCATGTCAATCTCTACTTCCTCTTCCTTTGTATCTCTTTCCATCCTGCTTTCTTTACATAGGGTTGCTGAGAATTAAGAAATGAAACCTCCTAAAGCATGCTTTATTAGGAAAAAACGAAACTAAACTTAGAGAAATGAAACATAGAGCCTTTGTTAGCAAGGAATGATTCATAGGAGGAGAAGTTCCTCTAACATTTGCAGATATGATAGAGATGAGTGAAATATTGTGAGGGAAGTCCTTCAAGTCCCGGGGCATTTGCCAGCAAACTGGTCAAGCACTGTTCTAACCAGTTTTGACAAAGGTGAATACCTAAAACTCAGTGATGTCAGATATGTAGGCCTGTTTATTGTAAGATATAAAAGAGGGAAGGGAATAGGTGGGACCACGTGCTAGTGCCTGCTTGTTTAGCTGAAGCCAGCCAATATGGGTTTGAGCATCCCGGGCCTAATCCTGTTGTAAGTATCTGATCAATACTTATGATTGACAGCTGTTATACGGGTACATGCTAAATTTAGCTAACTCATGCTTAAAGTAACCATATAAAAGCCAATTTGGTCTTTGGATTAATAAAGAAATCTTTGGCTGAATTCTGGTGTTGGTCCATTTGAACATTCAAATAAAGATCTTAACACTTTCCACCTCTTCCCTTGCCAAAAAATGGTCTATTTCCTCTTCTTAGTTCAGGTCAACAAGTGCAGCTCTACTATAAAAATGCACCCAAGGTTGCCTACTAGGATTGCCAACTGTTTAATCACACAAACCCCAACACCTTTGCCTCGCCCCTTTCTCGAGGCCCCTCCCCACTCACTCCATTCCCCCCTCCCTCTTTCGCTTGCTCTCCCCCACCTCACTCACTTTCACTGGACTGGGGCAAGGGGTTGGGGTATGGACTCTGGGCTGGGGCAGAGGGGTTTGGCTGAGCCTGGGGCTGGGGTGTAGGAGGGGGTGCGGGGTGCAGGCTCTGGGAGGGAGTTTGGGTGCAGGAGGGGGCTCAGGGCTGGGGTGCAGGAGGGGGTGCGGGGTGCAGGCTCTGGGAGGGAGTTTGGGTGCAGGAGGGGGCTCAGGGCTGGGGTGCAGGAGGGGGTGAGGGGTGCAGGCTCTGGCCAGGTAGCACAGCGGGGCTAAGGCAGGCTCCCTGCCTGCCCTGGCCCCGTGCCACTCCCAGAAGCAGCCGGCACGTCCCCTGCAGCTGCGGGGGAGGGAGGCAGAGAGCTCCAAGTGCTGCCTGTGCCAGCAAATGCCACCCCCACAGCTCCCATTGGCCGCAGTTCTCAGCCAATGGGAGCTGCAGAGTCAGCGCTCGGGGCGGGGACAGCGCACAGAGACCTCAGGGCCCTCCCCCTCTAGGGGGTCGCAGGAACATGATGGCCACTTTTAGGAGCGACGCAGGGCCAGGTCAGGCAGGGAGCCCGCCTTAGCCCCACTGCGCCGCTGGACTTTTAGTGCCAAAATCTCCCAGTTTGGCTGCAGTAGCCTCTGGGAGATAGCGTCTGATTCCAGGAGACTCCCGGCGAAACCGGGAAGGTTGGCAACCCAACTGCCTACTATGAATGAAACTGACTATTGCCAGACAGCTGTAGTCATGTTCAATTATAGTAGCTGTCACCCTTGGTCAAGCACTTCTCTCTGCAACTTCTGGGTGCTAGTTGTCCAATAAGTGTCATTTTGAAGAAAGGTACTCTGCTGTTTGTCAGAACCATCCTAATCAGATAGATAATTGACGTATTGCTCCATAGATCAGGGGTTCTCGCAACAAATTTTTTGATGGCCTCAGAGTGCGGCCACCAACTCTTGCTGGTGGCCGCACTGACACTTTTTCCTAAAATTATTTATTTTTCCTAAAGTTAATAAAGTAATATGCACATATATACATCCAAATCATTGTAATTTATTTATGTAAGGTTTTGGGGGTTTTTTGCAGACTCAATAATAAAAATCATGCACAGTTATCTCTATTCTTTACTGGACCTAACGGAATAAAAACACAAATAATGTGCTTTGCACATTCTTGTCTTTTTTATTATTATTTCTTTTGCTTTTTTGGTAAAAGCGGCTCTCTGTATAACAATTCTGAAGTAAATTTAAAAATGGGCTTTGACATAATAGAAGTCCAAATAACAATGAAAAACACATCTGGGTGGCTTGGGTCTGGGGAGGGGAGGCACGGCTGTGGCTGGCCCGGGGCTGCTCCGGGCAGGTGTGTGTGTGGGGGGGGGGCTCGGGGCTTCAGCCAGCCTGGGGCTCCTCCGGGAAACTGTGGGGGGGGGGGGGTGGGTTTGGTGGTGTTTATTATGATTCCTGATGTCAGATTTGTGTCCATTAATCCTAAATTGTAGTTTTATAGGTAGAGTGTAGTCCTGAAACTATATGGAAAGCACATCATTTGAATCTAGAACTCATCCTTTAGTGTCATGATTATAATCCATGATGTCCTTTTAAAGTGTCTGGGCCTTATCCCACTTGATTACTGGTTTTGGTTTAGCTGGTGCTATTACTGGTACATGGTATTGGTTCAGATAGGTGTTGTAAGGTTGGTATAACTTTTGTGTTGCCTCATATTAAATTATCTGCTTTCTCTACCATCCTGTCCCACTTGGTTGTCAACAGCCACACTCCAGATTAATGGTCACCTGGATTGTTTTTATAGATGCATTGTTTTGCTGAATGCTAATCCTTTGGCAGTGTTTGTGACAGCCTCACTTCTACAGACTTAAGGCCAGATTTTTTTTTAATAAGACATGTAGGTGCCTAGAGATGCAGATAGCAACCTAGTGGGATTTCAAAGCTCCTAGCTGCCTAATTTGCATTAAAATAATGGAAATTAGGTGTCTATGAGTTTTTAAAAATCCCACTAGGCACCTGCCTCTTTAGGCACCTAAATACCTTTAAAATCAGGCCCTTAGGCCCTAATTCTGTAATGAGGTGCATGCATGTGGATTATTGCACTTGCATTGAGGTCTATTAAAGTCAGTGGGGCTCCACACAGGTAAAGGAAGCTGCCTGTGTAAAACTCACTAAGGGATTGGGGCCTTGCCATTTTACACTCTTATGTCACTCACAGAAACTCTGAAGAATTTAGAAAAAGGCATTATGGGAATCAGCATTTCGAAAGGGATTCAACACCAGTCTTCCCTTTCCCTGGTGCCTCTTTTAGTAAGTGCTTCCTACTGAAGTGACATAAAAAAAATGCAATTTAAGAAATGCTTACCATCTCCTTCAATCACACGATTACAGTGGAAACAAACGTCACCAAACAGCTGTGGATAGGGGGGAAATATGAATTTTTAATTTTAAAAATTTATCGTGGATAGCATTTTAGAAACAAAATAATTGCAGCTCAGCATATGGACATAGCAACTTTTCTATCAAACTCAGCAAGATTAAAGGAATGCATACTGTTAAATTACTTAATTCTTTTTTTTAAAGTCACCTTTCCATTCCCATTACAAATAAGACCCTTCATTATTAAAGATGAAAAATAATGTTTAATTTTTTTTCTCTACTAATTATGTTTTGTTTCCTTTTTGTATTTCTTTCATCTTGGAAAATTAAGCTAGAAAGTTTCACTTTTGTATATCACTTGTTTCTAGTCAATTTGAACTTTCAGGTTCTAGAACAATGCCTTGCTGTTTCTGTTGCATAGTTTCAATTTTTATGTACACACCCATCCACCCTCCCATTCTACTTTTGGCCCAAATCTTACCTAACATCTGTAGTGCTTTGGCATTTATCATTTACAGCTATACTATCAATATTTCAAACATCAAACCTTCAAAACTGAATATTCAGGAATCTGTAATTAATACATGCCATAGAACTATGGAGCTTATTACCCACTTTTTATGTGCCAAAAGGTGTGTGCATGTGATACTTTGCAGTTTGCTCATGTTTAAAATAGTTGCAACAAGTTTATTTTAACAGTTAACAGAATACACACACAAAAATCTTTTGTTTATTTATTCATCCAGATGTTTCAACTATGCTCCTCACTGTGGTATCTGAGTGACTATAAAAAAGGGATCTGTAGGGAAAAGGAACACTGACTATAATCCATGTATGAAAATAAAAGTAGTCACTAGGTGGTGTTCTCTGACAAATGCATTTGGTGTTTGTAGTCTTAGATGGAGAAAAAGTGAGTCAAGCTGGGTTACACAGTCCATCTTCATGTAGAGTCATATTATCATGCGGTAGCAGCTGTAAGGAAAGCCACTCTATTAACTAAGGCCTAGTGTTAAACCCTAGACAGTGAGTGACAAATTTTCCTTAGATTCTTGGAAAAGTTGGGTGTCATTAGTAGCATTGAACAGGTGCACTGACCTTGCAGTTCACAGCCAATAGTCCTACAGTCATTAGTAATTATGGATTTGAAGGCCGAGTATATACTGAATGTTTTGTTAAGTCCTTAACAGTTTTGTATTGAAATACTTGAACCATTTGCAGAAAAATGTTAAAATGTTTAAGGAATTACAATACTTCAGACACTACTTTTCAAGACATAGATGGTTGTCAGAAGGCAAAACTAGTCCCTTAGTGTTAATATTTTTCTCTCTGACAGATATAAGTGAGTTGATGAATCATGAATTTATTAATGGCTAAGATACAAAATTCAACCTTACCTGATTGTAATGGGTTTCACAATATGCCAAGCCCTTCCTCTCATAGTGACGATGACCAAGAAATGGCTTTTCACACTTTGCACAAACAAAATGCTGCAAAGAAAATGATATGAATGTCTCTGGATTGGTTGAGTTAATGGCATTTCTTTGGAAACAGATACACAAACCTCAGGACTGAGCATTATTGAAGGATAGTCTGCTGGTAATGCCTTCTTTAAAATTAAAAACAACACTTTTATTATTTTTAGATTTAAAACATAAAAAAACAAAATATTGCTCATTTTAAAGTCTTATATTTTAAAGAAAATAGACTAAAGAAAAAAATAAACTGAAGAAAAGGTTTTGGATTCATTATTAGTTGATAAATTGCATTGATATCGTGGAAAATTCTTAAACTAACTTAAAGAAACTTTATTGCTACGCTTCTTGTTTGGCAGTCACAATAACCTGGTCAATGGTGATGTGTTTTTTATTTATTTATTTTAAGATATCTGAGGAGGAAGGATGATCTTGTGATTAAGGGAGCGAGACTAAGCAGGTTTGGGTTCCATTTATGACCCTGCCCCTTTGGGAGTCACTTAATTTCTTTTTGCCTCAATTCTCCCATCCATAAGATGGGCATAATAATACTTGCCTGCCTCACCGGAATGTGGTGTAAGGATAAATTTATTGATTGAGATTTTCAAAGCAGTTTAAAGGATTTAGCTACATATATTCCATTAAATTTAATGAAAGATGTATGGCTAAATCTCCTGCACTTTGAAACGCTCAACAGTTGTTTGTGAAATGCTGTATGATTTTCAAATAGAAGGTGTCATAAATGGCAAAGTAGTATTATGGAACTCTGTAACAGAATCATAGAAATGTAGGACTGGAAGGGACCTCAATAGGTTATCTGGTCTAGTCCCTTGCACTAAGACAGAACTAATTATCTGTAGAGCATCCCTAACAGGTGTTTGTCTAATCTGTTCTTAAAAACCTTCAATGATAGAGATTCCACAACCTCCCTAGGTAATTTGTTCCAGTGCTTAACTACTCTTACAGTTAGGAAGATTTTCCAAATGTCTAAACCAATGGTCTTCAACCTTTTTTCATTTGCAGACCCCTAAAAAATTTCAAATGAAGGTGTGGCCCCCTTTCGAAATACAACCTGTTGTCTGCAGACCCCTACCAAAGAAGTCTTAGACTGAAAACTGACTGAACAGAATTCAAATATAAATGTTGCATGTGCTCGGCACAGCATTTGACGCAGCGTGAGAAAGGGTTTGCTAAACTGTGGGTTTCTATGGTAATGACAATACTTCTGGGTTTTGACCTGTAGGTGGGGGTAGTCACATATTTTTGATTGATCAGAAAAATTGAATGCTTTTTCTGGGATCTAAAACTTTATTTTCATAGTCCTTTCACGGACCCTTTAGACCCGGGGGTTCACAAACTGGGGGTCATGATCCCTCAGAGGGTTGCAAGGTTATTATGTGGAGTCACGAGCTGTCAGCCTCCACCCCCATATCCCACTTCGCCTCCAGCATTTATAATAGTGTTAAATATAAAAAAGGTTTTCAATTTATAAGGGGAGGTCACACTCAGAGGGATCACCAAAACAAAAGGTTGAGAACCACTGCCTTACATGTAGTGGGTGGACACACAGGGGAAAATCACTGAGCTAACCTAAATCTCCCTTGCTGTAATTTAAGCCCATTGACTTCTTGTCCTGTCCTCAGTGGATAAGGAGAAAAAAAATATCCCCCTTCCCCCTCCCACACACTTTACAGCAACCTTTTATGTACTTGAAGACTTATCATGTTGCCTCTCAGTCGTCTCTTCTCTAGACTAAACCAACCCAATTTTTTCAATCTTTCCTCATAGGTCATAGTTTCTAGATCTTTAATCGTTTTTGTTGCTCTCCTCTGGACTTGCCCCAATCTATCCACACCTTTCCTGAAGTGTGGTTTCCTGAAGTTTCCAGAACTGGACCCAGTACTTCTACTGAGGCCTTATCAGTAGAGTGAAATAATTATTTCTCATGTCTTGCTTACAACATTCTTGCTAATACATCCCAGAATGCTGTTTGCTTTTTTGCAGCAGTATTACATTGTTGACTCATATTTAGTTTGTGATCTACTATAACCCCAGATCCTTTTCTGCAGTACTCCTTTGTAGGCAGTCATTTCTCATTTTGTAATTGTACAATTGATTATTCCTTCCTATGTGTAGCACTTTGCATTTGTCATTACTGAATTTCATCCTATTTATTTCAAACCAATTCTCCAGTTTGTAATGAATAGTATTTATGCAAAATATTACTACATTTCTGTATAATACTTTGCACTTCTATAGTGCTTTCCAAGGATCTCAAAGCACCTTTTTGAACAGTGAACTTAACTTCATACACAGCCTGTAAAGTAGGCAATGTCATTATTATCCCCATTTTACAGATGGCGATGCAGACACAGAGAGATTAAATAATTTGCCCAAGACCACACAGGAAATTTGTGGCAGCTAAACCATACTTTCATGCCAGTGTCCTCGTGTATATAGACATTTAAAAAGTTTCTGTTGACTTAAGAGATATTTTGAGTTCTACAACTATTTCTCATCTGAAATATAGGGAATCTCTCTCAAAATGCAGAATTTTTCAAAATGGAATGAACTGTGTGTGTGATTACAACAGAAGACATGCTCTACAATTTACTTTACCAACCATTTCTATAGAATTTTCTAATCCTTTCTATTGAAACTGACTCATAAAATTCCAGACCTAGTATATTCATGCCAATATTTATAAAATACAATACACTCTTTGACATTTACCTCCACATGCCACTGTTTCCCCATAGCATTCACCACTCGTCCTTCAATTGGTCTCCTACATGCGCCACAAATGGGGACACCCATTTTATCATGGCATGGTAAACAATATAATTCTCCCTTCAACTCACGAGCATCAGCAGTAAGTTCCTTCCTGTTCAAAAATTAATGAATCAAACATGAACACACAGAATCTGAGATACAAAGAATGATTTTAGTTAATGGGACGTTCTGAAGGCATGACTTTATTGTTATGAATTTATTTCAAAAGTTTTATTTACACTCCATTATGGGATTTGTATACTAGTGTTCAAAACAGCCTGGTTCAGTGGATTTTATCTTGAAGATTGAATGTTTGCATTGTATAATGCATGAAGTTTTTTACTTTCTCTAAATATCTGATTTACAATAGTTTCATCATTTTCTTACATGCCATTGACAATGAACACAAAATCATTTGTAAGATCTAGGGCTTGTCTTCACTATGGGCTAAATCGGTGCTGCTACGATCGATACAGCGGCATTGATTTAGCGAGTCTGGTAAAGACGCCGATACATTGATGGGAGAGTGCGTCCCGCCAACATAGCATGGTGTAGACACCGCTGTAAATCGATCTAAGCTACCTCGATTTCAGCTACATAACTTACATAACTTAACTAGCGTAACTTAGATTGACTAACCTCGTTAGTGTAGACAAGGTCCTAGATACACTGGGCTAACTTCTGTTCTCAGTGACACTAGTATAATCCACTATAGTCATATGATTTCCTCTGGATTAACATCAGTATAACTGATACTGGAATTTAGTGCTCTAGGGCCAAGTCAATCATGCATGCCTTTATAGGGTTCAGGGATAAAGAAAAACATGCACCTATATGTGACAGTCATGTATATTCTTACTATCTCAGAATCTCTGTACGCTACTTTGTTTTAACCACTAAATTGGATGATCTGAATCCAATCTGAATAATTATGTTATTAAGAACAGTTAAATGACATTGTCAGAATTAAGCTTTAAAACGGACTACAGGTTGAACCTCTCTAGTCCGGCACCCTACGAACCTGACCGGTGCCAAACCAGAGAATTTGCTGAACCACGGGAGGTCCATATTGTAGCGAGCGGGTCTCTTTTTATTTTTACCGTGCCGAGGTGAATAATGGAACAACGCTTGCAATGCTGCATAGCCAAGACTTACCGGCTCTCTTCATAACAAAGTGTTAGTGTTGTTACACAAGGTACTGTATTAGCACAAGGAAATAAGTAAATAAAGCATAAAAAACATAAAATAAAATCATGCTGGGTCATGGATGTTGCCGGACCAGAGAGTGCCGGACTAGAGAGGTTCAACCTGTATAATCAATGGTGGTCTCATTTGGTTGCTCTTGCTTTAGGATTACAGATTCTTTTTAAACTGATCTTTGCTGTGGCACTAAATATCTAAAGTGAAAACTTCCCTACTACCAAATTACTGGATGGTCAGCTACAAACTAGTGCACCTGTGTTATCTCCCATAAAACCTCCAATCCAGCATCTCTGTGCAGGACATGGAAAATTGGAGGGAAATCTGTGTTTACCCACTGCTAATACCCATGCAAGCTTTAGTCCCTCCAGGGGATGGGAAATTGCCTTTTCCAGCTGCTGCAGAGGCCACTTTGAAAATCCACAGATTCTCTGCAGAGCTGTTTGAAGCAGAAATACTCTCTCCTCAGAATTGCCCCAAGAGCTATAGGGTTTCTGCTGTGTAGTGTTGACACAGCTGCCATCGCAGCCTGTAAAAATTGGGGAAGTGGCTCAGCCCTGAAGACAAGGACCAGCTGCCACAGCTGAAGACACATTGTTTCAAAGAAAAAGGAGGGAAGAATTTACAATTTCCTTTTAAAAACCAGAGGAGGCAGAGGAATAAGTTAAGCAGCAAAAGACGGAAGCAAGTGGGGGAGCTGAAGGGGCTGCACTTTTTATTTTTTTTAAACAAGTGAAGAAAAATAGAAAAGTCACTGGGATTTCTTAGTTTATCATTAAGATTACTGCTAAGTAGCAGTTCATTCAGCCTACGGTTTGGGGCATTTTGACTTTTTTATTCCTTCAGGCCACAGTGCTTATAATCTTAAATCCTAGTTAATATTATGTGCCACACAAACTTGAGTGTCTGTTAATCAGATCACTGATAAGTCTGATAACATTTCAAGTGAACCAGAACCTACCACTGTTCCAGTGGTTTATTACCCTCACTGTTACAAATGGTTCGATTATTTTAAAGGATTGCATGGGGTGAGGTTCTGTCCAGTCTCACATCTTCTATCACCATTTCAAACTCAATCTCTTTCCAAATGAAATTCTCATCTTTCATCTTAATTCCTCTTCACTTCATCTTCTATCTCTTTTGTCACTTGTAACTGGACTATCCTCCAAGGAATGCAACCTTAGTGTCATCTTCAACTCCTCTCTCCTGTTCTCCCCTGCATCCAATCTCTCAGTAGGTCACTTCTGAAACTCTCATCTGTGCCCAGAGCTAGAATTGGGGGTACACACAGTGATACTACAACCTCTCCCAAGATACCATCTTGTTCTACAGAACCTCAGCTTTCATTTAAGCTTGTCTGAGAGAGGACTGCACCCCAGATTTCTGTAATCTATGAGCCTCTATTGTTTGAGCTAAAGGATCAAGTCCATGAGCCCAGAGGTAATGGCGGACTCAAACCTCCATACATGGTCTAGCTATTAGAGGGGACAAAGAATCACACTCTGATAACATGGATTACATCAATACAGCTGACTTTAAATTTAAACAGACAAAACAAATGAAAATCAGCATTTTCTTAAAGTTTTTTTCTTCTATAAAATACAATTACCCGCAATTGGCACAGTTGAAATGATCAGGATGATAGGGATCATTCTTGAATATAAGCGGTTGTTCATCAATAATGGCATGGCACTTCTGGCAGATGTATTTTCCCAGACCCCTGGCTTTCTCCCGGTTGTGACAAGGACGGCAAAGATGCCTAAAAACAGAGAAAAAAGAAAAACAGTAACAGTAATAAATACTTTTTGGAATCTTACCACACAATAATAACACAAACAAAATCTATTAGGATCTCAATTCAATCTGTTATTTGAATAAATCATATGAGCAGTACCCTTAAGGGAAACCCAAGCTCAAGAGAAGGGAAAAAATAGTCAATTTACTTCCATCCAGCCCAGGGGCTCATTCTTCTGTTCTCTTGCATTTAATGTACGTGTAAAAGTAAAAAAGGAATTAGAATTTTCTATAGATTTTTGTTGCCAAGTGTTTTACTCTGTGAATCTCAAAAGTTTAGATGGGAAGCTAACTGCTCACTTAGGCCCTGATTCTGCAAATACTTATGCATGAACGTCACTTTTACCATGTGAAGTCACATGCTTAAAGTTAAGCATGTATCTGTTTGCAAGATAGTGGCCATAGGGCTGTAGTACCTTTACTCACATTGAAAAATATTTTACTCTAGGAATAGTCCCACTGAAGTTAAGGGGACTACTCCAGGAGTAAGGTGCTGCTAATAAGTCAGAGTAAGCCCACAATGGCCTCGAAAGAGCTTGCAAATGAGAGGAACATTTTTTTGTATGAACCAAACTACTACTTTTTCCAGGCTCCCTAATATAAAATCATCTCAGTCAGGTAAAATTCGCACACAAAAAAGCATTAAAAACAGAAAATAAACAGCACTGACTGTAGCAATGCACTTTATTCTAGAGAGGTGCCATCAGAATTCCAAAGTGGTGCAAGGTAGGTGTGTGCACTTTTATCTAAATTTTTAGTACCTCAGCACCACTGGTTGTGATGCATGAGTTGCTGGAATCACACCAGAAAAAATCTGATATTTCATGTGAAAGAATTAATGGGGTACATTTATCTACCTCTGGTACACTACTTTCAAAATGTTCTCCCTCTATTATATCTCAAAGTACCACTGGCACTGAGTGATATAAGGTAACAGATATACCCAGAAGGTGACCCTGATGGAAAGTCTGAAGGTATAGTGGAACATTCGTTAAATGCTTTTGTAAGTATTAAAAAAAAAAAATCATTATTTAATGTTTACATTTCATTTTTGAGCTGTGTTCTCTGCAGATGAGAGACTTGCTTGAACCCTACCCCATAAAGGTACCTTACATGTAAACAGAGATACTTCAGGTTTCAGAGTGGTAGCCGTGTTAGTCTGTAGCAGCAAAAACAACGAGGAGTCCTTGTGGCACCTTTGAGACTAACAAATTTATTTGGGCATAAGCTTTCATGGGCTAAAACCCACTTCATCAGATGCATGGAGTGAAAAATACAGTAAAAAGAATACATATTCTAGCACATGAAAAGATGGGAGTTGCCTTACGAAGTGTGTGTGTGGGGGGGTCAGTGCTAACGAGCCAATTCAATTAAGGTGGAAGTGGCCTATTCTCAATAGTTGACAAGAAGGGGTGAATACCAAGGGAAGGAAAATTACTTTTGTAGTGCTAATGAGGCCAATGCAATCAAGGTGGCCCATTTCCAACAGTTGACAAGAAGTTGTCACTTCCACCTTAACTGAATTGTATTTTTCACTCCGTGCATCTGATGAAGTGGGATTTAGCCCACAAAAGCTTATGCCCAAATAAATTTATTAGTCTCTAAGGTGCCACAAGGACTCCTCGTTTTTTTGAGAGATACTTCAGTTACTCCTTTAACTGTGTTTTATTAAAAAGGTTACATCATGTCAGCTAAAGATTTTTAGAAGCCTTAATAAACTGTAAACCCCATCATCACCACTTTGCTTATGATCAATACAGAAGGGGGTGAAGATCTACCTGCCAGCGTTCTTGACAAATCCAATATCTGCCAGTACTTGTTGGCAGAGGTCACAACAGAAGCATTCTGGATGCCAGCTATTATTCATAGCTTTAATAACACGACCGATAATGAACTCACCTGTAGGTAAATAAAATATCTGGATGTTAAACAATAAAATAAAGTTGTTTTAAATACCAAAGTGATTTAAGTAACACTGTATCAGACAAAGTAAAATAAACCAAAAACTCCCAGCTTGCGGGTTCAGGTATATGGCTCCTGGGGCTCTGGTTCTCAACCTTATTCTTGGTTACAAATCCAAAGCAAATTCCCTTACTAACAAAGCACTTCCCCTTCTAGCTAACAGTTTATTTACTCACCCTCCTTCATACACTTCATTTTCTGTATATCTGTGTTTTTCTTTTACCATCCCTCACCTTTTCCAGTCATCTGATCTCTTATGCCGTTTTGGTATTCATGCAGTTCTTTATTCTGCATGACTTTTTCCTAATTACTTTCTCCTTTCTGCTTTGAGTAAACCAGCAGATTAGCAGGATTTTTGTTTTTATTTATACTCTAGTAGTTCCCAAAAGGCTCTAGGCACTTTACAAATGCAGAGAAAGACTCAGTCCCAGCTCTGAAGAGCATACCATCTACTGAAGGATGGGGGAATGGGATACAACACAAATCAGGTGATGATAGATGCAATTTTTGCTGGCCAAGCAAAATGAGGCTTCACACTCAACTTGATGTCATTTCTCTATTGATCTGTCTAACACGGTAACTTTTGAAGACCATGTCCAATTTTGCTGACACTCAGAAAAACTGGAAAAAAGAAAGTTACTTATATTTAGTAACTGGAGGTTCTTCAAGATGTGCGGTCCCTATCTGTAGTCCACTGTGGGGTATGCATGTGCTCCTTGTGCCCAGAGCTGGAAAATTTTGAAAGCAGTGTGTGTAGGTCTTCACGTGCACCCAGGCTCACCTTATGCCTCCAACCGAGGAGCTCAAGGGCAGGACCACCTCTCCAGTTCCTTCTCCACGGCGAATCAGAGAAGATCTAAAGCAGAGGGGAAGGAGGGCAGGTAGTGGAATATAGATAGGGACCACAGATCTCAAAGAACCTCAAGTTACTATAAGGTAAGTAACTTTCTGTTCTTCTGAGTGCTGGTTCCTATGTGTATTCCACTGTGGGTGATTGACAAGAAGTACTCAAATAGGAGGGTGACACGTTGTAGATGGCAGAGCCGAACAAAGGACTGCTGTTCCAAAAGATGCATCAGCAGAGTCCTGTACCACGGCATACTGTCTAATAAACGTGTGGACTGAGCGCCATATAGCTGCCTTACAATTATCAAGTAGAGGCACCTACTGAAAAGAAGCCATAGATGTTGCTTGCGTTCTTGCAGAATGAGCTCTTACCCCATGAGGAGGGGGAAGATTTGCTCTGATATCAGTTATCTAAGTACAGGCCAACATCCATTTTGAGATTCTTTGAGAGAATATAACCTGACCCTTGGCCCTGTCCATTATGGTGACAAATAGTCCAGGGGATTTCCTGATTGTCTTCATTCTCTGCGGGTTATGAAAGGCTAAGGCTTGCCAAACATTGATGGAATGGAGCCTCCTTTCTTCTGAGGATGTGTGCCGTTTTGGGAAGAATGCAGGTAAGCGAATAGGCTGGTTCAGGTGAAACTCAGACTGGGGGTGAATTTACGGTATAAACGTAATGGAAGCTTGTCCTTATGCAATATAGCGTAAGGAGGATCTGCCATCAATGCTGCAAACTCACCAACCCACCTGGCTGAGGTGATGGCTACCAGGAATGTGACCTTCATGGATAGGAGAGACATGAAGCAAGAAGCTAATGTTTCAAAGGAGACTTAGTGAGCACTGAGAGAACAAGGTTCAAGTCCCATTGAGGAATAGGCTTTTTGATAGGCCAAAAGGTTCTGATTAGGCCTTTCCAGAATCTGCTAGTTGGAGAGTGTGCAAAGATTGAGTAGCCCGTGAAGGCAGATGGTTGCCAAGTGGACCCGTGAGGAACTGACAATCTTGCTGTCTGCAGGGAAAGAAAATAGTCCATAACGAGAGGAATATCTGTGGGTTCCAGAGAAATACATCTTTGATACGCCTAGATAGCGAAATGCTTCCACTTGGTTAGGTAATATTTTCTAGTGGAATCCTTCCTACTATTAGAAAGGAGATTCCGTACAGCTTCAAAACATGATTGCTCTAAAGACAATGCCCATCCACAAACCAAACTCTGGGAGGAAGCAGATGTGGGTTGGGATGCCTGATTTTGCCATTCATCTGAGTCAGAAGATTGGGAAACACAGGAATAATGATCAGTACCCAAAAACAACATGCGTAGGAGGTTCGGGAATCAAAAATTCTGGGCAGTTGGGGGCAATGAGAATAATAATTCATGGGAGGCATAGTTCAGATAGTCTGACCATGGAAGGAGTAGAGCATTGCCCTGTGAGTGGTGACCAAAGGCTCCTTTGGAGCAGTATATGTAGCACTTCCTCTTTGTTGGGGAGGTAAATAAGTCCCTGGTGGAGGTCCCCCCACAGAACGAAAATATTGTTCATTACAGAGTTGTGTAGCTCCCACTTGTGATCGACTTGCAAAGTGTTTGCTGAGACACACATTCGATTCCTTCAGAGTTAGACTGCTGACAGGGTAATCTGACTGCCGATGCACCAGATCTACCATGACAGGAACAATATCACTTTGGTGATAATAGTCACTATGGTGCTCATGTGCCATATGTTTGGTAAGTACAAAGTCAGAAGCCACGCTTGTGGGCAATAAGATGGAGTCTTGCAAAAGGCGAGACATGTGCATGAGGCCATATGACCTAGGAGAGAAAGACAGATCTTGACAGGCACCCTGGGTTGGTTATGAACTGATCCATGATAACATTCATAGCCTGAAACCTGTCTCTCGGAAAGTAAGCCCTTGCATGATTGAACTTAAGGATGCCCTGATGAAATCCAAAGTTTAGGGGTGAGAACGAATTTTTCGGCATTTATGCTAACCCCCAGAGAGGAGAGGAGTTGTAGCAACTGTCTCAGTAGACGTCTGGGCCTCTTGGCGTGACCTGGTGACAAGGAGCCACTCATTGAGGTAGGGGAAGATGGTGAAATCACGGCATCTGCTATGACAGAGAACACCTCGGTAAAGACCCTGGGGAAGGTAGCAATGCTAAAAGGGAGTACTCTGTAATGAAAGTGAGTGGAGGTGACTATGAATCTGAGAAAGCACTGGCGAGTGGGGTGGCTGTCCATGTGAGAGTAGGCATCCTTCATGTCAAGAGCTGTAAACCACTTGTCTTTTTCCAGAGATTGAACTATAAATGCCAACATGACCATGCAAATAAAGCAGTTGAGATGGCGGTGACCGAGAATAGGTCTCCAACTGCCTTTCTTTCTGGAAACTGGGAAATATGTCAAGTAAAAACTCCTTATTTGGTACTGAAGAGGAACCTGCTTTATTGCTCTTCGCTGTAAGAGAGATTCCACCTCTTGTTTGAGAATGTTCTCGTGAAAGTGGTCTCCGAGAGGGAGGAGGGAAAGGGGGTTTTGGAGGAGGGCACAAACTCTATTATATAGCCAGAATGGATAATGCTGAGCACCCATTTGTTCATTGTTATTGCACTCCAAGTGTTGAAAAGGAGTACTAGATGACCCCCCCGAAAGAGTGTGTTGGCAGTCAGGACATGTTGGACTCAGTGGTTTACAGCTCCCATCTAAAATAATGTTTCAACGAGGGCTGGGATTGGAATGAGGAATCTGCTGCAGAAAGATGAAGCAGGTCCTTTGAACTGTCTGCTCTTAGGGGTTGCTCATAAGGTCTCAGGTGGAAGAACTGTTGAGCCATCCATCTAAACTTGTATTATTGAAGGTGAAATTTTCTCTTCAGGGTATGTGCATATATTCCTAGGGAGCAGAGGATGCCCCTGGAGTCCTTTAAAGTGTGTAAGGACTCATCCATCTTCTGATTAAACAGATGAGTCTCACTGAAGGGAAGATCCTCTGTGGTGTACTGGACTTCCCTGGGATGCGCTAAAGTATGGAACCATGACTCCCTGTGCATCACAATGACAGTAGCCATTGCCCTGGAAGATGTATCAGGTCTATCTACTGCTGATTGGAGAGTGGTCATGGCAACCATTTAAGAGCCTGGAAATGAGCTATGTCCTGCTGTGGGAGACTGTCAAAGTCTGCAAATTTTGAATAGTTCAGGAAGATGTACTTAGCCAGTAGTGGTTGGTAGTTGGCTATCCTGAACTGGAGACTAGAAGAAGAAAAGATCATCCTTCCCAATAAGTTGAAACACTTGTTGTCCTTTTAAGTCAGGGTCGATCTGGGGTGTTGCAGCCTACATTTCTCTGCAGTGGCTTGGACCACTACAGAATTGGGAGCAGGGTGAGAGAACAGAAATTTCGCACCTTTGGCTGAGACATAGTACCATTTCTCTGCCCTCTTAGGGGTAGGGGTGCAGGTAGCTTGGGTATGCCAGACTACTCTAGCTGGCTCCAGGCTTTGTTAACCAAGAGCACTATTCTACTGGAGCTGGAGGACTGAAGGATGTCCAGGAGCTTGTGTTGAAGATCCTGAGCCTCCTCAAGAGGAATCTTCAGCTCCCGTGCAATTCTGCAAAGGAGTTCCTGGAACAGCTTATAGTCTTTGGGGAGCAGGGTGGGGCAGGATGGAGACATCAGAGTCAGCACCTCATCTGGCAATAAAAACACCAATCTTATCAGATCCACCGGAACCACCGGATCCGGAGCATACTCTTCCGCAGCAGGATCTGAGGACAGCTCCTGTTGTCTCCTCAAAGGGGAGGAAAGGGGTGACTCCCTAGCAGACTGGGCCAACTACAAGATGGTACTGATCCCATGGCCCAGAGTATGGCCAATAGGATGGATTGAACGGGGGTTGAGGTGGTCCCCATCGCATGGGGTACCAACAGTTCTGAGGCGGATGAGGAGGCAGAGGTTGGTCCCAAGCTGGGGAAAGTCTTCTGACTGGGAAGATGTGTCTTGGAGGAAGAAGGCATAATGGTTCAGTGTGATTCAGAATCTCCCGATGAGAAGAAAGCCAATTCCAGTTCCAACGGTGGTACCAACAGTGCCACTGGAGGGAAATCACAGCCTGAAGATGGAATAGGAGACAGATTCCTACCAAAGCCAACTCCCCTGGTGGAGTTATAACCTTTCTCAAAACAGGGGGAGCCGATGGAGTGAGAGACTCCGGGTCTGGGTGAGCGAAGCTGTCCTCAGAAGTGTAGATCTTGGTTCTTCCTGGAGAGAGAGGTGTCCTGTCCACCCAAACCCCGAGAGCTGCAATAGAGACAGTCTGTGCCAAAGCCACTGAAGGCAGAGATGGTACCATGAGTAACTGATGCTCTTGGCAACTCGTATTTGTCAGTGCTGGCAGATCCCGGGATTTGTGCTTGGGAGGTACTGGAGTATGCCTCTGAGACTTAGGACATACTAAGTTCTCTTGGGCTGAGCTAGTGGTCAGTTTAGGCAGGACTGAATTCAACTTTTTCGAAGTGGATTTGGAGGAAGACTCAGACTCATGCTTATGCTCCCTTCTTCCCTGACAAGATCCTGACAAGGGATTTGTGGGGGTAAACTTCTTTGCTCCTGAGTTGGACCGCATGGCAGGGGGTGTGCTCCTTGCTATATCAGTTCAATGTACAGGGAGGGGTTCCTGGCCTGGGTCCAATTGCAGCTTTGTGGCCTTTTCTATTAGATGCTTCCTGCGTACGGCTGGGGAACAAACTGCAGATACTGCACCTTACTGTGATGGGGGCTTCCCTGAAGCAGTATAAGCACTGTTGGTGGTCATCACTGACTGAAAAGGATTACAGGCAGGAAGCAGAAATTTTGAAGCCCAAAGTCCTGGGCATAGTCCAGTACCCAAATGGGGTATTGGCATGGGGGCATGCTCCCCAGGTCAGGGAAGACTAACTATAAAACCCTAAAACTAGATAAAAACTAGAATACAAAAAAGCTGTTTACAGATATCTAAATATATTTTCACAGATAAAGAAGCTAATGCTTCGGATACTGGCGGTTCCAATCTGGACCAAGCGGCAGTGAGAAGGAACTGGAGAGTCAATTGGTCAGCTCCACCCTTTATTTCCTAAGTGGGAGGCACAAGGTGAGCCAGGATGCATGAGTGGACCAACAGATGCTGCTTTCACAATTCTCTGGCTCTGGATGCATGGAGTGCATGCAAACCCACAGTGGAATACAGACAGGGACCAGCACTCGAAGAAGAAGCTGAGTTGCACACAATGCCCATACAGTGCTCCAGGCAGAGAAGCATTGTGAGATTAGAGGTAACTCAGCCAGTCATTACTCGCTCTGTCCATTGCATTTTCATACTTCAATCCGGGGCTTAAATTCAGCCGGAGCCATCCAGAGTGGAGCTCCAGTAAATATTTTAAAACCTGCAGAAGCCCCGGTGCGCCCTGCGGGGCAGAAGCCCCATGCCCCAGTGCCTCCCGGGGGGCTGAAGTTCAAGGCTCCAGGAAATACTGGGAGGGAATTTAAGCCCTGCTTCAATTCCATTGGTGAAATGAATCAGCAAATGGAACTGTTGGTCAGGACTGAGGTGCTTTGCTAGACTGCTGGGGGCATGAAGGTTTAGGACCGGAAGAGTGGGGGCTCCTTCAGATCAGTAGCTATACTGGGTGAGTAGGAGTGAGTTTCAAGAGTTGCACTGTGGCTCCGTCCACACTGTGCCTAGCTCAGGCAAGATCATTTACCTTTGCCTAGTCACAAGTGTTTTAGTTCATCTAAACGGTATCCATTTGATATTGCAGGCAGAGAGATTTGTCAAGGGGAGAGATGACCAAGAAGGCAGCAGAATTAGGGCAGGGGAACGGCACACCAGGCACTTGTGGGGAGAATGGAGGAATGCATTGAGCCCCTCATCTGTGCAATGTGCTTGGCCTACAGAAACACTGAACTCCATCATCCGTCTAGTTAGTCATATGTTTGTGTTTTTGTTTGAGTTATACACACTAAACTCCTTCCCGCATCGTCCCTCCACCATTCAACCCACCCTGCCCACAGTAATCCCTAGCTTTAGATCTAGTGTCCATAAGCCCCTCTTTGCCAGCATTCAACCTCTTCCCTTCATACAAATAAGCAGTTCACACAAGATAAATAAGTGAAATAAATAGCTTCCTGTGGATGTCAAGGAAACAATGGGACTTCAGGAGAGATTTAAATGAGGGGAGGGGAGTGACTTTTCAGACCAGCTCAGGAAAGGCATTCCATGCACAGGACAGTGTTGAAGAAAGCTGAGAAATGATTATGGGAGGAGCAGGCAATAAGGGTGTGACGTGTCATTCCATATTCTTTATGAAAATATGCTTATGCTATGAATATGACATAACTGAGATATACTTTATGCAAGATGGCTCGTGAGATATAATTGGAAAGGTTATATTTACTGAATGTGATTATCCTATTTATATGCCTGTATCATTTCTGTATCTGAAATTAGGAATATTGACTATGTATTTGTATTTCAACTATGCTACATTGGGTGACGCCCACTGCCAACCCTTCAGGTACAACAATGGAAAAGCCAGACAGGACGGATGGCCCATCAACAAGAACAATGGACAGTAAAATAGCATAGTCTTCCTGTGAACGTGTGGGTCAGCCTGCGAAGAATGGCTATAAGGGCCCCACAGAATCAGGCACTCTTGTCACCTGATACTAAAACATTACCTGGGACTTCTTTGTCACTTTCCACTCTAAAGGAAGAGGGGGTCAAACTAGGAAACAAAGGACTCCCACCTTATGCAAATCCTATTTAAGGGTAGGGAGTGAGGTAATCTGGGTCCTCAGTTCTCCCCTGCTACCCCACCCAAGATGACTGCTGAGAACAACTAAGACTGAATTGGGGGGAAGAACCCAGGCTGGAAGGGCTTCTGGTCTGTGAAGAAGATTATTAGAACCACATTTAGGGTGACAAGTTACATGTAACCAGTTTCTTTCATGTATTAAGCTTAGTTTGCGTGCTGTTTCATTTTCTTAGTAATCTGCCCTGTTCTGTCTGCTACCTCCTTAACTACTTAAAATATACCTGTTATAGTTAATAAATTTATTTCTGGTTTATAATATAACCCAGTTTATATGATTTCTAACTGGGGGGTGGGAGGGGGCGAGAAGTTGTGTACACCCTCCTCCACATTGAGAAAAGAGGCGAATTTCATATAATTTTGGGTTTGTACTCCAAGGGGGGCGGGGTGGACATCTGGGTGCTGTGGCAAGTCCCCTAAGCTGAGCCTTCCCAGAACGGATCTCTGGCTCTCTGTGCAGCTGGGTGTGGCCCTGCCTGTGGGCTTGGCTGGAAAAGGCTGGGGAGCCTAGCCCAGCAAGGCCAGGTAAAGGGGACTCAGGCTGGCAGAATAGTCTGACTCAGTGATGCCCCAACACACCAGGTGATATCCCAGGGGTCCAACCCATCACAAAGGGTATTTTCATTGAAATGGAGATGAAACAAATGCACTGGGTGAGTCAGTGCTACATAAGGCCTTAGAAGTGGCTTGAAGCTTAAAAGGGTTGAATTTGATGCAGTAGAGAAGGGGGAGCCAGTGTTTTCATGAGATGGGCAAGGAAGATTATCTTACTTTGTACAGACTGGAGTAGGTCTTGAGGAGACAAATTATGAAGTGGTTACAGTAATTGAAACAGGAGCTGATGGGAGCTTGTCTGAGAGTTTTAGCTGCACGAGAACCTTTTTCTTTTTTTGTTACATCATATCAAAAGCTCATGAAGGCCTTAAAGTGTTAACTGAATCAAATGCTAAATCACTAATCATTCTGAATTAATTCATCCATCTTTTAAGCCCTACTGCCTGCTTCTCTTTATTTGAATAAATCCTTTGGTTATTTCCAAAATGTTGTGAAGTCTATTTCACTCTGGATTATCATGTGCCCAATTGCATGAGGCTGCATACCTACCATCACAGGGAATGTTCACAAGAATTACATTCTTTACAAGGTTATATGTTGAATTTACACTGGATGATCAGTATGAAATACTACCCCTGCTATAAAACTTACCACACTGATGACAGCAAGGGGCAAAAAGCATCTGAAAATCATGTTCACAATACTTCCTTCCTTCGAACTATAAATGTGAAACAAACTGGAAGTTAGAGGAATAAAAAGTGTACTTCACATTTCACAACAATAATATACATACCATCACAATACTGTATTATTCCCAGATGCAATTAAATTGTAAAAGATGACTCGGCTATAACAAAGATGAGACCTTACTGTAACAGGGTGCTGGCCAAAAGGCACCGACTCAGCCCCTGTTAGCTCTGAGCTTGCTAGCTCAGCTCCTAGTAAGGGGAAGAGATTGGAGCTGACAGGCTGTGGCTGATTAAAGCCCTAAAGGAGAGACACCTGTGAGCTTGATGGGGGAAGGCCTATAAAGCTAGCAGGAAGGAAGTAGGAGGGGAGGAAGAGGAAAGTGAGGGCCTGTTGCTCCCAGCTAGCTGTAAGAGCAAGCTGTTCCCCAAGGGGCTACCTGCCTGATAGCGAACTGTATAAAGCTGTATATATGTGGTGGTGGGAAAATACAAGGAAATAAAAGGTCACTGGTGTTTGAAAGAGTAGTCTCCCGCTCTAAGGATCAGAGAATTTTTATCTTTATGAATCATTACACAGCAGGGTGAGTCACACTGAACTGTCTAGCAGGGTGGCGATTTTATGATGCAGATTGCTCTCCGCTATCAACATGAGATCCCAAGCTTAGTTCTCATGCTGAACTTCACTGGGGTCACTAGGAATGAAGAGCCAGTGTTCTACAGTGAGTCGTCCAATCTGTCTGATGTTAGCACAAATCAAATGTGCCAGACACTCTGTAATGACATACAGCATAATGCTATAAAACAGATTACATATAAGAGTTGGAAAGGATTTGGACATGAACATATGAGAGTATGAAATCTGAACGCTTCCTGTTTTGTGTTATTGAGTGATACAATGGAGCTCTATCTATACATGTTAACTCTGTTTGGGGATCAGTGCCACTGCACGCAAATCTATGTAGGCTGAACAGGTTTTCCTTCTCTTTTGATTGTGTCAAGCAGGCATATTGTTTGTTTTAATCTATTTTTAGCTCACTTCTGCGGTACCCTGTGGCTGATTCTACTGTTTACCTAGCAGCAAAAACCCTCAATCCCTGGTAACTAATCCCACAATACACATTTTTAAGACATATACAGGAGTTCCAAGAATCAAAAGTTTCCAGGTAGAAAATCTTATCTCAAAATAATCACTAACTAGTTGCAAATCTCCAGGTCTTTAACAACTTACTAAAAAGATATACAGTAAAAAGTCTTCCTTCAAGGACCCTCTCCTTAAGACTGTTTCTGCTAAACACCACCCATACTGAGAGAGGCCTCCAGGTACTACTCTAATATAAATAATAATAAAGTTTGTAATGTTAATTGCAGCAGCATCCTCTGGCTCTGCCATAGGCTGCTAAATATTAAAAAAAAACAAAAACCCACACCTCAGAAGCAAAACTCTCCAATGCTTGTGCCTGATTTAGCAAAATCATGAATTGTTATCCAAGCAACACTCATAATCTTCTTAAAATGCAGGTCCTCCTCCTTGAGCACCTACGAGGGATTTTTCTCTACTTCTTCTGCAGGGGGACAGAACTTCCCTATGTCCTTTCCCCACAACTCCGCACCATCTGTACTAGCCCCATGTCCTACAGGAGCAGACATGAAAAGGAGCCATGTGACAAAATAGTTTTTCTGATTATAGTGTTACCACACTAAAGGGAAGAGTAATGACTGACATGACAGGCATCACTAAGCATGTGTGTTCATGTTCACTTGAACTTACTGAATAAAGACTGGGAGTGGTTGGGTCATTAGAAAACCTAAACTTAATTTTCCCAATACTAATTTCTCCCTACTCACATCTTCTTGTCAACTGTCTGTAATGGGCCTCTCTCTTACCACTTCAAAAGTTATTTTTCCTCCCTTGGTATCCTGCTGTTAATTGATTTATCTCATTAGACTGACCTCACACTTGGTAAAGCAACCCCCATCCTTTCATGTATTTATACCTGCTTCTGTATTTTTCACTTTATGCATCTGATGAAGTGGGTTTTAGCCCACGAAAGCTTACGCCCAAATAAATTTGTTAGTCTCTAAGGTGCCACAAGTACTCCTCGTTGTTTTTGCTGATACAGACTAACACGGCTACCACTCTCAATTCTGCAGATGGATATCAGTGTTTTAGGGTTATGTTTCATTGTCCTTTGGTTATATTGGCACCAAAACTCTTAGTATAGGTTGATTGTTATGATGTTATTAGTACATGGCTATGCATTGATACATGCTATAAAACTCCTTGCAGTGTGTATACAGAACATACTGTTGTCAGATTATGGTATAAAACTGGAGGTGCACTGGAACTGCAAAGTGTAGATCTGAATCCAAAGCAAAAAATGTCTGGATCTGGGGTTTCCATTTGGACTAATTTTTATTCAGATTAGTTAGATCAGGAAAACTGCTAAGCTGATGAGGCCAAACATAATGGAAAACAAGTGTATCAAGTACTCCTGGGGGAATTCTGTGCCAAAAAATTAAAAATTCTACAAATTGTATTTGTCAAAACAACACTATATAATCACACCAGTTTCAATTATTTTGGTAATTTATTTCAAAATACTTGTCAGCAAGTATGTCTGTAACAATATAGACACACACAAAAATTCCCCCAGGAGTGGAGAGCTAAAGAAACCCCTATAACAACCCAGTTCTTGTTTCTCTCCCCCCCCCCCCCCCCCCCCCCCCCCCCGGAAGTCCCGGACTCACACCCCCCCCCCCCAGACCCCCCCCATGCCCCCCCCGAAGCCAGACACTCACACCCCCTAACCCCTCAGAGCCCAGCCACGCCCACCCCCACCCCAGATGATGTATTCTTGGAATCTAGATTGGGTAAGAATCTTTGCTCCTGTACTTTGCAGGAGTTGCTGTAATCTTACAGAAAATGTGAATAAACCTGGGGAAAATGCTCTGGAAGGCCTTTTTTGTACAGGATTTTTTGCATTGGTAGCGCTAACCAATACTGCAACACCGGTGTAAATATCCAGTTGTAAGAGTGCTACATTGGTGTAGTACAGGGTGTGCACCAGTGTGTCTCATCCTGGATTCAAGCCAGGGTGAGCTGCACCCACACAAGCCCCACACACACCAGGGAAATGCATCCACCTACACTGGAGGTTTGCCCAGGCATAGCTATATCAGTACACGCAGTGCCTAAGAATCTATCTCCTGAGCATATAAATGTATTGATAAGCATCCTGGTGACAAGTTGAGAAAACTGCAGTCTTTGAGGCCAAGAGAGGCAGAGGTGGGAGACTTCTCAACTGTTAGTGATTGGAGACATTCCACGAGAACTCTCATTCATAATCAAAAAATGTAGGTCTAGAAGGGACCTCAATAGACCATCTAGTCCAGTCCCCTGCACTGAGACAGGACTAAATATCATCTGGACACCTGGTAGGTGTTTGTCTAACCTGTTCTTAAAAACCTCCAATGATGAAGATTCCACAACCCCCCTTGGTAATTTGCTCCACTACTTAACTACCCTGACAGTTAGGAAGTTTTTCCTAATATCAAACCTAAATTTCCCTTGCTGCAATTTAAGCCCATTAATACTTGTCCTGTCCTCAGCAGATAAGGAGAACAATTTATCACCCTCCTCTTTATAAGAACCTTTTACATACTTGAAGACTGTTATCCTGTTCCCTCTCAGTCTTCTCTTCTCCATTCTAAACCAACCCATTTCTTTCAATCTTTCCTAGACCTTTAATCATTTTTTGTTGCTTTCTTCTGAACTTTCTTCAATTTGTCCACATCTTTTCTAAAGTGTGGAGTCCAGAACTGGACCTAGTACTCCAGGTGAGGCCTTATCAGTGCTGAGTAGAGTGGAAGAATTACTTCTTGTGTCATGCTTACAACATTCCTGCTAATACATCCCAGAATGATGTTCACTTTTTTTGCAACAGCATTGCACTGTTGATTCATATTTAGTTTATAATCCATTATAACCCCCAGAGCCATTTCTTATCTAGGCAGTCATTTCCCATTTTGTAGTTGTACAGTTGATTATTCCTTCTTAAGTGGAGTACTTTACATTTGTCCTTTTATTTCAGATCATTTCTCCAGTTTGTCCAGATCATTTTGAATTCTAATCCTCTCCTCCAAGCTCTGGAGGATAGGGGTAGCACTTGCAACCCCTCCCAGCTTGGTATCGTCCGCAAATTTTGTAAGTGTACTCTCTAGGCCATTATCCAAATCACTTATGAAGACACTGAATAGAACCAGATCCAGGACAGATCCCTAAGGAATCCCACTCGATATGCTCTTCCAGCTTGACTGTAAACCTTTGATAACTACTCTCTGATGATGGTTTTCCAACTAGTTGGGCACCCACCCCACAATAGGTTTGTCTAGGCTATATATTCCTAATTTTCTTATGAGAAGGTCATGTGAGACGGTATCAAAAGTCTTACTAAAGTTGAGATCTATCACCTCTACTGCCTCCCCCGATCCACAAGGCTTGTTACCCTGTCAAAGAAGCATATTAGGTTGGTTTGACATGATTCATTCTTGACAAATCCATGTTGGCTGTCACTTATCACCTTATCGTCTAGTTCCTTACAAACTGATTGATTGATTATTTGCTACATTATCTTTCCAGGTACCAAAGTTAAGCTGACTGGTCTGTAATTCCCTGGGATGTCCTTATTCTTCTTTTTATAGATAGGTACTATATTCGCCCTTCCCTAGTCCTCTGGGATTTTTCCCATCCTTCACAAATTCTCAAGGATAATCGCTAATGGCTCAGAGATCTCTTCATCCAGTTCTGTAAGTTTTCTGGGAAGTATTTCATTAGGCCCTGCTGACTTGAAGACATCTAAGTTGTCTAAGGGCTTGTCTACACTTAAAATGCTGTAGTGTTCAGCACAGAAACTACCTACACCAATGGGAGGGATTGTTCTGTTAGCATAGGTAATCCGCCCCCCTGAGAGGCAGTAGCTAGGAAGGAAGAATTCTTCCATCAACCTAGCGCTGTCTATTCAGGGACTTAGGTCGGCTTAACTATGCTGCTCAGATGTGGATTTTTCACACCCCTGACTGACATAGTTACACTGACCTAATTTTCTAGTGTAGACCAGGATCGAGTAATTCTTAATTTGTTGTTTCCTTATTTTAGCCTCAGATCCTATCCTATTTACCCTGATGTTCACTAAGGCTATGTCTACACTACACAGCTTTTAGTGACATGGCTGTCTTGCCACAGTCATGCCGCTAAAAATCGTGCAGTGTAGCTGCTGTTTGTCAGCTCTCCTGACGACAAAAATCTTCTACCCCCAACGAGCAGCGTTTGCATTCTCAGCAGGAGAGCGCTCCTGCTGACAACACGTTGTTCACGCTGGCACTTGTTGCAGCAAAACTTCTGTCGGGTGGCGGGGGAGGGAGTGGGCTTTAACACCTCTGAAAGACAAGTTTTGTTGTTCAATTGCCAGTATAGACATAGCCTACCTTAGACATCTGATCGCCCCTAACCTTATTGGTGAAAACTGGAGGGGAAAAATGGCATTTAACACTTTGGCCATTGCTGTGTTTTCTTTTATGGTCTTTCCCTCCTCATTGAGTACTGGGCCTACTCAGTCCTTGGTCTTTCTCTTGATTATAATGTATTTGTAAAATGTTCCCCTTACCTTTTCTGTCCCTCACTAATTTAATCTCATTTTGTGCCTTGGCCTTTCTAATTTTGTCCCTACATGCTTGTGTTGTTTTTTTAAATTCATCCTTTGTAATTTCATCTGGCTTCCACTTTTTGAATGACTCTTTACTCCACTCTCCTGAACTCTGTTTCCCCATTTAGTTAAACATCAATGCAGAAAATGAGCAAAAACTAATGCAGAGCCCCCAGCAATATCACCATAGGCGAGAGACAAACCAGTTCAGAAAAATAAAATGTCCCATTTCTCAAACTGAATTTTTTTGAAAGATGGGGTAATTCAGATAAGAGATAGATGAGGGAGGAACAATCCATTCCTTCACTTTCTCCAATCACTTTCATTGCTTTGATGTGGCAGAACATCTTGGGAGAGGCAAGGCGTTTTACAGGGAACAGCTATGAATGGCTGGCTGTGCTTTTCCTGCCACAGAGCTGTGCAGCCCCTCTTCGGGGGGGAGGAGGGGAGGACAGTGAAGACAGGGTGGCTGGTGGGGCAGGAAGGAGAATAGGGGAAGTACAGGGACATTCCCAGTGTTTGGAATCTCTTTCCTGGGATTCCCCAGGTCCTAGAATCCGAACATTAAGGGGTGGGCAAGCAACCCCACTAGCACTCTGCAGGCAATGTAGAGGTGTGGGATGGGGGACAGGCAGCATCCTGCAGAGTGTGGATTTTCCTAGCAGGCAGAATGTTACAGCTCAAACACCGTTGAGCCAACTCAGAGACAGTAATAGGGACAGGGTCCAAAGGCCATCAAGAGAGATCCACTGTGGGGGGTGGAGGGGCAGCATGTGGTATGGTGAGCACCTCTGCACATAACAGCAACTGGGGAAACTGAGGCACAAACTGACAATACTTGTGGCCTATACACCAGCTGTAATTAATTAGTAACCAAAATGGGGAAAGTGAGGCATACTTTTAGGCTTGCTGAGGTCAAGATAGCAGCCAAAATCGGGGGCCTCCTTTGGGGAAACTGAGGCATGGCTCAGGATGGTGGGGGACCCAGCAACAGGATGGGTGGAACTAAGTTTGGGCTTGTGTGGAAATGAGTAAGAAAAGGATGATGAACCTGCTCTGTACAATTTATTGACAGATACTCCCAGATATTTTAGGTGAATAAAGTTGCAGCCTAATTAAACTGGGTGCAAGCAAACAATGTGTGTTTTAATATGTCCAAATGTAAATGTATACTTCTCGGAACAAAGAATGTAGGCCATACTTATAGAATGGGGGACGCTAACCTGGGAAGCAATGACTCTGAAAAAGATTTGGGGGTCATAGTGGATAATGAGCTGAACACGAGCTCCCAGTGTGATGCTGTGGCCAAAACAGCTAACGTGATCCTGGGAGGCATAAACAAAGAAGTCTCAAGTAGGAGTAGAGAGGTTATTTTACTTCTTCATTTGGCACTGGTGTAACCACTGCTGGAATACTGTGTCCAGTTCTGGTACCCAAAATTCAGGAAGGATGTTGATAAATTTGAGAGGGGTCAGAGAAGAGCTATGAGAATGATTAAAGAATTAGAAAAAACAGTTACCTACCTTTCGTAACTGTTGTTCTTCGAGATGTGTTGCTCAACTCCATTCCATCCCATAGGGCCGCGCTCATGCCGCAGTATATCAGGTGCTGCCAGCCCACACCCTCTCAGTTCCTTCTTGCTGACAACTCCGAGAGAGGGGCAGGAGGGTGGGTAATGGAATGGACATAAGCAACACATCTCGAAGAACAGTTACGAAAGGTAGGTAACCATTTTTTCTTCTTCGAGTGCTTGCTCATGTCGATTCCATTCTAGGTGACTCACAAGCAGTATCAATGGAGGTGGGCTCGGAGTTCACCATCATGTAGCTTGTAGTACAGCTCTGCAAAAGGGGGGAGGGATAGCTCAGTGGTTTGAGCATTGGCCTGCTAAACCCAGGGTTGTGAGTTCAATCCTTGAGGGGGCCACTTAGGGATCTAGGGCAAAAATCAGTACTTGGTCCTGCTAGTGAAGGCAGAGGGCTGGACTCGATGACCTTTCAGGGTCCCTTCCAGCTCCATATATTATTTTTTTTTATTAAAAGCCAGCGTCGTCTCGTGCCTGCTGAGTCAGTGCGTAGTGCGACGTGAAAGTATGAACGGATGACCAGGAGGCAGCCCGACAGATCTCTTGGATTGGCACCTGCGCCAGGAAGGCTGCTGAAGACGCCTGCACGCTAGTGGAATGAGCCATCACAATCGCTGGCAGGTGCACTTTCGCCGGGTCGTAGCAGTAGTGGATGCACGCTGTGATCCAAGATGAAATTCTCCGGGCTGACACCGGGCAGCCCTTGATCCTGTCCGTGACAGCAACAAACAACTGTGTTGACTTACGGAACAGCCATGTTCTATCCACATAGAAGGCCAGTGCCCGTCTGACGTCCATTGTATGCAACCTGTGCTCCTCATCTGATGCGGGAGGCTTTGGACAGAGGACGGGCAAGTAAGTGTCCTGGCCTGTGTGGAACCGGGAAACAACCTTGGGCAGAAAAGCTGGATGCGGATGTAGCTGGACCATGTCCTTGTAGAAAACCGTATAGGGCAGCTCCGACGTGAGTGCCCTGATCTCGGACACCCGCCATGCCAATGTCATAGCGACCAAGAAGGACACCTTCCAAGAAAGGAGCAGGAAGTTAGGGGTTCAAAAGGAGGGCCAATGAGCTTCAAGAGCACCAGATTCAGGTCCCATGGGGGAACCGGGTCTCAGATATGCAGGTACAGGCACTCTAGACCTTTCAGGAATCGCACCGTCATGGGATGGCCGAAGACAGACCTGCCCTGAAGCAGAAGGTGGAATGCAGAAATGGCCGCCAGGTGCACCTTGACCAAAGACAGCGACAAGCCCTGGAGCTTTAGATGCAGCAAATAGTCCAGGATGTTCTGCAACGAGGCCACCTCAGGATGAACGCGTTTGTCGAAGGTCCAACATGCGAAGCGCTTCCACTTGGCCACATAAGTAGTCCTGGTATAAAGCTTCCTGCTGCACAGCAGGACCTGTTGGACCGCGGTGAAGTACTCTCGCTTGTCTGTGCTTAACCACAGAGCAGCCACACTGTCAGGTGCAGTGACACCAGGTTCGGGTGCAGCAGATTGCCATGGTCCTGGGATAGCAGATCCGGACGGGGAAGTAACTGCAATGGGTCAGCCACCAAAAGACTCAGCAGCATGCCGAACCAGTGCTGGCGAGGCCACGCCAGGGCAATGAGAATGACCCACATTCTGTCCTGCTTCACCTTTAGCAGGACTCTGTGGATAAGCAGCACCGGAGAAAAGGCGTACATCAGAGCTCCCGACCATGGGATCAGGAAGGCATCTGACAGGGAACCCTTGTCCCCGCCATATAGGGAGCACAACAAGTGGCACTTCCTGTTCTGCCTGGACACAAACAGGTCCACCTGGGGAATCCTCCACCGTCGGAAGATCAAGTTGACCACCTCCGGATGGAGGGACCAATCATGGCGAGAGGAGAAGGTCCTGCTGAGGCAATCTGCCAGGATGTTCCTGGTTCCAAGTAAGTGAGCGGCCACCAGGTGAATGGTGTTCTGCACACAAAGGTCCCAGAGGCCGAACGTCTCTTGACAGGGCCTGATGCCGCCCTGCCTGTTGATGTAATAACATCGCGGCCGTGTTGTCTGTGAGGACCTGCACCACCTTGCCTTTCAGGTGGGGCAAAAATGCCTGACAGGCCAAGCACACCGCTTTGAACTCCCTGACGTTGGTACAAAGAGCTAAGTCGTGCTGCATCCAGCGACCTTGGGTGCTGAGCTCGCCCACGTGGGCTCCCCAGCCCAGATCTGATGCATCCAAGACCAGGGTGAGCGACGGTGATGGGGACACAAAGGGAACTCCCCGCAGCACTGACTTAGGGTCTAGCCACCAGTTTAAGGACGAGAGGATACGGTCTGGGAACGTAGACCGTTGCTAGCCACGTCTGCAGGGGTCGCAGATGAAGCCGAGAGTGCCTGACCATGTGTGTGCATGCTGCCATGTGGCCCAGCCACGGCAGGAATGTGTGTGTCCTGGTGATCGGATATCTCCTCATGTGGGCAATGAGATCCACCATGGCCTGAAAGCATGCTTCTGGAAGGAAGGCCCTGGCCTGCGTGGAATCGAGAACTGCTATGATAAACTCTATGCACTGGACTGGCGTTAATGTGGACTTTTCTGTATTTATTAACGGACCCAGGTCATTGCAGGTGGAGCGTACCAGATTGAGCCTTTTCACACCTGTTCCAGAGACCTGCCCTTGATGAGCCAGTCATCGAGGTATGGAAAGATCAGGACCCCCCGATGTCTGAGGTAAGCCTCTACTGGCACCACACATTTCGTGGAAGCCCTGGAGGCTAGAACAGGCCAAAGGGTGGTACCATGAACTGGAAGTGGCGCCCTGCCACTATGAAATGCAGGAACCGTCTATGTCCTGGGAATATGGAGACATGGAAGTAAGCTGTTTGGGCATGTAAGGGTTAAGTAAAGACCTGGATAACCGCTAGCATGGTATTAGGGAGGAAGGCGTGGGTAGGCACCATCTCTTCGCTTGATAAAGTGCTACCCCTCTCCCCTCCCTTCTCCTTGTTAAGGATTGATAAGCCTTGCAGCTGCATAAGGAAGGTGGGGATCTAAAGGATACCTTTTTGTGTAAAGCAGTGTTATCTCCCACTCCCTTCCTTTCCCAGATCCACAAAGGAGCTCGGGGTCATGGCCCCTTCCTCCCTTCCCTGTGAATTGCTGATCAAGGAAATTTGTGGCTGCAATTATAGCAAATAAATGTATCTTCAAAGTAAAAATTGTCTGTAGAATATGCTAATACTGTAAGCAGTAATCAGGGGCAGGGATAATTATATTCAGTATATAGCTATTAATATTCATTGTATGGGCGTTCATATTACTCAATAAGGGTTTTTGTAGTAAATGTGGGTATTTACATACTAACTTAGATGAAAGAGTGTGAGGTAATTAACTCAGTGCTTACTCGACCATTGGGTCAAGGGGAACAAGTATCGCAATAAAGAAGCCTATTTACTCAAATCCGCCTCTGGGTCAGCTTGTTCTCTTCTAACATAAGCGTCCTTCAAGTCAAGAGTGGCGTACCAGTTCCCCAGATCCAGGGAAGGGATAATGGAAGCCAGGGAGACCATGCGGAATTTCAACCTGAGAGACTTGTTGAGGCCATGCAGGTCCAGGATGGGTCTGAGGCCTCCCTTGGCCTTTGGGATTAGGAAGTATTGAGAGTAGAATCCTCTTCCTTCCATGTCCCGAGGAACCGCCTCCACCACTCCCAAATGCAGGACCTTATCGACCTCCTGAACCAGGAGTTGCTCGTGAGAGGGGTCCCTGATGAGGGACAGGGAAGCAGGGAGGCGGGAAGGAGGGATATCCACAAACTACAGGGTGTAGCCCCGTGCTACTATGTACAGGACCAGCTTTCTGGCAGACTGCGGGGCATGCATGCTCAATGAGCGAAGGGTAGCCTTAGTGTTCTTCTACCCGTGTAGCCTGGCGTCTGTTTGATCGGAGAAGAGTCCAACTCCATCCAAGGGGAGATCCTGAATTGAGGCCTGCATCTCCTGGGAGAGGCCCACCGTTTGGAGCCAAGAGCTGGTGTCACATAATCACCGCCAACGCGATCAGCCTCGCTGCTGAATCCCATGCCATTTGCAGGGAGCATCTGGCTGCTGCAGTCCCTTCCTCTACCAGGGTGCCAAACTCCTGAGTCTGACCCTGAGGAAGGGAGTCCTGGAACTTCTGGAGGCTGTCCCAGAGGTTAAAATTGTATCAGCCCAGCAGGGCTTGATGGTTCGCCACCTGGAATTGTAAGCTGGCTGTTGAATAAATTTTTCTGCCAAACAAATCAAGTTTCTTGGCTTCTTTGTTCTTGGGGGTAGAGACGGAGAGGACCTGCTTGTCCTTTTCGCTGGCCACCAACACCACTAGTGAGCCTGGGGGAGGGTGGGTATACAAGTACTCAAAACCTTTGGCTGGCACAAAGTACTTCTTCTCGGCCCGTTTAGAGGTGGGTGGTCTGCCACAGAGCCTTAGCAATTTTGAGGACCCCACTGTGTACAGGTAGGGCGATCCAGGCAGACGTGGAGGCCAAGAGGACATTGAAAAGGGTGTCCTCCTGCTCCGCCATCTCCTGTACTTCCAGCCCCAAGTTCATGGCCACCCACCTGACAGGGGCTTGGTGTTCTTTAAAGTCGTCTGGGGGGCTGGCCCTGGAAGGTCCCGCAACCTCCTCGTCCAGGGAAGAGGAGGCAGCCCTGGCCGCCGGTGGAGACTCTGAGGGCTTGGCAGATACTGGAGAGGGAGGTTTGGGGGTGGGCACCAGATCCTCCGCTCCCCCCCCCCCCCCTCAGAGCAAGCTTCCGGTACCGGGCCCAGTGCTGTTGATCTCTGCTCCGACGTGGCCACTGAAGCACTCTGCAAAGGGGGCATCGTCATCACCGGAACGCCCCATGCTCCCCAATACGGCCACTGAGTTGGCCACTGGCCATGCTGCCACTGCAGTGCTGTGGAGTTGTGGTAGAGCAGTTTCCGGTGCCCAATCCCGTCGCAGAGACCAGGGCAATGGGCTGAACTGGGCCTCCACGCCAGAGGAACCACTTTCCGGCGACAAGGAAGGAGCCGTCGATGCCTGGGTCTGTTTGCTGGTCGTGGCTACCGGTGAGCGCTGACCAGGTGTAAGCGACCGATGGTTATAACGGGGAGAATGGTCCAGGTGCCAGGAGATCAGCATCACGGGGAACGGTGCCACGGAGACCGGTAACATGAGGGGGAGCGGTCCCATGGTACCAGTGACTAAGATCGACATCTAGACACAGATCGGCGAGAGGGTGAACAGCGTCAGTCATAATATGGGGAGCATCAACCCCGCACTGGGAAATAACATCTTGGCGACTGGGGGGAGAGTCTGGGCGATTGGCAGCGCACCTGTGACCTGCCACGGGATTGCTTGTCTGGCGACCTACGGCGCTCCCCTGCCCCCGGCGGGGTCTTAAGGGCTGGCTTGCCCTCTTGGGGAGCCTTAGCCTGGTCTTGCGGCACCAGAGACATTATAGGAGCAGGTGGAGACCTATGCTCTCTCTCTGTGCCTGGGCTTGGGATGATGACAGTGCAGGCAGGGTTGTGGGTCCCATACTGCTCACCAGAGTCAGTGACAGACCTTTAAGAGGGCTAAGAGCCCCAGCCGCAGAGGCACGCTCGTGCTGCTCCGGAGAAGGCTGGCAGACAGGCACGGTCCCTTTACCGGATGACCATTGGGCCTTCTTGCTTGGTGATGGTGAGCGCTTCTTTGCCTCCTTCTTCGGCACCGGCGCTGAGAGGAGTCGGGCGCTGGTGGCACACTGCGCACAGAGGCCGAAGTACTCGGTGCGGCCTGCGTAGAGGGCTCGGAAGCCGGGTGGCAAGCAGACTCCATCAGGAGGGCCCTGTGGCGAATGACCCTCTCCTTCTGGGTGCAAGGCCGAAGTTCTTACAGATCCGGCAACTCTCCTTGATGTGTGATTCCCCCAAGCACTTAAGGCGGCTGTCTTGGGGGCACAGGCGACTAGTAACTGCTGATAGTAAAGGGGCACAATTTAAAGGTTATGGTGGTACTGCATTGCCCCATACATGGTGCTTGCAGCATGGCTCAAATTTAGCCCTAACAGACCTTACAGGGACACTGTGGCCTGGTCTACACTACGAGTTTAGGTCGACTTTAGCAGCGTTAAATCGACTTAAGCCTGGACACGTTTACACTACGAAGCCCTTTCTGTCGACTTAAAGGGCCCTTTAAACCGGTTTCCTAACACCACCTCGACAAGGGGATTAGCGATAAAATCGACCTTAGGGGGTCGGAATTGGGCTAGTGTGGACGGAATTCGACATTACTGGCCTCCGGGAGCTATCCCACAGTGCTTCATTGTGACCGCTCTGGACAGCACTCTCATCTCAGATGCACTGGCCAGGTAGACAGGAAAAGCCCCGCGAACGTTTGAATTTCATTTCCTGTTTGCTCAGCGTGGAGAGCACAGGTGACCATGCAGAGCCCATCAGCACAGGTAACCGTGATGGAGTCCCAGTCCCAGTCCCAGGATCGCAGAAGAGCTCCAGCCTGGACCGAACGGGAGGTACAGGATCTGATCGCCATCTGGGGAGATGAAGCAGTGCTCGCCGAACTCCGAAACAGTAAAAGAAACGGCAAAACATTAGAAAAGATCTCCAAGGCCATGAAGGACAGAGGCCATAACAGGGACGCGCGGCAGTGCCGCGTGAAAATTAAGGAGCTAAGGCAAGCCTACCACAAAGTCAGAGACGCAAACGGAAGGTCCGGGGCAGAGCCGCAAACATGCCGCTACTACGCGGAGCTGCATGCCATTCTAGGGGGTGCAGCCACCACTAGCCCAAGCGTGTTCTATGAGTCCCTCTCTGCAAACGGGGAAGCGGGTTCGGCGGACGAGGAAGATGAGGATGGAGAGAACATAGATAGCTCACAGCAGCAAGGAAGCGGAGAAACCAGTTACCCCAACAGCCAGGATATGTTTGTCACCCTGGACCTGGAAACAGTAACCCCCGAACTGACCCAAGACCCTGAGGGCACACAGGGGACCTCTGGTGAGTGTACCTTTGTAAATATTACACATGGCTTAAAAACAAGCGTGTTTAATGATTAATGATTAATTTGCCCTGGCAATCGCGGCCAGTACAGCTACTGGAAAAGTCTGTTAACGTGTATGGGGATGGAGCGGAAATCCTCCAGGGACATCTCTAGAAAGCTCTCCTTCATGTAATCCCAAAGCCTTTGCAAAAGGTTTCTGGGGAGGGCTGCCTTATCCCGTCCGCCATGGTAGGACACTTTACCACGCCAGGCCAGTAGCACGTAGTCTGGAATCATTGCATAACAAAGCATGGCAGCGTATGGTCCCGGTGTTTGCTGGCATGCAGACAACATCCATTCCTTATCACTCTTTGTTATCCTCAGGAGAGTGATATCATTCACGGTCACCTGGTTAAAATGGGGCAATTTTATTAAGGGGACATTCAGAGGTGCCCCTTCCTGGTCTGCTGAACAGAAATATTCCCCGCTGTTAACCACGCGGTGGGGGGGAGGGTTGAAGTGACCATCCCAGAGAATTGGGTGTGAGGGGGAGGGGAGTTAGTTGGGTTTGTGCTGCATGTTAAACCTGAAATCGCAGCCCCTCCTTTTACATTGCAAACCCATTTTAAATGGCACGGGTGCTTGGTATGGGAAATGAGGGCAGAACTGTTTGAAACCATCCCCACATGTTAAGAAGGTTAAAAAAGCCCAAAGACTATATGTCTTACCATGGCTGCCTGCAAGCTGAAATCTGTGTCCTGGCACTGCGTGAGTGATCTCTCACACCAAACCAGGAGACTCTCAATATAAGAGGAAAAATGCGACCTTGTAACGAAAGCACATGTGCTGTGTGATGTTGTGAACAGCAAAATCTAACGTGAAAGAGTCTACCCATTGTTCTCTAAAATGTATCTTTTTTAACAACCTCTCCCTTCTCCACCAGCTGCAAATCTTACTCCTTCGCAGAGGCTAGTGAATATTCGAAGAAGGAAGCGAAGGACGCGTGACGAAATGTTTACTGAACTTCAGACTGCCTCCCACGCTGACAGAGCACAGCTGAATGCGTGGAGGCAGTCAATGACTGATTTTAAAAAAGCCCAATATGAGCGAGAGGAGAGGTGGCGTGCTGAATCGCGGGCTGAAGAGGAGAAGTTGCGTGCTGAAACGCGGGCTGAAGAGGAGAGGTGGCGTCAACTTGTAATCAGAAAGCAAGAGTCGATGCTCCGGCTGCTGGAGCATCAAAGTGATATGCTCCTGCGTATGGTTGAGCTGCAGGAAAGGCAGCAGGAGCAGAGACCGCCGCTACAGCCCCTCTGTAACCAGCAGCCATCCTCCCCAAGTCCCATTGCCTCCTCACCCAGACGCCCAAGAACACGGTGGGGGGGCCTTCGGCCACCCACTCACTCCACCCTAGATGATTTCCATAGCAATAAGTTTTAAAGTTTTAAATTGGAGTGTGTCCTTTTCCTTCCCTCCTCCCCCACCCATCCCGGGCTACCTTTCCAATTATCCCCCTAGTTGTGTGCTGAATTAATAAAGAATGCATGAATGTGAAGCAACAATGACTTTATTGCCTCTGCAAGTGGTGCTCGAAGGGGGGAGGGTAGTGGGGGAGGGTGGGGTGGTTGGTTTGCAGGGAAGTAGAGTTAACAGGGTGGTGGGGGAGGGGCAGAGGGTTCATCAAGGAGCAACAAACAGAAGTTTCACTCCGTAGCCTGGCCAGTCACAAAACTGGTTTTCAACGCTTCTCTGATGCGCACCGCGCCCTGCTGTGCTCCTCTAACCGCCCTGGTGTCTGGCTGCGCGTAATCAGCGGCCAGGCGATTTGCCTCAACCTCCCACCCCGCCATAAATGTCTCCCCCTTACTTTCACATATATTGTGGAGCGCACAGCAAGTAGCAATAACAATGGGGAGATTCTTTTCGCTAAGGTCTGAGCGAGTCAGTAAGCTGCGCCAGCGCGCTTTTAAACGGCCAAATGCACATTCCACCACCATTCGGCACTTGCTCAGCCTGTAGTTGAACAGGTCCTGACTGCTGTCCAGGCTGCCTGTGTATGGCTTCATGAGCCATGGCATTAAGGGGTAGGCTGGGTCCCCAAGGATCACGATAGGCATTTCAACATCCCCAACTGTTATTTTCTGGTCTGGGAAGAAAGTCCCTTCCTCCAGCTTTCGAAACAGAAGAGACTGCCTGAAGACGCGAGCATCATGTACTCTTCCCGGCCAGCCCACGTTGATGTCGGTGAAACGTCCCTTGTGATCCACCAGGGCTTGCAGCAGCATTGAAAAGTACCCCTTGCGGTTTATGTAGTCGGTGGCTTGGTGCGCCGGTGCCAAGATAGGGATATGGGTTCCGTCTATCGCCCCACCACAGTTTGGGAATCCCATTGCAGCAAAGCCATCCACTATGGTCTGCACGTTTCCCAGAGTCACTACCCTTGATATCACCAGGTCTCTCATTGCCCTGGCAACTTGGATCACAGCAGCCCCCACAGTAGATTTGCCCACTCCAAATTGATTCCCGACTGACCGGTAGCTGTCTGGCGTTGCAAGCTTCCACAGGGCTATCGCCACTCGCTTCTCCACTGTGAGGGCTGCTCTCATCCTGGTATTCTGGCGCTTCAGGGCAGGGGAAAGCAAGTCACAAAGTTCCATGAAAGTGCCCTTACGCATGCGAAAGTTTCGCAGCCACTGGGCATCGTCCCAGACCTGCAACACGATGCGGTCCCACCACTCTGTGCTTGTTTCCCGGGCCCAGAATCGGCGGTCCACGGCATGAACCTGCCCCAGTAACACCAAGATTTCCACATTGCTGGGGCCTGTGCCTTGTGAGAGGTCCATGTCAATTTCCTCATCACTATCGTCGCCGCGCTGCAATCGCCTCCTCCTCAGCTGGTCCTGGTTTGGCTTTGGCATGTCCAGGAGGCTCTGCATGTTTTCCAGGACAATGCGCGTGGTGTTCATAGTGCTCAGAATTGCCGCGGTGATCTGAGCGGGCTCCATGATCCCAGTGCTGGCTATGGCGTCTGGTCTGAAAAAAGGCGCGAAAGTAGTATCTGACGGACCAGGGGAAGAAGGGAGGGAGGGAGAGAGGGAGGGAGGGGCGAGTGACACCGCGTACAGGTACAGGGAATTAAAATCAAGAAAGGTGGCTTTGCATCAGGGAGAAACACAAACAACTGTCACACAGAATGCCCCCCCCCCCAAAGATTGAACTCAAAAGCCTGGGTTTAGCAGGAGGGAGGGGGGAAGCAAATGAATGGAGAATAAATCTATTTTTTACATCTTAAGACGACGGCGCAGCATGACTGATAGCCCTTGGCATTTTCTGGGTGCTTGGCAGCAAATACTGGGCGCTTGGCAGTAAGCCTTCAGGTCTATTGCACGATCTGATGCCCACTGCAGTATGACAACGATGGATACCAGTCGTAATATACTATCTTCTGCCCAAAAGGCAAGGGGTTGCTGCTGTATAGCAATGTTGCCCCATCCTGCGAATAATACATCTGATAACCATCATCATCAAGGCAAGGGGGCTGGTGCAATGCAGCCCCACGGCTGCCAGCCCCATGTCTGCCAGCACCCAGATAGCCCTCGGCCTCTTCTGGGTGCTTAGCAGACAATATTGGGCACTTGGCAGAAAATAGCATACTACGACTGATAACCATCATTGTCTGCCCGGGTGCCCATGATCGACAGCCACTGCAGTACGATGACGACGGTTACCAGTTGTAATATACCATCTTCTACCAAAAGGCAAGGGGCTGGTGCAATGCAGCCCTACGGCTGCCAGCCCCACAGCTGCCAGCACCCAGATCGCCAATGAAGGCTACCAGTCATGCTGCACCGTCTACCGCCAAAAGGCAGTAAGCTGCTGCTGCTGTTTAGCAATGCAGTCCCACGTTTGCCGGCACCCGGAAGAGATATGGTGACGGTGAGCTGAGCTGAGCGGGCTCAATGCTTGGCGTGGTATGTTGTCTGCACAGGTAACCCAGGTAAAAAGGCGCGAATCTATTGTCTGCCGTTGCTGTGACGGCGGGGGAGGGGCCTGACGCAATGTACCCAGAACCCCTCGCGGCACTGCTTTGCATCATCCGGGCATTGCGATCTCAACCCATAATTCCAATGGGCGCCGGAGGCTCCGGGAACTGTGGGATAGGTACCATAGTGCAATGCGCCGGAAGTCGACGCTAGCCTCGGTACTGTGGACGCGGTCCGCCGACTTCATGCACTTAGAGCATTTTAGGTGGGGACACACACAATCGGCTGCATACAACCGGTTTCTATAAAACCGGCTTCTATAAATCCGACCTAATTCTGTAGTGTAGACATAGCCTGTGAAACTGACTATACACAAATACAATATATATTCAGTACATAAAATAAACAAACTGAAAAAAAAGTAGAGGAGACTCTCCACCACACACACACCCTAATCTCTTTTGGTTTTCGTAATCTTACTTGTTGTAGTAAGAGGAGGCCCTGAGACATAAACCCTTGTATCAGAGGCCCGGTATGAGGCCTAAGGCCTGAACTAAAGTAATGGTCAAGACTTTGCTAACATAAAGCAAAGTTAAGCTGTGAGCCAGAGGCAGGCGCTGCTCACAGAAGCTGGAAAGGAAAGGGCTGATGCTGCAAAAAGATACATACCTAAAAGGTACTGGACACTAGACATCAGAACATTCGGATACTTGCACATTCCACACAGATAACAAGGAACAGGCTGACCCATCCCAATGACAGGGCCAAAAGGGTAATATGATGGATAGAGTTGTTTTGTTCAAACCAACATGTACAAGGTGAAAGGCGGCACCTTACTACGTAAAGGGGTTGTACCTAGCTACGTAGAGGGGTTGCACCTCAATACGTCAGGAGTGATGTGTAATCTGTTTGTACCTGTGTATAAGAATGCATCCCTGAGTGGATATCTTTGTCCAGCCTAGGGGGCAGTGGAAAGTCCCACCACTGACTGAGCTGAGTCCATTGTCAAGGGAGCACATATGTACTGGCTAGCTGCACCCTAGCAGCACCCTGGACTTCGTTTGCCACGGAAAGCTGGAGACTGTGTATCTCTAAAGGCAATAAACCTGGCCGACGTGCCTTCGTACCTTACTAGAGTCTGTGGTCATTGGGGGTTCTTTTGGGATATGCTGTGTCAGCTATCTGCGCAGAGCTCGGGCAACACACAGAGGGAACACACGCACGCAGCCGATTGATATCAACATTGAACAGAGCAGAGCACCGCACCGGGAGCATCTGACAACACTTGTTAGCTTGTCACTATAGTAGGTACAAAGTTTTCAGACAGAAATGTGATTTTCAAGTTGACATTGTGCCTTGAGCCGTGATCCTACATTTCTGCCCACATGGAGAGGAATGCAGGACTCCTAGACCTGTAGGGAATTCCAGACTGACTGTCACAGGCCTGGTGTAAAGCAGAACTTGGATGGTGGCCATCTTAATAAAAAATGTAAGCACTTTTGCAACCCTGCTTTCAGGAAATATTACTCTACAGCCAACCTTAGCTCTTTCAAATATACTGGAAACTTGACAAATCATTATCGATCAAGCAGTCTGTGCTCCAGAAAGACCGCAAGAGAAAGTATGTTTCCAGAATCACTGCAAGTGGTCTGGTCCATACACAAGCCGGGGACACAAAAGTAATGTATTCCTGTCTCTCCCTATTTGGGAAATTGTGTTCTCCCTGAGATATAGAAACACCTAAAAAGAGCATCTGGTGGAAAAATGTCTGCAGAGATACTCCCTGCTGTTAATAGGAGGAGGAATTTGTATGGTTTATTTTTAAGTTGGACCAATTACCACATATTTGTACCCCTATAACAGATGCTTTGACAAGAGCAAAATAAAGCTGACAGGCATTCATGGAACACCACCCTGGACTGGAAAATTATTCTATAGAGCTCCTGAGATCAAACAAGACACTCGGAGGTTCTGCTGAGCTCAGGCCTGAAGGAACTCTCATGTTCAGTCTATCCTCCTGTTAATTGGAAGGGATAGCTAGATGCACAAGGGAACTCAAGCGCATGGAACTGTTCCGTGTAGCCTAAGGAAGCTCAATGGCTCTATCATACACTGAACACAAGAGTGCATCAAACCATAGTTAAACATTATAGGGCCTCTATTTCTTCACACTGGTGGAGTGAGTCTATAATAATGAAGCTGAGGACCCATACCTTAAAAGGCTCAAAGTCAGCAACACGCTTGAACTATATAGAAAGATGTAGCCTGCTGTTAACCAGGAATATCCCATTAACTCCTAAGTTTTTGACTTGTAATAAAAGGAATATTTCATTTGCAGAAAAAGTAAAAATAAACTGAATAATGAGGCAGCTGGTAACATACAATTAAATGCAGCACTGTAGTGCACTATTAGTAATCCACAAAATAAAGGCATATTTACCCACCTTTTCTGACCCTGCATCCAGCATTCAGTAATATAAACTGTGCAACTCAGGATTTATTGTGAAGACGGCAGTTTAACAAGATGAACAACAGATGCTGCTTAGTTTACTGAGATTTTTTTTTTAATTTTGTTTTGCTTTATTTTTAATACATAATTTGGTTAGAGAATTCATATTGCATAGGGTTAATTTAATGGCTATTTTAATGGTTATATATAACTGAACACCCTCAATTTTAAATCTAGATGAATCAAAAAATCTGTCATACTTGTTTCTAATAACAGGAACACCGAGATACAGGAATTGCCAAATTACAAGACTGGATCAGACTAGCGGTCAACCTAGTCCAGTATTCTGTCATCAACAGGAACCAGTACCAGATGCTTCAGAACAAGGTTCAAGAAACCCTGCAGTAGTTAGCTATGGTCTAAGGTGCCCCAGGGAAAGTTTACTCCTATTCCTCAATAGTAGAGGTTAGTTTATGCCCTACAGCATGTTAAGGGTTTATATCCCGTCCAGAATTCCTGAGGGTATTTCTTTTACCGTATAATTACTATTATAACTTGGATATTCTTACTATCCATAAATGTCTAATCATTTTTGGACTCCTTCTCAGCTTCTGGCCTCAATGAGATTGCAGTGAGTTCCACACGCTAGTTTTGCATTGTGTGAAAATATAATTCCCTTTACAAGATTTGAATTTGCCTTTCTATTTAAATTTAATATCCCCTTGTTCTCACAATATGAGACAGGGTCAACAGAAGTTCCCAATCTATCTTCTCTGTACCAGTCATTGTTTTCTACACATTTATCGGTCCTCTCTCATTCATCTCAGCTAGGATTTTCAAAGGAGCCTAGGAAAGTTAGACACTGAAATCCCATTGAAATTCAATGGGAGTTGGGCACCTAACTCCTGGGGCTCTTCTAAAACTCCTAGCACGTCTCTCTGGTAAACATGCCAGTCTTTTCAGTATCTTTACATATGACAGCTTATCCATGCCTCGGATCAATCTCAGCACCCATGCCTGAACTCCCTCTATTTCTGCTTTATCCTCCGATCCGATCTGCGCATAGTATTCCAGATGAGGGCGTACCATTGGTTTATACATTGGCATTATTTTACTCTCCAGTTAGTCTCCATTCCATATGTATCCTAACATTTTGTTTGCTTTTTAACCCATGTGGCTGCACAGTGCATGGAGGTCTTCCTTTAGCTAGCTGCAGTAATGTTCTGCTCTTTTTCTTGTTGATACAGAATTCACTTAGGTATATGACTAGATGAAATTACTTCATGAATTATTAAAAAAAATCTTTGGTATAAAGCTTGGTTAAAATATGGGTGTTTAAATACATATTAGATCAAAATGTGATAGTTAGTGTACCTACTTTATACAATTTAATTGAGTTGTGGTAAGGGCACTTAAGTGTAGTTATGAACTAGCAGGCAAAGCAGCTACTTCTCTCAGGAGAAACCTTGGTGTGCTGCAGTGAAAGAGGAAGACAGCAGAGTCTTCTTCATGGCTTCTCCTAAAGATTTTACTCATAAGAACATAAGAACGGCCATACTGGGTCAGACCAAAGATCCATCAAGCCCAGTATCCTGTCTTCCGACAGTGGCCAATGGCAGGTGCCCCAAAGGGAATGAACAGAACAGGTTATCATCAAGTGAGCCATCTCCTGTCACCCAATCCCAGCTTCTGGCAAACAGAGGCTAGGACATTCCTGCCCATCCTGGCTAATAGCCATTGATGGACCTACCTTCCATGAATCCATCTAGCTCCCTTTTGAACCCCGTTATAGTACTGGCCTTCACACCACCCTCTGGCAAGGAGTTCCAGAGGTTTGACAGTGCGTTGCGTGAAAAAATATTTTCTTGTGTTTGTTTTAAACCTGCTACCTATTAATTTCATTTGGTGGCCTCTTGTTCTTGTATTATGAGAAGGAGTAAAAAACTCTTCCTTATTTACTTTCTCAATACCACTCATGATTTTATAGACCTCTGTCATATCCACCCTTAGTCGCCTCTTTTCAAGCTGAAAAGTCCCAGTCTTATTAATCTCTCCTCATACGGAAGCCATTCTATACCCCTAATAATTTTTGTTGCCCTTTTCTAATTCCTATATATCTTTTTTGAGATGAGGCGACCACATCTGCACGCAGTGTTCAAGGTGTGGGCGTACCATGGATTTATACTGAGGCAATATGATATTTTCTGTCTTATTATCTATCCCTTTCTTGATGATTCCCGACATTCTGTTTGCTTTTTTGACTGCCGCTGCACATTGAGTGGATGATTTTAGAGAACTATCCAAAATGACTCCAAGATCTCTCTCTTGAGTGGTAACAGCTAATTTAGACCCCATCATTGTATATGTATAGTTAGAATTATATTTTCCAATGTGCATTACTTTGCATTTTTCAACATTAAAATGTCATCTGCCATTTTGTTGCCCAGTCACCCAGTTTTGTGAGATCCTTTTGTAGCTCTTCGCAGTCTGCCTGGGACTTAACTATCTTGAGTAGTTTTGTATCATTTGCAAATTTTGCAACCTCACTGTTTAACAAATTCATAAATGATCTGGAAAAAGGAGTAAATAGGACTGGGTCCAGCACAGATCCCTGGGGGACACCACTATTTACCTCTCTCCATTCTGAAAACTGACCATTTATTCCTATCCTTGAGAGAACCAATCCATGAGAGAACCTTCCCTCTTATCCCATGACTGCTTATTTTGCTTAAGAGCCGTTGGTGAGGGACCTTGTCAAAGGCTTTCTGAAAATCTAAATACACTATATCCACTGGATCTCCTTTGTCTGCATGCTTGTTGACCCCCTCAAAAAATTCTAGTAGATTGGTGAGGCATGTTTTCCCTTTATAAACACCATGCTGACTATTTCCTAACAAATTATGTTTATCTACGTGTCTGACAGTTTTGTTCTTTACGATAGTTTCAACCAATTTGTCCGGTACTGAAGTGAGGCTTACTGGCCTGTAGTTGCCAGGGTCACCTCTGGAGCCCTTTTTAAAAATTGGCATCACATTAGCTATCCTCCAGTCATTTGGTGCAGAAGCTGATTTAAATGATAGGCTACAGATGACAGTTATTAGTCCTGCAATTTCACATTTGAGTTCCTTTAGAACTCTTGGGTGAATACCATCAGGTCCTGGAGACTTACTATTGTTCAGTTTAGCAATTTGTTCCAAAAACTCCTCTAATGACACCTCAATTTGGGACAGTTCCTCAGATCTGAAGGGCTTAGGAATAGAGGCGGCGTGACAGAGGGGAATAAAGGAGGGGGGGGGGGGTTGACATTACCGTATCCGAGGTAGAAGCCAAACTCGAACAGCTTAACGGGACTAAATCGGGGGGACCGGATGATCTTCATCCGAGAATATTAAAGGGACTGGCGCGAGAAATTGCAAGCCCGTTAGCAATAATTTTTAATGAATCTGTAAACTCGGGGGTGGTACCGTTGGACTGGAGAATAGCTAATGTGGTTCCTATTTTCAAGAAGGGGAAAAAAAGTGACCCGGGTAACTATAGGCCTGTTAGTTTAACATCTGTAATATACAAGGTCTTGGAAAAAATTTTGAAGGAGAAAGTAGTTAAGGACCTTGAGGTCAATGGCAATTGGGACAAATTACAACATGGCTTTACAAAAGGCAGATCGTGCCAAACCAACCTGATCTCCTTCTTTGAGAAAGTGACAGATTTTTTAGATAAAGGAAATGCGGTGGATCTAATATACCTCAATTTCAGTAAAGCGTTTGATACGGTACCTCATGAGGAATTATTGGTTAAATTGGAAAAGATGGGGATCGATATGAAAATCCAGAGGTGGATAAAGAACTGGTTAAAGGGGAGACTGCAGCGGGTCGTCCTGAAAGGTGAACTGTCAGGTTGGAGGGAGGTGACCAGTGGAGTTCCTCAAGGTTCGGTTTTGGATCCGATTTTATTTAATCTATTTATTACTGACCTTGGAACCGAATGTAGAAGTGGGCTGATAAAGTTTGCGGATGACACAAAGTTGGGAGGTATTGCCAATTCGGAGAAGGATCGGGATATCCTGCAGGGAGACTTGGATGACCTTGTAAACTGGAGTAATAGTAATAGGATGAAATTTAATAGTGAAAAGTGTAAGGTGATGCATTTAGGGATGACTAACAAGAATTTTAGTTATAAGCTGGGGACGCATCGGTTGGAAGTAACAGAGGAGAAGGACCTCGGAGTCCTGGTTGATCGCAGGATGACTATGAGTCGGCAGTGTGACGTGGCCGTGAAAAAAGCTAATGTGGTCTTGGGATGCATTAGGCGAGGTATTTCTAGTAGGGACAGGGAGGTGCTACTTCCGTTATACAAGGCGCTGGTGAGACCTCATTTGGAGTACTGTGTGCAGTTCTGGTCTCCCATGTTTAAAAAGGATGAACTCAAACTGGAACGGGTGCAGAGAAGGGCCACTAGGATGATCCGAGGAATGGAAAACCTTTCATATGAAAGGAGACTCGAGGAGCTTGGTTTGTTTACCCTAACCAAAAGAAGGCTGAGAGGGGATATGATTGCTCTCTTTAAATATATCAGAGGGATAAATACCAGAGAGGGAGAGGAATTATTTCAGCTCAGTACTAATGTGGACATGAGAACGAATGGATATAAACTGGCCGTCGGGAAGTTTAGGCTTGAAATTAGACGACGGTTTATAACCGTCAGAGGGGTGAAGTTCTGGAACAGCCTTCCGAGGGAAACGGTGGAGGCGAAAGATCTCTCTGGCTTTAAGATTAAGCTTGATAAGTTTATGGAGGGGATGGTTTGATGGGATAACGTGATTTTAGTCAATAGGTCTATAACGTACCATCCCAGGTAATTAATATCAATGGTCGATGCGGGTCTGGCTGGAGATTCTTGCCCGCATGCTCGGGGTTCTGCTGATCGCCATATTTGGGGTCGGGAAGGAATTTTCCTCCAGGGTAAATTGGCAAAGGCCCTGGAGGTTTTTTGCCTTCCTCCGCAGCATGGGGCAGGGGTCGCTGGCTGGAGGATTCTCTGAGACTTGAAGTCTTCAAATCATGATTTGGGGACTTCAACAGCTGAGTCAAGGGAGAGAATTATTCCAGGAGTGGGTGGGTCAGCTTTTGAGGCCTGCATCATGCGGGAGGTCAGACTAGATGATCATATTGGTCCCTTCTGACCTTAAAGTCTATGAGTCTAATCTGTCACCCAAAAAGAATGGCTCAGGTTTGGGAATCTCCCTCACATCCTCAACAGTGAAGACCGATGCAAAGAATTCATTTCGTTTCTCCGCAATGGCCTTATCATCTTTGAGTGCTCCTTTAGCATCTCGATCGTCCAGTGGTCCCACTGGTTGTTTAGCAGGCTTTCTGCTTCTGATGTATTTAAAAAAAAAATTGCTATTACTTTTGGAGTCTTTGGCTAGTTGTTCTTCAAATTCTTTTTTGGTCTTTTTAATTATATTTTTAGACTTCATTTGCCAGAGTTTATGTTCTTTACTATTTTCCACATTTTGGTTTAGGTGGAGCACATCCTTCCTGTAAAGGCTCCTCCTCTCCCAAAAGCTTCCCCAGTTCCTAATAAATCTAAACCCCTCCTCCCTACACCATCGTCTCATCCACGCATTGAGACCCTGCAGTTCTGCCTGTCTAATCTACTCCTCCATTACATGCAGAATTGGGTCCTCTGATTGAAACCATATTGTACAAACACAGCAAATAGTACTCACACAAGGAATCAATGTACCAACAATAGCTGCATTCCACATCACTACTCTACACCGCTATCTCGATATAACGCGACCCAATAGAACATGAATTCGGATATAATGCGGTAAAGCAGTGCTCTGGGGGGGTGGGGCTGCACACTCCGGTGGATCAAAGCAAGTTCAATATAACGCGGTTTCACCTATAACGTGGTAAGATTTTTTGGCTCCTGAGGACAGCATTATATCGAGGTAGAGGTGTACTTGATTTAAATAAGACTACTTGTGTAAATAACGTTGCACCTTTGTGGAAATGTTTGAAGGATTGGGCCCTAATCTGCTAATTTGGGGAGTGCCACATTATCAGTCACAAAACTCTGGAACTGCTAACTTAATCAGCACTCATTCCTGAAGCATTTCCCATAGTCTGACTTGATTCTGCCTTGCAAAACTCCACACCCGCATGGTAAATAAATTTGGGGGGGGAGGAGGGGGGGGCACAAGCAAGTAAAATATTGCTTTCATTAAAATATTGTAAATTTAGGTTAGTAGAATTTGTGTCTCCGCTGGTAAATTTTCATAACAATTTTGCAAGCATGACTCAAATGCAAAATGTATTCATAGTCAAGGAAGAATGAGTAACTTGCACCAAGTTATCTTGATATCACTGAGATGTCAGTTACTCAGTTCCATACCCTTGCATGACAATTGCTCCTAAATGTTCTACAAGTGTTGGTTGCAGATTTTTTTTAAATGCCCGAAGAGCAATAATTGTTGCCTCAAAAAAGGCAATAACCTCCAGACACACAGACCAAGACTTTATTTTCCCTTTAAATATGTGCCCCAGTTAAGCTCCGAAATACATGACCCAATTTTTCAAAAATGAAACTGATGGGTGCTTTGAAAAACTGGGCCACTTAATCCGGAACCTCAATAAGGATTTAGGGCTTTGATCCTGTTCCCATTGAGATCAACGGCAATGGTATCCTTGAGTTCAGCGATGCAAGACAATGCCATTTGTGCCTGACTTAAGCACCCATTCTTTAAAGTCTCATCCCTAATATTTTAATAAATACTTTGTCCTTCTACAGCACATTCTTACAAAGTTTCATAGACAAGTTCATCATCACATGCCCTTCCTAGCTAAGAATTATCCCCATTTTACAGATAGGGAAACTAAGGGTACGTCTACACTTATCGGAAGGTCCGGCGGCAGGCAATCGATGTTCTGGGATCGATCCCAGAAGTGCTCGCCGTCGACGCCGGTACTCCAGCTCGCCGAGAGGAGTACGCGGCATCGACGGGGGAGCCTTCCTGCCGCGTCTGGACCCGCGGTAAGTTCGGACTAAGGTACTTCGAATTCAGCTACGTTATTAACGTAGCTGAACTTGCGCACCTTAGTCCGAAGTGGGGGAGTAGTGTGGACCAGGCCTAAGGCACAGAGAAATTAAGTGACTTGCATAAAGGAAGTCTGTGGCAAAATTATAATATTTAGGTCTTATAAAGAGAAGTCAGTGTTTTAACCATAAGACCATCCTCACCCTCCTTTGAATTTCATATCAACACACAACGAAAATTTGGAGGATGCACTGTTTAAAGTGCTCACCAGCTACTAGTAGGCTGGCCCAGATCATATGAGAAGTTTGGTTTTCTTTCATGAAATCTGAGTCTGATTCTGCACTCATGCAATATTTTGAACTCAGGCCGGGCTGTATTTAAAGTAAAATACCTGCTTCCTACCCTTATGGCTTTAAAGGAATCCCGTGCATTGCTAAAAGCACATCAGGGATTTCCGTCTAGCTTATTGTGTGGCCGGAGGAACCCAGGCCAAGAAACCTCTCTCCCACAGAAATCCCCCATGGATTTTGCAGCCCCCAAACACGCCCCGCCATGGCTAGCCCCTGGCCCTGCTGCTCCCTCCCCTAGATGCCCATCCAGGCCGGTCACATGGCTCCTTCCTTGCCCCTCCCCCGCACCAGACTCCCAACCCTGGCCTATGCTGCCTCGCCACCCCACCCCTATGATCATCCCCAGTGTCCCCGGCGGCCCCCCCGTTCCTCCCCTGAGCCCTCCCATTTTGCCCCGTCACTGCAAGAAAGAAGCTCCCCTGCTTCTCTGCTCACCGGGTAGGCAGCGGCAGGCACATCGACTCCAGCAAGCTCAGGCAGGCAGGCTACTCTGGTCCAGGCACGTATCCGAGCACAGCTGGTGGGCAGGACAGGACAGGGACAGCTTCCCCCCTCTGGAATGTGCCCCCCCCAGGCGTCTGGAGAGGGGCATGTGACCATTCATGCCCCTCCCTAGCGTTGCCCTTGCATGGGGGTCACTCACAGGCATAGGCCTGCCACAAACCAAGCAGGGTTTAAACCCCGGAACTCGGGGCATGCCCCACTTGGGGGGGGATAAGTCCCCACTGGGACCTTAACTATCACAACTATGCACTTAATAACTACTTAACACTAACCAACAAAGGCCCAAAGGCACGAAGTCCAATGGAAGAATCTGCTTGCTCTTGACAAGCAAGAGAGGCACTCCGACTGATCACCAGGGGTAGGTTGAGGAACTGAGAGGGCGTGGGCCGGCAGCACCTGATATACCACGGCATGAGCGCAGCACTCTAGAGCGGGGTGGGCAAAAGTTTTGGCCTAAGGGCCGCATTGTGTTTCGTAAATTGTATGGAGGGTCGGTTAGGGGAGGGGGTCGTGGCCCAGTCCCCACCTCCTACCTGCCCCCCGCCCGGGACTCCTGCCTCATCCAACCCCCCCCCCTTCTCTGATGGCCCCTCTGAGACCCCTGCCCCATCCACACACACCCCCCGCTCCCTGTCCCCTGACTGTCCCCAGGCCCCCGCCACCCCATCCAACCCCTCCTCTCATTCCTGATGGCCCCCTGGTAGCCCTGCCCCATCCAACCACCCCTTCTCCCTGTCCCCTGACTGCCCCCAGAACCCCTGCCTGCTCCCTTCCGCCCCATCAAACTCCCCCTCCTTCCTGGCTGCCCCTCGGGACCCCTGCCCCCATTCAACTCTCTGTCCCGTCCCCCCACCCCGACCCCTATCCACACCCCCGCCCCCTAACCACCACCCCGAACTCCCCTGCTCTCTATCCAAATCCCCCCTCCCCCCCGGTCCCTGCCCCCTTACCGCACTGCCTGGAGCACCGGTGGCTGGTGGCGCTACAGCCATGCTGCCCGGCTGGAGCTGGGCCATGCTATCGCAGCCACAACACAGCACAGAGACCGGATCAGGCCGGGCTCTGCAGCTGCGCTGCCTGAGGAGCTCACAGCCCTACCACCCCCAGAGCATTGCGCTGCCGGTGAAGCGAGCGAGCTGAGGCTGCGGGGGAGGGGGGACAGCAGGGGAGGGGCCAGGAGCTTGGGGGCCGGGCCGTGGGCCAGATGTGGCCCGTGGGCCGTAGTTTGCCCACCCCTGCTCTAGAGGGAGCTACAGCCAGCCCTACGGGTACTGCTAAGGCAAAAATCTCCAATGGCCGCGCATGTGGGCGCACGCACACCTAGAATGGACTCGACATGAGCATGCCTTATAGTGACAGACTCAAAGAGCTCAATCTACTTAGCTTAACAAAGAGAAACTTAAGGGGTTACTTGATTACAGTCTGTAAGTATCTACAAAGGGAACAAATATTCAATAATGGGCTCTTCAAACTAGCAGAGAAAGGTATAACACGATCAAATGGCAGGAAGTTGAAGCTAGATAAATTCAGATTGGAAATGAGGTATACATTTTTGACAGTGAGGGACATTAACCACTGGAACAATTTACCAAGGGTTATGGAGGGTTCTCCATCACTGACAAGTTTTAAATCAAGCTCGGATGTTTTTCTAAAAGTTCTGCTCTAGGAATTATTTTGGGGAAGTTCTATGACCTGTGTTATACAGAAGGTCAGACTAGATGATCAGAATCGTCCCTTCTGGTCTTGGAATCCATGAATAAATCACATCCATTGGCTCCTGTCTTTCTTCCAGCTTGGCCGGACAATAGGTGCTTTCACACCATAGACAAGAATGTTAAGGGAGACATTAAATAGATAATGGGGGAGGGGAGAGGCATTTGCTTCATTGTTGATGCAAAGAGCCTAGATACATCCAAACAACACAGGGGCACTTGCTTATGCTCTTTGAGACTATTCACATATGGCTGTGTGTGAGCACTAAAGGGATTTTAATCTTTTTGGGTTAGGTGCGAAAATAGGCTGAGCTGTGATTTAAGCCCTTCCTTCTACTGTGCCACTACAATGGTACCCAAGAACTGCTCCAACATCTGAGGATTTACAGAATTCCTGCAGGACTGGGATCCTCAAGCCAGCCAAAGAATAGCAAATTCTCAGCAAGCTCACAGCAATCAGCCTGCCCCAGTCTCCTCTCCTACCAGCAGTATGCTACACACTCTCCTTCCAGATGTCTTCTGGCACCCACTACAGCAGTGTTTCTCAAACTGGGGTCACCGCTTGTGTAAGGAAATCCCCTGGCGGGCCGGGCCGGTTTGTTTACCTGCCCCGTCCGTAGGTCCGGCCAATCGCGACTCCCACTGGCCGCGGTTCGCTGCTCCAGGCCAATGGGAGCTGCTGGAAGCGGCGCGGGCCGAGGGACTTACTGGCCGCCGCTTCCAGCAGCCCCCATTGGCCTGCAGCGGCGAACCGCGGCCAGTGGGAGCCGCGATCGGCCAGACCTGCGGACAGGGAGGTAAACAAACCGGCCTGGCCCACCGGGGCTTTCCCTACACAAGCAGCAACCTCAGTTTGAGAAACACTGCACTACAGCATGTCCTAGATATAGATCTCCTCCTGATCAAGTCCCAGTTAATAGCTTCTACCCAACTGCCTCTTCAAACCTATCCTTCTTCCCTTCTCCCAGTAGCCTTGCCTCACCCTGTTATTTATTTCTCTGTGCTTGACTGTCTCTTCCCCACTATTCCTCTCCCACCCACTTCTCCACCTCTGCCCAGGCTTGCCCCTCCCTACCTCTGCTTTTGCAGCCCTGCAGTTCTCAGTACTCTTTTCCCCCCTCACAGCCAGGCATCCTCCTGCTTCCGGATGCTCTTCCCCTCCTTACCCAGCTGTTTGCACTGCTCTGAAACCAAGCTCCTGCTCCCAAACTAAGCTCCTGCTCCCACTACCCCACCTCTAGTTGTATCTCCTTCGTTCCTGAATTAGAAATAGCACCAGTGAAAATAAAGACACAAGAGATGCATTTGGTGGAGAGAAAGTCCGAAGATTCTGACTGTACAGGAAAATAGGAAGGGCCCGGGGACTTGGCGAGAGTATTAACTGAAATAATAATACTGCTTCTTTTCACACTGCATCGTGTCTGAAGCACCTTAGAAGCCTAGACAATGTGAATAGGTTAGTAAGAGCTGGTTTACTCCATTCTGAGATTGTAATGTAACATAAATCTTTCCATGGACAATACTTGCCTATCTCACAGGCTTTAGTCTGTCCTATACAAATCACTCAATATTTTATAGACTGGTCAAAAGCTCTCTCTAAGGTCCCTTTGTACTAGGTGAAAATAGCCCACCCATAGCCTGAATCCCCATGAAAGAGAAAAGAGGGGGGGGGAAACTGGATTAAAATTAAAATACATATTTGACCTGAGAGAACACAAATTTTAGAAAAATATGCTAAAGGGCCCTTAAATTCAATGTTTAACAATTGATTTAGAATATCCCCAGATTGCTATGCCAAGGAACTGCACAACAAAAGTGATACAAGTTCTGACAGTATAATACAATGTAATGAGCAAAGCATTAACTCAGAATTGTTTTAGTTTTGTTAGTTTAAAATGCTAAACCTTACTAGAGATGGTCCTGAAGTAGAATACCTGATCCAAATCCCATCATACTCTGGGTACGTTCAAATCTGAATCTGAACATCACATCATGGGCTCATCTCTAATAGAAACACTCTGGGTGAAATCCTGGCCACAGCAAAGTCAGTGGGGTCAGGATTTCACTCTCTACGTTACATTTCATTTCAGTAGCTGTGTTTTCTGAGTGCTTCCAGTACAACATACATAATGTGTCTTTATAGGCAAAGCTCCTGCACTCCCACATTATGTAGATGTGTCATAGAAATGTCCCATAATGTGTCTTTAAAGGCAAAACTAGAAATGTCTCTACTTCCTTCTGTCTCTGCTGGATATTTCTTTTCAAAGAATGCTCCTGCCATTCTGTGATAATATTTTATAAACAAATGCACTGTCAGTATTTATCATTTGTACATTATAAACAATAAAAGCCAAGGAACTCAGGGGAGAAAAACATTTTAACCAACTTACCTCGTAAAAGAGCCCTTCAGGGAACTGCTGAAAGCACTGGGCACACACAAAACACTGTTCATGGTACAGTTCACCATTGCTGTTAACAATCTTCTCAGCAGGTGCAAAGCCTCCTTTGCAGCGCTCACATATGGCATTTGCAAGAGCATTTGCCATATTACTGTAACAAAAAACAAACCAAAAAGAGATTGTTGATCTTCTCTAAAATGAGGAGATAAAGAAAAAGGAAACACTCAGTTCCACTGATTTAATTTCATTTCTCTTTTGAAAAGCCAACTGTCCCAATCAAACTTCCACTGACTATAATGGGAGTTGCAGCAGTCCCTTAATGAGGAAAAAGTTGTGAGATGTTTCCATTTTTTTTTTTTTTTTTTCAAAACAGCACCCTATTCTAAGAACTTTTGGTCAAAAATGTATGTTCAGGCTTGTATGAGGGGAAAAAACAGGTTATATTTTCATTCAATCAAGCACTACAAGAAAGAAAAGGAAATAAACAATTACAATGATTATGGAAGATAACAGCCAATTTCATCAGTAATTAAAGATGTTTCCCCATCTGAGATCAAAGCAAGAATATTGTTCTGAAAGTGAATATCAATTCAAAACCAATTCAAAAGATCTGAGGCATCAATAAAAAGGACAAAACATATTTAACATAACTTCTATGGCAGAAATAATCAAGAGGTAAGGAATGGTAAATGGTAAAAAGTGTTCTTTAGATTTTTCAATTTTGCAAAATGACTTGAAGATACATGGAATTTGAATCAGAGATTAGGAAAACTTCCAAATAACAATGCTTGGGTGTGCTTCTTAAAGGCATGTAGTAATAAGATTATAATGCAATATTTGCAAATACCAGAGGGACTAAACTCTATCTTTAAGGACAAATCCTCATCTGCAATAAATCAACACAGCTCCTTTGCAATCAAATGAGGAACTGCTCTAAAATTTCAAAGTCTACGCTTGATTTTTCACACTGCAAGAGGCTTTCTTGCTTAAATCTAAATTCACAAAACTTAAGCCTTTGAGACTAAGTTTTCTATTAAATACTTATCTGTAACATGGAGAATGCACAGGACAACTCTTAATTTTCACAACATCTGACAAATGTTAGCAGAACATGTTCTAGAGTGTATACAAGAACAATTTCAGGTATTTGAATTTGCTGGTCATCTGATTTGATCCAAACATTTAATCCGAAGTTTATAAACAATCTGTTTTATTCTTCAAAAATAAACAGATTTTATTGTTCAGAAAAAATCATGCTGTATCTATAGATATAAAAGGCTCAATCCCACACAAGGTGCTGAGTGCCTGTGACTCCCATTGATTTCAATAGGAGTTGGAGGATGCTCAGCACCTTGTGCAGGAACAATCTCATACAAAGTACTAGCAAGCATACATTTTATTAAATACACCGCTACCTCAATATAACGCGACTAGATATAACACGAATTCGGATATAACACGGTAAAGCAGTGCTCCGGGGGGGGGGCGGGCTGCACACTCCGGTGGATCAAAGCAAGTTCAATATAACGCGGTTTCACCTATAACACGGTAAGATTTTTTGGCTCCCGAGGACAGTGTTATATCGAGGTAGAGGTGTAGTTGAAAGCTGGTCTATTCCTTATCCTATTGTACCACATAAAAAGGCAAAGCCCTGATTAAAGAAACACTTGACTGGTTATTATTAATCTGCTGCTTTTTTCTATTCTACAGCATTTTACAGAAAAAGGTGTCTTCCAGAGATACCTTCATGAGCAAAATCCCTGACAAAGAGTATCAGACCAAGAACATTTTATTCCACAGGGGTTTCAGTCAAACACATACAAAAAGAAATGTTAAGCGCCAACAGTTGTGTTTAAGCTCTATAGCTAACTGCCTTTCTCCACAATCTATTTCCATCAAAACTATTGTGCTTTATGGAAGAGAACTGAATCGCTTCATTTGTCATACCCAATAACAAAATAAACTGGATGTGACGCCAATATTGATCACAATATAAATTGTGACCTTTCTTTAGAGCTCAACAGCTCTTGAATACTAAGAATGATAAACGAAGACTATAGCTTAGAATTCAACTTTCAGCATTAATTTAGGCAACCACATAAAATAAAGAAACTTGGAAAATGACAGCTTCTAGCAAAGCCTTATAACCCTCCTTTCTCCCAAAAATGCAAATATTTCTTCACTTTTCTTTGAGAAATATGTATTACTATAGCACTACTGATGAATATTAAATGTAGAATGGTTTTCTTTTGTTACCAATGGGATAGTTTACACATTTCCCCCATAATTTACAAAACCTAATATCAGAAGTCTCACAGAGCACATAGTATATTCAACAAATCCAATCTAATACATGTAATTGAAATAAAACCTACTGAAATTAAAGTCTGTTTTTGTTTACAGCAACTGTTGCAAGTTTTAGAAGAAATCAAAACTAGAAATTTATTGTAGGAATAGTAAGCTTTATGTTAGAGAGTGATTCAAACACATTCTATATGAAATTTCATTGGAAAAAAACAACTGCAGATTTTCAAATTATTTTACCACAGTAACATCCCAACTTGAAAAAGTGAACTTACAATCTTGCATAAAAGTCACAAAATTCTTTGTATACTTTTATGTCACTGTGCCTACGTTGTAATTTTGACACTGCTTTCTCGCCTTCATTTCCATTGGTATTATGCAGATCATGAATACCCCTGTGTGAAACTTCTTCTTCATTCTCTGGAATCATATAGGAGTGAGCTCTGCTTTGGAATTCCATATTTTCCATAATTGGAAATTCAATTAATTTAATCCTTATTTTAAAAAAATCAACTGCTATTGTGCAAAGAAGCTGCAGACAATAAAGTTGGGAGACACAATGTGCAGGACTTCCCCTTGTTCCCAGCAAAGTGATTAACTTCCACAGTTTCACATCAGTTAGAAGGCTTGCCGAGCCCTCTGCTAGAGTTTCAAGTTAAAAGTTCACCAGCAGAGGAGTTAGAATGATATGCTGTGATTTGCTAAGATCCATTGGAACACATTCCATTACAAGGTTGTAATACAAACTTGGGCAGTACATACAGTCTTCACTATCTATTGCTGATAATAAGAATTCCATTCAGACACAGAAGAGCTATTTTATGATAAGCATATATGACAACATATTCACTGTCAAACTTATTAATAGTTACTATTTACTGGGGAAAATGATTCCAATAATACTGTATCATGAACACACCAAGGAAAGTATTCTGTATCATTACATACAGATTGCTTTAAAGTTCTGTTAGCCTAGATTGTAAAATTAGTCTTTTACAATGTGTGCTCCTTATGTATCTTCTCGGTCAAATGTGCTGAGTTTATTGGTAAACATTTTTCTTTCTGCCAGCATTGCAAAGAAGATATAGCTACAAGTGGATCGGTTATTTTCTATTTTGTCTCACACATCATTAGCTGAACTGCCAAATAAGTTCTAGTTGCTGATGTAAGAAGCAGAAACAAATAATCTTGATTTTAAGTCACCAGGTTGTGTTTACAGCACTGCACTGACAGATAAATCCCATATAGATCTGAAAGCTGAATGAATTTAATATGGCTATTAGGGAAGTGGGGGGGAGCAGATTATAAGGATGTCAATTGTCCTATCATCACAATGATGATGACTTCTGATGCTGACTATATACCATTTGTTCATATGGATTTTATTATACAGTAATTATTTTAATGCAACATTCAATTTGATACGAGTCCCCGCACTCCAACTGCAGATTTCTTAGTAGTAGAAGTTGTCCTATCCCAGGAGATTAAGTACCTTTACTCTTTCTGGAAGGAAAAAAAGTCTGGATTTGCAGGCAATAGTTATACTCCTTTGTCACATTTTAGTCAGCTACGATAGGCCCAGCCTCTGACAGCTTAGGACTTCAAACCAAAATGGATTTTTGAAAGTTCTTTCAAGTAACTGACAACTCACGTTCAACTCAGTCTTAGTAGCAACTGATTACAAAAATGAATAGTAAACCATATGTATTTTGCCTTTTCTGCAAGAGGGTTTCAGTATCCAGAGAATTTGCTTGTTAGAGGGAAGTCTGAGAAAGTGAGGAAGGAGAACAGGGGGAAGGAAGTGCGAACAAATATACAGTTTAGGAACAGCAAGCAACACAGGGGTCTTACAAAACCCCCTGACAAAAATCAAGGGAATTCCATTCAAATCTTTCATTTTTAATAAACACCAGTGTCTTTGAAAAGAAAAAGAAGAATCCATTCCAAAGGACCTGTTTGCATTACAATTTTTAAACAAATTTGAAAGTGTTTTCTGGCATGGTTGGCTCTAAATATGATTTGAATCCACACACAATATGATTAAAAAGTCTGTCACCCTTGGCAGAGGCCTAGGCTAGCACATTGTACCCAGTTCAGCAGGTTACGCTATTTTGCAGATTTGCACAGAAAACTCTCTTAGCACATGGTTAGGTAGCATGGGAGGTTCAGATGCACAAACATAGCTATGATATCAGAGAAGATGCTGTGTGGACACAAACTGAATCATGTCACTTGTACCCGGTTAAGCTGACTGTGCATCTAACCAATCACAAAAATCACACTTAAAAATGTAGTGTGGACAGGGCTATTGTCCCATCACCTTAAACTTTGTTTACTGATATTTGACAAGCAAACATTTTTTTCCTCCTTTTTTTCACTGTAATTTTGAAGTAGAATATGTAGCATGTGTATGAGAGGAGATAAAATTTGTAATTGTTTCTTTGGAGCTATTGTGATATAAAAGAATACTTAAAAAATATGTTTTAGAGTCATGGTACTCTGATTCAACTAACAGTGCTGCTATCACAGTAATATTAATGTGTTCAGTATCCCTCCTACCCTGATACTGGTGCTCAGTGCTAGTATCGGAGGCTGCGTACATACTAGAATACGATGTACCTGCTGACAGCAATGCTGTGTCTGTCACAGTGAACGTTCTAGCATAGATAGGGCTGCGGCTGTAGCACTATGCCCTGGTCAGAGGATAGATTCAGAACATGGTGCTGGAAAAATTGGGAGCCCTGACTACGTAGCACTTGCACTGCTCCTGCGTAATCTCTATCATTGGAGATTTTTAACAGCAGGTTAGACAAACACCTGTCTGGGATGGTCTAGAGAATACTAGTCCTGCCATGAGTGCAGTGGACTGGACAAGATGACCTCTCAAGGTCCCTTCCAATCCTACGATTCTACTGCTGCACCAGTGATGAACAACAGGCACTGTAGGTATAGCAGTGGAGATGTAGCCACTGTTATGTTCCTTGTCCTCTTCCATATTAGCTCTATTGGAAATGCAGGATCAAAACGAATACAGTTCTATAGTAATATTACAACAGCAGTTTACATAGAGAGGTGATCTGGTTCTCACTTGGGGCTCTTTTCTTAGTTTAAGGTTTATATTTTAGATTGGCAGAGTTAAAAGAGCATAAATGCAACCTCCTTTAAAAAAATGTTCCCCTAAAACCTTAAAACAAAAATTGGAATTTGAAACCCGCTCTCTACATGTAATGTGCTGCTGCTCTCTACCCTAGTATCACTATTCTTTTATTAATCTTCTCCCATATACCTGGGAGCGCTCTTCTCAAGGTGGAATTGTCATGTGACTTCCCAATGACACCTTAGTTGACCCAAAAAAGGTCAATGTAAACTCAAAAATAGATACATATGTCCAATGTTTGTGCTGGTAGTCAGCTAGTGCAGCACCTTCTGTTTAAATGATTTAAACGTTGCTCCAATTTAGAGAAATGTATTTAGGAGTTTTGATAGATGTATTCATTACTATTTTGTAAAAACACAAAATACTTTTTTGTATTCTAGATGCTTTGACAGTTCCTGTCCTTTTCACTCAATGACAGAGTGCTGTTTTGGCATTTAAAAACTGAGTGTTGATGGTTGTCAAAACTCTAGCCCCATAGCTGCAGTCTAATCATGTCAATTCCTCCAGCTGCTGCAGGATGAACTAAGGAGTTCAAGAGGAGCACGAAGTCAACATGCCAAAAATCCTAATGAAACAATAAAGTTACCACACATTTTTGATGGCCAATTTTTGAGTCTTAATATCTCAGTAAGTCATTATTTTGAAAGCAGCAAAAAAAGAAAAATGACAGGCTGTTGTGGATTAATCACTTGCTAGAACAGTTCAGTGGTTTGAGCATTGGCCTGCTAAACCCAGGGTGGTGAGTTCAATCCTTGAGGGGGCTATTTAGGGATATGGGGCAAAAATCTGTTGGATGATTTAATTGGGGATTGGTCCTACTTTGAGCGGGGGGTTGGACTAGATGATCTCCGAGGTCCCTTCCAACCCTGATATTCTATGAACTAGTTTTTATGTCTTAAATGGGCAAAACCTCTTGGGCCAGATTCTGTTCTTACATATACCAGTGTCACTCCATTTCAATGCAACTCCCCTGTACATCTATGCTCTCATTTCCATGCTCCCCTTCCTGATGCCTAAGCTTTTCCCAATCTTTTTACCGTACTGTTTCCTTCATCCCTTTCCCCAGTCTTAGATTTGTGACTTCTAATTTGCTCCACCCAAGCCTCCTCTTCTTGCAAGTCCTTTTTCAAAAATACCACTTCTGGGGGGGGGGGGGGGGAGGAGGAGGGGGAGAGAATTATCAACTCTTTGCCCATTTTCTTCAGTTGTCCTGTGTATTCTTATTTGTCTTTTCTTGTTTAGATAGCTAGCAGTGCCAAGCATCCTCTAGGTTGCTCTCAGGGGGCTGCCATAAATTGAGGACCCCAGAGGCTCCTCTAATTTATGCTGTGGCACTTTTCAGCTCCTGCAGCAGTCTAGAATCCCAAGAGAGCAAAGGTGGCTTTCTCGCCTTTTGTGCTGTGCCAAGAGGCGCAGTACAGAATCTCAACCCGCCTCTTCTTATCTGTGGTGTAAAACACTGTGCAAACTTCTGATGCCACAGAAATGTTTTGTAATAATAATGAAAGGGCACCCTGAGTTGCATATCAAAAGTTTTCATGGCACGTTAGCCATGTGGCTCCTGTTGTCCTCATTAGGAGTGGTACAGCTAAAAAAAGTTGTGTTTACCTCAAGATCTGAGTCCACAAAGGCTGTTTTAATCTTGTTGGCTGGTTTGAGGGCCAGATTCCTTAAAGTGATATGACTACTAATGTTAAATAAATACAAGGAGCCTGATTCTGAACTTCTACCAGTTTACACTGCTATGAGTCAGAAGTGACACTGGTTACAATGGAGAGAGACTGATATAAGTAAGAATCTTACTTGGGAATCTGGCCCCAAAAGATTTTGACCATTTACAGGGATTTTTGTGCTTTTAAAACACAAACGCTAGGCAAGGGATTAATCCACAACAGATGAGGGACCTGCATTCGATATGGCACGAGACAGGACCCCAATCGTGGGATTCTAAGATGAACCTTCTGAAAAATCAGATTCATAATGAGGATAGAGATACAACCCCAACTGTAATGTCACATAAGGTGGATGATACCATATAAGATGTTTTAATTAACAGAAGCTGTAATGTTTGTCTTTTGTCTAGTGAGTATTAAAACCAGGCTGAATATTTTGGGTATCTGTCTTAGATCAAAGGGGGGGACTTTTATAGAGAAAGTTCAGCAGGACTTGCTGCTCATAGAACATTTTACTTCATTCCACAAATAGATGTGCAGAACAGTCACAACTCCAAACTAGGTGCTTGGCAATAACAGCTGCCATTGGTAACTTAATTGCACTACAGTGAAATAATGTTGTCTGCCTCATCTGAAAGGCTGCTGTGTCACTGCTGACCTCCTGAAAGCAAAGCAGCTACATTCCCTGTAAAAGGTCAAGTTATTGCAGAGCAGGATAAAAACTCACAGCACAATCCTCCCCCTCCATAACCGCGACACACAAAAGGATGATTTAATTTTAAATAAATTAATCAGTAGCCTTTGTGCAAGGTTACACAACAGCAGCCTTTGTGCAATGGAACACACACAAATATACAGTCAGTAGTTAGAAAAAAGTCGTTCAATTTCCTCTTGCTATTAAATATACATGGCTTTCCAGGACACTGCATAAAATTCTACACTGACTTTTTTTTTAAAGTGCTGAATTGGCTCCTCCTCATCATCATTAAACTTAAAATTTAATATGGTCTTAAGTGACCAAAATATTAGTTTTTGTAATTGTTGGGCAAGTGTTCCCTAAATCAAATGGTTCTTACAAATTAATTTGAAGAAAGGAGTAATTCTTCTTTTTCCAGTTTTTTAATTGTAAATTATGGATGGGATTTTCAAAAGTCCTCAACACTGGCCTAACTCTGCTCCCATTTAAGATGATGAGAAAATACCCACTGACTTCAACATGATCAGAATTAGGTCAAAGTTGAGTGTTTCTGAAAACTGTAGTGATGTTTTCACACAGAATTATCTATAGGATAGATGACAGACAGCCTTTATAACATAATTCGGTATAAACTTATGCCAGTGTAAACAAATGTGCTTGGTATCTGCTACTACAGAGAATTCATTTTCCATTTCTTTACTGGAAAGTGAATATTACAGGAATTTGATAAGAGGCATCTTCCCACAAGGATCTTTATAGATCATAATAATCAGTGAAAGTAATCTTAAAGTAGAATTTGTGGGAGAGAAAAGAGATATTTCAACAATACTTTTTTAGAAGATGTTTCAGAAAGTGTTGTATTTTCTTTTGCTGATGAAAAAAGTTTTCTAGCGAATCCCTGCTTTGTGTGAAATATATAGAACATGGGTAATTTTTCTCTTTACGTCCTTCTTTAAGTTACCTTCGATTACATTCCTTTTCCTCCCACCACTGCCCCCCATCCAGCTATTCCTGAATACCTTTAGGCCAGCACTCCAAAAATATACCACAACATAACAGAAGTACTTTAGCACCTTTGCAGTGAGACATTGCATGAAATAGCTTATCCATAAAATAGGCACCCTACACTTACTTGGCTGTGCTGCAAGAACTCATGCTATATTCAACTCTTGTATGTCAGTAAATTTTTAAGCAGTTATATATACACTAGTGCTTTTTATAGAAAAACATTAGAATCCATTTGTAATTTAAATTTTACAGTGTGAACTATAAAAAGTGTCAGGTATTGGACACCTATTGCTAGACACATACGTATTATTGACTCAGAGAAGAAGCGAGGTCCTACAGTTGACTGGATAGCATTTTCTCTTTGTGTGTGCCTGTTTGTAACAACGTTTGAGCACCGCATCTGATCAAAACCAAAATTTCAGGAAACGCTCAAGGCAATAATAGGCAGATCCCTATTGATTTTGGGTAAAAGTGGAAAACTGGAAGCAGGAAATGGGAAACATATAGGGTAAGTCTACAATTAAAAACCCGGGACTGGCCAGTGCCAGCTGATTTGGGCTCACAGGGCTCAGGCTAAGGGGCTGTTTAACTGAGGTGTAGATATTCTGGCTCAGGCTAGAGCCTGGGCTCTAAGAGCCTGCAAGGTGAGCCCCAGAGCTGAGGCTGCAGCCCAAGCCTGAGCATCTACACCACAATTAAACAGCCCCATAGCCTGAGTCAGCTGACACAGGCCAGCTGTGGGTGTCTAACTGCAGTGTAGACATAGCCCTAGAGCTCCCTGCATCTAATTAGCAGACTCAGCAGCTTCAACCAGGCCTGTAAAGGTATGTTCTGACCTTTAAGTCTATGAGTTTACAGAACAAATAAAAACCCACGGCTGGCGGCCCATGCCAGCCAACTCAGGCTCATGGGGCTCAGGCTGTGGGGCTGTTTCACAGCTGTGTAGACATCCAGGCTTGGGCTGGAGGTGCCCGAGCTCCCACCTCACTGGGTCCTAGAGCCTGGACTCCAGCCCAAGCCCCATGAACCCAAGTTAGCTGACATCGACCAGCCCTGGGTGTCTAGTTGCATGTAGACACACCCTAATTGTCTACAGATTAAAGAACTGGTTGATGTCAGCCATTAACACTTTCCAGCCCAATTCCTCCCATCTCAGTTCTGCCCATCCTCCCAAGAAGAGCTCTGTGTAGCTCAAAAGCTCGAATGCCTGTCCTCTCCCTCACCAACAGAAGTTGGTCCAATAAAAGATATTACCTCACCCACCTTGTCTCTCAAATATCCTGGAATTGACATGGCTACAAGTACATTGCACACATCCTCCCAGGAGTTTACCATGTTGACATCATGAATGACTTATCTCCCAGACAGGAAAAAAAAGCAGTAAGAATTGGAGGGCATGGGGGAAGACGGGCACACACAGAGCCCCTGGCATGGGGGGGCAGAATGAGAGCCTCGAATGAAAAGAGTGGAGAAGTCGGGGGGCACGCAGGCCCTGACATGACGGAAGGGGTGGGAGGATTGCAGTGAGTCCCCAAAATAGAGGGCGATGGGAGTGTGCCACACAGGGAGCTTGTGCAGGGAATGGAGGGATGTAAGGAGCTCCTCATGTGTGCAATGAGCTCCATCTGCAGAAGCTACAAAGCATTTGACCCCACCAGTAAATAATATTTTGATCATCATTTCTCATAACTATAAACACAAATCTGCAATATTGATCTTTATATTTTCTATGAAACTTCATGTCCTAGCGAAATTTGGTAATGCTGGGTTACAGTACTTCCCTTTGAAAATAGCAGTTTCCTTTCCCAAGACCAGGTATTTAATAAATATAATCTATCATTACATATTGTCACAGCTGCTGTTCCAAACAATAAGCTTGTAAATTTAAAGGAGAAATTATATTAAATGTTAGTCCTGCATTAACCATCTTCTTACAGTAGCTACAACTGATGTTTTTATAAGCTGAATGCCATGACCTGAACAGTTCATCCAGCAGCTATAATTAATATCTTGACTAAACTGAACACCCGGCCTTCCATGAAAGCCTTCTTGTATGTCCATGTAGTTCCTTATATGGTTGGGATAACTGTCAACACCAGACGTTCTGGCTCTAAACTACATTCTTATTATAGCAACAACTCCATTGGAGACTCCACACTGAAGGACTGACCTTCAGCTACGGTGGTGGAGGAGAGCGTTTATTTCTTTTCTGAGACACGTCAGTCTTATATAGATCTCTTCTTAAGTAAACAAAGATATTAGCATTGATAGGAGAATCTACTTTATTTCACCTTTCACCTTACTGTAAGCTTTTCTTTTCTAAAATATTCTATAACTTCTGTTAGTGACTTTAGAAGTCTGTTAAGTTTTTAGCTGTTTGAACTAAACAAGCTGTGTTGGGGAGAGAAGGAAGATGAGCTTGATGAAGAAAGCAGATCTATTGACACAACACTGTTTTTTCCTCCCATAAAGATTAAGTCACATCCGTTAACCACTTTGGTTTTAAGCATTGCATTTGATTTCTCAAATGTTCATCACTGCATTATCAAGTTCCAACATCAGAAAGGAGAGAATGGAAAATAGCTAAACAACCCGTATTTAGCTTCCCCCTTAAATATTCTGGTTAACACATTCTAACAGCCAGCAACAGAGTAAGTATTAATTGTAATTGGACCATGAGACAAATGTCAATAATATACACCTCTACCCTGATATAACGCGACCCAATATAACACGAATTCAGATATAACGCGGTAAAGCAGTGCTCCGGGGGGGGGCAGGGCTGCGCACTGCAGTGGATCAAAGCAAGTTCGATATAACGCGGTTTCACCTATAACGCGGTAAGATTTTTTGGCTCCCGAGGACAGCGTTATATCGAGGTAGAGGTGTACTAGCAAAAAAAGCTAGCACAAAATGTCTGCTTTCATACATTTTAAGATCCAAACAGACCATTACGATCATCTAGTCTGATCTCTTCTATAACACAGGCCAAAACCCCTCACTTTATACTGTGTATTTAGGGCTTACTCCCTCAGAAACAAGTATGTGAATTTCAGTACCACCAATTGTAAAATAAGAGATGCCAAACACTTTCTAAACCCAGGGCTATGGGTTTGTGGTTGGTTTTTGACATTTTTAAAGTGACAGGCACCAGGGTAAGTCCCCATTGTCTAATGTTAAATGAATAGAGTATGAATGAACAATTGAAATACATACTCGAGAACAATAGGGACAGATTGGGTGAGGAAAGATGAGGAAGGAAAGATGAAGAAAGTGGTTACAATTTGAGAGTTAGTTTAAATAAAGAATTCAGTTTAATCCTAATGACTGCTTTGCATACTTCAGTCAAAATTCATCACAACCAACATGGCAATTTACTTAGCTGTCCCAAGGCGACAATGCTAGCATTTGCTATTTAAAAAAGCAAACTTAGCCCAGCATAACATGCACACACTTCCTTGTGAACTGAATGTATGCTGTTAGAGGTTAGTACAGAGCCCACTAAAACATTGATTTTGCTACTGGTTTAATAATCAAAGTCTTCAAAAGGAGAAATGTACATAAACATTTCTCATTGAAAATGCCTAAATAAAGTAAAGTCAACAGCAGGAAAATACAAACACTGTTTACTAAAACAAAAGCAAACAGACCAGCTCAGGTAATTTGATTCTTATCCACAGCATGGATGATAACAGTTTTCAATAGCTGCCTAGGCCAGGGAACATGGAGTAACCAGATTTACTAAACAAACTTTCTGCCAAGGACATTATCAATCATTACGAGTGTGACATGCACAGGTTTAATATACAGAAATACAAAATTACATTTCACACTTTCTTCACCTTCATTCATTCTTTTTTTGGTACAAAAGCCTTTTGAACCTTTTATAAAAGCATAGTTGGAAAAAACAGGGGGAGGGACAATTGTAGCAGGGTTGGATATAGATGGAAAAAGCAGAACAGTTTAACAATCTGGAGATTTAAGGTATAGCAAGAAGCATGCAACAAAGCTCTAAGGAATGCACACTTAAAAAAAAAAGTTAAAAGCAGTTTAGTTTAGAAACAAATTTCCAATACAAACATTTTTGTTACAGTGTGCAAAGCTCTTCAGTTTTGGTTCAGAGGTTTATGATAATTTTTATTTTATGTATTCATTTTATTTTACCACTTCTGTCTGTATGAGTTCACAGCTGTGATTTTTGCTGTGTGTGTCAGGTTCCTCCCAAAACAAAAACCTCAGCCAAAATTACCAAGCTTTGCCTAGCTGATACCTAAAAGCAGAAAAGAAACAGGCTTGCAGAAAGAACTGCAAACCTTTTGCCAAATGTGGGCAGTTTCCCCTCATTAATAAACCCCAAAACATTATGAAAAGCTCATGGAGCTTTTCTAATGAAATTATTGGTTCACGCGAGTACTTTAAAGAAAAATCTAACTGCTACTAAGTTGACAGCTCTGAATATAAAAAGAAGGAATTTGAATTCCTAAGTCCCACAACTCATGAATTCTTATGGAAGAGACCAAGCGAAAGGAAGGGGCCTCATAAAACCACTTGCATTAAGACATCAGATGGCATGCATGACCATTCAGAGTGTTATTTAGGTTTGGGACGTACACTAAAATAATCACAATCTGGAATCCCCCACTTAGTTCATGGTACTCAAGAGAACACTGCGTGGGCTAGATTCACATTTTAAAACACAACTTATTATATACAGGGACAGAAAAATCATGAACCCAGACCTCCTCTACTATCTAAAAGACTGGGGTTCACAGTTCTTTCCTGCCGTCTGTGAATCAGTGGGTTTTAACCAATACTAAGTTTTATCTCTGCTACAGAGTATTTCTGTGTGGAAATTAATCATTTTATGGCAAATATTGTATTCAAAATCTAGTTTAAAATACTCATACATACATTAAAAATTAAAAGGTATTACATTAAATGTTATTTATAGAATGCTTTTGATGCAGGTGTTATTTAATTGTTAGACACACTAAGTCCGCATATCAAAAACAGGTTTTAAAATACGATCTATTTATGAAATGTAACCGACTAGCATTGAAAGAAAGAATTCTCACTCCTCTATCTATTTGTTGATATCTACTATAACCATTGTATTTACCACCATTTTATAAAACCAACAGACACAAAATTTTATGCTTGGATCATTACAGTAATTTAAGAGGAATGATTGCTCAATTTTCACCTACACAAGTACTGTTTATCACCACTTAGTCATTTGGACTCAAAGGATATTGTCTGATGGTGATTCAATCAAAAGAAATTGTTTAGGAATGATTATGCCACATAAAAAAGCAGGAGGGTGAGAACAAGAGAGAGGGTGTTCTCATCAAGAATCAGGGGTAGCCATGTTAGTCTGTATCTACAAAAACAACAAGGAGTCTGGTGGCACCTTAAAGACTAACAGATACAAAAACAACAAGGAGTCTGGTGGCACCTTAAAGACTAACAGATCTGTTAGTCTTTAAGGTGCCACCAGACTCCTTGTTGTTCTCATCAAGAGTTACTTTAACCCTAAGCAATGAAAAGTAAGTGTGAATATACGCTGTGTGCCTCTAATCCTTTGGAAGTGTCAAACTCTCTGGAATTTGCCATAAGAGGTGTCAATATTTCCTCTAATGGTGAGCATACATTGATGAACCCTCTCTTCACTTAAAACCTCAAACAGTCCAAGGATCAAAAATGTTTCTGATTCAGGGCAAAAGTTTTCTGGTCCAAAATACTGATTGCTCTGGCAGTATTTCTAGTCATAGCCGAGTACAAAATGTTGGACTTTAAACTTATTTCAATATTTTTATTATTGAATATTTACTGTGTAAAACCTAGGGTTACCATACGTCCGGATTTTCCCAGACATGTCCGGCTTTTTGGGCCTCAAATCCCCGTCCGGGAGGAAATCCCAAAAAGCCGGACATGTCCGGGAAAATAGGGAGGGAGGACAGGGCCGGGGCCAGCGGTGCAGGGCCGGGAGCCGGGGCCAGCGGTGCGGGGCCGGGGCCGGGGGTGCTCGGCCGGGGCCGGGGGTGCTCAGCCGGGGGCCGGCGCCCCAGGGCCCGAGCCAAGCCGGGCTGGAGACGCCAGGGCCAGAGCCTCTTGGCCTGGGCCGGCCGGCCGCCAGAGGGAACTGCTCAGCCAGGGCGGCCGGACTGGGACACCCCGCCCCAGCCCCAACTTACCTGCTGCCTCCCTGTTTCCAGACTTCCCGCGAACATTTGATTCGCGGGAAGCAGGGGAGGGGGAGGAGCAGGGGGCGGAGCGTTCAGGGGAGGGGGCAGAGTTGGGGCCGGGACTTTGGGCAAGGGGCGGAGTTGGGGCGGGGCCGGGGCCCCGTGGAGTGTCCTCCTTTTTTAAAACTAAAATATGGTAACTCTAGTAAAACCTCAATATCTGTACTTCTGCTTTGGTACTGATTACTGTTGCCACTGCTGTTGAGCCTCTACTGATATTTGCACCTTAAAGAAGCTGACTGGAGCCCCTGTGGAGCTGAAGAAACTATGTATAAATATTAACTTTATTTTAAGTTTTGTGAGACAATTGTGAAATGTTACACATTAATATTTAACAGCCAAAGTTTAGGAATTCTGCAAATTAACCTTGCTTCCTCTGCCTTCCCTCGGCTCTCAGTATCCTGCAGAGTTCAGAAGCTCTGCAGGGTCCCTATTGCCTCATCTCACTCCTCCAAGTCAGCTCCTCACTGTTTCTCCTATGAGCACTGATAGGTCTGCAGGGAGGCAATGTCCATAGATATCTTATGAGAGCTATTTAGGGGTCTGTCTGATGAGAGCTTTTTAGATTTTACATTGGGGATGCTTGGGACCCTGCATAACTTTTAAATGCTAAGGGACACTGAGAAATGGATTGCCCAGGACACGGCTGAACTGCTTCAGGCTTTACAAACTAGGGCTCCAATTCAGCAAAGCATTTAAACACATCTTCTGTGACAAGAGAATAGAGTGACAAACTACTCGAATAACTGATGAAAACTAAATGAAGAAAGCTAGTACCTCATAATTTTGCTAAGCAGCAGCATAGTGAAATTAACAAGACTCCTGTCAGTTTGCTTATGATATTCAGAACTTTGCAGAGAGCAGTGAGACTACCAGGAATCATGTCACTTTCACACTGATGCTGATTCCTTGGAAAGCTAGAAGCAGAAACAGAAAACATGGGAGTTACTCATCTAGGGCTTGATTCAGTGCACAGTGGCCAAACTCCCACTGACTCCAATTGTGCAGGATTGGGTCTTTGACCAAAAAAACAAGTGCTGTGGAAAGGTAGTGAATGAGAGAGAGAGAAACTCTCTGGATTGCACTTACAGAACTCTGCACCAACAAAGAATTTTAAAACATTTAACTACCACCAATCTGTAACTCCTAGAGCTGGGGAAACTGAGGCACAGAGTGTTTAAGTGATTCATCCAACATCATACAGACTGTGGCAGATACCGAAACTGAAGGCAAATTTTCCAATTCACAGAATTCTACTGCAGACTGAGAATGACAAATTTTAGAATTTAATTGTCAAACCCTGCGGGAGGTGGAAAAAAATGCTTCTGGGCTGATTCATTGGAAATTGCACAGCAGAATTATAAACCTCTGGAAGACAATGATGGAAATAGACTATACCAGCATTAATGGGTACAGCTTCAAAAGTTAAAGATCTGTTTCCTGTTATGGACCCTCAAAGCCGGCAGTGGATGATCTCTCTCAAAAGTTATGTTAACACAGGAAATTACTCTATTTTCCTACTCTACTTCACATATCTTGAAGGGATTATTTTTTAGGGAAAGTCAATGGTATTTTCTTACTTTGTAAACCTTTAGGAATTTAAACCTACATACATATTCTGAATATATTGTTCAATGGTGTAATGCAGCATTACAATGTCCTAATTATTAATTATTTGTATTTTAATACTTCAGATTAAGTCACATTACACTTCGTTTCAAATTAAAAGTTAAAAAAAACAAAAAACAAAAATTCAGCAGCAAATATCCATTTAAAGCTCTTTGGCATCGGCAATATTGATGCTTCTGCAGCAGTCTGTGAAGACTGTGCCAAAAAAATGTGATTTCCAGAAGATGAGGATTAAAACAGGTATCTGGTTTTGCAGAATATATGGAATTATACATACATCTGAGTTCAAGACAGAAGTTATTATCGTACTGGGGTTCTCATACTTTGTGTTCCCGTGGTGCTACTCAGTTTTAACACTGATCCATAAAGTAAATTAAATCCAAACTGGGCTCAAGTCCAAGCTCCCACTGTGATCACTAAAGCATTCTATAACAGTCCCTCTCTCAGGAAAATCCCAGCAGTTAAGACTAGAAAGAACCTTTGCTGCACCCACTCACCCAACACACCAGCTACATGCAGAAACTCAGGGAAGAATATATGCTTAGTAGATACATTCTATCAAGATGCTCATCACTCTATATGCTTAGTAGATACATTCTATCAAGATGATGGTCATCACTCCACCTAACAGCCAATAATTGGGCTGTAAGAGAGAGAGAGAGAGTGTGTGTGTGTGTGTGTGTGTGTCTCTCTCTCTCTCCCAGAGATATTAAATCAATTCCCTTACCAAGGACAATGAGTGGGGTAACTGTGCTATTCCCTATACAAACACATATGATTACCCTGTGCTTGCTCCCCAAAAAAATAATAATCTAGGAAGACAAGTAACAAAAGAAGGGTAAGGGAGAGGGACACTATAAGGGAGAGAGGCAACAAAGTGCTGGAAAAAGGAGAACTGGTAGAGGACATTTACCTGGGCTTCATCTAAGGCTTCTTCAGAATGCCCCATAAGAGGCCACTAAGGGTACATCTCCACTGCAAAAAAACTCAAACAAACAAAAAACCACCCCTCCAACCCCCCACCCCCACTGCAGTGAGTCTCAGAACCTGCGTGAACTGATTCAAGCTCATGCTATGGGGGGAAAAAATATCAGTATACATGTTCTCACTCAGGTGGAAGCCCGGGCTCTCAGAACCACCCCACCTTGCCAGGTTTTAGAGCCCAGGCTCCAGCTCAAGTGGGAACATCTATACTGCTAGCTTTAGTCTCATAGCACAAGCCCTGCAAACCCCAGTCAGTTGACCTGGCTCTGAGACTCGCTGCTGTGGTGGGTTTTTTGGGTGTGTGGCAGAGCCCTAAGAAAACTAAGTAGTCATACACAAATTTTGGTGCTGGATCAGAAAACAAAGAACAGGGATGAATGGCCAGTTTCTAATATGGCAAAAGGTTTACAGTGAATTGACCCAAGTACTGGTACTATTTAATATTTAATTAAACAACTATGGAAAAGAGGGGTTAGCCACAACTATGAAAAATTAATGAAGTGGAGAACTTCAGGGGGATGTTACAAAGCTATACAATAGGGCAACATGATGATGGCATATTAAATTTAGTATACACAAGTAATGCACACTGCAAGGAACATTTTATCCTATTGATAGAGTCTAAAGTAAATGTAACCACTAAGGACAGATCCTAAGGTGTAACTGTGGAGAACTCAATGAAAACAGAGAATGTTCTGCAGTGTTCCATTTAATATTCATGAAAATTAAGGGCTTCCTCCTCCTGAGTCCTCATTCTTCTTCATCTCGTAGTTAAGTCATAATCCTATATTTCTAACATTGCAATCTTTTGCCATAGAAATGATTGCAAAATCACAAATAAGGCAGCATGGCAACTACAGGATGAAATTTGAAAATGGGTTAGGAAGGAGCAAAATCCAGTTTAAGCAGAAATAACTTCAACAATTAGCAAATCTGATAAGAACAATTATGAAAAGAGCAAAAGGACTGAATTTATGTTATAATTTTCATCTACTTAAAACATTTTTTTAAACATAATCAAGTCCCCTCTTAGACATTAACCTTCAAGGCACTTTTCAACTCTGGCCCTTCCCTAGTGATCCACTGTTTACCTGCTTGCCCTTTTGTCCCATGAACATCTTTGGACTTTCTTCCATTTCACCTCTTACGCTTGGAACGCCTTCCATTAAATTAACCGAAAGGCTACTTACTGACCTCTCCTTCAAATTATTTCTCAGGAGTCACTTCTGCTCACATGTTGCTTATCTTCACAAATTGTAAGCTACTGAAGGCAGGAATCACATGCACCTTTATGAAGTGGGTTCTAGCCCACAAAAGCTTATGCCCAAATACATTTGTTAGTCTCTAAGGTGCCACAAGGACTCCTCGTTGTTTTTGCTGATACAGACTAACATGGCTACCACTCTGAAACCTGTCTTTATGCTTGTGTAGCATCCCACACAATCCAAATCAGGGCTGCTAGGAGCTACCAAGATATTCACGTTAAACAAGAATAATGACAATATTACAGCTATAAAGTATGGATCTCGTTTATTTGCTTCCAACAGATCTATTTGCAGGTTCTGTTTATGAAAGCAGATTCTGATCCCATAAAGACTTTGACACATTATTTAAAAGTAGTAAAAAGAGACAAAAAGTAGATAAAGTGCATTGAATATATTAAAAACAATATATACAAAGGAAAGGAAATGTTGAGTGGAGAATGAACCTCTGAACATACCCCATTTGACTGAGCTTAATTACTAAGTGATTTTTCAGTCATATGTTATTAACTGAGGGCTGGTCTACACTAGGAAGTTACATCGGCACAGCAACATCTCTGAGGGGTGTGAAAAAGCCACACCCATGAGAAATGTAGCTATACCAACCTAACCTCCAGTGTGGACAGCACTAGGCTGATGAAAGAATTCTTCTGTTGTCCTAGCTATCGCCTCTTGAGGAAGTGGATTACCTATGCCAGTGGGAAAACCCCTCCTGTTGGCATAGGTAGTGTCTACACTGAAGTGCAACTGTGGTGCAACTACAGCGTGGCAACTGTGTCACTGTAGTGTTTCAAGTGTAGACAAGCGTTTAGTGTAACTGTTTGCTTTTGTGTACATAAAGCATTACAGTAAAGAACATTCAACTGGTTATGAGGAAAACAAGGACATTTGCCATTAAGAATGATGTGATATAAGACACGCTCTCCAACATTAATGCACAATGGAGTGCTTAAAGGAGCAGATAAAGAGGTATCCCGAATGAGTATAGGTTTTTAAAGAAAAATGCATCTTTTCATTGCACTTAACTTCTTTACTGCTATTGGTTTGTTAAAACATTAACATTCTGTTAATGACTTTGGATTGGAAAAAATATGTGTTATATATTATACAGATACATAAATGCCCTAAAAAATCTACATAGGCAGAGATTTTAGAATAGAATCTAAGTATACATAGCAGGTTCATTATATGATTTAAGTAAATCTGATTATTAATTGTCATGATAATTAAAAATCTCAGTAAATTATTCTAATATTTAGTAAAAAAATTTAAGATGAAATTAAGTTCTTAATCTTAACACAAAGGGGCATCTTAAAAATGTAAACTTCCATTCTTCTGAAATCAAGTAACACAAATAACAAAACCGCAATTAAAGAAGTAAACTTCTATGAAAAGTTTCAGCACAAAGTGAATTCTGATGGGCTGAAAAAGCAGAGTTTATAAGAAAAAAAGGATGGCATTATAACCCCCATATGAAACCGAAGCACAAAATTGTATGAAGCATTCCAATTATGGAGTTGAAACACTCAAATCAAAACACAGTTTAAAAATAAAAGCAAAGTAAAAGTAATTAGGGGATAGGAAGTACTTCCTCTCCATTGATGCTTTTGTCAGCATTTACACAAGAATCCATTACTGAATAACATGAAATGTGAACAGACTGTTTCCCTATCTAGGAGATAAAAAGTTAGCATTTTCACTGGTCTGAATCCGCATTTACTGAGGCTACAAACTATTATTTTTTCATGTTCTAAATGTAGGCCACTGAAAATCTCATGTAAGATTTTAAAAGGAACTTCATATCGGGAAAATAACCTTAGTCGTTAAATGGCTTTCAGATTTTTGGTCACCCTTCCTTCATAAGGTCATGTCAAGTGGTTCTACTGCATTCTTTTGTCTAAAGCCATTTCACAAAGAATCCCTAGGAAAAGAAGCATGATCCAACAAGCTGCACTAGACCATCTTAAACAAAGAAAAGCCCTACAGAATGACACCAGGAAGATCCCAGAGAAACCAGGCAACTTTCCTTGGTTTCAATTAGAGTGCTTTGGTGATTAACATTGTATTTTAATCTACACTGCAATAACATGTACGGGGAAGTTATTTACTAGTAAATTACCAGCTGTCAAAAGTATACTAGAAAGTTATAGACAGATTGCATTTGCCAAATTTAGGAAACGATTCATGCCATTGCCAAAAACTATACTATGACTGGTGCAAACACAGGACATCTGCTTCTTATTAGTCCCTCCTAGATTTATTCTGGTATTTTGGGGCTACTTTTAAACTACACGTTTTACAATGACATTATTAGAACCTCGGTTTGTATTTAGTTTGCTGTAATCATTTAAACAAACGCCTGTTAACTAAAAAGGTACCCTGAGCCTTTGTTAACCATTAATTTGCACTCACCTTAGCTTCTCTTCATGTAACCCATGAAGTCCCAAACTATCAGGGCGATCCCGTCTCCTCCTGTACAGACCAGAATATGATAACTCTTTCAGCTGCAATGCAGTCATATTTCTCTACCCACAGGGTTTTTTTAAGTTTCTGTTGAGTAGTGTGGCTGCCAAGATGCCTGGAGAGAATATGCTCAGCAGCGGGTCTGCACACCTGCACTCGTCAGAGTTACAAATCTCTCAGCACAGGCAGTTGCTGTACTGCTTCCTGTTTCTCATAGGTACACACCCTTCAGAAGGGCACTACATTTCCTTTATCACACCTAAGGGATGCCTGTGGCAAGCCTACCAGGTTCCATGAAGGTTTGTTGGAAATTAAAGCTTAAGTGCCCAGTCATCATGAACAAATTTACAATTTATTATGCAAACTAGTCAACTGTCCTTATGCCTCTTGGAATTAGCTAAAAATCTCATGAGCAATTATCTCTTCCATACCATTATTTATAACAAAAGGAGACCCATTAGCACTATTACTCAAGCATGTAAGCAAACCAAAAAATTGGAGGTTAATCCAATAAACTGAGCAGCAAGAGGACCTACAAGAACTTCCACATCCAGCATTCAAACATTCTCTTACAAACCTAGGTGACTAATGCTACCAATACAAAAACACTTTTCCTCCAAAACTCTAAAAATTAAAACAATATTCATCAATAATTTTCTGCTCTTAACTATCAAAAGGACTGCCACTCTGGCATTTGTCTATTTTTCAATGGTGCAAGGTCCTGTGGAGACTATAAAACATGAATGATAAAGTTAAAAGTTTCCTGTAACACAGGAAGGTGACAATCATGGTTTTCCAAGCTGCATGTATCGTTTGAACTGGTAATGAAAACTATACACTTGAATTTTAAAATAGGTTTAAACAGAACTGAATGTTTTTCAAAAATTGATTTTAAGCTTGGCACATGTATACAGACTCTTATCCAGGTTTATTTCTAGGGAGAAATTATACATGAACCTAATTCAGTTTTTATTTTGTTAAATGTAAGTTTGATAAAATGAAATGAGGAAGCTAAAAAACCCAAACCTCATTTGATTACTTGCAAGAAACTTGTAAGACACTCTTTGACCTAGACAGGAAACACATGTCTATGTGGTATGAATTATACATTCAACTATCAGAGTGTTTGATTTGTAGTGGAACACACATAAAGGTTAAGTTCAAATTCCTACAATAATGAAATGTGCAAAGAATGCAAATTTTGGTTTTAAATATGTAGTATTGGATCTGTAGCTTCATACTAGTGAATTCTGTCAAGTTTATTAGATTATAAACAAGCATGGGAGCTTTATACAAGAATATTCTAAGAACAATTCAATATAGAATGCCATCTGGAGGATTTTTAAGAAAGGCATTATATGATAGACCTAAAAAAACTTAACATTTTCTTAGCAACCACACCACATAAACTTTAGTATATCCTGTAAGACTGAAAAAATCACGTATGAAACAAAATTATACATATTTGATTTTAAAGGACTGTACTGATTTAAAGATAGAAAAAGGCTGTACATCTCCACTCACCTAGAAATCACACCTGGAAAAATAAGAAAAGGAAAACAGTTTATGGTATTTGCCTAAACATGCTGCATTCCAGTTTCAAGTACAATATTCAAGTAAACCCCCAATGCACAGCAGGATAAACTTAAACAGAATTAAGCAACACCTCCCTAAAGTCAGACATTAGTAGTTTCTAATGACTAGTTAATGCTCTTACAAATACCTGTTAAGTATGGTGATGACTGATACCCACAGAAGAGTAGTTTTTATAAACCGTCACCAATGTCTTATAGCCCTTTAATTATTAAAGGACATCATCAGTACATGTCCAAACAAACAACTACAATGTACAAAGTGAACCGACGGATAGATATTATGTTATATAAAAACCTGTTTTGAATTAATAGCAATAAACTGAGCTATGGTAGTGACTGGAGAAGTAAGTAACAGAGGTTTTTTCAAAATACAGTAATATCTGTTCAATTTAACCTTGCATTTTTCTTTTAAATGAGTGGCTCAAAATCTCATGGAGAAAATGCCATGCCCCTTTTTGTTACATATGGTTTCTATTTAATTATGAAGAAAGACTGCTCCAAAACGCATAATGTCAACTCATGATTGTTTGCATAACAACTGCCAAGCAGTGTGAGCTTGCCAGGCAACAACTCAAGCCACAATGTTACGTGCCCACATCTGCCCCAAAGTGAAGTGGTTCCAAGATCAAATCGGTCACAGGACAGCACGCATAACAATTTAACAGATCCACACATGAACTTTGGAGAGATCATTCTTTTAATAAAGATTCTCTCATCACTGTAGGTAATCCACTGTTGGAATTATTAATATTTTAAATTATTAAGAACATAAGAACGGCCACACTGGGTCAGAGCAAAGGTCCATCTAGCCCAGTATCCTGTCTTCCAACAGTGGCCAATGCCAGGTGCCCCAGAGGGAATGAACAGAACAGGTCAAGTGATCCATCCCCTATTGCCCATTCCCCAGCTTCTGGCAAACAGAGGCTAGGGACGTCATCCCTGCCCATCCTGGCTAATAGCCAATTAATATTAATATGGGAAATCACCAAACATCATACATTCCTTTATTAAATCCAAAAACCAAATGGAATTTATACAATTGCTCTAAACATGCCTAAAAAGCCTAATAAGCAATTTACTACATCCAAACAGTAACAAAACAGTTAAAAGCATTTGATCAAGATACTTACAAACAGGCTAAACCCAGACATGCTTAGACCCAGGTAGGTATTAGCAACGAACCCTTTAAGAGTTTACTTTTTATACCCTTTAACAAACAAGTGATGTCACTGCCATTTATTGACTTCAGCTAAAAAACAATTGGAGACAGTTCACCCTTATTTCCAGTCTTAATCCAGAAAAGATTTACAACGTCCTTTCTCCCCAAGGCCTTTCCTCCTCTCCTTGCTGTCCAACTGTTTTCCTGTTGCACCTGAGTTCACACAGGCTTTAACACTGGTGTGTGGGTTGGGGAAGGGCTATGCTGCCTCATTTTAAGACAGATTTTTGTGTGTGATTTCAAACCATCTGCAGTCAGCCCTTTCAGTCAGAGGCTATTTCTTTTTAGAAACTTCCCCTTATTTCATTATTCTTTTCACCGGACATCCTCTCTACTTCATTTCTTTTGGCATATAACATTATTTCCAAGGCCTTCCTTCTACTTGCTAGTCAGGGCCTTTCTTCACAACACACATATATTTCCTTAACCAAAAAAACTCATTTAGTTCTTTAATTTTATACTAATCCTACATGCACCTCCCCAGAAGGCAGTAGAAAGGTTGATGGAAGAATTCTTCCATCTACCTAGCACTGTCTACACCTGGGATTTAGGTCGTCTTAACTATGCTGCTCAGGGATATGGATTTTTCACACCCCTGACCGACTTAGTTAAACCAACCTAATTTTCTAGTGTAGACCGGGCCCAGGATACTTCTTGTTTGGTACGGTTCTTGAAATCACTTCCACCCCATCAGATTGTTTATTGGCTTCTTTTAGCACCTGAACTTGGGGAGGATCTAAGCCAGGGGTCGGCAACCTTCAGCGCGCAGCCCATCAGAGTAATCCACTGGCAGGCCGCGAGACGTTTTGTTTACGTTGACCGTCCGCAGGCACAGCCCCCCGCAGCTCCCCTGATCTAAGTTGATCTGATTTCAATGGGAAAAGACATTTCATTAATAGAGTATATTTGGGGATGTGCCAGAAACTTTCTAAACAGAAATCTGAAACAAATTTCTTCCTTTTCTCCTAACACCTGGTTTAAGATCATATAAAAGTTGAGTGGTTCAATTTGAAATTTGCTCATCATACCACTGGATCTGTACTATGTACAACTCAAAAACTGAAACACTGCAGATAACATGTGGAACAGTACCTTGCAGGAGGCACTACAGGAAATGCAGACACTCCTCTCCCGAGTTGCGCAGATGTTTCTAGACATTCCTCTAGTTCTGTAGGAGATTCAATATGCTCACTTGGTACTACCCAGCCTCATTTTAATGTCTAGTCTCCATAGCTATTGTTTGTTTTACTCTTTTCTAAATAGGTTACCATTCTCTTTGCACTGGATTGGGCTACTTAGATTTTTCACATTCCATGAGAATTTTTCAGGATCAGACAACAGCCACTGTTGCTTGTCTTGTTACCATTGTCTTCTCGGCTCTCTATGAGCTGAGGGGTGAAAACTTTAACCTACCTTTAATCCCTTAGAATTTAGACTCCTCCTTCAGCCTTCAATGCATTTCTCCCTAACCACAAAAAATAATAAGCACTGGTACTAAGCTGGACTGACCATCATAACAGTCTTAATATTGTCAACATATATCAGATCAAAATATTCAACTGAGCCTTTACTAACAGAAAATCGAACCCTAATGATTCAGAAAAGAGAACCTATGCAATCCTTTATTTAGTCCCAAATCAAAATCCATTACAACTATACTACAAGATATAAAGACCATATTAGACAACTCATGAGCTAAAAGTTCAGCACACAATTAAGTATTTACAGGATCGGTGTCCTGTCTCAACTAATGCTGTGAAGGTGACTGTAACAGTTCTATATATTTTGCAAGACATAGGTTGTTTCTAAAAAAAGGGGATAAGAAACACTTTCAGTATGCTTAAAGGAGCTTGAGTTGCAGTAAGAGAAGCTAAAAGAGCTGAAATTTAACTCAGGTTGAGAGTTTGGAATACTAAAAACCCTAAATATTCGTAGATTTAAAGTTTTCCATGAGTTCTAATTTATGGTGAATAAGTATGTCATCACTGATAAGAGCTACAGCTAAAGCTTTGGTGCTATCATTCTGCACAGAGAAAACTCTTAATCTTATCAGTCGCACTATTTTTCCTTCTACTCATATAGCACATTTAAATAAAATTATAAATTTAGAGCAAACAGTCTATTCTGTTTGAAAATTATTTTTTACCATCCCCAATGAGACATTAAGAGTGGAATGTGTTGAAGAATCAGAATCACATTACTGCCTTTATCATTCAACTGCTTCTAAAGGAGATAAAGCTAAAGGTGATCATGGAGGGAACAAAGGAAAATAACATAACCTCAGCTTGCTTGCAGTCTGATCAGTGAATGGAGAGAAATGCATACAAACTTTACCCTCTCTTCCCTTTCAGACCCTTCTTTAAAGGGGGGAAGGGGAGTACGCAGGGAGATAGAAGGCTTTCCTTAAAGCCAAGAAAATTACAAGATTAGAGCCAATTAATCTCTCTCAAAAAAGAGAAGCACTTATCTAGAAAATGGTAATCATGGCACAAGGTTCTGAAAGAATAACAAGAGAAATCTCTACAACTGGAAAATCAAGAAGAGGGAAAGATACAACTCCCCTCCCAAATTATATATATATAGTTCAAACTCTGCTGCCCTTCACCCAGGTAAACAAGCATCTGCCCCTTCCTCTTTAAAGGCCAAGGAATTTTTGACATTCCAGTTCCTGTTTGCTCGGTGTGGATATCTCACATCGCATCTTCCCAGCTGACCATGATGGCTCCACGTGGCAAACGCTCTCCTGCTTGGACCACTGCAGTGCTGTTGGATCTGCTGAGTATATGGGGAGAAGAGACTGTCCAGGCTCAGCTTCGCTCCAGCCATAGGAACTTCGATACCCACGGGCAGATTTCTCTTGCTTTGTGTGATAAGGGCTATGAATGAGACATGGTGCAGGTGCAGGTGCAGAGCGAAGATAAAGGAGCTGAGGCAGGCATACCAGAAGGCCAGGGAGGCAAACCGCCGCTCCAGCACTGCACCCAAAAGCTGCTGCTTCTATGAGGACCTGGACGCCATCCTTGACGGTGACCCCACCTCCACTGCCAAGAGCCCCACGGATACCTCAGCAGGGCTGGAGGCAGCAGACAGCGGACTTAACCCCAAGGACAAAGTCATGGACAGGGAGGTGCCCTGGTGCACAATGCATCCTTATGGCTTAACCCCTTCCTGTCTGCGCTGTAGCTGGGGGACAGGAGACAGCTCGGTTATGTTGGTGGCCAGCAGCAGCCTGGAGATATTAGCTGTGTTTCGGCACTGTGCGGGCAGGAAGGGACAAGCTGCTTCCAGCCACAGGAGAGTGGGCAGGCGGGGAGGAAGGAAAGAGATGAGCTCTGCAAAGACACGGGCCAAGTCATCCATCTCCACCCACTCCTCTGCGGCTGGAAGCAGCTCCCATCCCTTCCAAAAGGCTGCTGCTGGCCACATTCTGGTGTGAACCCTGGCATAAATTGGGGGTGTGTTGCCTTGGGAAGATGTGGCACCAGGTACCAGGAGAGGCGGGTCCATCCCAGGGGCCCAGCCAGGCATGGAAGGTGGAGAGCGACGGGTGGGAGGGTTGGTCGGTCAGTCCCTCCCACCCCTGTGTGAGAGATGTGTACCGGAGTGTGTGTGTGTGTCACCTCTCCCTGTGTGTGTGTGGAGGGAGGTGGGGGGCCGTCACCCCTCCCCGTGTGAACCCTAAAGCCTTAAAGATAAGAAGGTAAATAAAAAGAATCCAATTACACAGTATTTCTTTTTACAGGGACTCAATCAACTTGATGTTAATTTGAACATTTGTACTGCATAGTTCTGATTGACTGCCGTTGAACTCGCTTGAATACAAGTAATTTTACCAGATGTCCCGTATTCAGCATAGGGAAATATAGTCACCCTACATATTAGTATACTTAACATGGGCTTTACAGCATCTCCCCCTACTGGCTAAGTATCACCTTGGTTCTCCTTCACCATTTCTTATTACACACCCGAGTTGAATAAAGTTCAACTCATATTTTTACAATTCAGAAGATGCTGATATTCACCCTCTTCCCCCATGCAAAGACAGAGTCTGTGAGAATATCATTTGCTTTCAGGGGTAGATGGGGACAAAAGACAGAGAGGCAGTCTGAAGGGTAAACCAGTGGTTAAACATGCAGGGTGGGGCCTGACTAAAGGGTAACAATGGTAGTCAGTCAATGAAAAATGTCTAGTAGATGGACAAAATCTGTGTGATAAGTGGAAAAGTGCCACGTGCCATGGAATTAGTCAGTTTTATCTTGCCATTTATAATGAGATTTCTTATGAGGGTAATTTGCCCAGAAAACCAAGACTAGAAAGTCTTTGTAGGTGACAGTTATGCAGAGTGGCCGCTCTTACCCTGACCAGGATTTTAATTATAAGTATTGTAGCATTTGCTGTAAATATTCTGTCAAACTCCATCCTCACATCCCTGAGCAGGGGCAAGTACTAGCAATACTGGAAAGGGCTCATCAAGCAAGTATTTTCTGAATTTGAATAATACAATATTTCCCACGGGGAGTTTTAGGATGTGCCTATTCTCTCCTAGTGATCATTGATTTTAATGTTGTTTTTACTATTATATTCCATTGTTCCTGGTTTGTTTGTGTAAGGAGGTCCGCCCTCCCCCTTTTTTTTGTTATGTCTTTCTTTTTGAGCAGCCAATTCAAGTCCCGGTCACTATATTTTTGCATTTTTTGGTTGCACTTGTCTTGGTAACCTTTGAATATTTTAGCACACATTTTTTATTCCAAATAAAAAGACCCTTGCACTTGGAAGGTACCGTACCATCTTTGACTTTTTTGGCTCCTCGGAAACACATGTTTTACCCTAGTTCATATTAGGGTCTCTTTCAGTTGCTCAACTTTTACACTGTTGACCCTTCTGATTTTAATTCACTAATCCCCCGGCCTCTTGGGGTACTGTTACTATGGTAAAAACAAGTAGAAAAAGAAGAGACCTGAAGAAGAGCTCTGTGTAAGCGCAAAAGCTTGTCTCTTTCCCCAGTAGAAGCTGGTCCAATAAAACATATTATTTCAGCCACCTGGTATCTAGAAAAAGAAAAACCTTTTAGGCCTTCTTTAATCCATAAATCAAAGAAAAAGAAAAAAGGGAAATAAGCCTAATTACATTTTTCCTTTCCAGATCACCTTTAAAAAGTATGAAATTTATAGTTTAAGGCTTCTTGAATTTGGAAAAGCCAGTGTACTGTCTATTGAAGATTATGCACAGCGTACGTGCTTATGTAGTTTGCATGTGCACACAGCACATTCTTTTTATTTTGCTATGTGTTAATTTTCAGTCACTCAACATTTTGTAATTTGTTTTTTAAACTCAAACTTAACAAAAGCGGTAATACTAATTGAAAACAATATACATGACAAACTGGAAGTTTTAGAAATGAGCTATCACATGTTCTTTTTCTGCAATAACTGGATAATTAACAAACAAAAAACCCCAGATTTTTACGCAACTATGTAAAAGAAGTCACCTTAGGAGTAAGAACAAACAAAAATGTTATCAAAATTCTTCCTGAGGTGACATATTTCAAGCACCTGAAAAATAGATTACTAAAAACAATGGAACAGAATGGCCATCTCAATGGTAAAAAACCACCCTTTTCTAAAGATTCATCTGCACTAGGAAAATGACCCATTTTGAACAATGACTGTCAGCAACTGGCTTTCAAATCATGTTGAAATGCTTCTACAACAGGGGGGACAAAACCCTTGTCAGCCCCACAGAAATTATGATTCCAGGTCTCAGCTATGCTTTCTGGAATGGTTCTAAAAACACCCCTCTTCCCCCTATGCCCAACCTACACTAGCAGTTACACCATTCTTATACCAGTTAAGAAGGAATCATTGTTAGTAACAGGTCATTTTCCTTGGTGTATGTGAATCCTTAGTTCCACACGACAGAACAAAGACAAAATATTTCTCCTAAAAACACTTACACAAAATAGCAGCAACAAGAACACAGGGACCATCACATCAATTTTAAGATGACTGAAAATGGAATAAATGACTAAATTCAAAGCTATATGATCTGTGCCATTAGGTTTTAACCACAGTAAAAGCCAGCAAGCTGACATTAATTTTTCAATTCCAAAATCCCCATAGCAATGTTTATGTTAGTTCCCATATATGGTTGCTGTTTATAAGAAACACTTAAACTGACTATAAGACAGTATATCTGTATAAGGTATCAAGCTTGTAGCCTTGAAGATAATTTAACGCATATGGATATAGAAGCCAAAGCCAGCCCCTGAAGGATCAAAGCCTGAAGAAGCTAGTACTTACAGTGTGTAGACTTGCCAACAGAAGAATTGCCCAAGTAATCTTTCCCATATATAGCTTTACCCTGGACATTCAGCATTTGCGTATTCCTCTCGTGGTTATTACTGGTGGTAGTGATAAAAAACATTGTGACTTAGCAAACCACTTCCTACTTTTGGCCATTAAAGCATCTCACACAGCAAACCAATAGAAGGAGTTCGCTAAACTCCACACTCCAGCTCCTGCCATGGCAAACCGCAACCCTAAGGCCATCAGGGCAGAGCAGAAAGAAAAAACTTGCCCCCTCAGAAAAGGGGACTAAATTCAAGTGCCCTCCCAATATTTTAAAACAATGTAAGCAAAAAGGCCTGCTCTTGGAAGGGGAATTACACAATAGAGGGAGGGAATGAAGAGCAGAAAAATAGATGGTAAGTGTTGTGTATGTCAGCCAAACACTATACACTTAAATATATACATTTATTTTAACACAATTACATGACATGAAAGACTAACCGATTTAGTCACCATAAGTAGTAAACAACAATAAGCAGGCACCCAACCTTTGGCAGCTAACAGGCCTGGTGAATACAGAGCTTCCCCTCCTTATCCATGTGCCAGAGCTAGGAAGCCCCTTTACACTGTTCTCCTGGTTGTTGACAAAGGAAGCAGCAGATCCTTTACCTTACCTTAATGGAGGGAGTCAGCTTCACTTTTCTGCCTCATCTCCTAGAAAACTGCCCCTCTTGCTGGCAGCCTCATCAGAGGCAAAGAATACAGTGGGCACAGAGACTGAACTACCTTCTAATTCCTGGGCAGGAAGGAAGGGCATTGGCAGGACATCGTGGGGGATCTGGCACGAAAAAGGGTTGTGCTGCACCTGTTCTATGGACAAACAGGGCACTAAATTTGCCTTTTTGAAAGATGTCTGAAAATGCGGCATGTGACTTCAAAGTGATTGAGCGGTTCTCTATTAACAAGCGAAAGAACTAATACTCTCTCTCAGGATTCAGAACATTTGCTTGCCTTTAGCATGCAATCAAAGTAGCACTGCTCTCCTTAGCAGCATTGGAGCAGTGTACTCTTAGACTAAGTCTACTCTGCACACCTCTTGTGGCAGCATGTAGGGTACGCGTAGCTACATGCTGCACTGCAAAGCAGGCTGCATCCACATTGCAATGTGGAGCTACTCAGGTCAGTGAAAGGCTCTGGCATGGGGGAGAAGCAGTGGGGAAAAGTTTGGAACTTGCCAGAACTTTTCCCCACTTCCAGATCCTTTCCCCGCAGTAGGGAAAGACTCCAGTAGCAGGGAGGCAGAATACACTACATGCTAAAAACAGCAATGTAAATGGGGAGGCATGGCATGGGCAGGCAGAGAGCTCTGTAGAGTACATACTCACAGGGTTCAGGGGTGTCTTTAACTCTACTCATGTGACCCTAAGGGGCTCAGGGGTGCAGGCTCTGGGCGGCACTTACCTCAAGCAGCTCCCAGAAGCGGCGGTATGTCCTCCCTCCAGCTCCCATGCGGAGGCACGGCCAGGTGGTTCTGCGCGCTGCCCTGTCCACAGGCACCGCCCCCGCAGTTCCCATTGGCCATGGTTCCCAGCCAATGGGAGCTGCAGGGGCGGCACTTGGGGTGGGGGCCATGTGTGGAGCCCCTGGCTGCCCTTACGTGTCGGAGCCAGAGGGTGGACTTCCCAGGAACCATGTGGCGCGGAGGCTAGCAGGGAGCCTGTCTTAGCCCCGCTGCACAGAGCCGCCAACCGGACAGTCAACGGCCCAGTCAGCAGTGCTGACCGGAGCCACAAGGATCCCTTTTCGACCAGGTGTTCCGGTTGAAAGCCGGTCTGTCTGTCTGTCTGTCTTACACACACACACACACACACTATATATATATATATATATATATATATATGTGTGTGTGTGTTTTAAAGTCTGTCATCAGCCAAAGAGAAAAATAGGTTTCTTCCAGACAAGAAATAAGATGTGTATCTCTATTGAAATATAAAGAAAGCATTGTAAGCCCAATCAATGGAAGCCCCATTAGCATACTGGGTCAACAAAGAAGGAACACATGGGAGAATGAACCACAGGAGTGTCCCTGTCTCTAGGGAGAGACAATGAACTTTGGGGCATATTAGGAAAGGCAAGAAGATACAAGGGACGTAAATAGCGCTTGAAAACAGTAAACATTTCAACAATTAAAATTGTACTGGTTAAATGTTTAACCATTAGGCTCTGCTGCTGCCCCGCTCCCCCGGAGTCCCGGCTGCTGCCGCATGACCAGGGCTCTGCTGCTACCCCATGCAGAGCCATGGGCATGGGGCCAGCAGCCGGGATCCTGGGGGCAGGGCCGGCAGCGAGCGGAGTCCCCTGCGTTGGGGGCCGGCAACCAGGACCCCAGGGGCGGAGGGCCAGTAGCCAGAACCCGTGGCGTGGGGCCTGCAGCGGATTTTAAACGTTAACTTGAATACCTTACCGATAAGACTGATGCTTATCGGTTAATCGGTAAACATTTTACATCCCTAGAAGAAACCCCTTTATCTTGTACCTGTGGAAGTAAAAGGGCTGTGCGATTACATTCATGAAAACAGGATCCCAACCTGGTTTGAAGCACAATAAAGGACATTTGGGTGAGAGAGACTTCCTTAGACTGGTTAGTCTGTTAAGTTTAATCTCTAGAAAGCCAGTTATGATTTTGTTTTATAAGTAACCCTTCTGTTTCCATTATCCTTTCTCACTAGCTCTTAAATCTTAATCTTTGATAATAAACTTATGATTGTTTTCATTATAAATATAACTCGGTGCTGTGGTGTTCTACAAGAACAAATCCTGGATTGAACCATTCAAGTTGGTGTGTACGCTGTTCCTTTGGGGACAGCAAAGCTGGTATAACTGTGAGCATTCAGTACAGAAGGGGCTGGACACTACAGGGAAACGCTTCAAAGGGGTTTGGGGTGCACCTATTGTTAAACTGCAAGGGAAAGTAAGGGCTGGCATAGCCCAGAGGAGAATGCTTGGGTGGCTAACAGGCTGGTGGTGTCAGGGCGCTGACAACCAATTAAGCACAAGCAATTCTCACTCTAGCTGGAGACAGAGGGATAACAAGGTGACTCTCAGTCTTGAGCACCCCAATAACTGTCACAACTTGCCTAAGCAGTGCCTCCCCGTTTACACTGCTATTCATACCTGTGCTGGGGGGCTAGCTATGTATGTACTCCACACACTACCAAAAGGAGTGTGCAGGTACACCCTTAGGCTACATCAGGGGTCAGAAACCTCTGGCACGCGGCTCGCCAGGGTAAGCACCCTGGCAGGCCGAGCTGGTTTGTTTACCTGCGGCGTATGCAGTTTCGGCCGATTGCGGCTCCCACTGGCCGTGGTTCACCGTTCCAGGCCAATGGGGGCGGCGGGAAGCGGCGCGGGCCGAGCGATGTGCTGGCCGCGGCTTCCCACCGCCCCCATTGGCCTGGAGCAGCGAACCGCGGCCAGTGGGAGCCGCGATCGGCCGAACCTGTGGATGCAGCAAGTAAACAAACTGGCCTGGCCCGCCAGGGGGCTTACTCTGGCGGGCCGCGGGCCAGAGGTTGACGACCCCTGGGCTACATCTACACTTACAGCAGCGTGTAGAGTACAGACGCTGCAAGCCCAGCTAGCACAGGTATAAACAGCAGTGTAGACCATGAGGCACTTCTTAGGCAAATAAAGACATGTCAGGACCTTAGGGTATGTACCCTACCTCATGGCTCTTTATACACCAAAGCAGTGCCTATTTTTAGCAGTGTAGTGTCCCGCTGTCTTCCTGCTGCTGGAGCCTGTTACTGCCACATGTATATGACCCTACCAAATTCACAGTGCATTTTGGTCAATTTCAGTGTCATAGAATTTTTAAAAACATAAATTTAATGGTTTCAGATATTTAAATCTGAAATTTCACGGTGTTGTAACTGTAGGGGTCCTGATGCAAAGGGGGTAGTGGCAGGGAGGGGAGGTTGCAAGGTTATTGTAGGGGGGGTTGCGGTATTGCCACCCTTACTTCTGCACTGCTGCTGGTGGTAGCGCTGCCTTCAGAGCTGGGCCCTCAGCAAGCAGCTGCCACTCTCTGACCACCTGCTGTGAAGGTAGTGCAGAAGTAAGGGTGGCAATACCACGATCCCCCTATATGATGGGCCGTCTGCCCCTCACTGGTATGTAAGGGGTTAAAACCACTCTGGTGACGTGCGGGAGGCAGCCAATAAGGAAAAGGATTGTAGTGCCAGCCAATTAGGGGAAGGTTCATTGGAAGAGCCAATCAGGGCCAGGCTGGCCCATATAAGAAGGGGCTGCTGAGCAAAGCAAGAGGACAGAGGAGTCACTCCCTGGAGTTCAAAGGAGGAGGACTAGTGGCTTAGAGGGCTGGAGCCCCATAGACAGAGCAGTGCTGGGCAGGGTCAGCAGAATATGAGAACGCTCCAAGCTGACGGCTGCCAAACTGAGGCCCTGATACAAGGTAGAGGAGGTGCTGGGGCTGCGGGGAAGTGACCCAGGGAAGGAGACAGTGGAGTTGGAGGAGGGGTAGTATGTGGCTGCCAGCTATAGGGTTCCTGGGTGGGGGCCCAGAGTAGTGGGTGGGCCTGGGCTGCCACCACTGGTCACTGAGGGAAGTGGCTAGTACATGGGCTGCAGTCTGCCACTCAGACGAGTGGCTATAACCTGTACAGCAGATTGCCATTGAGGCAAGTGGCTGGACTGAGGATTGTCGGTCCCCCCGGAAGGGGGGAAAAGAACCAAGTGGGACACAGCTGGAGGGCTGTGTCCAGAAGAGGATGACGCGATCCAGGGAGCGACGCAGGTCCTGGACGCGGAGACAGGAGACACCACCTGAGGAGGGCGCACTAGCAACCCCAAGCTAATTCCCAAGACGGCCAGCAGGAGGCACCGCGGGGGTGAGTCACACTCCGTCACACCCTACAATAACCTTGCAACCCCCTTTTGGGTCGGGGCCCCCAGTTTGAGAAACGCTGGTCTCCCCCGTGAAATCTGTATAGTATAGGGTAAAAGTACACAAAAGACCAGATTTCACAACAGAGACAAGATTTCACGGTCCGTGATGTGTTTTTCACAGCTGTAATATGGTAGGGCCCTGCACATGTAGCTGAACACTGCGGTGTGGATGCAGTCTGCTTTTCACTGCGGTGTGTAGCTACAGGTACCCTATGCACAGCCACAAATGTAGACAAGGCCTTATTTTTGGGAATGGCTACAATTAGCAGATTAGGGTGAAAGCCATGGAGTTGTGGAGGTGAAAGGCTCTTAGGGATACTGGGCCAAATTCTGCCCTGACTTCCACAAGGTTGCACAGGGTGTAAATCAGGGCAGAATCTGGTTCCCAGCTCAGATTTTAATGGTAAGAGTATGGCTAAAATCCATGCAACTCTGCAAACATCCCCAACAATACATCTTACTGGAAGCCTTTAAAAACAAGATTTTTATCTGTGGCTTTGCCAAAGAAATGAGGAAGCAGATACCGTTTTCACATTGCACAGCATCTGTGCATAAGTAGCTTGCCTCTTTTTAAATATAGATTTATTCTTTTTCCTTGCAGAAGTATCTGTGCCCCTTGAAATATTTTTAAAAGACATATTCTCTTAGGCTATGTCTACACTACAGACCTTACAGCAGCACAGTTTTACCGCTTCAGCTACGCTGCTGTAAATTCTCCCGTGTAGCCGCTCTGTGCTGTCGCCAGCATAATTAAACCACCCTCAACAAGCAGCAGTAGCTATGTCGGCAGGAGAGCATCTCTTTGCCAACATAGCGCTGTTCACACCAGCACTTTTGTTGGTGAAACTTATGCCAGTCGGGGGGTGTTTCTTTTTCACACCCCTGACCAACAAAAGTTTTGCCGACAAAAGTGCTAGTGTAGACAAAGCCTTAGTTGTGAATATTCAACTTCCATTAATGTTCATTAGCTACTCCAAAGCAATGAGGTAGTAAAAAACTCTGTAGAGTTTTTAAAAGAATCAGGAAGCTTTTTTTTTTTAATCTGATAGTGCTTTGAAAATACTGAGTAACACACCAGCTTGCAATCCTACATTAGATTTTCCGAATTATTTTAAAGCCTTTTATAAGTACTCATTATAACATAACTAGTTTGATCAATTAAAAAAGAAGTTTAAAGGTAAGATTTTTTTTCCTGGAACACTTTTAATGACAACTTTGAATTTTCAAGATACCTTCTGAGTAATCTATTTATGGAAAAATGACTAACAATCTGCCTCTCTATTTTATTAGAGGTGAAACAGCTTTCCTAAAAGGAAGTTTTCTTTCTGCTAGGGAAAGAACATCTACAAAGTTAATGAACACGGTATTTATAGGGCCAAATTTAGATCAGCCAAAACAGTCAGACTTTAATGAGACACTGCCAAAGAGTGACATTCAGTTCTGTGCAGAGGACCATCCAGGGCCTATGGCAACACTTCAGTCCCATTCAGCCCTGTTTTGAGGCACAGGCCTTGGGCTGGCCCCCTGCACAGAGTTGAATTTCACCCTGAAATATCACAAAAGGCACTGCTAGGCTGACATTTAACAAACAAACCTATTAAGCAATAACAGAAATGTTGTATTTATAGGATCTATGATACTCCCTCTGTGAGTAAGGGATTCAGTCAAGCCTATTACACAACTCTGTGTACCTCAAGGGCTTCCTTACAAAAGATTTTCAGTACAAAATGCATGCCCCACTCTTCATATTTATATCTTGATTACTTTAATCACACATTACACTGCTTAATGTTAACAAACTCTTACTTTAGGTACTTGACATATTTTGCTCTCTCCTCCCCAGTCTCGCCATATCACGTACAGGACTGTTTCCTCAGTATCTCTGTTTCTGTCTTCATGCCACTTTAATTCACATATCAGTGTCATTTTATTATGGACAAGTTAACCATATAATTATCTTTATAAGCTGCTGCTTCCGGTACTGCACAATACTTCCTCATATGAACTTTTTATCTCTTGCCTGCAACTATACTTTAATTCTATCTAAGCTTGTGAAATAGTCAAATGAAGTTTACTCAGATGACAAAATATGTTATAGCTTTACTTCTCAGAAGGATCATGACTACATCCAAGAAAGAAGTGTTTTTTCTGATCATGGAGAAAGCAAATTCCTATAATCAAGATACAGGTTAAAAGACAAGAGGCATTTAGAATTTTGATGTGTTTAAATTTCACATATTGGCAGCATTCCAGTGGTTTCAACATATATAGGAAGTCAAATACAGTTTGTTGATTCATGGGGACAGTAAAAGTTTTGTCATTTCAAGGAAAACACAAATAAATTGCCATTAAAAAGGAACAAAGACACCAAACATTAGCCTTTAAATTAGCCCCATCTGAATAAACTTAGACCCACTTAGTTATATAGAATTTGACACTGGCAAACCAATGTAACTGCATTTGGTAGTTTTGTCTGCATCAACACCTTCTCCAGAGATTTGTGCCAAAACTAAAACAATTGAGAAATGCAATGAAGAGGAAGAGCAATGACATCAGGGCCTTTTGGTCAGTATATATTAATTGATTAAATCCCTTCAGCCTGAGGCCTTGTGCGTTGCTATCCCTTCCTTACAGAGCCCTCTCCATTTCTCTTTCCCTCATCCCACTCCCAACATCAGGACTGGGGATGTGCTAGGCTTTCCACAAGAAAATAGAAGCATCTTCCCAAGAAGGTGTCACATCCTAGGTCTTCCATTGAGTGACTGTGCTCACTGTCAGATACAGGAAGAAATTCTGAATGTGATTTTTCTTTTTCTACCTCCAACCTGTTACTCTTTATCTTACAGTCTGACTACCTGAATAACAACATCCATTTGCATAAGTAGTGCAGACTAGGGTTGGGATTTTCAAAAATATGTAAGGGAGACAGGTGCCAAATTCCCATTGAAAATACCAGCCCAGGTATAGTTCATATATTGTATATTATCATTTAATCGTCTTAGCAGCTCTCCTTTCGACTCACTCCTGTTTATTAATATCATTTGGATCTTCAGAATAGAAGAACAATTTCCTAGCTGAAGCATTACCAAGACTGGGTAAAGAACTAGCATCTATTACAAAGAGAAACCTTGGTAAAAGCACTTTAAATTGGCATAGCTCTTTTCTTAACTCATCAGTGACCATTTATATACTGTCTCTGCCAGTCTGCCTACCCCTGCTAGTTCTCAGTATGAACTCGGAGAAGTGGGCTAGTCATTCTGTGTAAGAGACCCAATCTCCTAGAATGTTTCCTAGAGCCGGAACTCTTAGCCTCGCTACTTCCTCCACCACCACTTATTCCCAAGCCAACATTTACTTTGTGAGCTAGTCAATCTTTTAGGTGATGAATACCTTAGGATTGGTCAAAGTCCTAAGAAGGAAAGCAGAGAAAACTGTTTAGTAGTGTTGCTAGCACGGAATGGCTGCCATGTTCCACCCCAGAAAATGCATTTCTATTACAGGTGAAGTGATATTTTGTAACTACACTTTGCTATGGAAGATGTTAAGATTATCTATCCACCATCACTCTGATTAATACTCAAGGAGACTTGGGCTCCTAAGTACAGTCACTTTTGAAAACCAGACTTAGGCACTTGCGGAATTTTATCCATCATAATTCCAGGATCTTTTGATCCTAATCATCTGCAGGAATTTAGTAGTGTGTTTCTCAGCAAATACAGGTTATTTAAAATCCACAACGAGTAACAAATCACGAGACTCTGACAGTGGGATTTCTTCATTTTGTTGCCAGGGTCTGCAGTAGATCCCAACCATAATTTGCCTGCCTTGATTTGTGTCTTTTAAAAACATTAAACAAACTCTAACTTTCATCCTTTCCTTCAGCATCTGTACATATCAGCTTGTGTAAATCACAGAACATGAGATGTAAGGCATTTAAGGGCACCTTAAACCCTCCGTTCGTAGTGACCAGAGCTCTGGTCAGTCTAGTTTTAAAATCGAAAGTGATTGAACTTCCACCATTTTCCAGGGAAGACTGCAGCACAGCTTAACTGGCATCTTATTGTCTATGTTTTCTTCCCAGTTTTCAAATGAAATTCTTCTTTTCCCAATTATATTTCTACTAGCCCCAGTTATATCCCCTGGTGCTACCCTAAATAAGTATTCCTCCTTCTTTGCACCAGCACTCTCAAAATACTTGCAGTTGGCTGAGATATCCAACACTACTGCTGAGGCAAGTTATACACACAGTTTTAAAAATTACTCCTGTCAAGTTAATCCTGTCAACCCAATTACAACAATTTTCAGTCCTCTGCTCTGAACTCTCTCCAACAAGTTACCTTATCTCTGGCCTGTAGGTACTCAAAACTCAATTATCTAACAGTGATCTCACAAAAGAGAGAGAGAGAGACTATAACCTCCCTAATCCATGCCAAGAATAGGGTGACCAGACAGCAAGTGTGAAAAATCGGGACAGGGGGTTGGGGGTAATAGGAGCCTATATAAGAAAAAGACCCTAAAATCGGGACTGTCCCTATAAAATTGGGACATCTGGTCACCCTAGCCAAGAATGATGCAGACAGAGAAAAACTGGAAGTATACAAGCACTTGAATTCTCTCTGCTTGCTGCTAAGTACTCAGACTTCCTTCTTCTTTACAAAAATTCCTCTTCACACCCAACTTCCTTATGAAAGAAGCTGTACCTCCCTGCAAATTGTATCTCCTCCTTGGCCTGGTCTACACTACGAGTTTATCTTGAATTTAGCAGCGTTAAACCGAACTAACCCTGCATCCGTACACACAAAGAAGCCCTTTATTTCGATATAAAGGGCTCTTAATATCGATATCTGTACTCCTCCCCGACAAGGGGAGTAGCGCTGAAATCAATATTGCCATTTCAAATTAGGGTTAGTGTGGCCGCAATTCGACGGTATTGGCCTCCGGGACCTACCCCACAGTGCACCATTGTGACCGCTCTGGACAGCAATCTGAACTCGGATGCACTGGCCAGGTAGACAGGAAAACCCCCGCGAACTTTTGAATTTCATTTCCCGTTTGCCCAGCGTGGAGAGCTGATCAGCACAGGTGACCATGCAGAACTCATCAGCGCAGGTAATCATAACCATGCAGTCTGAGAATCGAAAAAGAGCACCAGCATGGACCGTACGGGAGGTACTGGATCTGATCGCTATATGGGGAGAGGATTCAGTGCTAGCAGAACTACGTTCCAAAAGACGAAATGCCAAAACATTTGAAAAAATCTCCAAGGGCATGATGGAGAGAGGCCACAATAGGGACTCACTACAGTGCCGCTTGAAAGTTAAGGAGCTCAGACAAGCCTACCAGAAAACCAAAGAAGCAAACAGAAGGTCCAGGACAGGGCCGCAGACATGCCGCTTCTACGCTGAGCTGCATGCAATTCTAGGGGGGGCCGCCACCACTACCCCACCCTGACCGTGGATTCCGAGGCGGGGGTAATCTCAGCCATGCCTGAGGATTCTGCGGACGGGGAAGATGAGGAGGAGGAGGAGGACGAGCTTGCGGAGAGCATACAGCACTCCGTTCTCCCCAACAGCCAGGATCTTTTTCTCAGCCTGACTGAAGCACCCTCCCAACCCCCAGACCATGAAGCCATGGAAGGGACATCTGGTGAGTGTACCTTTGTAAATATAAAACATGGTTTAAAAGCAAGCGTTTTTTAATGATTAATTTGCTCTAAGGACTTGGGATGCATTCGCGGCCAGTACAACTACTGGAAAAGTCTGTTAACGTGTCTGGGGATGGAGCGGAAATCCTCCAAGGACATCTCCACGAAGCTCTCCTGGAGGTACTCGAAAAGCCTTTGCAGAAGGTTTCTGGGCAGAGCAGCCTTATACTCAAGGACACTTGACCACGCCATGCTAGTAGAAAGTAATCTGGTATCATTGCATGACAAAGCCTGGCAGCGTATGGTCCCGGTGTTTGCTGGCATTCAAGAAACATCCGTTCTTTATCTCGCTGTGTTATCCTCAGGAGAGTGATATCATTCATGGTAACCTGGTTGAAATACGGGAATTTAATTAAGGGGCAGAGGTGGCCATTCCTACTGGGCTGTTTGCCTGTGGCTGAAAAGAAATCCTTCCCTGCAGTTAGCCAAGC
>NW_020664372.1:36642952-36716759 GCF_002925995.2 Terrapene triunguis
TAGTTTGGTTTCTGCTGCTGCACGTTAACAGGAAAACTGCAGCACTCAACGGGCTTTGCTTGGTATGTGGGAAAGGAGGGCACTGGATATATGAAGGCTGCAGAAGCCTAAAGACAATGGCTTACCATGGCCGCATGCAAGCTGAATTCTGTTGCCTGGACCTGCGTCTGTGATCTCTAACACCAAAGCCACAGACACTCAATATTAAGATGCAAAATGCGACCTTGTACTGAAATCACATGTGCTATGTAATGTGAATAGTGTTGTTCACCGTGAAAGAGTATAACCATTGTTCTATAAAATGTATCTTTTTAAATACTTCTCTCCCTTTTTTCCCTCCCTCCCGCAGCTGCAAATTTTTCAAGCCTCCCTCCTCCGTCCCAAAGGCTATCTCAGATAGGGCAGCGAAAAAAAAGGACGCGAGACGAAATGTTCTCGGAAATCATGGAATCAACCCACAATGAAAGAGCTCATCTGAATGAGTGGAAGGTCACCCTATCCCAGTACAGGAAAGCTGACAGTGAACGTGAGGCCATGAGGGACGAACGTGAGGAGAGGAGAGATGCTCGAGATGAGAGGTGGTGGGATGCAACGCTGGAGCTGTTGCGTGATCAAACTGACATGCTCCGGCATCTGGTGGAGCTTCAGGAACGGCAGCAGGATCAGAGTGCCACTACAGCCCATGTATAACCACCCTCCCCCCTCACCATGTTCCATAGCTTCCTCACCCAGACGTGTAAGAACGCGGGGGGCGGGGGGGGAAGGCTCCGTGCACCCTCCCACTCCACCCCAGTGGACAGCCCAACCAAAAGGCTGTAATTACTTTGAACTTTTTTAGTGGCCTTTTCCTTCCCTCCTATCCTCCTCCCAAACCCCACCCGGGCTACCTTGTCACTTCTCTCCCTCTTTTTATAATCAATTAATAAAGAATAAATGATTTTTAAACAATAGTGACTTTATTTCCTTAGAAAGCAAGCTGTGATCGAAGGGGGAGGGTGGGTTGCTTACAGGGAATGAGTCAATCAAGGGGGCGGGTTTTCATCAAGGAGAAACAAACAGAACTTTCACACTGTAGCCTGGCCAGTCATGAAACTGGTTTTCAAAGCTTCTCTGATGCGCAGCGCTTCCTGGTGTGCTCTTCTAATCGCCCTGGTGTCTGGCTGCGCGTAATCAGCGGCCAGGCAATTTGCCTCAGCCTCCCACCCCGCCATAAAGGTCTCCCCCTTACTCTCACAGAGATTGTGGAGCACACAGCAAGCAGCAATAACAATGGATATATTGGTTTGGCTGAGGTCTGAGCGAGTCAGTAACGTGCGCCAGCGTCCCTTTAAACGTCCAAATGCACATTCTACCACTATTCTACACTCGCTCAGCCTGAAGTTGAACAGCTCCTGACTACTGTCCAGACTGCCTGTGTATGGCTTCATGAGCCATGGCATTAAGGGGTAGGCTGGGTCCCCAAGGATAACTATAGACATTTCAACATCCCCAACTGTTATTTTCTGGTCTGGGAAGTAAATCCCTTGCTGCAGCCGTTTAAACAGAGTAGTGTTCCTGAAGACGCGAGCGTCATGAACCCTTCCCGGCCATCCCACGTTGATGTTGGTGAAACGTCCCTTGTGATCCACCAGTGCTTGCAGCACCATTGAAAAGTACCCCTTGCGGTTTACGTACTGGCTGCCCTGGTGCTCCGGTGCCAAGATAGGGATATGGGTTCCGTCTATCGCCGCACCACAGTTAGGGAATCCCATTGCAGCAAAGCCATCCACTATAACCTGCACATTTCCCAGAGTCACTACCTTTGGTAGCAGCAGCTCATTGATTGCTTTGGCTACTTGCATCACAGCAACCCCCACAGTAGATTTGCCCACTCCAAATTGATTCCCGACTGACCGGTAGTTGTCTGGCATTTCAAGCTTACACAGGGCTATCGCCACTCGCTTGTGAACTGTGAGGGCTGCTCTCATCTTGGTATTCTGGTGCGTCAGGGCAGGGGAAAGCAAGTCACAAAGTTCCATGAAAGTGCCCTTACGCATGCGAAAGTTTCGCAACCACTGGGAATCATCCCACACCTGCAACACTATGCGGTCCCACCAGTCTGTGCTTGTTTCCCGGGCCCAAAATCAGCGTTCCACGGCTAAAACCTGCCCCATTAACAGCATGATCTCCAAAGAGCCGGGGCCGTGGTTTGAGAGAATTCTTTGTCCATGTCCTCATCGCTCCCGTCGCTGCGCTGCCGTAGCCGCCTCCTCCTCACCTGGTTTTCCAGGTCCTGGTTCAGCATAAACTGCACGATAATGCGCGAGGTGTTGACAATGTTCATGACTGCTGTCTTGAGCTGAGTGGGCTCCATGCTTGCTGTGGTATGGCGTCTGCACAGTTCACCCAGGAAAAAAGGCGCGAAACGGTTGTCTGCTGTTGTTTTCATGGAGGGAGGGGGAGGATGTACCCAGAACCACCAGTGACAATGTTTTTTGCCCCATCAGGCACTGGGATCTCAACCCAGAATTCCAATGGGCAGGGGAGACTGTGGGAACTATGGAATAGCTATGGGATAGCTACTGTGACAGACCCAGACCAGTGGGGTACAGGAGTCTGGTAGAGGGCAAATATACTGGTCACTGGATGAGTAGTTTTCTGTTCCCTGAGTGACCAGAGCAGGGGCTGCACTAGAGTAATCAGGAACCTGCTAGAACCAGTTAAGGCAGGCAGGCTAATTAGGACACCTGGAGCCAATTAAGAAGAAGCTGCTAGAATCAATTAAGGCAGGCTAATCAGGGCACCTGGGTTTTAAAAGGAGCTCACTTCAGTTTGTGGTGGGAGTGTGAGGAGCTGGGAGCAAGAGGTGCAAGGAGCTGAGAGGGTGTGCTGCTGGAGGACTGAGGAGCACAAGCGTTATCAGACACCAGGAGGAAGGTCCTGTGGCGAGAATAAGGAAGGTGTTTGTAGGAGGCCATGGGGAAGTAGCCCAGGGAGTTGTAGCTATCATGCAGCTGTTACAGGAGGCACGATAGACAGCTGCAGTCCACAGGGCCCTGGGCTGGAACCCGGAGTAGAGGGCGGGCCCGGGTTCCCCCCAAACCTCCCAATTGACCTGGACTGTGGGTTCTTCCAGAGGGGAAGGTCTCTGGGCTGTTCCCCAACCCACATGGTGAATCTCTGAGGCAAGAAAATCCGCCAATAAGCGCAGGACCCACCAAGATAGAGGAGGAACTTTGTCACACTATCCACAGTGCAACGCTCCGGAAATCGACGCTAGCCTTGGTACATGGACGCACACCGCCGAATTAATGTGCTTAGTGTGGCCGCGTGCACTCGACTTTATACAATCTGTTTCCAAAAACCGGTTTCTGCAAAATCGGAATAATCCCGTAGTGTAGACATACCCCTTCACTTGCTATTGCAAAGCCCTCCTCACAAGCCTGGCCTAGCAACATTTTGTGTTTCAGCATGCTAGCACGAATCTTTTTGTCCAGCAGATGGAGCCAGAGATCTATCAGATTTGAAAATAAAAATGCCCTCTCACCTCCAATAGTACATGAAAACGGAAGTGAAAATATTTTCCATTTGCAAATTGTAACATGGGCTGGATCTTCAAAACAAGTGTCTGCATTCCCTGAGATGATGTCGTTAATAGAAAATACCAGTTTAAATAACTATTTGTTCTACTCAGTTTTTAGCTACTATCTCTTCACACATATAAACGAGCTTGCCCCTAATTATTCCCAAAGGAAGTTCCATTATCACACATACACACCTCCCTGGCCCCTTTGAAAATCCATTTCCATCCTTGTTCTTTAGCTATCAGTCATATTCAAGATTTTGTACAAATTCCTCTCTTCAATCCCACTGAAACACTGTTCTTTCCTTTTACAAAACCAACTCGTGTTCACTGCTTGCTTGGCAAGCAGCGGAGAATTCTACAGAAAGATGTAGCTCCTTTTCTTTCTCTACCAACACAGGAAAATTAAGCTCAAAGTTTGCCTAGGGAGGTGACCTTTCAGTCTTTAATTTAACTCTGCATGGCTGTTAACCCATCCTGGAACATCTGTTCAAGCCAACTGCCACCCAGTGTCAAACCTCCCATTCCTGAGTAAGCTCACAGAGAAGTTAGCCAAAGGCAAACTTCAAGCTCACCTGATTTAAACTAATATCCTAGACTGAGCACAATTTGGATTCAGGTCAGGACATGGAACACATAGAATCATTTTAGTGGCACAGATGGACAATCTCCTCATATCAATGGATAGAGGACAGGCATCCAATTCTCATCCTCCTGGACTAGGATTAGGGAGGTTATAGTCTCTTTTATGTGATATTGCAACATTTAACACAGTTGACCATGAGAGAGGCCCTTGCTGGAGGGATGTATCCAATGAGTAATGCTGAGAAACAGCACCTCCACGACTAAATAAATTTTAATTGACTCAATCCACGTCGCTAGGTGTATGTGTATATATAGGGCTGGGGTTTGTTTGTTTTTTAAGAGGTGTCACAACCCCTTATTAGCCATTTAACTAGTTCTTTATCAGTTAAACTGCTTACCTTTTGATCCATTCTGTTTGTTACTGTCACACCAGTGGCATTGCCAGGACTAGTCAGTAAGGAAAAACGCAAACATGGTGAATATTTCTCTCAACAACAGTACTACTATATTTACTATATTTTCAGCCTGGCAAGTCTTCATCCTTTTAAGGCTTCAGGAACTTCATCTTCCAGATTAGTTAACTCAAGCTTGGGGATAGGCTGGAAAATTCTTTAATTAGCAAGAGCCAATGATGGTTAACTTGAAAAATACAACTACCCACTTATTTCTCTACTCAGGGTTTTTTGAAAGGGGGGCGGGGGAGAGACAGATGGGGAAAGTGAAGCACAAAGCTTAAGGCCCAGATTTGTAAACGTATTTAGGCATTGCTGAGCTCAGTGTTGCAATGGCTGGCTGATTTAGGAGCAGTACTATGCTATAGTCTCTACTGTGCGCACTCCACATTTGTGGCATGAACGTTACCCAGGATAACTTACAGTTCACCATGAATTCATGTAATAGAATAAGTCATTCTTTTACACGCGTTCTTTTACACACCAGAAGTGGTGGGAATGAGACTCACATGCTGCATTAGACAATTATGCTGATCTCAAAAGAAGGAAGACACAATTTCTAAATCCTCCACTTGCTGGAGGCATGAGAAACTGTCTATCTTGAAAGTCAAATTTCAGTTGTTCGTATGTTTTATAGTGTTTCCACCTTGGGTAAACTGTGACAGCAAAATAAAAACTGATTTAAGCTCATAAGTGCATACTAAATGCCTCCACTAACCAGAATGTGGTACACAAATAAAAGTATAATAATGTCACAGAATAAGAAAATGTAAATGTGCTTCCATGAAAACTTTTCTTCAATTAGTAAGTTCCACAAGTCTGTTACAATGGGTACTTCAGTCTGCTAGCATCTTGGAGGCAGAACCAGTACCCGCCAGTTACTGGCTGCAGGGGAATGCCCTACTCCCTGAAGTTCCTTCCAATTAAGACAACTTCCCTATACAAAAATAATTCAATTCTACTTTCCTACCTTACTGATTGGTTTATACTCTGAGGAAAATGCACTGTAATTTCTCCCAATGCAGAGCATGGGAAACACCGCATAATGAAAAAAAATCCAAATCTTTGGATGTCAATTTCCATTTCTATTCTGAATGATCTGCTTTTACCCAGGGTGGGCCAGGTCTTATTCCTCAAAGAAAGGATATTGTCAGGTAAGCATGGATACATTTTACTATTCCTCATTGTGCTGAGGTCCACAAATCCATTACAATGGGATTTTCACAGCAGTGTGCCTCCTGGGCTGGAAAAAGGATCATCCTTTAAATATGGACATTCAAAACAGGATATATTTTATATACTTCATCTTCCCCAGGCAGTAAGGCATACAGAAAGCTTCTGCCAAAAACAAAAAAACAAAAAGACACTGGCGAAACACTGTATGACCAATAAGCAGAACAAGCAGAATTCCTTGACCATGCTGCCTTCTAGCAGATCTCAGTACAGAAGAAATCATTTCTCTGTCCTGATAGCGTCAGTGCTCCTAACGTCTGGACTTTGATGCTTAACTGAAGGAGGAATGCCACGACAACAGTGAGGACTATTTGTCAAAGAACAATCCTGGGTGGTCTCATAAGAGAAAACTCCCAACTTCAAAAACTCTTCGGACTGGAGATGGTAGCTATCGGAAGATCTACTTTAAATCGATAAGAAGCACACCACCACCTCCTGCAAGGGTTCACTCTAGGCTAGTTCTCTAAGGAGGTTCCCAGGTCTTGCTCTATGACCCTGTGGGGCTGGAAAAAGGGTTGCTTCCCTCAGGAAAGTTAAATCCCAACATGAAATATTAAGTGTGCTTAAAATTATGCACATGCTTAAGTGTTTTGCTGAATGGGAATGGACCACCGAACTGGTGCATAAGAAGGTACACAAAAAGGAATTAACCCCTCTTCCCTCCTCTCCCCATATCTGCCATAAAATGTGAGCAGACTGCTTCAAGAGTTCTGTGATCAAGTCCCAGACAAAAAGCAATATTTACTGGAAAATATGTTTCATTGAAAGGCTTGTTTTCAACTACAGTTACAAGACAGAATGAATTCTATGTATATGGTAGTAGCACTGAAGGAGGAAAAAAAAGACGGTTACTCACCGTTGTAACTGTTGTTCTTCGAGATGTGTTGCTCATATCCATTCCAGTTAGGTGTGCGCGCGCCGCGTGCACGATCGTCGGAAGATTTTTACCCTAGCAACCCCCGGTGGGTCGGCTGTGGAGCCCCCTGGAGTGGCGCCTTCATGGCGCTGGATATATACCCCAGCCGACCCAACGCCCCCTCAGTTCCTTCTTGCCGGCTACTCCGACAGTGGGGAAGGGGGGCGGGTTTGGAATGGATATAAGCAACACATCTCGAAGAACAACAGTTACAAAGGTGAGTAACCGTCTTTTCTTCTTCGAGTGCTTGCTCATATCCATTCCAGTTAGGTGACTCCCAAGCCCCACCTAGGTGGCGGGGTCGGAGTGAGACATTGCTGTGTGCAGAACCGCTGACCCGAAAGCAGCATCGTCTCTGGATTGTTGCACCAGCGCATAGTGAGTAGCGAATGTGTGGACTGATGACCACACTGCGGCTCTACAGATGTCGTGGATCGGGACTTGAGCCAGGAAGGCAGTCGAGGAGGCCTGGGCCCTCGTGGAATGAGCGGTGATGCGTGGCGTCGGTACACCGGCCAGGTCGTAGCAAGCACGAATACAGGACGTGATCCAAGAGGACAGGCACTGTGAAGAGACCGGTGAGCCTTTCATCCGGTCGGCCACCGCAATGAAGAGTTGCGTCGTCTTCCTAAATGGCTTTGTACGATCAATATAGAAAGCCAGGGCCCTGCGAACGTCCAAAGAATGTAAACGCTGGTCTTGACGAATAGCGTGTGGTTTCGGATGGAAGACCGGGAGAAATATATCCTGGTTGACGTGGAAAGGTGAAACCACTTTTGGAAGAAAGGCAGGGTGGGGGCGAAGCTGCACCTTGTCCTTGTGGAACACCGTGTATGGGGGCTCGGATGTCAGCGCCCTGAGTTCCGAGACGCGCCGTGCTGAGGTGATGGCTACGAGGAAGGCTGTCTTCCAGGACAAGTACAGGAGTGAGCAGGTCGCCAAAGGTTCAAACGGAGGCCCTGTGAGCCTGGAGAGGACGAGGTTGAGGTCCCACGTCGGAACCGGCTGCCGTTGCTGTGGGTACAGCCGGTCTAAGCCCTTGAGGAATCTACCGACGATCGGGTTAGAAAAGACCGAGGACGTGAGTTCTCCTGGGTGGAAAGCGGAAATAGCGGCGAGGTGAACCTTGATTGAGGATGTCGCCAAGCCTTGCTGTCTTAGGGACAGGAGGTATTCCAGTATCAAGGGGATAGGTGCCAGCGAGGGAGACGTAGCTCGTTGCTCACACCAACAGGAGAACCGCTTCCATTTGGCTAGATAAGTGGTCCGCGTAGAGGGTTTCCTACTTCCCAGCAGAACCTGCTGGACGGCCTGCGAGCACTGCCGCTCTGTCCGACTCAACCATGGAGCATCCACGCCGTGAGGTGGAGTGACTGTAGGTCGGGGTGACACAACCGGCCGTGGTCCTGGGAGATAAGGTCCCGACTCAAGGGGAGCGTGATCGGCGTTCGTACTGAAAGCTCCAGCAGTGTGGTGTACCAGTGCTGCCTCGGCCAAGCGGGAGCGACTAGAATCACCCGTGCATGATCCCTGCGGATCTTGAGCAGCACCTTGTGGACCAGCGGGAATGGAGGAAAGGCGTAGAACAGATGGTCTTTCCATGCTATAAGGAAGGCGTCTGACCGAGAGCCTGGGGCTCGCCCGTGTAGGGAGCAGAATGCCTGGCACTTCCTGTTGGCCCGAGATGCGAAGAGGTCGACCTGGGGAAATCCCCACCTCTGGAAGACGGAATAGATGACGTCCGGGCGAACTGATCACTCGTGCGTCTGGAAGGACCTGCTGAGACGGTCCGCCAGCGTATTCTGGACTCCAGGAAGGAAGGATGCCGTGAGATGTATCGAGTGGGCGATGCAGAAGTCCCACAGGCGAATGGCCTCTTGGCATAGGAGCGATGAGTGGGCTCCACCTTGCTTGTTGATGTAAAACATTGCCATGGTGTTGTCGGTGAGAACCAACAAGCAACGGCCCTGTAGGAAGTTGAGGAAAGCCTGGCAAGCTAGGCGCACCGCCATCAGCTCTCGGACGTTGATATGCAGGGCTAGTTGGGCCACGGACCACAGGCCCTGGGTATGGTGCTCCCCGAGGTGAGCGCCCCATCCTAGAGATGAAGTGTCCGTGACTAGGTGGAGGGAGGGCTGTGGGGCGTGGAAGGGCACTCCTGCACAGACCGCTGTGCGGTCCATCCACCAGGTGAGGGAGGCCAAGACTGAGGCCGGAACCGTGACCACCATGTTCAGGTCGTCTCGATGAGGACGGTAAATCGATGACACCCAAGCCTGCAGTGGGCGAAGTCGTAGCCTGGCGTGCCTGGTTACGTAGGTGCACGAGGCCATGTGGCCCAAGAGGGCAAGGCATGTTCTTATGGTGGTGATTGGAAAAGACCTGAGTCCTTGAATGGCGCTTGAGATGGAATGAAAGCGGCTGTCTGGCAGGATGGCTCGGGCACGTCTGGAGTTCAGGACTGCTCCAATGAACTCTATTCTCTGAGTTGGTGCTAGAGTGGACTTCTCTCTGTTGAGTAGAATGCCCAGCTCGTGGAAAGTATGTGTCACTATGTGGACATGAGCCTGAACTTGTTCCCTGGTGCGGCCGCGTACCAACCAGTCGTCCAAATACGGGAACAGCTGAATCCCTTGTCGACGAAGGAAGGCCGCGACGACTGCCAGGCACTTTGTGAACACTCTGGGAGCCGAGGACAAGCCGAAGGGAAGGACTGCAAATTGGTAGTGCACTCTGTTTACTACAAATCGCAGGAAGCGCCTGTGAGGCGGATAAATCGCTATGTGGAAATAAGCGTCCTTCATGTCGAGGGCGGCGAACCAGTCTCCAGGATCCAGTGAAGGGATGATGGTCCCCAATGATACCATGCGGAACTTCAACTTTACTATGAATTTGTTGAGTCCGCGCAAGTCTAAGATGGGCCGCAGACCCCCTTTTGACTTGGGTATCAGGAAGTAGCGGGAGTAAAACCCCCTGCCCCTTAGCTCCGATGGAACCTCCTCTATGGCCCCCATAGCGAGGAGCCCAAAAACCTCCTGTGTAAGGAGTTGCTCGTGAGAAGGGTCCCTGAAGAGGGACGGGGAGGGGGAGTGGGGGGGGGCGAGGAAAACTGGAGGGCGTATCCCTCTCCACCGTGCGAAGGACCCAGCGGTCCGAGGTTATAAGGGACCAAGCACGGTGGAAACGGGAGAGGCGATCCCGGAAGGGGGGAGTTGGATCCTGGGTACCGGTCGTGGTGCCGTCCTCGACCGCACCTTCAAAAGGTTTGCCTAGGCCCTGCAGGTGGCCTAGGCTGGCCCTGGTTCTGACCAGGTTGAGGGCCGGTCGACCTCCGCCTGCCGCCTCGACCCCGCCTCCTGGCAAAGTCCTGTCTTGGACGAGGCGGGGGAGGGTAGAATCTCTGCGGCTGCGGTCTGAAGGGTCTGCGCTGAGGCCCCGGGACATGCATCCCCAGGGAGCGCATCATAGTACGTGAGTCCTTCAGATTCTGGAGTCTCGCGTCAGTTTTGTCCGAAAAGAGGCCCTGGCCCTCGAATGGGAGATCTTGCAGGGTCTGCTGCAGCTCTGGTGGCAAGCCTGACACCTGGAGCCAGGAGAGTCGCCGCATGGCTATCCCCGAAGCCAGGGTCCTAGCGGCCGAGTCCGCAATATCGAGGGAGGCTTGCAAGGAGGTACGTGCCACCCGCATACCCTCCTCTACCAAAGCCCCAAACTCTTCCCTCGATTCCTGGGGAACCAGCTCCTTGAATTTCCCCATTGAGGACCATGAGTTAAAACTGTAACGGCTCAGGAGCGCCTGCTGATTGGCCGCTCGGAGCTGGAGCCCTCCTGCAGAGTAGACCTTGCGTCCGAACAAATCGAAGCGCTTAGCGTCCTTCGATTTGGGCGCAGCGGCCTGCTGGCCATGGCGCTCCCGTGCATTAACCGATGAGACCACCAGTGAGCACGGCTGGGGATGGGAATATAAGTACTCATGATCCTTTGAAGGTACAAAGTACTTCCACTCCACCCCTCTGGCCGTGGGTGGAATCGAGGCCGGGGTTTGCCAGATGGTGGTGGCATTGGCCTGTATGGTGGGGATCAGCGGTAACGCCACCCGAGAGGGGGTATCCGCTGAAAGAATGTTAACAATAGGGTCATGAACCTCCACAATCTCCTCCACTTGGAGGTCCATATTGCGTGCCACCCGGCGCAACAGGTCCTGGTGCGCCCGAAGGTCGATAGGAGGCGGACCCATGGCGGATGTACCCGCTACAGCCTCATCGGGGGAGGAGGAGGAGGATCCCCCCGGTGGCAAGGGGTCCAAGGGCGGTTCCTGTTCCAGGTGCTCCTGGAGGTGGACATCACCTGCCCCTGGGTCCTGGGCCTCCGTCAGTGTGGGCACTGGCGCCTTCATGCCACCTGGCGGAGGGCGGGAGATGGTAGCCTCCGGGACCCTGGGCTTGGAGCGTGCCGAGCGGGACGCAGATGGTGGGGCCCCTTGCGCCTGGTGGTAGGCCCATGGTGTCCAGAAGGACCAATGCGCAGGTCCCTGCGTAGGGTCCTCGGCCGTCTCCTGCAAATGGATGGCCTCCGCGTCTGATGAACGGGACGCCGACCGAGATGGCCACGGCGGTGCCGAGCACACTGTCGCCGGCACCGGATGGTACGGTGCCGATCGGTGCCGGTCGTAGGGCGATCTGTCCCTGCGCGGTGCCGGGGAACGGTGCCGAGATCTGGGTCGGGATCGGTGCCGGTAGTCTCGCCGGTGCCGAGATCCAGATCTGGAGCGGGACGAAGATCTTGAGGAGGCCCGGTACTGGGAGCTCCGCCTCGAGCCCGATCGGTGCTGGTCGTCGCGACGGTGCCGGGATGTGGAACGGCGTCGCGAAGGTGATCTCTGCCGCGAGTACGACCGGTGCCGAGGTGATATTCGGCGCCGGGACTCCGAGCGGCGTCGGGATCTGCTCCGGGACCTGGAACGGTGCCGCGAGTCCGGAGCTGGAGACGGCGGGTGCAGCATGGCAGGCTTGCCCCTGGACTGCACCTGGCGCGGAGCAACTGGTGCCGGAAGGTGTGACGGCCCCGGCTCCGTGAAGGCGATCAAGTCTCGCGCCGTTGCGAATGTCTCCGGGGTGGACGGGAGACAAGGTTCCACCACCAGCCTATGTGGTGAAACAGTCCGCACCGGACTCGACGGCCTCGGTGCCGGAGTCAACGGTGGGGCCGCCTGTTTTTGGCGGTCCAACGGCGGACGCGGCTCTACCCCCGGCACCGGGGGAGCCGGCGTCTTCAGCGCGGCCGTGTCCTGGGCCTTGCGGGCTTTCTTATGGCCCGGAGAGAGGGATCGGCGCCGAGACCCCTGAGGCGGGCACGGTGCCGACGTCGGTCGGTGCCGAGGTGGCTTGTCCGCCGCACCGGTCGGAGCCGCCGGGGCGCTGCGCACCGAGGCGCTCGGTGCCGGGGCTGGGCGCGCCGAGGGAGGATCCGGGCTCAGCGCCGCCTCCATCAGGAGCTGTCGAAGCCTGAAGTCCCGCTCCTTCCTTGTCCTAGGCTTGAAGGCCTTGCAGATCGGGCACTTATCTGCTCGATGGGCCTCCCCCAGGCACTTCAAGCAGGAGCTATGCGGGTCGCCCGTTGGCATAGGCTTCCCGCAGGACGCGCACGGCTTAAAGCCAGGAGCCTTGGGCATGGGCCCGGCTGTGCGCCGGGGGGAAGACAACCCCCTAAACCCCCGCTAACAATTTACAACTATACTAAAACTACACAACTAACTATCTAAGAACTTTATAACTATATATACAACTATCTATACTAATAACAATGAGAAGCTAGGGATAGTGAAGAGCAGCTATGCCGCTTCACTGTTCCAACGACCGTCAGGGGCGGTAAGAAGGAACTGAGGGGGCGTTGGGTCGGCTGGGGTATATATCCAGCGCCATGAAGGCGCCACTCCAGGGGGCTCCACAGCCGACCCACTGGGGGTTGCTAGGGTAAAAATCTTCCGACGATCGTGCACGCGGCGCGCGCACACCTAACTGGAATGGATATGAGCAAGCACTCGAAGAAGAACAAGTTGTTACACATCAAGCTGGGATAGATGAGCTCAGTAAAAGAGTTTAGTTGTTTGGAAGAAAAAAATGCAGTGAGTCATACTTAAGTGTCTTGTTAAAAGATTTATCAAGAATTCCTACTACAGGATCCAGAAGCACTTTAAAGGGTTTGGAAAGAGAAGTATGTAAGCTACTTGTGTAAGTTACCTACAAAAATAAGTATTTTTTGAGTTTGGGGCCTCATTCAAACTATACGGTATGAAATTTCTGAGTTTATATAGTTCTTGCAATTCAGTATGAAAAATGCCTTGAAGTTTTTGCATTCTAAGCAATATACATCAGCTTTTACCCATCAAACATTTATAGGCTGGTAGAACTGTTAGTCTAAGACCTGGTCTACACTAGGAGGTTATGTCGAATTTAGCAGCGTTAACTCGAATTAACCCTGCACCCGTCCACACAACGAAGCTATCCCACAGTGCACCACTCTGTTGACGCTGTGGACAGCAGTCCGAGCTCGGATGCTCTGACCAGCCACACAGGAAAAGCCCCAGGAAAATTTGAATTCCTTTTCCTGTCTGGCCAGTTTGAATCTCATTTCCTGTTTGGACATCGTGGCGAGCTCAGCAGCACTGGCAACGATGCAGAGCTCTCCAGCAGAGGTGACCATGCAATCGCAGAATAGAAAGAGGGCCCCAGCATGGACTGATCGGGAAGTCTTGGATCTGATCGCTGTGTGGGGCGATGAGTCCGTGCTTTCGGAGCTGCGATCGAAAAAAAGGAATGCGAAGATCTACGAGAAGATCTCCAAAGCCATGACGGAGAGAGGATACAGCCGGGATGCAACGCAGTGCCGCGTGAAAATTAAGGAGCTGAGACAAGGGTACCAGAAGACCAAAGAGTCAAACGGACGCTCCGGATCCCAGCCTCAGACATGCCGTTTCTACGAGGCACTGCATTCCATTCTAGGTGCGGCCGCCACCACTACCCTACCACTGTCCGTGGACTCTGACGATGGGGTATTGTCGACGGCCGCTTCCTCGGAGATGTTCGCGGACGGGGAAGATGAGGAAGGAGATGAGGAGGACGAGGCAGTCGACAGCGCTTTCAATGCTGATTTCCCCGACAGCCAGGATCTCTTCATCACCCTCACGGAGATCCCCTACCAACCCTCCCAAGGCGGTAACCCAGACCGTGAATCAGGGGAAACATCAGTAGGTAAGTGTTTTAAACATTTATTTTGAACAGAATAGGAATGGTATCTTAACAATGGGTTTTTCATGAATAGTTTGCCCTAGGCGCTTTAGTTTCTAGTCCTTTCCAGTGCAGCTACTGGAAAAGTTTGTCAACATGTCCGGTTTTTCATGATTAGTTTGACCTAGGCGCTTTAGTTTTTAGTCCTTTCAAGTGCAGCTACTGGAAAATTCTGTCAATATGTCCGGGGATAGAGCAGAAATCCTCCTGGGACATCTCCACGAAGGTCTCCTGGAGGTATTGTGAAAGCCTTTGCATCAGGTTCCTGGGGAGAGCGGCCTTATTGCGTCCTCCATGGTAGGAAACTTTTCCGCGCCAGGCTAGCAGCAAGTACTCCGGGATCATTGCCTCGCAAAGCATGGCGGCATACGGCCCTGGTGCTTGCTGGCATTCACGCAGCATGCGGTCTTTCTCCGTCTCCGAAATCCTCATCAGAGTGATATCACTCATGGTGACCTGCTTTGAATTAGGGGAATGTTAGTATTGGGACTGATTGCCTGTTCCTTTACATAACTGTAACCGGCCGTTTACAGCCACGCGGTGGAGGCGTGACAGGGGCAGCATGCAGGGATCTTTCCCGGGGACAGCCGTGAGGGGGGTGGGACAGGGGCAGAGTTCATGCTGGCCGGATTGCCGGCAGCAGGAACTGGCCAACGCTAGGAGCATTGCTTGGAACGTGAAAGGAGGGCACTGCTATAAATTAAGCTTTAAGCAGGCAAAAGTCTACGGCTTACCATGTCCGCCTGCTAGCCGAATTCTGTTGTCTGGCCCCGCTTGTGTGATCTGTACAGCAAGACCCCAGGCACTCAATGGGAAGGCCGAAAATTCGACCTTGTACTGAGTGCGCATGTGATAGGTGCTGTGCATGGTCTGTTCACAGAGAAAGACTATATTCATTGTTCGCAAAACTGTATCTTTCTGAGGAATTCACTCCCTTTTTCCCATCCCACAGCTGCGAGTGTCTTCCGAGCTACCCTGGCATCCCCCTCCCAGAGGCTGGCGCAGATCAGGCGATGAAAGAGAAGGACACGGGACGAGATGTTCTCAGAACTTATGGGCTGCTCCCGAGCCGAGGTGGCACAGCAGACCCAGTGGAGGGAGAACATGTCGCAATACCAGCGATCACACAGCGAACGGGAGGACAGGTGGCGGCAGGAAGACCAGCAGGCGACTCAAACGCTGCTTGGACTAATGAGGGAGCAAACGGACACGCTCCGGCGCCTTGTAGATGTTCTGCAGGACCGGAGGCAGGAGGACAGAGCCCCGCTGCATTCTCTCTCTAACCACCCTCCCCCGCCACAAAGTCCCATCCCCCCCTCACCCAAAGTCCCAAGAAGGAGGGGCGGCAGGGGCCGTGAAAACAGTCACTCCACCCCTGCAGACTGCTCAAGTAACAGAAGGCTCTCATTCCCAAAGATTTGATAAGTCCTTTCCTTCACTCCAAAAGCACCTTACCCAAGCCCCCGTCCCAGTTTCATCCCCTAACTGTGTAGTTGTTAATAAAAAATACGTTTCTGTTAATTACTGTTTCCGTCATGTTCTTTTAGAGGAGAGTGTGTTTGAAGGGGGGGAAGGGGGTTGGTAATTGGAGAGGACAGTCACCTTTACCAGGGTACAGACACGGGGGCAGGTTCAGCAGAAGGTCACACACACATTGCAGTCACTAGGCACCCTGGTCAGTCTGGGAGGTGGTTTTCATGTTGGGGGGGGAGGGCGGTTACAGATCTTATGCAGCGGTCCTTAGCCTGGATGACAGAGCCACGCAGCAGGGGATCTGTAACCGCCCTCCCCCGCCACAAAGTCACATAGCCCCCACACACAGAGTCCCGAAAAGGAGGGGTGGCAGGCTCCGTTGAAACAACCAGTCCACCACTGCGGACCGCTCTAGGAGCAGAAGCCTGTCATTCCTCGAGTTTAGAAGCGTCCTTTCCATCACTATACCTGCTCCCCACCACAGTCTGCGTCCCAGTTTCAACACTTTACCACGAAATCCTTAATAAAGAAAATGGTGTTAATGAACAAAGTTTCATTTATTTTATTTTTAAAGGTGTGTTGGAAGGGGGGGAAGGGGGTTGGTAACTGGAGAGGATAGTCAACATTAACTGGGTAAAGAAACGGGGGCAGGTTCAGCTTCTGTTTATACAAACTTAATAGTCACAGGTTACCCTGCTCACTCTGGAACCTAGCTTTCAAAGCTTCCCGGATGCACAGCGCGTCCCGCTGGGCTCTTCTAATCGCCCAGCTGTCTGGCTGGGTGTAATCAGCAGCCAGGCGATTTGCCTCAACCTCCCACCCCGCCATAAACGTCTCCCCCTTGCTCTCACAGAGATTGTGGAGCACACAGCAAGCTGCAATAACAATGGGGATATTGGTTTCGCTGAGATCAGAGCGAGTCAGTAAGCTTCTCCATCTCCCCTTTAGACGTCCAAAAGCACACTCCACCACCATTCTGCACTTGCTCAGCCGGTAGTTGAAGAGTTCTATGGGCATCTCCACATCCCCAACAGTTATCTTGTGGTCCGGGAAGTAAATACCTTCCTGCAGCCATCTAAACAGACCAGAGTTCCTGAAAACGCGAGCGTCATGAACCTTGCCCGGCCATCCGACGTTGATGTTGATAAAACGTCCCCTACGGTCCACCAGTGCTTGCAGCACCATTGAAAAGTAGCCCTTTCGGTTAATGTACTGGCTGGCCTGGTGGGCCGGTCCCAGGATAGGGATGTGAGTTCCATCTATAGCCCCACCGCAGTTTGGGAATCCCATCGCAGCGAAGCCATCTATGATTACCTGCACGTTTCCCAGGGTCACTACCTTTGAGAGCAGTAGCTCAACGATTGCGTTGGCTACTTGCATCACAGCAACCCCCACGGTAGATTTGCCCACTCCAAAGTGATTCGTGACTGACCGGTAGCTGTCTGGCATTGCAAGCTTCCAGAGGGCTATGGCCACTCGCTTCTAGACAGTCAGGGCTGCTCGCATCCGGGTGTCCTTGCGCTTCAGGGCAGGGGACAGCAACTCACAAAGTTCCAGGAAAGTTCCCTTACGCATCCGAAAGTTTCGCAGACACTGTGATTCATCCCAGATCTGCAGCACTATGCGGTCCCACCAGTCCATGCTTGTTTCCCGGGCCCAGAATCGCCGTTCCACAGCATCAACATGACCCATTGCCACCATGATGTCCACGGCGCGGGGCCCCGTGCTTTGTGAGAGGTCTGTGCCCCTCTCAGGCTTAATGTCCTCACCGCGCTGCCGTAGTCTCCTCGCCCGATTTATCTGCATCTGCCTCTGGAAAAGGTGGATGATAAGGTGCGAGGTGTTGACAATGGCCATAACTGCAGCGATGATCGCAGCAGGCTCCATGCTTGCAGTGCTGTGGCGTCCGCGCTGTCAATCACCAGAAAAGTGCGCGAACTGATTGCCCGCCGGCGCTTTCACGGAGGGAAGGCGGGAGTGACGGTTGAATGACGACCGTTACCCAAAACCACCCTCGACACATTTTTTGCCCCAGCAGGCATTGGGGGCTCGACCCAGAATTCCAATGGGCAGCGGGGACTGCGGGAACTGTGGAATAGCTGCCCACAGTGCACCGCTTCCAATGTCGACGCTTGCCCCGTTAGTGTGGACTCACAAAGTCGAATTACTGTCCTTAGTGTGGATACACACGTTCGACTTTGTAATATCGGTTCCACAAATTCGCTTTAAGTAAAATCGAACTACTCTCGTAGTGTAGACATACCCTAATCTTCGTCTCTCCCATGGTTCTCTGCTCTTGCCTTCTGAGAAGTGAGCTTGTGACATCAAAGATAAATTCCCCTCCCTTTTAATTCCATCTCTACTCCCTCTTCTCCTAAAGTGAAGTGCTGAGATTGACACCAGAATTCCTCCTCCCCCAAAGTACTGAACACCTACTATTCCAATCTTCCAAACATTCCCAGGCATGGAGCTGGTGAGACTCTTTCTAACAATTTGGAAAAGCATGAAACTACACTGGACAGGACAAAATAGTCTCTGAATAATACTCTCTCCCCAATCCTCTCCACACACACAAATGGGAAAACCCTTTCTGACCCGCAAATGTTTTTAGGAATACAATATAAATGAGGGGTTGTGAGCTTAACATCTCAAATGGCAAAAGCAGAGAGATGGCAAGTCAGCTAGTCAGCAGAGGAGACTGGAAAAATACTGTTTTTTATTAATATTAATTATCGCTACAGTCTTCCTTGTCACCTTACATGCACAGCTCTGTGATATACTGCCTACCAGAAAACCCTACTGAAGTGTAGTGCCAGTCTTCAAGAGGGCAGGTAAGTGTGTGTTGGTTTTTATAATGTGTGGGGTAGTGTTTTGTTTTGTTTAAAAGATTTTATGTTATGCCATAGAGGGTTAAAAAAAAAAATCACTTTCCAAAGCCCTCTCACATACTAGGAAAAAACCCCACTTGCCTGATGTTCTTTCCACCCTGATAATAGCTATACTAGCACAGCATGGTGCATGCTGAAAGGACGCTGCAGAGCAACCAGGACTTTGGAAATGAAACCTTTTTTGTGGCTTAGCTTCCCCAGTCACTCATCTGCTGAGAGCATGAACACCCATTCTATTGGAGGATGCCAATATGCAACTTTACGTTCACTTTTATTGTCTTTAAAGATTTGTTGATCACCTTGAACAACTGACTCGGCTCTGAAGTAACCATGGTTGATTGCCTCCTTATGTCTTTTGGCTGGCTGTAATTTTTTTAAATTAAAAGTATTGAATAGGGAACAAAAATGTACTGATCTAAAAAATGTGCTATTTACGAAGCAGTTCCCATATCAAGTATCTTATCACTGATGATTTGTTACTCACTGAACAACAAATAAGGATGAATTAATTTGGTGCCAATATGAACGCCATACTTTATGCCAGGGGTTCTCAACTTTGTTTCTTTCTGAGGCCCCCCCAACACGCTATAAAAACTCCACGGCCCACCCGTGCCACAACAACTTTTTTCTGCATATAAAAGCCAGGGCCAACACTAGGGGGTAGCAAGCAGGGCAACTGCCTGAGGGCCCTACACCACAGGGGCACCGCAAAGCCAAGTTGCTCAGGCTTTGGCTTCAGTCCCGGATGGTGGGGCTCAGGATCACAGGCATCAGCTCCATGCACTGGGGCTTCAGCTTCCTGCCCTGGGAGATTCTAATGCCAGTGCTGTTTGGTAGCCCCACCCTGAAACCTGCTCTCAGCCCCCCAGAGGGCCCCAGACCCCTGGTTTAGAACTGCTGTTTTATGCAATTCCACTATATTTTAAAATATATTGTAGCCCTAGACCAAATTGCAATAAGAACTCATTTCTGATTCCACTAATATTGGGCAGAGAGACAGAAAAAAAAGCAAAATAAATTCTCCAGCTGGTTAATCCTCTTTACATTTATCTATCATTTTTAGCACATTAGAAATTAGGGACTCAACAATTTAAGTTTATTTTTCAATTTGTTTAAACAACAGATACTAGTTTTTGGTATCTGTCAGTTACTGAATAAAGATACAAACTCAAGACCTCACTACCACTATGTCATTACTGAACTATTTCATCATAATTTGAGAAAGTGAAGAGATTTTATTCCATTAGAAAAGTAGAAATTCTAGAGTAATGAAAGCAGCACCACAGGTATGTGTGGAGTTCATAAAATGTTTAAGTGGGCAGCAATGAAACTGACCAGTGTCTTCTCAGTTTTATTGTGGATGCTGCTTGAGAAGATTGTTTCTCCTGGGGGAATTCTGTGCCACTACGCATGCGCAGAATTCATGTCCCCTGCAGATTTTCTCCCTGCAGAATAATACATTCTGCTGGGGAGGCACTGCAATTACACCTTTTGCCCATCAGAGGCTGCTGTGGCGCAAGGAGAGAGGGCAGCTGGCTCAGGGCCGAAGCAACCAGCTGTGGACAGGGAGGGGGAAAGGCTGCTTTCTTCACAGCACACTGCCCACCGGGTGTGGAGGTGAGGAGGCACAGGATATGGTGGGACAGAAAGAGTGGAGTCCACCGGGCTGCTGGGGAGTCACACAGACTGAGGTTCAGAAGGGCTAATGGGGGGGACAGACTGGGGCAGGGGCACAGGAGCTAGTAGGGTAACAGAGAGGAGGGGTGGCTGAGTGGGGGTGCAGGGATACAGGGGGACAGGGGAAGGGAGTAGCTGCGTGGGGTGCTTGGAGACATAGGGATGGGGGAAAAGGGGGTGCAGGGGCACATGGGGACAGGGGCAGATGTGCCTGACTGAGTGGGAGAGTATAGGGGTCAGTCAGGGTCTGCATGGGGGAGGCTTCCCAACTCCCTAACAATCCCTCCCTCCCCCCGAAAAGAACCCTGTTCCATACTTCTCATTTAAACTACAATACAGAAACTTATTTCCCGCACTCCTCAGAAGCAGTGCAAAGGCTTGGGGGAGTTAGGGGTAAAGAAGAAGCTGAGAGAGGGGGAAGTAATTGCTGGGCAGGAGCCTGGAGGGTTGTTGGGTGTGTCAGCAATTACTTCCCTCTCCCTCAGCTCCTCTGTTACCCCTGACTCCCCCAAGCCTTTGCACTGTTTCTGAGGGGAGTGAGAAATACATTTGTATTGTAATTTAAATGAATTATTACTCAAAGTTCTGTATTAATATGCCTAGTAAGGAATCTATTTGTCAAAAAACATTTCCTGAATCTTTTTTGTTGTTTGTATTGTTGCAGACATACTTGCTGACAGTTATTTTGAAATAAATCACCAAAATAATTGAAAGTGATATGATTTTGTAGTGTTATTTTGACAAATAAAATTTGCAGAATTTTGCAGAATTTTATAATGTGCATAGAATTTTTATTTTTTTGGCACAGACTGCCCCCAGGAGTAATTCCATAATCTTCACATTCTTATTAGAAATCAACCAACAATTAAACTGGGCTGCTCAGCAATGTTCCCTCTAATTTTTTACCTCCATGTGCGGAATGAATTTTATGTGCACCAATATGGAGTTGATGTGTGGCGGGGCTCAGGGGTTCGGAGTGTGGGAGGGAGCTCAGGACTGGGGCACAGGGCTGGGGTGTGGGGGGGAGGTGAGGGCTCTGGCTGGGGGTGCGGGCTCTGGGGTGGGGCTGAGAATGAGGGGTTTGGGGTGCATGCTGCCCTGGGGCTGCAGCAGGGAGAGAGGACTCCCCTCATCCCTCTCTCGCCGCAGCAGCCCAGGGCACAGGAGAGGCCTCTCCCCGGCCGCGGCAGCTCCGAGACTGGGGCCAGGGGAGAGGCACCTCTCCCCGCCTGCGTGGCCCTTGATAGCCTGCTGAGTGGCCGTGCAGCTTAGAGGGAACTTAGCTGCTCAGTATTGTCAACTCGGAGCTAATGTTACTAATCTAAAGGAACTATCACCATAGTATCTGAGAGCCTCAACCACCTGTAAGGTAGGGAAGTACTATTATCCCCATTTTACAGATGGAGAACAGAGGTATGGAGAGGTTAAATGATGTGCCCAAGATCACACAGGAAATCTGTCAAAGTAGAGAATTGAACCCACATCTCCCAAATTTAGGCTAGTGCCCTAACCACTGGACCATCCTTACACAGAAACATGTTTTCTGGATTAAAAGTAAAACAGCAAGACTGTCAGGTTTAAAAGCAGCTTTGTTGAAGAGGAAAAGAAGGATTTAAAAAAATCAAAACCTCCATGTGACCTCAAAGCCCTCAGAAAAGCACTGATTATTTGTACAGACTAACTTCACCTTAACTTAGACTTTATTTTTCTGACCGTCCATCATACATCCTATGTTTTTATGGCACAAAGATTCTCACCTTGGCTGCAATACAAGGACAGTGTGATACTTAGCAGTCATATCATGCTTCTTATAAAGATCTGTACTAACATTAACTAATTAAGATATCAAGGACACTGCAATGACCTGCCAGGCTTTCTTACAACAGCACAGTGCTCGGCTTTCTTTCAAGCCACTAGACTGGGGTAGGCAACCTACGGCACGCGTGCCAAAGGCGGCACGCGAGCTGATTTTCAGTGGAACTTACACTGCCCGGGTCCTGGCCACCAGTCCGGGGGGCTCTGCAATTTTAATTTAATTTTAAATGAAGCTTCTTAAACATTTTAAAAACCTTATTTACTTTACATACGACAAAAGTTTAGTTATATATTACAGACTTATAGAAAGAGACCTTCTAAAAAAGTTAAAATGTATTACTGGCACGCGAAACCTTAAATCAGAGTGAATAAATGAAGACTTGGCACACCACTTCTGAAAGGTTTCCGACCCCTGCACTAAACAAGTCTGTGGAGTCCAGGGGAGGAGATTTACTTCTAGAGCAGGGGTCGGCAACCTCTGGCATGCGACTCGCCAGGGCTGGGCCAGTTTGTTTACCTGCCGCGTAAGCAGGTCCGGCCGATTGCGGCTCCCACTGGCCGCGGTTCGCCATCCCAGGCCAATGGGGGCGGGCGTGCCAGAGGTTGCCGACCCCTGCTCCAGAGTGTGTACGATTTTTTTTTAAGCAAGAGAACACAAATGTTTTTCAAAGAGAAAAAAGAAGAGGTACAGGAAGAATCAAGAATAGTTTCTGACCCCGAGGAAAAGAAATGCAGAATTTTGATTGTGTAAATGTATGTTTGGTATATGAGTCAATTACCCTCCAAGGCTTGCATTTGTTGTTGTTCTCCTACCCCACCCTTTCTTGCCTTTCAAAATCAAGCCTGATGGCTTTTTTTATGGAAGTTAGCCCAGTCTTAGTCAATCCACTCCCTTGGGCTACACTATTTCATCCATAAGCACATCCTTTCCCTCATTCTATAAATGAAACCTAGCACCAGAAAATACAGATTTTACTTTATGAAAGATAACGTGACAAACTCACTGTTGATGCTGGAAAAGAATCAATTTCCTTTAAAGTCAATATCAACTGTGTGTGTGTGTGTGTGTGTGTGTGTGTGTGTGTGTGTGTGTGAGTGTGTGTGTGTGAGTGTGTGTGTGTGTGAGAGTGAGAGACAGAGAATGCATTTTAACTAATTACAAGGAAGAGACAGGCTACAAAACATTCACGTCTTTTAGTCAGATTAATTTTGTTAGCCAATTCCTTCTCTTGCGGAAGCAATATCCAGTTGAATTACCTGTGGTGTTTTTTTCATTAAATGCTATCTGCAAGCAGGGGCAAGGCTCTATTTGAAAGAGCTGAGATTAGCAGAATCACAATTAGGCAGAGAGTAGAAAGTGAAAATTCATTTTCATATTTACTGTCACTTGGACAACAAATGACAGTATGATAGAAACAGGATGTTCTTTGGCATTTAGAGGGAGACTAGACAGTCTGCTTTCACTCATGAGGCTAGCTTTATGTTAATTAAAGATAATTATAGAAAAAAATTATGAAGCAGATCAGAATTTAAAATTGAAGCAGAGTCATGGGAACCCACATTATTACACACTCCAATTCTCTCTATTTTTTTATATTATCCTGTGTAATTCTCCAATAGGGAAAGATCATGCCTATGCTGCTCCTCCACAAGATGCTTTTCTAGGGGGACAGTGAAGCTTAGAGTGAAACAGAGGAGACTCATGTCAGGTTTTACTTGGCTGCTGCTCCTGATAATGCCACTTGACTAGTGGTATTTGCAGGATTCACAACATAGATGTGACATGTGGAAAAGGACAAACAAAAGGCAGGGAGAAGAGATAGAGGGCTCATCTAAACAAGAACCTTCCACTGGTTTAACTTAAAGTGTGATTTTAAATCAATTTAGTTAAACCAGTGCAAACCCCTGTTTTGGTTTAAACCAGGCTTATTTCTGTTATTGAAGTCAATTAGGAATAGACTTAACCTAAATCAAAATTAGCCACTCTGACTGAAACAAGAATGTCCACAGAGGGGCTCACACCAGTTTCATTAAATTGGTTTAAAAGATGTTTTAAGTTAAACCAGTGAAATGTTTGCACATAGACAAGGCCAGAGAGCATGAATGGGGTAGAGAGGGAGGGAGGGGGGACAAACAATTGGGACGGAGCAGAGAGAGAGTACAGAATGGAAGTGTGGGATGAGACACTCACAGAAGGGGCAAGGCCATTCCAATGATCTAGTGGCTTTGTATTTTAGCTCAGGATTTGTGCCAACCAGTGCTAGAAGTGCAGTAGGTGTGAGGCGGCCCACACAACCTCTGGGAAGGGTGTGTGTTGTGTAGCTCTCTGGCAACAAGGTTGGCAACAGCCATAGCCAAGCTTCTCAACCAGGAATCTGTAGCCTTTGACTAAGAGTGGGTGAAGGAAAATGACTTCAAAAAGCAAGGAAAAGACTGTGTTGAGAAAAGACACAGAGTATGGCAAAGTTGGATTTATCTGTTGGGAAAGTTGCACTGGTTTAATTTAAGCTTTGATTTTAAACCAATTTAGTTAAAAATCTTTCAGTGTAAAAAAGCCTTTTCAGTTTATCTGCACCCAGTTCCTAATCAACTTAAGTTAAACAGAAATAAACCTGGTTTAAACGGAATTAAGAGTGGCCACACAGTCTTTTGCATTGGTTTAACATCACACCTTACATTAAACTGATGCAACTTTCTTGTGTAGACAAGTCCTCAGAAAGGCCAAGAGTGGGAGGGAAAGAAGAGACCAAAAAAAAAAAAAAAAAAAAAAAAAAAAAAAAAGAGGTGGAAAAAAAAAAAAAAAAAAAAAAAAAAAAAAAGAGGTGAAACCAAGCATAGTTTTGGAATTAAAAGTAAAAAATCTGAGAAATACTACACCCTATTTACATATGGATAGTATTTTACGTGTCCAATTTACCACAGCAGGTAAGCACGTGTTTACTTTGATGCTATTCAAAGTGGTGTATAAATATTAACTAATTAATCCTAAACACCATGAGGCTGTTAAGCAAGCTTTATACACATTTTATTGATGGGAAAACTAAGACAAATATAGAAGAGTCATATCAGACCACTGAATTTTCTGATTTCCAATTCTATGGTTATATTCCATAACATACAGCCCTCCATTAACTAGTGGTTATTAGTATTATTATTATTCTTTTTCACCATAAAAGCAAGACACATAGTAACCATTACACACAGAAGGAAATGTGGCCGAACCTGGACTAACTTCAACTCTTAGAATTCATCCCTTCTGGAATACTGCACCTATTGTCACCACAGAGCTTGCCAAAAAATAGGTACATCTTCAAAATAATTCACAGTGTATTAATATGAACATAGGAAATATCAGAAAATCCCAAAATCACATACTTGCCACATGACATAAAAACATAAGAAGTTCTGAATTAAGCATTCAACAAAAACAAGAAAGTTACTTCCAAAACTTACTCTGTCATGTCCAAGTATTGCAAATCTCCAAGAATGGAGCAGTATTTCGGATACAGCACACAATGGAATTAATTTAGAAGAGTCTAAGTCCCAGATCTACATTTCTGTATTTTACTGTCATCTTCTGATCATGACAGTATCAACAGCATATATTTAATCTAGTGTGGGTGCTCACGTTTCCTTTTGCTAACATTTAACAAGGGCATAAGATTTTTTTTTTTTAAGTGTCACTCTGTTTGTCCAGCAGAAACTTTTTCAAACAGTAGCTGTGATATAATTTTAAAAAATACTGAAAAAGGCACCAGCCCAAAGTAAAGACTCAGTGCAGGCAAAATGTTTTTTTAAATAAAGTTGGACATTTTTCCATAACGTTATGACAAAGCCAAAACCTTTTGCATATGTAACCACACATGGGAAAGTAGTTTAACTTCTCTCATCTCAATTTTAGACAAAAAATGCAGAGGAAATTAACAAAAAACAGAACAGATCAAGAGAGAGAGTTTTGACATGGAAGTAAATGTCTTTACAGGAGTTCCCATGAGGAGTGCTCAATGGTGGGCTCACAAAAGCCCCTTGTACTCAGAAGCACTAATTATGTTACAGCTACTGATGCAAGTACCACACTGGTTAGCATTAGAATGGTCAGAGGGTAGCCCACTGAAGTCAGTGAGTGGAGTTTTAGATGCATAAGGAAGGCGAACTGGGCTCCTAAACCTCAAGTTTAATCCAGATCTGTTTATTCCTGGAATCAATACACGGGATAAGCTTTTTAAACACAGATTTAATTATCCAATACACTGATTGGAAAAAAGTAACTCATAAACCAGAGGTTTTCACTTGCTGTACCTCCATTTCAAACATGACTTTAAGAACTCAAAATTACATCCCACTCTAACATGCTGTAAACAGATCAACAAAAAGTTTCTTTAACATCTGGGATCTCCATATCCTGATCTTCAACACACAGGCCTAACAAGAAATCAGCAAAATGCTTGAAAACTTTGGCTTTTACCACCAGGTGTCACTAACAATGAATGAGCAATTAGACACTGGGACTGAAAGAGAAACGCGCAAAGAAAAATTGAGGGGAAAAAAAGCAAAATCTCCTGCTTCAACATGGTCAAATCACCTTCCCCTCTCAGCTATGCAATTTGTACAATCTCAGCTCTTGTGATGTCATATTATTAGTATACCAGTCAAATTAGATCCTTCCAACCTAGACAGGATCTGAATTTCTAATGCAAAAAATCCACAAAAAACTGCTTCAGAAACAATCATTAAAAATCATAAAGAAGGCACAAGGGTTTCCAGCTGAACTATTTTTAATTGTGAAGAGCCACACTAATATACCTATTTGAACCCCTCTGACAGTTTCATCACCATTATGCATTATGTTTGCTTAGATTAAGCACAATAGCAATTATTTTTTAAAAATCTTGATTAATGTATATATGGACTGCAGCCTTGGCTTTAAACAAAGCCTAATAGTGTGTACCTACTCCAAGGAGACATTATACAACATAACTGACTTAGAAGAAAATTGTATGCATATAGTTTCATTGCAACATCAGTTATTTCTGAATGAAGGTGGCTAAAGAAGTCTTTACAATCAGGTCACGATTATTATATTGTTTAGATTGCTGTAGCACTCACCATGTGCTAGGCACTTTCCCAAACACAGAGAAAGACCAGTCCATGCTCCAAACAACCTGCAACCAAGTAGACACACACACACACAAGATTGGAGTAACGGCTACAACCTACTAACAGACTTTTACCAAGACAAGGGCTGTTGCTTTAAAACTTGATTTGACCACTGTCTCACCATTGAGGACCATGCCAGCAAACAACTCAGAAAACTAACTGAAACATGAAGGAAGGACCTGGAGCCTATTCCTGACTCTGTCATAGACTTGCTGTTTAACCGTGGGCAAGTCACTTAAGGCTACATTCACAAAGGGACTTAGGCAGTGCAACACTGAGTGTCTTGGTACCAAATTTTTGGTGCCTAGAAAATCACAGGAACAAGACTAAGAGTATGTCTTCACTACCCGCTGGAGCGGCGGGCAGCGATCGATAAAGCAGGGATCGATTTATCGCGTCTAGTCTAGACGTGATAAATCAACCCCCGAGCGCTCTCCCGTCGACTCCTGTACTCCAGATCGGCGAGAGGCAGAGGCAGAGTCGACGGGGGAGCGGCAGCAGTCGACTCACTGCGGTGAAGACACCACAGTAAGTCGATCTAAGTACGTCGACTTCAGCTACATTATTCACGTAGATAGATCCCCCCCAGTGTAGACCAGGGCTGAGATCCACAAATCCAAATCAAGCACTAAGTTAGAAGATAGGGTGCCTCAGAATGGGATTCACAAAAACCAGCATAGTAGGCCAGGAGTCACTTAAGAAAGTTAACTGGAGATGCTGATGAGAGGGGTGTACTAAGCCCTGCCCCTTTCACAAAGATAGGTACAAAAGCCCAGGCTACAGGGAGGTGGCTAGATCTCTGCTAGCGATCCACAGCCAGGAACCCCTCTTATAGAGTCAGGCAGCTTAGGCGCCTGAGGTGTTTCTTGTGAGAATGACTTAGGCAGGCGCCTGCCTCCACACAAAATGGAGGGCAGAGAAGGAAGGAGTGGGGGTGATACCCCCCTTATAACTTTTCATCTGGGATGTGGGAGACCCAGGTTCAATTCCCCCACCCAACCCGCTGCCTGAGAGGGAAAAAGGAACGGAAGAAGGGTCTTCCAACTCTTAGAAGAGTGCTCTAACCTCTGAGCTCTGGGGTATTCTGGTATGGTGCTCCCTCAGTCTCTCCAGCTGATTCTGTTCCACTGTGTATACATACTTATGGAGAGAGAAAGTGAGACCAACTGTTGCCCAGTGGTTCAGGAACTCACCTGGGAGACGTGAGATCAGGGTCCAGTCCCCCTGCTCCAACTCATAGGCACCAACTCCGTGGGTGCTCCAGGGCTGCTTAGCACCGGCAGCCAGCTCCCCGGCTCCCAGCACCTTCCGCCTGCTGGCGCCCCGCCGATCAACTCCTCCCTCTCCCTCCCAGCACCTCTCATCCGTCATAATCAGTTGTTCCGCAGTGTGCAGGAAGCGCTGGGGAGGGGAGAGAAGAGGAGCAGAGGGGGAGCACTCAAGGGAGGCAGGGTGGGTATGGGGGTTTGCGGGAAGGGGTCAGGTGGGGGCAGGGCCTGGGGCAGAGCGTGGGGTTGAGCACCCCCGGGGCCCAGAGGAAGCTGGCACCTGTGCTCCAACTACTCTTTCATTACTATTTTGGAAAGATATTAACTCAGCCCTTAGTACCAGGGTAGACTTTCAAAATGATGTACAAAGGAAAAAAAACCTGGGGCTTGTGCACTTCTTTATGATTTATAATGATTGTATCTGAAGCAGTTTTTTGTGGCTTTTTGTATTAGCAATTCAGATCCTGTCTAGATTGAAAGGCTCTAATTTGACTGGCAAACTAGTAATATAACATCATCACAGGAGCTGAGACAGTAAAAGTTGCACTGCTGAGATAGGAAGGTATTTTTTCTCTCAACTGTTAAAACTTTCAGGGCTAGTCTGCACACAGTGTTGCAACAAAAGTGTTTACATCTGCACAGCTTGTTCCTGTAAGTTTAAAAGTGCAGGCTAAACACACATAAAAATAACATCTTCAGTGGTATATGTACAACTGTGTGTGTAAATCAGGCCTTAGCTTTGTCAAGGATTAATTAACATTTTGGATAAAGGAAACTTTGATATTAAACATTTAAGACATTCACCTCTTCAACTAAGTTGTCAAGAGTTCACAGCAAACATCCCCAAGGCATTCCAGGGGAGAGCAAATTCCTCACCTTGCTAAAGTAAAACAAACAAAAAAACAAGCAGGGGAAAACAGTCATAAATCCAAATTCACCATTCAGGCCTGTATACATCAGCATGAAGAATCAAAAACAAAGATCTTTGTAAGTATTTTTTTTTAATGACTTTGCCATGCTTCCGCATGCCGCTCCACCCCACCTGGTCTCTGCCACATGGGTATCAGTAAATTCACGGGGAGAGGTTTATTATTCATTAAAATTCTGTCCTTAACTGTCTGCCCTGGTTATCTGAATCACTATGAACACTGGGATATAAGTGTTTCAATTTTAATTTTGGGGGTAATTTTATCTAACAAGTTCTCTTGCAGGAAATGTAGTCCTAACTTACTAGAAAGAACTTGAGCAGTGTTGGTCTATATTTCCATTAAGTTCCCAAACTCACATTCACTGCAGATTTACCCAAGGTGTTGTCTGCCCCTACCCTCCTTCAATCCACACAAAACAGCCTCTAACTCAGGCTTGAGGGTTCATTAAATCCAGGGTAGGAGGCACAGCCAAAGGTATAGGCTTGAGCTCAGATGTCACTTCAGCGTGGACTGGCAACCTACATACTTTGCAGTCAGGATGCAGGCTAATCAAGCCCAGGTGCTATTACTGCTCCTATGCTATTCCACAATTCTTCCTGACCTATATTTCCTGTCTATCTCCTCCTTTAAATCATCTACACTGACCCAGCATTTTAACCCCGCACTTGGTTGTTCCGTTTCTGCTGTGATTCCATTGCATTTGAACAGAGACACCACCCAAGAAATCCTCCTATAATGCTCCCAGTTGGTCAAAAACTAATGCCAGCCTTCTGGTAAAGCTGTGGTGCGAGGTCAGTAAGACCCATCAATTGGGGGAGCATGCCCCAAATGACAATTGTATGGGTGGTGGACAGAAAGAAACGCGGAGGCAGAAAAGTCAGCCTAGTTCGCCACGAATCACTTGGTGGTTTGTCATTATGGAATTCAGCCTGCATTCTCGCTAGAAGCCCTTGCTGCCAAGTGCTGTTCGCTTTCTTCTTCAGTGCTGTCTGCATTAATAATGAATAGCTCCACTTGGAAGTTATTTACATAAAGTACTATTCTCGTGTCACTACTGCCAGACAGCAGCTCCATGCTCGGCGAGAGAGAAAGAAGGGAGAGAACATCCTGCAAATGACTTCATAGAGCAGCCCAGTTTAATGCACCACTAAGAACCATGGGATAGCCTGCCAGAAACCCATCCGAGCATATATGAGCTAGTACAACAGCATTGCAGCCACATGGGTCTGACACGGATAGGGCTGTGCAGTGGGGATGCTCCACCTTGGCGAGACAAGTCCAGGCTAACTCTGCAGTGAAGATTTACTGTCAAAGGTGTGACTCAGAAAGGGGGTCCACAGAATGAACTCAACTAAGGAGCAAGCAGTGGCATGCTGGTCAGCTTACTGGAAATGATCCCCAGTTAGGTTGTTTAAAACCAATGAGTGAACAAAAGCTGCTTGGTTTCAAATACTATTTTATGCTTTTTTCCTCATATATATTTCTATTTTAAGTTAACAGTGTGGCCTGTATACTAGAGCCTGTATTTTCAAAAGGAAAAATAGCAAATGTTTTTGTTTAGAAAAGTCATTTATTAGAGATGTGCCTGTTAAAACATACATATGTTTGTTAGCAAAGATAGCGCAAAAATGGCTGGACAGACTTGAGCCATTAGAGAATATCTGCTTTTAAGGAATAGAATAAACCGTGTAATACTCTGTGATAAGCTTCCCTTCATTTTGTAAGAAAAAGCTTTATCTTTAGATATAAAAAGTTGATTGAGGGCAGAAAATATACAGCAGATCATGAAATTTCAATCTTAATTCATGCATACGTGGTACTCTTTTTGCTACAAAGCACAGAATATCAGCTTATATTTTGAACTTCCTAGATTTGATTAGTGTGCGTCACAAATTTATTGTTATTTAAACATGGGTGGAAGGACTTTTGCATTTCAATTTGAAGACGATACCATGAAAGTGCCTAGCAGAGGGAGTTTTGAGTTCAGAAAACACAGCTATAGTTTCTAGATAGCACTTAACTAGAAGCAGTTTTCAACACTTATTTCAGCCCAGAATTATAGTGCCACAAAGCTTCTATTACAGTGATGGGAAGATCCATCCTGCCAACTGGCAGCCATAATTTTCAACCATTAAAATAATTATGCTAGCAACAGCAATTTACTTTAAAGCCAGCAGCCACATATAATCACTGCATGTTTCAAAAATTGTAACATTGCTTTAGAAAGATCAGTTTCCTTATTATAGAACAAAAAATTAAGTAAAGATTGTGACACAGAGGCTTTTTGGCAAATGGTCCCCTATTTTTTGCAAGTGACTTCTCAGACTTGACAAACTCACTATACCAAACATGTCTTGCAGGTTATTTACCCATAAAGAGTAGCATGTAAGGAATCTACAGAAAGGTCATAATTTGTCAAGATTCCTAATCATTGCAAGAGGTATGTATGGGTTATATTTAAGGAATAATGTAATTAAATTGAAAATATGCTTGGTAAGTATGGAGTAAAAGTCAGTCAACAGGGGATAACGTCTCAGGGCTTGTCTACACATCCACCGATGCAGCTGTGCTGCTGTAGTGCTTAGTGAAGATGCGATCTATTCCGATAGGAGAACTGCTCCCTTTGACGTTGCAGTCTATATGATTTTATAAAACTATGATAATGAGTGAATATAATGTAACTGGAATGTGCTTCATGCAAAAGGTCTCTCTACCTCGATATAACACTGTCCTCGGGAGCCAAAAAATCTTACTGCGTTATAAATGAAACCGCGTTATATTGAATTTGCTTTGATCCACCGGAGTGCGCGGCCCCGCCCCCCCCGGAGCACTGCTTTACCGCGTTATATCTGAATTTGTGTTATATAGGGTGGCGTTATATCGAGGTAGAGGTGTATCATTACAAAGCTTATAATCTACTGAGTGTGTTCATCCTATTTCTATAAATGTATCACTCTTGTATCTAAAACTAGAAATATAATTCTGAGGGCCTATTGTAATTATGCAAAGTGTGGGCAATTAATGGTGGTTTGGAATCTTGATGGCTCCCATCAACCCGGACAACTGACTGTGGATGGCTCTGTTTGCAGGCAAGCCTTCCTGTGAGTCAGGCCGGGAGGAATGAAGGCTTGGGGTCTTACAGTGACATGTGATCATGTCACCTGAACTGGAATCCATCTTTAACCTGGTGTTTTTCCAGTGAGGAGGGGTGGGAACCCAGAGGGACAAAGAATTTCCACCTTATGCAAAAGATATATAAGTGGGTGGAACAGAACAAAGGGGCAGCCATCATGAGGAATCCCCTAGCTACCACCTGAGCTGGAACAAGAGCTGTACCAGGGGAAAGGATTGTGCCCAGACTAGGAAGGTGTCCAGTCTGAGAAAAGAAACATCTCTAAGGGTGAGATTTTACCTGTATTCAGTTGTATTACTGTATTAGGTTTAGATTTGCATATTTTGTTTTATTTTATTTTACTTGGTAATTCACTTTGTTCTGTCTGTTACTACTTGGAACCACTTAAATCCTACTTTCTGTATTTAATAAAATCACTTTTTACTTATTAATTAACCCAGAGTATGTATTAATACTGGGGGAGGCAAACAGCTGTGCATACCTCTCTATCAGTGTTATAGAGGGCGAACAATTCATGAGTTTACCCTGTATAAGCTTCATACAGGGTAAAACGGATTTATTTGCGTTTAGACCCCATTGGGAGTTGGGCATCTGAGTGTTAAAGACAAGAACACTTCTGTAAGCTGCTTTCAGTTAAGCCTGCAGCTGTTTGGGGCAAGAAATTCAGACCTTGGGTCTGTGTTGGAGCAGATGGGTGTATCTGGCTCAGCAAGACCGGGTGCTGGGGTCCCGAGCTGGCAGGGAAAGCAGGGGCAGAAGTAGTCTTGGCACATCAGGTGGCAGCTCCCAGGGGGTTTTCTGTGATTTAACCCATCAAACTCCCATTGGCGTAGATACTCCACCTCCTCCAGAGGTGGCAGCTGTATCAATGGGAGAAGTCGTCCCATCGACAAAGTGCTGTTTACATTAGGAGTTCAGTCAGTATAACTGCACCGCTCAGGGATGTGTAATTTCCACACCTCTGAGCAACATAGTTATATCACCATAACAAGTCTGTAGTGTGACCAAACCTTAGTGATGGCCCATTCAAGCAAGAGGGAGTTTTCAGCACACTCTGGTTAGCCGGTGATGTAATGCAAGACTCAGTGGTCTAGCCATGCTCCATCCCTAGACTTTAAATTAGAAACTATCAGATACAACTGCAAACAACTGAAACCACGTGGAGGTAAAAAAGGAACATTACAACAGACTGACACCCTGCCTATGAATAAAGGCAAAGGATTGTTTCAGTATATCACAGGCTGGGGAAAGACACACAGTTTCTTTTTAATGAGAAGACATCTTGAGGAGCGAGTGCTCTCATGAAAATTGGATCCTGGTTCCTGTGAAGCCAGCCAGCTCTGCAATAGACTGACCTTTGAAGGGAGTAAGGGGAGAAACATACTTTATTAGAAAGGAAAGGTAACTATTGATAAGTGTAGACCCAGGGTCGCATTTTATGATTTTGTTTTATGTAGTAACCATTCGTTTCCATCACTCTCTTTTCTTTCTAGTAGAATCTCTCCCCTTTCTTAATTAAACCTTCTTTTGTTTTATTATCAGTGCTGTGTGTTATACCCAAGCTGTGGTTTAAGGTAAAACTGGTAAACTGGGAAACACTGCTCCTTTGGGGGCAGAGGATCTGGGATTTCTTTGAGTAGTGAGTATCACGGGTTGGATATCATAGGGGAATGTTTCAAAGGGACTTGGGGACTGGGGTACATCTATTGTTAACTTGCTAGGCAAAGACATGGCTGATGTAGCTCAGAGGAGAGTGGTTGAGTGGCTGAAAGGCTACACAGAACTTGAGACATCCCAAAATGTAGCTGTTTTATAACACCACAGTTTAGGACTTTTACTTAAAATATTCAAGTGATAGGATTCTTGAGTTAGCATCCTGTTTCCATGTTATGCAGAAGCATTCATTTTTAACAGGATGAACTATAAAATATTTTTGTAACAAGTAAATCATCAATATAGCAAGTAACTCTTCCCCACAATGTTTATTGGAAAATCTTTTTAATTAAAACTATGGCCCTGATCCTGCAAACATTTACATACGCAAGTAGTCCTGCTGGTACAATTTAGGTGAATAAAAGTGATTGGTGATGTAGTGAGAGGTCTGGATTCTGCAAGTTTTATAGCTAGACTTTTCCCAACTCTGAAATTTAAGTAAATAACTACTGCAAGCTGACAAACTTACTATGGAAAAGTAAATGGCTTTATTTCTCAGCCCTATAGTGTTTAGATGAAAAAATCCTTGTCCCACACAGACCTGAAGCCATTTCCCCTCTTTATACCATTACACCAAATGGATTCTGTGTCAGCTGTATCAGACTGCTAGACAGCTGATACCTGAACTTAATAAAAAGTTTAATAAATAAAATACCAACCACTCAGGAAGTAGGTAGTTTATTGGAGTAGAGTAGCCTTGCAAATACTCATGAGTGTTCCTGTTTTGTGTTTCAGGAGAGAAGACCTGAAGAAGCAAAAGAGTGCAGCAAGGATAACACTGCTACTTACATTAGGTAGTCTGAGAGCAAGTGCTGCTAACTCCTGGACACTGGAGACTTGAGAGAAGACCAACTCACTATGCGCCTGACCAAGGGAAGATTGCCCTGCTACTGGGACTGTGGAACACACTATAAAGCTGCCTTCCAAGGACCCCTTCCCAAGCTCTGTGTTGGGGTCGCAGCACATAGTGCTACATAGATTTCAGACAGCACTTTAGCCTATAGGGCAGGCCAGTGGATCTGCCATAACTTAAGCCCCCAGAGCTGTCTCAGTTATTCTGGAGACCTCCCCAGCTCCCAGAACAGCCCAAGATAAGGAGCAAAAATGGCTTAGAACCTCCTTAGGCCCCTTCTCCTCTGGCTGCAAGTTTGGGTTGCATTTCTTGGAGAGAACACAGCATCTCATCCATAATCTTTTTCCTTCCAGTCTTCCTCGTCTTCTTCAATTCTTGGGACTGATACTTCAATATATACTTTGTAATTTTTCGATTAAGAATATTCAGCAAATCTGCTATAAAAACTAAACCAGAATGCAGCTACTAAGTAATGATACAATGTGTACCAGTACCAAAATCCATTAAATAAAAATGCTCAAATCTACATAATTTGATAGAATACAACAAAGTCATGGCATCACAATGCTGCAACAGAGCCAATGTTGCATACTTTAAAAATAAATGTCTCAGCTTTGCTTCAGCATTTACAGTGGCTAGCAATAAGAAACCACTATCATCCAATAATGTTCTATTCCCTTGAAAGTATCCCTTAAATAAATGTACAGCAAACCTGGTTTAAAATAAAAGCTGTTTATAAAGTTTCCTTGTGAAAATAGGGTACTGCTGTTCCTGGATCCTCTCTCATTTTAAGAGTCCACCAGCGTTATAAAAATTATCCCACAAGTACCACAAAACATCAATGATTGTCTGATTTATACAGTTTACCAATCGTCTGTATGGTAATGATAAAAATATTGGATTTCTTCAATGCACTTTTGTAACTGAGATTCAATTACACCAGAGTCGTAAGGAACTGAAATTATTTCCTTTTATATTGGATTAACTACAGAGTCTTTTTAAAATGCAAACATCAAATCCTTCACCAGCATTAAGTAACAGGGGTGCAATTAATAACTTTAATACATAACAACTTTCTTCTTCAAGATGTTTTATAAACTAAGGCCCTAGTCCAGTGATCAGATCTATGCAGGCCGACCCCCAAATCAGTGCAAAGAGTTTCGTGACTACAATGGGGCTCTGCCTGAATAAAATGTTTGTCTGTAGAGCTCGGAAGGCAAGATTGGGGCTTAGGGTACATCGCCACTGTGTTTTAAAACCCATGGCAGCAAGTCTCAGAGCCCAGGTCTACAGGCTCAGGCTCTTCCTAGGATGCTAAAAACAGCAGTGTAGATGTTGCGGCTTGGGCTGGAGTTCAGGTTCTGAAGCTCAGGGAGGTGGGTGTGCTTCAGAGCCTGAGCTCCAACCCGAGCTGCAATGCCTACATAGCTATATTTAGTGCCATAGTGCAAACCCAAGTCTGTAGTGTAGACGATTTAATGTAGATGTACCCTAAGAGGCCTGGTCCAGCAGATACTATTTAGTGTAGTGCTCATCACTGAGGGCTTGGCTACACTTGCACTTTATAGCGCAATAAAGCCTCCCAGAGCGCTCTACCTTACTCCCCGTCCACACTGGCAAGGCACAGAGAGTGCTCTGACTCCCTGGCTAGAGCGGTCTTGGTACTCCACCTCCCCGAGAGGATTAACAGCTGTTGCGTATTGGGTGAGACGCTGCAGCTCCAGTGTAAACAAGGAGCGACGTCATTATGCACGGATTGACCTCCGGAAACGCCCCATAATCCTCTTAACTGAAGTGGTCTCTCTTGTCTTTGTTGTGAACTCGGGACACGGTAATGCCCTTTCAAAACTCCAGTTCTGAGAGCGGCTGCTTATCTGGTCTGAGAAAAAAAACCAAACAGCTACTGTTTGCTTTGAGTGAGTGAGAGAGAGGTGGGGGAGGGAGAAGGGTCTGAACTTACAAGACAGCGTGCTGACACACTCTCAGCACCCCAAAAACCCACTCTCTCTCCCCCCATACTCCCTGTCATACTCCACCCCACTCCCCCCTTTTGAAAAGCACGTTGCAGCCTCTTGAATGCTGGGATAGCCGCCCATAATGCACCGCTCCCAATGCAGCTGTAAGTGCTACAAATGTGGCCACGCCAGTGCGCTTTCAGCTCTCAGTGTGGACAGACTGCAGCGCTTTCCCTACTGCGCTCTACGAAGGCTGGTTTAACTTAAAGCGCTCTACAGCTGCAAGTGTAGCCATACCCTGAGAATAGTGTAAGTGACTTCAACCAGATTATTCACAGCAGTACTCACTGATTATTCTTCACAACTGTCAGCTATGATACAGAAGTTCCTAAACTCCCAGATCATGTGCTCGAGCCGCTTACTTAGGCCTTAGCTACACTTGCAGCTGTACAGCGCTGTGAGGTAAACCTGTCTTCATACAGCTGAGTAGGGAAAAGCGCTGCAGTCTGTCCACACTGACAGCTGCTAGCGCAGTGCTGTGCCCACACTCGCAACATTTGCAGCTGTGTTGGGAGCGGTGCATTATGGGCAGCTATCCCAGCATTCATGTGGCTGCAACGTGCTTTTCAAAACAGGGGGGTGGGGTGGATTGTGACAGGGAGTGTGGGGGGGAGAGAGAGAGTGCTTTTTGGAGCATGTCAGCTCTCTATTTTGCAAGTTCCGAACTCCCGGCCCCCTGCTCATTCATTTACTCACTCAAAGCCAGCTGCAAACTGTTTGCTTTTCTCTGTGGTACGAGCTTTGAAACCGGCACTTCTGAGAGGACTGGCCACTTGACAAGGTGATTAGTACAGTGCTGCAAGCATTTACACTCACACCCGTGAGTCGTAGCCACTCCACTGCAGCTGTTATTCCTCTCCGAGATGTGGAGTACCTGCAGCGGTATACCCAGGGAGATACAGCGCTGTAAGTGCCCTGCCAGTGTGGACAGGGAGTGAGTTACAGCGCTGGGGGAGGCTTTACAGCGCTGTAACTTGCAAGTGTAGCCAAGGCCTTAGGCTATGGCTACACTGGCGCTTTACAGCGCTGCAACTTTCTCACTCAGGGTGTAAAAAAACACCCCCCTGAGTGCAGCAAGTTACAGCTCTGTAAAGCGCCAGTGAAAACAGTGCCCCAGCGCTGGGAGCCGCGCTCCCAGTGCTGTAAACTAATCCCCTCGTGGAGGTGGAGTACCTGCAGCGCTGGGAGAGCTCTCTCCCAGCGCTGGCGCACGACCACACTCGCACTTCAAAGCGCTGCTGTGGGAGCGCTCCCGCGGCAGCGCTTTGGAGTTTCAAGTGTAGCCATGGCCTTAGGCACAAATACCCTATTAGTAACCCATCTATAAAATGAGGATAGAAGTACTTCCCTATCTCACAGATTATAAACTACGAGGTGCTCACATAATGCAGCAGTGAGGACCATATAAATACCCAGACAGCAGTACACCTACCAAAAGCAGTCCAGATCTCTCCCTCAGAAGCCTTCTCCTCCTCAGCAGCAATGGCTATAGTTATATAGCCAAAGGGTTCAAAGAACCCTTTGAAGAATTTCCCTGTTTTATTCATCAGCCATTTCCAATGATTATTTCCCCCTCTCATCAGTAGTGGTTTCCTCATTTGCTGATCCCACACCGTTTTCAATGGATCTGGAGTGGCCAGTATTAATTTTTAGAATCAAAGTGCCAGAGTGGGGAATTAGCCTTGACAGTGGGCCTCTGGGCAGGCCCAAGCAGTATTGAACCAAGATCATAATACAAAAAGGGAATATTTTTCCCTGCCCTCCCCTCCCTCCGGGATGCTGCCTTGTTATGTGGGCTCTAGGTTGCCAGTCCTTCCCCAAATAGGAAGTTAGCTTGTTGCTTCCCCTAAGGAGAGCAGCTTTTCACCCTGCTATAGCTTAGCTCTCCCTCCCTCCATCTCACCAGAAGAGAGGTTTTTAAAGGTCACAAGCAGCCCTTAATTGGACTCAGGTGTCCCCAGTTGACCTGAGTTAATCTTTTTTCAGCTAATGGGAGAAAAGAACCTTTACCATTCTAGGGCTGACATACCTGCCTTCCCCCATTCTCTTACATCTGTCCAATCTGACTTTGTCACAATACTTATACGTTAGCAGTTCATCATCTTGTTTTCCTACTGTTTTTGAAATGTAATACAGGTCTGTCTCATCTTACGCGGAGGTTCCGTTCCACGGTTAGCGCATAAAGCAAAAACCGCGTATAGCCAAAATTCCATTGAGTTCAATGGCGGGCGAAATCGCCCGCACTACAGGTATAGTATTAAAATTGTTATTTTTCTTTTTTGTTTGTTTTTTTTGTTTTTGCCGACCGCGTAAAGTTGAAATTGCGCATGTTAAATGCGCGTAAGATGCGACAGACCTGTACACATCTCCCCATAGCCACAGAAACATAGGGACATTTGCAAATATCTTACAATATGCGAACACTCAGAACTCAAACATCCAATTACAAAGCAAACAACCCTTTGAAACAAACCTCTCCAGATGTTTCATCATATATAAATATCTGACTAAAATAAGGCAAGCCAAAAGTGGGCTAACAAAAAGGAAAAAATGTGAATGCAGTAGCAAAGATTTTTGAATGGCAGCTTTGACATTATCCCATTCAATCCACTTTTAACATAATTATAATACTGGCTGTATCTTGTAATAGAAAATAAACTCAATATACTTGTAAATATACAATAATTTTTTAAAAGTCTGAGTTCAATCACGTTTCAGGAATGTTTTCACAGCTAGAAAATGTGTCTCTCTCTATATACTCTCTGAAATATTTAAAAGTAGCACAGGGACTCATCATAAATATACTCACTTGACAGATTACTGCAGCTCCCATGAGGTCTATTGCAAACCCCCATTACAATATCCTTTGCTACAATACTGTCTGCGTTTCTGAAGTTCAGCATTTCACAAGAGCAAGAGAGACAGCACAAATGTATTTTCCTAGAATGTAGTAACCCACCACCCAGTTTTTCCATATGTGGTTTAACTTGCACCGGGATCTTACCATCAATAATGCCCCATACACAATGCCACAAAAATAAACAATATGCTAATATGAACAGCTTTTGATTCCTCAATGTAATGTAAAAATGTGAAGCCACTGAATGAAGATACATAAACTAACATATATTTAAACATACATTGATCTGTTTCTGTTTTCTGTGCCCCTTCTAATTATAAGCCATTTATGATGATGACAAATGAGTCTCTCCTTCCCTTGGATCCTGCAACGAAGTCATAAGGCTGAATTTGTTAAAATTATTTCTATGGCAAGAGTGATTAAATCCATACAAGAGTAACTTCACTGCAAGACCAGGCAGAAGGAGAAGCTGGAATGGGATGGAGAAAGATCGAATTCAAACATATCTTTAAAAAAGCAAGCACAATATACAAACAAATCTCTAGGCTTACAAAAATGCTTTGTGTGTAGGTGTTCTTATTGCAAATTCACCACAGCACAAAAGCATACTTGTGTGTACAATTCTGCTCTTCTAGTAACCTGCATCGTTTCAGATGTCATAAGGAAGACCACTCTCCCACCAGAAACGACATGCTTATTCCACATATTTCCTCTACAAAAAAAAATTAAGAAACGTATAGCTTTAATCTGTCAGGTTTCATACCTCGCATACATGCAGCTATTTATAAAATGTTCTCCTGCAACAGGATATTTACCACAATTATAGGATTTTGTAAGCAGTGGTTGCTTTGCTCAATCAGTACTGAGCTTGCAAAAAGGCAAGTCTTTCCTTACAGTATGCATAATAATCAGTCTCTCTCACTCAGCTCACGGGTGCCCAAAGTTTGTCCATTAGCTTATCACAGCAATCCCCACACCCAAGATGCCTTGAAAAGCATCAGGACCATTGCTATGGAACTGCTGTCATACGTGTGGGAACTAGGGGTGCAGGGGGTGCTGCAGCACCCCCATGTTTTACACGGGGCCGGCAGCCAGGACCCTGGGTGCGGGGCCAGCAGCTGGGACCTGCGTAAAACGTGGGGGTGCTGCAGCACCCCCCGCACCCATAGTTCCCATGCCTATGTTGTGAACTCGTTAACAGTTAAATGTTTAACCGATACAATTTTAATAGTTTAAACGGTTACTTTTTTAAAATGCTATTTACATCTCTATTTTACACTACTGTTTTTCTGTCTGCCAGTGTCCCACTGCTTGATTATCTGCTAATTTGCATTGCCCACCAATCTGCACCATTGCCCCACACCATTACCCAGAGTTTCTTTCCTGCTGCTTGCAGCATTTGCTTCCCCAATCTGTCCTCAATCTTCCACTGAGGCTATTTCCCTTTCCATATATTCCTCACCACACTTTTCCTGGGGTGAACTATAGCACCCTCTGTCCTCTTATCATACTGGCACTGGAGCCTTGTTCTCTCTCATTCTCACAAACCTTCTGTGACAGACTTGACAATAGCCTGCAATATCCCTGACAAACTTTATGGAATTAAGAGACACTTTACTGAATTAACAAAAACAATGAGGAGTCCTTGTGACACCTTAGAGACTAACAAATTTATTTGGGCATAAGCTTTCCTTGGCCAAAACCCAATTTATTAGATGCATGGAGTGAAAAATACAGTAAGCAGTATAAATATTACAACACATGAAAAGATGGGAGTTGCCTTACCAAGTTGGGGTCAATGCTAACGAGGCCAATTCAATTAAGGTGGAAGTGGCCTATTCTCAACAGTTGACAAGAAGGGGTGAATATCAAGAGGGGGAAAATTATTCTGTAGTACTAACGAGGCCAATGCAATCAAGGTGGACCTCAGCCATTTCCAACAGTTGACAAGAAGGTGTGAGTATCAGCAAGTTAAACTTCCTGACTTAGGTTTTGGATGCTTGTTCTAAGCTGAAGCTGTGAGGAACTTGAAAACACAAAGAAAGCCTTTGGGTGGGATTTTGAAGGACTACTCCTGCCAGAGCCTGCATTAGGGATAGGGTGATGACTACTAAGCTTATTAGCATGTGAGTAGATTCTTTTACTATGTTTTCTCTGTAATGCTTTTATCTTAAGAATAAACCAGGTTTGCATAGGAAGTGCAGTATGGTACCTTGTGACTGTGGGAAATTATTATTAGTCTGTGAAAAGAAAGTAAGCAGGCCTGCTCAGGCAGAGTTTCTTGCTAGGATCTCACAGTATAGTCAGGGGACTATGCAGCCTGGAAAGACCCCAGTCAGAAGGGAGTGAGACGTGGGTCTCCACTCAAGGGAGGTGACAGCCCAGGAAGCTGAAGCCTAGAGTGGGTGCCCTGGCTGGACCACAGAGGAGGAATACAGGTGCAGTTGTCCTGAACTGTGACACCTTCATCTCCACCATTTCCTCTACAACAAATTTCTCCCTGCCTCTGGCAAAAAGTATTCCAACTCAGGTCTTCACTTCTGCACACTTTGTTCCGGTCTTCACCCCCAGCTCACGGGCTCCACCCAATACTACTAACTGTCACAGTTACAGGGTGAATTGTACCCTGATCCCTCCTGGTTTCTCAAGTGCACCCGCCTCGGGTCTCAGACCTCAAGCTGTCACCTGCCTCCTGGTAGAATCAGATGATTCTCCCACTCTCAGACAAGGCCTTGGACTGCAGTCCCCTGTGTATCAACCATGACTACCTCAGCAGGACTGAGTTATCTTCAGTGCTTGCAGTTCTGTTCTCTCTAGGGGCAAGGACAGCAGTATCCAGTAGCCACACAGCCTTCTTAAAGCAAAGTATAATTAATTTAGAACAGGATTTCAGAGAAAACAGACCTTATAAAGACAGCAGTCCATACATATGCCATCCTCCACAGAGCCCCTCTCCCTCTGTCAGCCAGTCCTCCTGACAGCCCAGGACAACTGACCTCCCCTCCGCTCTTGAGAAGGGTTTTTAACTGTTTAGTGTTCTTTTGATCTCTTCCTTCCCAGCACTGACTGAACAGCTGTGTCACTATGACCTGGGGCCTGGAAGTATGCCATTGTCTTGTAACTCCCCCGCAATGTTTGCTGAGAATAACTACACCTCTACCCTGATATAACACAACCCGATAGAACATGAATTCTGATATAATGCGGTAAAGCAATGCTCCGGGGGGGGGACACGACGACTGCACACTCCAGTGGATCAAAGCAAGTTCGATATAACGTGGTTTCACCTATAACACTAAGATTTTTTGGCTCCCGAGGACAGCGTTATATCGAGGTAGAGGTGTATTGTGTTTTTCTTTCCTTTGCGCTCCCCCTCCCCAACATCTTATTAAGCTAGAGCAATCACATGCATACAGGGGAGTCTTATAGCCCAACATACAGTGACTTCTCCTTCCTGGCCAGGTGACATGTAGTGTTCATAAAATTATTACATCTCCTCAAAGTTCTCAGCTTATTACATAGCAACTCCCCATCCATTGCACCAACCATGAACACCACCCTCAGTACCCCAGGGCATTCCCCCACTGCTCTAGGAAGCAGCCTCTGGAACTCCTGGAATTGAGGAGGAGGCTCGCGGGGGGGGAAGGGGAACAGCCCACCCATCATTCAGGCTTGTGTGCACAGTACTTAAAAACTTACAGTTCTAACATGGAAAAAAAGCTAAAATGACCCTAAATCCAACATTTAAATAAAACACAAGCTGCCCATTGTACCAGATCTACTTAGGACCCACCTCCCTACCTAGTTTTTTTTTTAAATCGACAGTCAATGTTTATTTAAGAGATATCAGTCAACGATGAAAAGTAGGAATTCCATGGACAAATTTCAGCCACTCAAATTCCAAGATTTCCTATTAAAAATTAATAAAGAGAAACCAAACATTTGACACCGAAAATGCAAAGAACATAAAATCTAACCCTGTGTAACATTTTACCAGAAACAAAAAGGAATTTACGCCACGATTTAAGCCCATTTTAGAACGATGGAGCTGTTATCAGGCACTTCTATAATGCTCAAATACACACCATTTAAACATGTGTTAATGACACACCAAATTTCTGTTCTGAGACTACGGAAAGGATGGTCACTCTGGGCTAGTCTACACTGGCAATGCTAAAGTGCTGCCGCGGCTGCGCTTTAACATGCCTTGTGTGGTCGCGGCACAGCGCTCTAAAAAAACCCATCTCCACGAGGGGCGCGGCTCCCAGCGCTGGTGCACTGTCTACACTGGCGCTTTACAGCACTGAGACTTGCTGAACTCAGGGGAGTATTTTTTCACACCCCTGACAGAGAAAGTTGCAGAGCTGTAAATTGCCAGTGTAGACAAGCCCTTTGTTTCAAAACATTTTGTCACTGCACAGGCTATCATTTGTCTGGTATCATTTATCTCCCAATGTTCTCCAGCTGATGAAAAAAATGAATTAAGTGGTGTGTAACAGGCTCCAGAGTTAACTAAGACCAGCTGGACAATCTCTTCATGGAGAGTCTTGTACAGCCAATTAAAAATTGCACAGTATTTTCAAGATGTTTCAAACCTTTGGCTAGAAGTGGAGCTGAATTGGAGGATTAATTTTCTGATTATATGCAGAAAACACATTAATGGCAATGCGCGTTATACACAGGCATTGAGGGCAGAATACATCCATGAAGAAACTCCAAATGAGAAACGGTATTGCCAGCTCTTGTGGTTTTGCCATGATAAGTGTTACAATATTTGGTGTTTTTCCTGCCCAGCTGCTGGAATAAATTATTGCATGAGAATCTCAGCTTTCAGTTAAAAAGGGAGTTACTAGCCTACGTGGCTGTGAAAAAAGACATGAAAACTTGACGCAAATACACTGTAAAGACTCCAAAACAAGGAGGCAAATAAAAAGAATCCGAAGTGTATTTAAAAAAATAATCCTGTTATTTTTAAACCAAACTCATAATTGCTTTCATGTCAGCAATGCTGGAAAGCAACTCCCTATGTCTCCCAGGTTTTCAGTGTTCTTGCCAGATAGCAAAAATATCCGATTTTAAAATGGCAAAAACTTCTAAAACAAAGTGAAGTTAGTAGTTTACCTTCCTGCACTCTTAAGTCTAGGAACATGAGAAATGCTACACCAGATCAGATCAATGGTAAATCGAATAATCCAGTGCCTGGTCACTGAAAGAGCTTCAGAGAAAAGAACAAGAAACTCCATAAACAGACAATGATAATAATCTCTCCATAGTAAAAGTTGCTGCTTAATCTCAGGCTTCTTTTATGCCTTGAATTTTAAAAGTTATATGCCATATATATAGTGTCAGTTGTCTGATTCTTCAATCTCTAGATTTTGTATGTAATAACAGATAGTAGATAATGTTTTCACCACTCAGCTCATAGAGAGCTGCTCTTAACAAAACATAACAGATCAGAGCCTTCTTTTGATTTGGCCTTTCATCAGAACTTGTCGTGGTGGACAGGCCCTAAAGATGAACCACTTCCTCCACTAAGAAAAGCCTTGTTTTTAACTTTGACAATATTAACAGTATTTAACATATCCTGGTATGGACAAAGAATAATGCAGGCTGCATTACAGTGGGTGGGGAGTCTTAAAATGATAATTTGGAACAGAACAAAAATGCAGAGGAATCAGAATTTCCAGAATGACACACACAGCGTGAAACCACAACAGAAAACACTAAAAAGCTTGCCTTAAGTGCTTTGCCATAAATATTTTACTACAACTTGAAAAAAAAAAAAAAAAAAATTTGTTAACCATTCAAGCTATGCAGAGTATATTGTGTGTCTTTAAATGATTATCTGCAGTAAGCATTTGGAGACAGTTCTGAGAAAAAAGAATCTGTGGGTTACAGTATGATTTCATTCCAGTACTATATACAGCTTCTGATTTACGGAGGCCCTAAACACGGCATGCACAATAGTCACTAATGCTATAAGAGCCCAGAAGTCTGCCGCTTTATCATCCACTCTAATATACAGAATAAAAGTTAAAAAGGCAGTGAGTATAGGCTGATTTTTCAAACTTATTAAAATGCTCTGGATATAGATCCATTTTCTTTGCTCAATATTTTACTTGTATGTTTGCCTGTAAATATCACTATGAGAAAAACTTTTTTGAACTGGGCACTATAAGCACAAGGTAAATTGACTGAAAAATCATATTTTCAGTAAGCAGTTGTGAAATGCTAGCTTGCAATTTACTGCAATAGTCCCAGCAGAAACTCCTATTCTGCCAATAACAGTACACCAGGATGACTATTTTTAATTTTACATAAGCATAAGAACACCTTTGTCAAAAATCTGTACAAAATCAGTTACCTAGTTCTTTCTACAGACACACGACTTAGCTCTTCATCTGAAGTGCAGGCATAAAATTCAAGGTTCTTTTGATCCAGATTATATATAATACAAGTACATTTAAAAAACAAAAAAAACCACTACTGTACTTTGATTTGTGACCACCACAAGCAAGAAATGGCCACTATTAACCTAGAATGAAAATCACTACAGTATTGTCACCGTTACCAAGCAAACAGCACCTCTGACCCCTCCTTGAGCTGGTCTCTTTGGCATAGAATCCTGTGACTCTTCCACTCTCAAAGTGAGCCCTGGGTTGCAGTCCCCTGTGTATCAACCACAATTTACTTCAGCAAGTCTGACATATGTCCATACCCTGCAATTCTGTTCCCTTCAGGATAATGTCAGGGGTAATCAGTGACTAAACAGCTTCCTTAAAGCACAGTATCATTTATTTAGAACATTTCAGAGAAAATAGATCTTAAAAGCAATAAAACACCTGGTAAGCAGGCATGCATGTAGGTTGTCTAACCATCTTCCACATGGAGACCCTGGAAGGACTAATTCCCTATATACTCTTTGTTAGAGCCTCACTGTCGGCCTGTCAGAGTTCACTGACACACTCTTGGCAACTTATGGAAATTTCCTCCCCACACATAAACGTGTATTTATTCCTTGGGAAAGTGTAACTGTGTATAACCCTTTGATCTAGCAACTCCCCACTCTGGCAAAACAGTTTACAACAGGAGACAGGGTCTTTGAAGCCTGCTCCATTGTTTTTCAAGCATATACCTAGATTATTTTTCTGGGAAGTCACTGGGCCGCTTCCCTGTTTGTTCTTCTCACTGCCCCTATCAAATTAGATCAAACACTTTCATAAAGGAAATTCTGATAACCCTCCACAGTTAGACAGAAATTTTTCCTTACTGACCAGGTCACTTACAATATTCACACCATTACAACATATCATTTTCATAGATTGGTATGTGGCAGCTCCACAACCCTCACACAGTTACTGATGCCAGAAAGACATCCTCTCAAAGTGCTACTGTAGCAGATAATCTTCTTTTCAATATTCTACTTTTAAGGGGAGAAAGCCACAAACAAGGGGGACAATTCAGGTGATCAGTCACTTCTGGGTTACTGGTTCATAGTCAAAACATGTTAGTAGTGACTATGGGTATGTCTTCACTAGCAACGTTAAAGCGCTGCCACGTGGCTATGTGGTCACGGCACCAGCACTGGAAGAGAGCTCTCCCAGCACTGTAAAAAAACCACCTCCACAAGGGGAATAGCTCCCACTGCTGGTACACTGTCTACATTGCCACTTTACAGCGCTGAAACTTGCAGCGCTCGGGGGAGGGCGGGGGTTTCCACACCCCTGAGCGAGACAGTTGCAGCGCTGTAAAGTGGCAGTGTAGACAAGGCCTAAGTGCCAGATTCAGACTCTCTCCTTCAATCACAGGAGGGATTCACTCCAAGGAAGGGCAAGCCTGGCAATTTCTACCAGTGAAGAACTGCTAGAGTTGCAGTCAGTGCCCCACAGGAGCCCTGCTAGGAGAAGCTGCCATGGGGATGTACTAAATCAGCACATCCCCTGGCCACACCACCTTTTTGCCCAACACCATCCACTTCTTGTGCTGCACCAGCTACCCATATATCCCAGAGGGACACACTTTGTTTGTTTTGCACTGCAGAAACTTCCTCCCAGATGACTTATGAGATGCCAAGAATTGCGGACTTCTACAGGAGCGTTTTATCTAGTTCATTTCAGCAAGTTTCTGCAAGTGCGGGTTCCAAACTGAGTTTGCCTCAAAATTCATTACTGCTCTCTGGGTGTTTGGCAACCTAGTTGATTGTCTCAGTTCATCTCCCAATTAACGTGTCAGAGCAGCGTTTAGTGGCTGTCTCAGCAGAAAAGATGCCAAGGACTTAATTGTTCTATGACCTGAAGAGGCAGTCCCTCAACATCAGAGCTAAGGCACATTAGCAGGACACAGCAGTGTGCATTGCTGCTGCCTGCGCTTGTATCTATTTTGTGGATAAAGAGAGATCCTCCGTTTCAAGTACTGTCAGTCTGGCATCTTTCAGAAACAATCACTGGCTAGAATGCTCTTGTACCCCATTAAATTAAAATTTTATTTTTGTTTGTTATAAATAAAAGTTAACACTAGTGAAGTCAAACAACTGAGCCAAATTACGTCTTTGTTTTCTTAGAGACTAGGTTTGGTAATCAATAGCTGAGGACCAAGTAGTGGGATTGGGAGAAGGGAAAAAAAAAAAAAAGACAGGATAGCCTTTAGTTGGTTTGCAGTTTGCAAGTTAGCTGTTTTAAACATTTCCAGCATCCATTAAATTGCCGGCATTCTAGGTCTCCAACGAACTGGGGACTACATACTGTATTTGTTATTTTTGTCTGCCACAGAAAGATTGTGACATATTAGCATAAGACTTATAAAATTCTTTAATTTGGAACATATGTTTCCAAGAAACATTTACAGCAGGTGAAGCTTTAAAATGCTGTGTAATTAGTGAAACAGTTCATTATTCTTTATTAGTTTTTCATACTCCTCCGCATTAACTCTTACCCAATGCATGACTCTACACTAATTGCAAAATCTACACAGAAAATCATAGTCCCATAACATGACCCTCCACCTGGGGTTGTTTAATTATTGTCCTGTCTCATTAAAATTATAAGCTCCTTGGGGCAGAGATAAATGTCTTCTGTTACATACAGCATCGACACATTCCCATGCTCAACAAATTATGATCATTTTCTTTGACATTTACTGTTTGTCAAACAGTCATGCTCCTGTTTCTTGTGTGAATTAAGTCATAAAGTAGGGTTGAGCATTTGACCGGTCCAAAAATCATTGGTCAACTGACTGGTCAAATAGTATCAAATAAAATGTCAAAAATGGTCAAATATTTTAAAGCACTAATTTATTAGAACAATTACAACAGTAACAAAAAAAAGTAAGAATCTGTGGGCTCTGAAAGGCTTAGATAGATATTTGTACCTAATTATAAAGAACAAGTTACATAACAGTTATTTTAACTCAGAAAAATGCAAAACACGATGAAATGAAGAAAGAAAGAAAGAAAAAGAAAGACCATAATGCAATTTAAAAAGTTGGCCACCGCCTAACAAAGAGCATTCTTGCTGGAATATGTGACAATGTCTGACTGTGGTCAAATAATAGGCGGTCAATTGACGAGTTTGCCAAGCCTAGTCATAACATTACATCCCTTATAGCAGAAGCAAGGAACATCTATGCTGTTACACTAGTTATTTTAGGTCCTCACTACAATTCTAGATACCACAGTACAAAGAAGCTGCATGGTGAAAGACAAAAGTCTATTTAAAAATTAACTGCTCAAGCAAAGGGAGAAGGAATTAAAATGACAAAGCACACTTTTTTTTTTTTGGTAGAATGGTCTCTAAGTTCACCTCAATGTGGACACCCCGCTCACCATACAAAGGTATTTAAATAGATGTAAAATGTGACATTTTAACTGCAGGGCTCAAATGATAAACAGTTCTTCTATGTTCTCCTTTCACACATTTACTAGTTTTATTTTAGTAAGAACTAACTGTGCTCTCTCAATTTCTGCTCTGAGGATCATTACATGTCTGTTGTCACAGGCAGCGTAAGTCACAATTGTGAAGATGTACACAAAGGATAGAAACACTTTTGAATCACTCAGATGTTTACATAAAATGTTATTCTGCTTACATCAATTGTTTAGACTGGGTTAGCATTTAAATACATGAAATAACTTGAGGAAAAAATACAATACTTTAAAAAAATAATCACCAAAACCAAAATCCCTGTACTAAGAGCTTTAATTGTAAATAAAATGAAACATACAGCCTTATTACCCCTTCCTCCAGATGAGCAGAGTGGACAAGAACCTGGTGCATCTGGGTCAGGGAGTGCAAAAGCACCAAATGCTACCTTCTTGGCTTCATTCTGTCCTTTCAAGCCAGCTGGAGGTGTCATGCTGGATTTGGTCATTAGTGAGTTGGAGGAGGCTTGGGGAAAAGTGCATTTACTCACCTTCCCCCTCCCTCCCAACCACCCAATATTTCCATGCAGTCTAAATTTCCCCACCACCACTAATCTAAACTAGCCTGATGGTGGTTTCCAGGAGCAGCTGCTCTAGGAGAGTCCCTGGCAAGATGAACTTTGCAGAAGTCAAGCTGTTCAGGAGTGTGAGGCTGGGAGCTAGTACTGATACACAGGACCTTTGGATCTCAAGGGCCAAACCCTCTGCTTCTTCCACAAGGAACGGCTTGTTTCACTGCAGTGCTAACTCAAGGTACAATTTGAGTGTTACCCCTAACAAAGCTCCTGTCTACACACAAAAATGTATAGCTGGAGTTCAGTTGTCCTTTAAACTTGAGATAACCAGCCTGTCAGGAGCATTGGTGCTGCCAACGCTTGAGCTAGTAATGCAGTGGGGGTGCAGTTACAGACTAGAAACTTGAGTTAGCATAACTCATCAGCCACTAATCCAGTCCCTCTGTGCAGCTTCAGCGCTGCTTTGCAGGGTAGCTGCTCTCATTTGAGGTAGGCTAACTCAAACAGAGTAAGGCTATGTGCACCCTATGGACTTCTGCTGGCACAGCTACATCTGTCAGGGGGGGTGTAGATCCCTGACCAACATAGCTGGGCTGGCCCAAGTTCCTAGTGCAGATGCAATGCTTTTGCCACTAGTGGGGGGTGGCTTTAGTTTAGTATATGGGTACAAAACACAGCTTTACTGATATTGCTGCATCAAGCATGCTTTGCCAGTATTTCTATGCTGCTGAAACATTCCTGGGGCAGACATAGGAGTTTCAGTGGAGACAAGTCCTTGGTGTATGATTCGGGGGTGGGGAGGAGAGAACGGGGGATACCACACCCACTGCCCCAACACAAAAATTCCTAGAAAACTCTACACGTACAAGCTGGAAGGAAATTCCTGCTAGCCCCTGGTGAGCGCCGGGTCACTGTGAAAGCATGAATGAGAATTGCAGGTGCTGTTACTTCAGAACGGGAGCCTGGGCGGGACTACTGACAAAAAACTAACCCACGCCTGGGTGTGGCTGTAAGAGCCCGCAGGCTTTGCAAGCCGCAGATCACACCCTGCAGCAGAAGGAACACCCCGAGCGGGTCACACGCTGCATCTGGGAATCTGAGTCACACCCCACCCCTGCCTAAAATCTTCTAACCCGGGCCCAGCTGAGCAGGGGTGCAGAAGCAGCCCCCAGTGTTCAACAGCCGGCGCTTTGTCACTCCCACTTTACTAACAAGCCCCCAGAAGCAGCCACCTGGTGGTGACCCCACTGGTCTGCCTAATAATCGAGGTCTCTGCAGTCCACCCAGAACCAGCTACTTCCTTCCCTGCCCCGTTCCGCCAGGGTGCGTGGCCCCTGCCCGCACGACCCAGCTGGGGGAGCGCTGCTCTCCTCCCAACGACCCCCATAAACGCGCACACGCCCCAGCCTGGCCGCTGCCGGCTGCGGAGCGGTGAAGCGCAACCCAGGACTTGGGGTGCCACTGCAGCACCTCCCGGGGATCCGGGGTCTCTGCCCCCTGCCGCACCCAGGGAGGTGGCGGGGAAGTTTTAGGGCGGGCTCCCACTCAGCGCCCTGACCGCACACGCAAGCCCCAGGAGGACAGGGGAGGCCGGGGACCGAGCGCCGCCCTGCAAGGAGGGGGAGCTGCAGAGCCCCCGGCGCAGCCCGGCCCGGGAGGGATGAATGGGGCCGGGTGGGCTGGCGCTGCTGACGGGCTCTTACCTGTTGGTCATTCCCGCCGCGACCCCCAACATCCCGGCAGCCGGGAGCTGCCTCCCGCCAGACAACTTCGCGCCCTGCTCCGGGCAAGTTCCGCGCCGCAGCGAGGAGGCGCCGCAGGAGGAGCAGGAAGGCGGAGCGGGGCTCGGACAGGCAGCAATGGCGCTTCCCGGCCGGCTGTCTGCAGCGCTGCTGCTCCGCCGCTAGGGAGGGGAGCGCAGCCGGCGCCCGCCCCCTCCCACTTTCCCCGCCCGGCCAAGCTCAGCCGCTGCCGGGCTTGCTGCCGGCCGGGCGCTCTCCCGCCTTAGGCAGCGGGGTGCGTGTTGCAGCCAGGCCAGGGGCGGCTGCTGCTGTCCCCTGGGTACATTATTACACGCGGCTCGCCTTGCTCCAGCCGGACCCCGCCTCCCTGGCCCCGCGAGCCCGACACCTCCCCCGGCCGAGGGGCGCGCACTGTGGGGCTGGCCCAGGGCTTTAGGCGCGCTAGCTACTTGCGCTGGGGTAGCGGCTGGCGGCAGCTCGCAGCGGCCCATTGGGCTAGGTGCTGTGCGAAGGCGAGAGAGAGATGGGCCCTCTCCCGCGGCGCTGAACCAGCCCTTACTTTGGCTGGCCTCGGGGGCTGGGGCAAAGCAGCATTTGCCACCCTCCTTCCTGTCCCCCCGCCCTGCCACGCTCAGCCCGCCCGCCCGCAGGAGCCTTTTGAAGACAGGCTTGAACTGACACGCGGCTGCGGCTGAGCTGGCAGCGCCGAACTCAAGCGGAGTTTTGCCACGGCTGTAAATGGCAGTAGGAGCAGCCACCGTAGCCTGTTGTAGGGCTGGTCTTTGCTTAAACTTCTCCAGACTTTTAAATGGTCCGTGCAGGGGACGGAACAGAAAAGAGAATGGGACTGGGAGAAAGCCATCATGTTCCCTACTTTGGCATATGACCTAGTTTCCACTGAAATCATCTCCTGAGGGCTGTTTTTAAAAGCCACACGAGTCTGCTATTCAGTTAATACACGTTCTCACTGAATTTAAGAGCATAGCTGAGTAAAGGTTCAATGGTTGCAGTTTATTTTCCTGACTCATGAGTGTTTTTCCAAGAGACAGTGATGGCCCGCAGCTTTCACAGGATGTTAAGTACAGAGGCTGCCTGTGCCCCAAACCCAGTCAAAAATGATTAGACCCTTTCCCCTCTTTTAGAAGGACCACAGGTTTTTTTCTACTCAAAGAAACAAATTCCCTGTAAAGTTTTCAAGACCCACATCTGGAATGCCAATCTGAACTCTTTCAAAGGGAATGTAGTCAATGCACAATCATGTAACTAGATTATCCACATATTTTATGTGTCTATAGAGAAACACAACCAGAGGAAATGGTTTCATTAAGAAAGCCAAGAGGAGTTAAATGAAGTAGACATTAGACCAGCTGTTCTCAACTCACAGACCAACTAGTACACAGTTGCGGGCCAACTGTGTGCTAAAGGCCGTCGGATTGCATGGGGTCCGGGTTCCTGGCTGCCTGGTAGGGTCAGAGTCGCTAGCCAGCCCCGTGTGGTGGGGGTCCGGGGCTGCCGCACGGCCCTTCAGAGTCCAGGTTCCCAGCTGCCTGGACGCCCAGCATGGCAGGGTTGGGGTTGCTAGCTGGCCGCCTGGAGTCCGGGGCTGCCATCTGGCCCCACAGAGTCTGGGATCCCTGCTGCCTAGCCCCCAGCCCAGGGCTCTGCTCCTGGCCCCACCCTGTGGAGGGATATGTGAGGGGGAGGTGCTGGGCATAGGGGTCTGTGGGGAGGCTTGGGGGGGGAGGGAGAGGAGGTGCTGCGTGCGGTCCAGGTAACACATTGGAGGCCGCATATGCAGCCCACAATGATAAATAGGTTGAGAACCACTATGTTAGACAATGCCCAGGAGTGAACAGGACTATTTTCTCAGAACTGTACATTGAAATCAAAACAACATTTCATTCTAATTCTTCTTCCAGTATATGTTCTATACTGAATTTATGCAGCTTTGAAACTCAGTAACTTCACTGGCAGATCTGCTCTCTCTTTCCCCCAAGTAAGAGTGACTCAACACTTGGTTATTCCTTAGGTGCTTATCTCAACACTTTCTACTCTACCAGTGCCAAATTTTATTTTAACAGCTTTATTTTCAAATCCAGCTGTGCTATTTACCAGTCCTCTTGTAGGGGAAGGTAATGCCAGTGCCAAACTAAGATTTCTTTATTTACAGATGAGAGTCCTCTGTCATCAAAATAGCCAACAATATGAGCAAAACAAAGAAGAAAAAACACTAGAACATCAAGATGTAGAAAAAATATGGGCAGAGTATAAGGCTTTATTATTGACACAGTCAGTATCCTGGTCAACAATTCAACAGAAAAACAAAGCCTTTCTAATATTTATTTAAAGCAGCATGGCTTTTTAAAGAGAAGGTTGGGCTTTTCTTGCAATACATGTTGGAAAGTATTCAGAATGAATAAAGAACAATCTGTGGCTATAGTTTTTCCAATAGGCTTAATTCTTCAAAAGAGGGAAAGACGGTAACCATGAGATCAGAGGTAAAATTCTGTCATTAATTAAAATCTGGTTGTGATAGGAAGCAAAAGTAGGAATGCATAGCCAATAATCAATACAGACAAAGGCCAGATCAAACTACTGCACAGGCTGCATAGGTAGTCACCATGTCTAGTTGGCAGCCGGTATCAAGCGAACTGCCCCAAATGTTGGTCCTGGAGACGATTTTTTTCAATATCTAGATGACCTCCTGAGGTCCCTTCCAACCCTGATATTATATAATTATATGATTCTATGAAAAGCCAGCAATCTATTGATTGTATGGCTGAGTTTGGAAAACTGGTCATTTTCCAGTTTGCCAGGGAAGAAATACCTGAGAACAATTACTGACAGAGTTGGATAGCAGCATATCCCATAAATCTGTGTTAAGAATGGTGTTCTATATATTTATACATACAAAAGCCACAATATTAAAAATAATATCAAGGTTGCAAAGTCAAGCATACAAAAATTGGTAAATGGAAGAATTAAGGTAGCCTGTGCAACTTCAGTTCAGCCCCCTTGTGTGTTTGCATTAATTACATGATCCCATACTCCTTCCCCTCCCCTCCCCTCCCCTCCCCCCCCAATCTTCAAAACCTTTTACACTTTATCTGGAAATCAACTGATATCTGTGAATACTGGTGTGCATTGGTTATCATGTGCTTCCTAAAGGAAACAACATTTAATAAGATGACAGATGTGTTCTGCACTACATGCAGTTTTTGCATGACTTTAGTACAGCCCCATATAAAGCATAATGCACTAATAATCTAATGTTAAAGTGATGAAGGCACTGGTAATCATGGAGATGACTGTGTCCAACAGGTGTACAAATTTAGCTCAAATTTAAAAAAGCACTTTTTGTAAATGCTGCTATATGAAAATCTGGAAGTTAATGGTTTCCAATACCTGCCCCTCCCTAGGGTGGTGGTTACCATCTCAGTCAGGGTGCTGATTTAATCTCTGTTGTCTTTTTTCTGCTCGTTGGTAGTACGCAATATCATAGACTCAGCCAATATTTCACTACAATATGTGTATTCTAATGAAGCTGTGAAATTCACTGTCACTAAACTATTTTCCTCAAAAATATCCTGAAAGATGCAAAAAATGATTAAATATTTAACCCATTTGGGTGCTATATACATTCAGACTTTGACTATTTCCTTCTAATGCAGTATCCACTAATTTCAACCACTATTTACATAACATACTTATATGGCCCCCATTAGTATTTGAGGTCTCACAATCTTTAACGTACCCATCTTCACAACACCACTGTGACATAGGGAAGAGCTACTAGCCCCATTTTACAAGTGAGGAAACAGACTAATTGACTTGCTCAAGATCTGTGACAAACCATGAAACAACACAGGGCTCCCAAGTCCTAGGTTAGCACTCTAACCGCTTGACAAATCCTTCCTCCTTTCGCTTTTGGCACCTCCATGCTAGACGATGACAAATAAGCTTTAGTTAGGCTTGTGCTTTTGGCCTTGTATACAAAGATTTTTCTTTCAAAATCTCCCACTACTGTTGAAGTGCCAGTGCAACACGGCTAGGGTTAGTAATGGTGGCAATCATAGTGTAGGCTGGTCACTTGCTCTGAGCAGGCCTAGATGACCAAAAGTGCTGGCACCAGTGATAAAACTATTATTGCAGTGCTGGCGGGAGAGTTTCAGCAACAATTGGCTGTAGATATATAGATATAAAATAGATAGATATAAAACCAAGCTGGTGAAAAATACAATTATCTGCCTTCTGACTGCTTCCTTGCTATGTCTTTCTACCCAAAGTTCAAGTTCTTCACGGGACAGAAACTTTTAATATGTCCTGTCTTCCCACATAAAAAAAATCCTACCCTTAGGGACTTGCCCTCTCTCCTTTTCAAGGGTCAAACCCTCCTTCTGTGCCCCACCTTTCCACAACAAAAGCACACCAGGGCATTTCTTCCTGACCAGTACTGGGGTACTTCCTGCACTGCAGCTTTTGTCAGTCCTCCAAAATCTACCAGAGGATTGCCAGCATCTACCTTTGCTGCACTGCTAGCAGGTGTTGCATGTCTTCCACTCTTTTCCCTTTTGTTAGGAGGGGTACACCAGCCTGGGAAGGTGGATGTTCCTCAGTCAAAGAAGGCATCTATACTTCTATCCCCTAATCCCTCCTTGATTAGAGAGGTGGGGGAGTCTCATGATCCCACTTCTTGTACTACATTGTCATATGCATGTCTGCCCCTTTGCACACCCTGCTGGCTGCACATGGCACTGCAGGTGCTCTCTACCTCAGTTTCCTCCTCCATAGTGGGTCCCCTCAGCCTTCCCCTTCCCCATACAGGTAGGAGTTGGTGCCATACCGTAGCCTTCTAGCCAAGTCAATAACTAAAATTTAACCCATTCTGGGATAACAAGAGTCCTTTTCTGCAACTGCAGAAAACCAAAAGCACTTCCACCCCACTTTGGGCTCCTCTTTGGCCTTCCTTCCAGCTTCCCTTTATGTCCCTCTAATTTGGGATAGAGGCCTGACCATCCAGGCTGCTCCCCTGGAGTGCTTCCAGACCCTACTTCAGGGCCTTCCACAGGTACCCAACTTGCTGCTCCCTGCGATTCCTTCCCCAAACTGAGCTTCTCTGCCTTTTTGTGGGGTCCTGGTACTTAACAGGCTGTCACCTGACTCTAATTAGTCCTGTCCCTTAGACTGGCAGGCAGCTAATTATGGCACAAGTGGGGGAACTGAACAGTGCTGGCTAACCCCATGGTGCCTGGCCCTTAAGGAGCAGGCCACCCTGTTACAAAAGCCCTGAATAAGTTGGGATCCAGTTATCTGACAATCACATATCCCTTTATACTCTCCACTGTCTTAACTGGCACAGTGAAGCTCTTGCTGTCAGTTCCTAGGCTAAGTCCCTGGGGGTGCACAGAAGGGCTTTCTTAGCTGAGGGTTCCAGCCATTGGAAGTTGCTGCCCTTGAGAGATTGCCAGTGTCTACAACCTTCAGGGCACATTGTTAGACTGTAGCATTTAACTTTTGCTACTTCTCAGACCTTTATGGAACTGCAGATGCTATTTGTATTCATGCTTTGTTATTGATTTTGAGTGCCTGTTAGCACAGGAGTTACCTGCTGAGATGCAGATTATATTGCATGGATTATATTAAGATAAAAAGGGTTTATTTTATACTCTAAGCCGTAAACTTAAATACGCAGTAGGAGGAAGTACTAGTACTGCAGCATTAGGTACATTTTATTTTTGGATGTCTTAAATAGCATTTTAAAGCTTTCAGCATGGGAAATTTTTGGATACAGGATATCCAACTAAAAATTCCTGGTAAAACTTCTAATGAATCAGCAGTTAACACATGGGTTGGGCTGTCCATTGTATTATTTCCACTCAGTATCAATCTTTCATAATTCATGTGTAGAAACACATGGATCTATTCAGTCCAACCACTGTTTCTGCTGTACTTAGTTTTTACAAAACCATTTGTAGAGAACAAAGGTTTATCTTCCTCTACAGCTTAAAAATAGGGCATGATTACATTAAGTATATTGACAGACTTATGTTACTGATCAGTTTGACTTCCTCTTTGGTTCAATGCCAAGTTTCCATCTGATCCTGAGACATGCCTAATGTATTGGATTTCAGTTTTCTTGGAAAACAAAAAGGGATAGTGCAGCAAGATCATAAGGGATACAGTTCAGTACATTAGTCTCCAATTCTGAAAAACTGGTATATTAAAACAAAAATCCAGCATTTACCAACAGAATAGCAGTTCTGTGACTAGGTCAGTAATTGGATGTGTATTTATATTGTTTCCAGCTGTGATAGCAAAAATCTGAAACAACAGTGAAACAAGTACTTTTAACATTGGCTTAGTGACTTTTAGTCAAAGATGTTAAATTAACTAACATCTTTTTGTTATCTGCGCATGTACTCCACATTTACATACAATACAGTCAACTTCCTGAATTCTAATGTGAAAACTTATTGCGCCAGTGATATTATTTTGAAAATATAGGGCATGTATTTTAAGTGCCTATTCATTAAGACATACAAAAATATAAAAAAAAGGGTACATAAAATTTAGTACATATTTATGAATCTTTTTAAAACTACTCCCATTTCTCCCAGTAGAGCACTCATGTACTCCACACAACATAAAATAACCACCTCCTTCAACCATCCCAAATTCCTAACCCTCCCAACAGAATAGATGAGCTTCACAGAGTGCTGTAAGGTCACCAATCCAGGCTCTGCTGAACCAAACTGGGAAGGGAGTTCCAATGTAGGATCCACCTCAGAAAGTTGCTAGCTTGAGTAGAACTAGTCAGAAATTTTTCAACTGAATGTTTTTCCATTGGAAAATGCTGATTTATCAAAGGAAACATTTTGTGCAAACTTCTTGTTTTTGTCAAATCTTCCAATAGAAACCAGACCTGGTTTCCTGCCAGTTTGCCCACTGCAGACCCAGCGCTCTCAGGGCTTCTAGGTTACCTCCCATAGAGCCAGGAGCTAGGCAACCCTGGCTCAAGCTTGGGCAGCTGGGCTCCTGGTTTCTTGGTAGCCTGCCACGTGGGCAACTGGAACACCAGGCAGTTCTGGGAAGCTTGTCAATTTCATTCTGAAAAAAGTCAAATAGAAAATTTTGGGAAATCCTGAAATTGCCTGGTTTTGGTCTGATGCTGATCCCTCTCCCGCCCAATTTCAAAATTTCCCATGGAACAGAAATTCTAAGCTTGTGCCCCTACTTATTACAACAGTAGCAGTATCATAATGACAAAGAAGCAGTCTGTCAGGTATGCCCACTCCATTCCAAAACATTTAGGGTTAAGGTAAAAAAAGATCTTACACTCCACCCATAAACTGTTAACATTTAAATATACTAGTCTTTGGGAACCTTAATTGCAAGTTTTTCATATCAGTACATTTTCACCCGAGACATTTTCCTAATAAATTTAAATACTTCTTATATGACTTGAAATAAGCAGAGGACAGTTTAACTAATGGCTGGATTTTAAGATTATCTCCAATACTGAAGAGTTGGAAAGCTGTAATATCAGAAGATATTATGTATCTTTTTTCTTGGTCTGAATTAAAAACAAGAATTGAAATTTACCTACCAGAATAGAGACCTTCACTGGAGAAGCACTTGGCCAAGGCTCAGGGGGCATCATAACAGTATGGATGGTGGGGCCAAACACTGTTTGCAATGAGGTAGATAGGACAGTGTTTAACAGTTTTAATTAAGTACCTTACCTTTACTTGGTTTCTAGCCTATTAGAGACAGAGCATAAATCAATGAAAATATTAGTCAGCTGTGGATACAAGGTCTAACAGGTTCTAAAAAAAACAAACAGACCACTGCTATCATGGGAGGCCTTCAAAGTAACTAGACTACTCTATCTGGGATATTAGATGCTGAAAATCAAAATGATACTTTTAGATATGTAAATTGGTGGGGCTTGGACAATGCAAAGGCTAAAGGAGAATGGCAATGAAACTGCATTTTTTTTATTTGGTGGGGGTGAAAGAGAGGACTTTATTTTCTATGAATTTTGTTTTCTAATACCTAGTCCATTCCAAAGTGCAAGGTGGATGTAAACAGCAGCATATCAGAAACCTCCACTTAGAATGGTTGCATTTTTACACTCACTCTTGTACACAGGTGTGAATGAGTATGCAAGGTACAAGGCAATGGAGAATCATATTTATTCTAGTCCATTATGCTACTAAAGTTAGCTATGATTTTGCATCTTTTCATTTAGGGAAAAATCTGTGTTACCATAATGGAAGCATCTTTATGTTTAATCTTAAAACACACAAACCTTAAACTTGGTCTACACTTGAAAGTTGTATTGGAATAGTTACCTCAGTCAGGGTGTGAAAAACCACACCCCTGACCAACATTGCTATGCTGACATAGCCCTCACTGTAGGCACAGTTATGTTGACTGAAGAATGCTTATTTCGGGGATTTGGTATTCCTACAGATGGAAAAACCCCTTTCTGTCAGTGTAGACTGGAGCTACCCTATGGGGTTATGCCAGCATAGCCATGCTAGTATAGTCCCTGTCGTGCAGACATACCTTCAGTCTTTCCTAGATTTTCAAGAGCTTGGGCGTGGGCTTCCAGAAGAAATGAGAATTGATTTAGAAGCAAAACCTGACACTCAGATTCAGAATATTCTTGCCAAAATTACGAGGATGTGGTCTGAAATGTCAAGCTGGTGGTTCCTACTGGCACATTTGCTTTCTTCTCTCCTGCATTTTCACAACAAGCTTCCCAAAAACTTGATTCACAACAAAGAAGATAATCAAGGCCAAAGCAGATTTAATTAGCAAAGGAACAACAGAGATGGATCCTTCAGTTTTATTCCCTCACCCTTCCTCTCTTACCAGGATGAGTTCACAGTGACTGTATATATTTATCTAAGGAAAATAGACTGGGGGAATTGGACAAGAGGCACATATGTTTGAGTTTAAATGATTCTTGGACATAAGAAATTGGATGCTATTTGTATGAAGAGTCCAATCTTGTGAAAGTGTTAGTTTCAGGTTAGAGTGGCTGGTGTGTAAATTAAACCAGAGAATCTCTGAAGCATCTCCCCCACCCCAACACCACACATTCGGCATTTTTTAATCAGTCTCAGCTACTAGACGTCAGCCATTTTCTGTCTAGTAGCATATGCCAGACAAATAATGAAAGCAGGAATCTTTTTTAAAGTTCATTTATATTTTTCCTAATCAGATGTACTAAGACAGTTATTTTACATTACATTTCTAAAATTATGTTTCTCCCCACACACATTTTCACATTCATTTTCAACATGGTGATGCTATCCCCAAGTCAGGATTGTGCCAGTATTTCTATAGTAAACCCATAACTCACGTTATGCAACTTTTTACTATCATAAACCCTTTTACTTTTGTACTGCAGGACAAATCCATAACAGGAAGTACCTGAATAACATTTACTCAATTTATCAAAGAAAATAGGCATTCAGAACAAAGGCACACACTCAGGTGAATATGCATTTTATCAAAATGTACAACAGAACATTAGGAGACCATCAATTAAAGTCACATTTCCAACAAACATTTTTATCTACTTTTGTTACAAGTAACCCCTACGATTACTACAACAGAAAGAGAAGTTCTCTTCCATTTGTTCACTTTGCACTTCTGACAACATGTACACCCAGTTTCACTGTTTTGCGGATGCTGCCCGCCTTTCCCAGGCTCTGCAAAAAGGTGTTTAATGGTCATAGCAGCAGCAGAGCTAGTATAAAAAGGTTGGGAGGTAGATGTGCGGAGAGAAAGGAAAAGGGAGAGAAAGGATGGACCTGAGCATGTTCAGTGGTGTTGTCTTCAGGACCACTCAAAATTTCCTTGTGAATAAGCAAAGGAGCAGTTATACTTTAAGTGTGTGTTTGTTTCATTTCTTTACAAAAAAATCAGGATATGTTTTAAAGCATGCTCCTCAGAAAGAGGTTTTAATAGTGAATTTTAAAAAAGTATTCAATGTGACTGGCTCTCTTGACAGCTGTGCCTCTGCAGGTGAAAAGAGAAGCACAAGCCAAGTGGTGGCACCTGCAGGAACAACACCTTTGTAAGGCAATAAAAGGGAGTGGGCTGCAGACTTGTGCAAGTGTAGGTAGCAGTTGCTGAACTACAGTCTAACAGATATGCAGGGGGTGGGGCCATGGCCCTAACCAAACACTCTCCCTCTGCAGTTTCTAGCACTAGCTTCAGAACGGGCAGGCTCTTTTGAAGACCCCAGCATCTGTAATCAAACTGTGGCCAAGGGTGGAAAGTGGGGTTATGTCATCTTACTCCTCACACGCTCTTCCTCCTAATGCTAGGGAGCCCCTAATTTGGCCCTAAGTATGTAAACTCGGTGGGGCAGGGGTCATGACTTCTTACAAGTCTGTAAACAACTCAGGATAATATGGTACTGCAAAATAGTAAACAGAACAAAGAATCAAAGTGAGGCCAACATATACTCTTTAAAAATGAGCAGCACAGTGCAAAGGTGAGCAAAGTGCCAGCTTTAATTTTCAATTTAAATTGCCTTTTGGAATTTGAGTCACAACTAGGGTGCTTTATTAGAGACTAAAATGGAAGTTAATGAAATATATATTTACCATTCAAAATAATTCTGCTTCCAGTCCACATGTCTTGTCTATCCTGTTTACTGTAACTATGTATTTAAAAACCCAGGCACTTACTTACAGCTGAAGTTTCGTCCACAGCCTGGAAAGGTATTTGTTCTGTTTTGAAAGCACTGACAATTGTATCACACACATTATACAAATATGTTTAGTTGTAATAATTAAAATATTCTTGACAACACTCTTTCAAGGCCTCAGTAATGTTCCTTTGTAGCAGAAGCATATGCAAGAAGTGTATATTACATTCAGGAGCACAATATTTGAGTTTCACTAAAATAGTGGATATACAAGTCAAAAGTCTGAAAACAAATCAAAAAGCCACTGCTATTTAATACAGTCAATGTTAAAGTATGCAAGAAGCATAAAATGTTATTCACAGTTTGCAAAGTTAAATAAAAATCTTAGGATTTGAAATACACATTTTAAAAGAGAAAAATTCACTTGTCACAGCCTCTCTATAACAAAGACAGTTGAGTAGATATTGTGCAGAAAAGACTGAAGGAGAAAAGAATCATGATAGCAGCAAATGTTCAGTTGAACTAGTTTTGAAATCAACATAAGAAACAGTGTAGACATTTTCCTGCTGTGATTTAAAAATGTAAGACCATATGAGTGAAATATTATGAACTGAAATCTTTTACCACCAACTTTGTCCTGGCATTGTTTTAATTAGACTAATCACAGCTGACTGTGAAAAAGAAAAATTAGGATTAACATCTAGTGATTTAGAACAAATAAATGATGCGGAAGGGGTGCTTATAGTCCAAAAATGAGTGTAAGAACACCACAGTGGCATCTTCAATTGTTCAAAAGATGTCTTTCTAATTGTGAGGCCTGCAATCCTAGATAGGAAAGTCAAACTGGATGCTTTCTGACTCATTTATGACCCAGGACAATTCTGCAAGTAGAATTTAAGAAGTGCATTGGTTTGTGCCAAAAAGGATTTACTCTATAGTAACTATGTTGGCTTTGCAGTGCTAACGGCAAATAGCAATTAAAAAAAAATGTTTTTCCCCCTCAATATAGTAAGTCACAGGAAGTAGAGATGACTAAGAAGTCATTTACATATAGTCACTTTCATATCAATAACTACTCATGATAGACATTCTGTTCTCATAGCAAGATAATCTCTACTGCTGTTCTTGCGGCCAAATTAACCACAGTCCTGATTAATACTATGTTATTCAGGGAGTGGACACCAGAATCTTAGGACTGCTTTTCCCTAACCCTGGTTTTGCTGATTAGTTTTGTAAAGTGTGGTATGGCAGCAGTATCTGTAGTGGAGAAAGATGTGCTGGTGGGTCTAAGTGTGCATCTTCCCTCTCCTCTGTGTTCAGAAGTGTAGTTTTAGGACTGAATAAGAGTATATTGGAGAAGAGGAGACAAATGCCTGAAAAAGTCTTGGATGGTAGGTGAGAAGAATGCGTATGTATATATAATAAATTTACACACAAAGAATGGAGTAATTAAAGAGAACAGAACTGGAATATGTAGAGGAAAAAGACAGCATGGGTTAGGAGGAAAAAGTAAAACAAAACATAGAAGCTGGGGGGGAAAATGAGCGCACTGTTTACAATAGAATTATACTTATTCTTACAGATGGAAGTGCTGTTTCCAGAAAAGCCATGAAGTAGCAGAATCTAAAATGAAGCACAAACCACTTGACCAAAAGGCAGAGACAGAGGGAGGAGTGAAAAGAGAAAGAAGTGAGTAATTTCTTTACATTAGAATGCCTGCAAACTCCATCTGCTATAAAAGTTGTCCAAGAAAACACACTTCCTTCTTTCCTGGCAGTTTTATTTAGGATGTATAAACGTCAGTAAATTCAGACCCTTCCTTCAGGATCTTGTTCCTACCGTCATTCTTTATAACGAAGTCCCTTTATTTCAGTCTAGCATGATGGTGCAAGTGCCTGCTTACAGCTTCTTGCCTAGTCTTTGTTACTCATCCCTCAAGTTGCCTATGCAGATTCCAACCTCAGACAAAGATACCTTAGTTTAAGCCCTCTCTCCTAGAATTTCAGCCCACATGTGCCAGATTCTTGAAAATGTCTGTCCTGGGCCTTCCCTGAACGCTCTCTAGCCTCTGATCCAATGTCAGGCCTTGAATATCCATCCAACGTATTAATATCCTAAACACAGGACAAGTTTTAGGGGTCACTAATCTCTTTGGCCCTAGGCTTTATATTCTGAATCTGTTTTTGATGCAAACTTTACTGAGAATTTAGCCAAAGTCAAAACAGAAAATGCCATGTGTCTCCAAGTTCTCTTAAGAGCCATGCAATATTTTATAAAGATCATTATGCAGTGGAAACAGTTTTATTTGACTTTGATATTATAATATATGGACAATAGATTTAGAATAATACAAATTATTTGTTTTCTTCAAATACATTGAGTGAAAATAGCATCCTGAAAATGTATTTTTGAAGTACTTTACTAAGAATTTTTACCTATTGTTCTAGTTATTAAATTATGTGACATTTTAAATAAAAATAAAATGTGACCAGTTTGCCAAATTATGTTCTCAAGTAATCAGTAACTTTTCACTCCTGAATACCAACTTGCTTAATCTAAAAATGTTTAGAAGAAACAATGAAATAGTTTGGTGCAGTCAGAACCTGGAGACGGAAAGTAATAGAGCACATTCTTTAGAAACCCTCTATTCCCATTTTTAGGCTAAGATGCATTGCTTAAGGTAATTTGCAAAACCAGAAAAATAAAACTGTCAATGCTACACATGTAAGGTTCATTCTTCTATAGTAAATTTTCTTCTTTATTAGTGCAATTGTGGAATGTAAATGTCTAAAAGATTTCCGTTGTCTCATCGAAGTCCTGACCAACTGTGAAGGTACGAAGCCCAACCAGAGGGCCGTGATGCACTTTCTTCCTCACCTGAAGGGAGGAAAAATATGCTTATAATCTTCACCAGCACTGAACAACAACTATGCACAAGTGAACTGAATGATGCAGTCTTATTCAGGAAAGACACAAAAAATTTACTGCTATCAGTTTTCCTACATTCAAATCCCATCCTTATGTTCGCCAGTTATCTTTTTTGAAGAGATATCTTTTAAAATACACTCTGGAAAACTGCTACCACATTGACAGATTTTGTCATCATGAAACACCACTGTCCAGCGTACACTTTGTTTAGAGTAGTGGTCTCCAACCTTTTTACACACAAGATCACTTTTTGAATTTAAGTGCAACCCAGGATCTACCCTGCCCCTTCCCTGAGGCCCCGCTCTGCTCACTCCATCCCCCCCCCCTCAGTCACTCGCTCTCCCCGACCCTCACTCACTTTCAGCGGGTTCTGGGCTGGGGCCGAGGGGTTTGGAATGTGGGAGGGGGCTCCGGGCTGAGCCTGGGGCAGGGGGTGCAAGAGTGGGTGAGGGGTGCAAGCTCTTGCAGGGAATTTGGGTGTAGGTAGGGGCTCCGGGCTGGGGCAGTGTGTTGGGGTGCAGGAGGGGGTACGGGCTCTGGGAGGGAGTTTGGGTGCAGGAGGGGGTACAGGGTGCTAGATATGGGAGGAGGCTCAGGGCTGGGGCAGGGGTTTGGGGTGCTGGCTCCGGGAGGGGGCTCAGGACTGGGTTGCAGGTTCCCGCCAGGCTGCACTTACCTCAGGCTGCTCCCGGTCAGCAGCGCAGCAAGGCTAAGGCAGGCTCCCTGCCTGTCCCAGCCTCACCCCGCTCCCGGAAGCGGCCAGCACGCCCCTGCGGCCCCTGGGGTCAAGAAGAGGGTGGGGTCATGTGGCTCTGCGCGCTGCCACTCTCTGCAGGCACTGCCCCCGCAGCTCCCATTGGCCGCAGTTCCCCATTCCCGGCCAATGGGTGCTGCGGCGGCGGTGCTTGCAGGCAGGAGCAGTGCACGAAGACCCGTGCCCCGCCCCAGAGGTCACGGGGACATGCTGGCTGCTTCTGGGAGTGGTGTGGGGCCGGTGCAGGCAGGGAGCCTGCCTAGCCCCGCTACACCGCTGGACTTTTAGCAGCCGGAGATCGCGATCGACTGGCCGAGGCTCCAAGATGGACCAGTCGATCGCGATCTATGGGTCGGTGACCACTGGGTTAGAGTATTTCAGGAAGCATGTCTGCATTTGGCAAGGAGATAAAAGGCCTGTTTCATCTCCTTTATTGACTTCACCTTGAAGATCCCATGTTAATGGTAAGCTCTATTCCCTAGGGACTGCCAGAACAGCAGTACTCAATGCTAGGAACCTTTTCTGCCTTGCCATTCCCATTATAAATCCTCCCACTTAGTGCATTAGTGTCTCTACACATTTCACTGTCATGCTCACTTCTCCTTACTTTATGTTCAGGAGTAACTGACTTATTCCTTATTTAAAAAATGATCTGGAAAGTGCACAAACTGCAGCGGACAATCAAAAATGTTTAACTAATTACAATTTCCCTAAATAGGAAAAATGACAATAAATACCCAATAAAAATGTTTTGAATGGGATAATACAAAAAGCCTATTGCAAATTGCAGAGTGAATTATGTTTGACAAGTACTCTTAACACTTACCATAAGAGGGAGCGGTCTACTTACACAATTCTTGCAGAGGCCTGAATTTTCCTAGATCCTTGTACTTATGGGATATTTGTTGGAGAGTATTTTCAAAAGGAGACATTAGCCACTAAAAAGTTAGTTTTATAATATGGCCTTTATTAATTAAAATTAGACTAGAACTTCTAGTTTCTTGGGAGAGCATCTGCCACGGGAGCTACTTCACAGTACCTTTTTTCCCCATTATCACTTTGAATGACATCTTCAGAAAAGTAACTATGTCTGCTATGAGGTTTAACAAGAAAGGAAGTTATATCTAACTGTTTCTTAAAGGTTGTATTTTTACGTCAGATAATTTTATTTTTAACTTTTGGCTAACAGTCTTGTTTTATTACAGTTATGAATATCTTAACTCCCTTCTAAATGACCAGAATAGTTTTATTCCCTGTCTGTTTACACCATGTTCTTGATCTTTATTGTTCTGGAAGATCTGCACAGAAGGAAGTCACACTAGGTTTCATTTTTCTTTTCTACTTTCATATTCTGTTTCTGCAGCTTTTTGATAATAATACAGAAGTACCTCTCATACCGTGGGCAATTGCAACAAGTTTTCCCTTCTCTTCAGGGCTGAGCTGCAACATGGTATCCATTACGGGAAGAAGCCTCTCTCTTTCACTGCCTGACTTCAGAAATATAAATTGCAGCAGAACATTTTTCAAGTATTCCAGATTAGCAACAGACTTCTCTCGCTCTTGGTTCCTTTCCAGTCGTCTTACTTCACTCTTAAGAAGCTGCAGGCAGAAAGAAACCATTAAATATTACATTTTCTTATTGAGCTTTATAAAATGAACGACTGAATACAAACTAATCTGGGAACACAGCACATGTATATCAGACATGCAATAAGGTATTGAAAGTGTTCAGTAGTTTACATAAGTTGTGTTCTGGGCAAAGATTCCATGAGGCCTGAATGTACAGCTGGCCTCCAGATAACATTATTGGTTCAGAATTCATTTAACCTATTTATAATCTTAAACACCTTTTGGATAAATTTTGCAATATTAGTTAAAAGTAATTTAGTTGTATAAAGAAAGTATGGGGGAACAAGGTACAGACTGTGCAATTCTGGTGATCGGGAGTAAAATTCGAAGGGTTGAGTGGATATGGTACTTGGGTTATGTTTTGGCAAACTATTCACTCATCTAATTAGGAAATATTTATATAGCAAAACAAGCAGTATGCACCCAAATTTTGATATTAATAGACTGTGCACCTCACAAGAATGCTGTTTTGAAGACTGGCTTCAAAAAGCTGTTACCTTCAGTTGTAGAAAATGCAAATTGGCTTTGTTAACTAAAGAGGTAAAACACAGTCTTTGAAAACAGCACCTTTGAATCCACCAACACTGATCAAATTGAGTAGCTCCTAAAATAAAATTAGATAAGTAACAGTCATCCGATGCTATATCAGCTCAGTATTCGAGCATCCAAGGAATCTTAAGCTCAACCTACATTTACATCCATTGAGTAAAGGGGGGGGGGGAGGGGAGAGGAAAATTAGTTAGATGGGAAGAACCTAAACTGTTGTGCTTTTTCTGAGAAGAAATGTCATCTTTTTTTGCATGTGAGAACTGACTTTTATCTTACCAAGTACACCTCTAGCCCGATATAACGCTGTCCTCGGGAGCCAAAAAAATCTTACCGTGTTATAGGTGAAACCACGTTATAGCAAACTTGCTTTGATCCACAGGAATGCGCAGCCCTGCCCCCCCCCCCCGAGCACTGCTTTACTGTGTTATATCCGAATTCGTGTTATATCGGGTCGCGTTATATTGGGGTAGAGGTGTACTAGGTGTATTTTGTCAATGTTATGTACATACAGTATGTGGAATTTGAAAAAATTATAGGTAGTTAAATTTTGCATCTCACCAAATTTCAAACATTCCAGTTTGAATAATAAGTTCTGTGAAACAACTAATTTGGTATTAAGGTATAAAAGGATTTGCTTTGGAACACATACATACATACATACAGTAAACAAAACAAAAACAACCCCCCCTAAAGAGCCATATCTAAAATGTCAGTGAGTGCATGACTACTAACCTTAATTTGTTCCATTAATATTGCATTGGTTGCTTCCGATTCATGAAGCAATCCATTCAAATGATCAGCACTTTTTGTTGTTGTGTTTAGCTTCTGGACCAGCTCTTCTTTGGTGAGTTCTGTTTGCCATTGAGGTGGCTCTGCAATTTTATATTTCAAAAAAAGATTACTTTGGAGTTTACTTTACATAGTACTTTACATTTGGACTGATGGTTTATCAGGGTCATTTTTCAGAATTACACTGGTATCATGGTCGCAACATTAAATCACAGAAATGAAAAACTCTGAGAAGTCAGATTTTACATCACCACCCATTTCTATTCTTGCTGCCAAATTTTTGGTTTGTGATTTTTTTTTTGTATATACACGAAATTAAAAAAAGTACTAAAAAGAGTTTGTAGCAACCAAACTATTTTTGTAGAATCTGACTTCAGTGTTTCTTTAAAAGTTTGGTGGAGGGACTCCTGGGTTGTTTTTCCTTTCAGAGGAATTAAATATTTCCTCAAAATTGTTTTTGGACTTGCTTGTCATCTCTGTACAATTAGCTGGTTGTCTTGCATTTCCCTGCTTTACTTTTTTGCAACTTCAAAAGCAGATCTATGCACTTTGGCACAAGTTCCCGCTGATTTTATGTTCTCCAGTAGCCCAATCCAGCTCATATTAAAGCCAGTGGAAGTTTTGTGTCTGATTTTAATAGGAGTTGGATGAAAACTTAATAGTTTTCTATGCAGTATTCTGAGCTGTTCTCTTCACACTCACAGTTCCTACAGTTTACCTACTCATGCAACCATCTGTTCTCTTTCCCATGTAAGTGCCTAAATATAATTTTTTTTTTACAAATTTTAAGTAGTCTTGGAATCCATGAATAAAAACTGTAACAAACATAACCCTTAATCCCTATTCGAGGACAAAGCTTATACAAAAATTAATAATGTCAATGTACACGCAGTGCTAACAATGCATAGGGGTCTAGTGTCTGCAGTATGAAGGAATCAAAGTTCAGATTTCTAACCCCTAAGAGATGCTAAGTTACTCTCATAAGCCTCAGCCAACTCCTCAAGTAGCAATGTTTGTGGTAGCAGCAGTGTCCAATGCTCTATTACAAGGCATGGGATTCTTAAGGCGCAGCTTAGGCTGAGCATTACAGCACCTAACTTTTAGATGACCTGCTGCCAAGTGGAATTCACAACCCCGAGTTAGGAGCCCAGGCTTTTTATACAATGCCTGAGGAGAGTCAGGTACCTAAAAAGGGGGATTTACAGAAACCAACATGTTGAGTGGAGAGCCTATCTAGCCATCTAAGCTAGCCAGTAGGAAATGCTCAGGAGAGGGGTGTGGCCTAAGTCCTACCCCTCAAAGGGAGTTAGGTGCGTATCTCCATTCAGATGTCACAGCCACAAACCATCTCCTGGGGATAGGTGCCTAATCCAAGTCACTCATTTTTGTGTGTGTACACGTACGTACACATGCGCGTGCACACAGACACTTTTAGCCCATAGCCCAGTGGTTAAACACTCCCCCAGGATGCGGGAGAACTGGGTTTGAATCCCCACTCTGCCTGATGTAAAGCAAGGACTTGAACCCACCTCTCCCACATCCCACTGAGCTAAGGGGTATTCCTGGGTGAGACTCTCAATCTCTTCTGTTGAAGCTGTTCCACTTGTACAAAATATATTTAAAAATAATCATTACACCAGAGAGAGAGAGCAGAGAGAGAGTGTTAGGGCACTCCACTGGGATGTGGGAGACCCATATTCAAGTCCCTGCTCCACATCAGGCTGAGGGGGACTTGAACCTGGGCCTCCCACATCCTACGTGAGTGCTCTAACTATGAGGCAACTGGGTAAAAGGTCATCACCACCACATTCTCCTCCATTTTATGCATGGCCCAGTCCAGGGGATGTGATCTATGCTGGCCTGTGAGCACATCTACTGTATGGGGCCTTGCAAATGAGATCTTTGGCAGAAATTTAGGCATGTAGGGGACCTTACCAGTGGAAATTTAGGTGCCTATAGGGTTAAGCGGCAGCTGAACAGGGGTTTTCAGGATCTAGATTTTGGACTTAGGCATCCCACCCAAGGTTGCTGCAACACCAGGGAGGAAAAGTTATGGTAGTAAAGTGGGAGAAAGAATGATAAGTATCTCAATGCTCTAAGGGACAACTTTCTATGGTGCCCAAAAAAGTACCAAGTAATATTGATTCTATAACTCAAATTAGTTAAGTACGTAAACATCTATTTAAAAAAGGTTTTACTTGCCAAATTTTGCTTCAGGAGAATTAAGAAGTTGTTCCAATGATGGCATATAGGTACTGGCAGAAGACACAGACTCTGTGTCAGTTGTTTCCATTCCTTCTCCCTCTTCCCTAGCTACAGTGTGCACATCAAGAAGAGGAAGGTCAGTGTTTCTCCGTTCTCGCAAGTTCTTCACTGGCAGGTTTGAAACAGCTGGACCTGAAAAAGAATTTCTTTCGGATAGCATACATTAATAAATAACACGGCTGTATGCTGGGAATGATCACCCAGAAGCCACTCAACCGGATATGAAGGAGTATGTGAGAACTAAAGACGCTGAATACATCTTTTAGCATCTTAAATTAAGGAGATGTACACAAGCAGTAAAGTGAAATAAAGCATCATGTGAGAAGTTCAGTCATCCTTAAAGAATGAATAAAGCATATTTCACAATATAAAACACAGCCTTTCACTTTGAAGACACCACTATAACTAGAGCCGAGATTACCAGTGATTTAAAGCGTCTTTTAAATGGCCTATGTGAAACAAGTCATTGGTGTAACCATCTTAAATTTGGGTGGTGGGGGGCAGTGAGAAGTAAGACCAGAGATGAGGCTGCATTAATCCTACAGCCACAGTGAAAGGGAAAGAAGGAGTGGACAGTTACCCCCTAAGAGATTGCCCCTATGAACCAAATGGGTCGTCTCAGTCCAGTTTCTGGTCCGCGCCCACTCACCCACACAAATCCCAGCAGAAAACATTCTGGATCATCATATCTTTTTTCAGTACATATGCTAAAAATATGAAAGGATGGTACTGGTTTTACCTTTAGAAAGATACGGACTAAGGGTTAGTTTTTTACTTTTTTGGAAGGGTGAGCATTTCACAGCACACCTGTTCATTTAACTATAATTAGTATATGGTTCAGTAACAGTGGTGAGGGATTTTTTAAAAATAATATTGTAGATTGTTTCAATTTAGAAACTAAACCTCAAGGGATTTTAGTGCTTTTGAAAGTTGCATGTTGACGGATGTGGAGAAAGAGACAGAGACACATTCACAGAAGAAATAAAGTACAAGCAGAAGCAGCATAAACACAAGCCCCTTCTTTCCCTGCGCACCCCTCCCGCATCTACAATGTGCCTAGATCCTGAACTGGGGAGACCCCTTCTAAAAGTGACTTTAGCTCAGCTTCCAGAATCAGTCTTCAATTTATTTTTTGAGACTGCCAACAAGGGTGCCAATTTGGATGGTAATCTTTATAATACAGACTGACCCATTAGGAAATGAGCTGAGACCACCAATTCACTCTATACATGTCACTGTGTAGCCAAATAGCATTTGGGGACTACCAGCTTAGGTTAGGTTTCAACCCATGACCATGAGTTCAAAGGCTCTATTTCCTATTATCAATACCCTGAACCATTCAATACCCTGGCTTCTCAGTAAATTTTTAAATAAAAAACAAGACAACACTCATCTCTATCAGACACATATACCACTGATCTATATATGGCTAAAAAGCGGTTTTATAACTGCTTGGTACAACATTTAAGAATGTATTACAAATACAGTTTACTACACATTATCACATTCTATTGCTCTTTTGCTAACCCAAGATCTAAGCTACACAGCTGTCTGTTGTGATGAGAAGTTGTAGCTTCTTCTATATGTGCCGAATCAGTAGCTTTACTCCTTATCTTGGAAGCAGATGTCCAATGGGCTCTCCAAAACCTGACACAAATGAACAGGCAGAGCAATAATGACTCTTAATTTCTAGAATGACTCTTCCTCCCTCTGTCAGTAAGGAGACAGAATCCCAGATGTCACAGAGGAAATAAAGTGACGTAATTGACATAAGTACTGTATCAATAGTTGAGACCAATATCAGTGCTTACCATTTTATATGTAAAACACAGTTGGTAAATGGGTACACCATATGTTTTTGGAGACGTTTGTATGATTATCGACTACAGAGAAGTGATGAATCAGTCTGCCACTTAGCTAAACATGAATAATCAACAAAAAGGGAGTTTTTGGGCTGCATGACTGTACAAACTTACCTCTTGTGCTAGGTTCACTCTTAAGTTGGAAGAATTGGGCTTCTACCTTGGATAGCTGCTGTTGCAAGGTCTCTACAGTCTTCCTATGCTCTTCTTGCAAATGCCTCACTTGATCTCTAAAACTGTTCCGAAGAGCTTCGTTCTGGGTCGTCAGCTGACTCACAGTCTGTGCATGCTCTGACTTCAACACCATGTTCTCAGACTGTATAGTACAGACTCTGAAAGGTGAATGTTTACCTTATAGATGATTCCCAATT
>NW_020664372.1:36726759-37017880 GCF_002925995.2 Terrapene triunguis
AAGCAATATGAAGGTGGCAAGGATGGTAGAAGACTTCTTACTTACATGCTTTTAAGGTTCTGACTGGATGGAAAGTGTCCTGGAACAACCTTAAGTGTCACTAAATGTAATTTGTGTTTATTTAAAAAAAAACAACCTAGGAAATTATTATTTCTACACCTTTGGTTACACACAAGTCAGGGAGGAAAGAGAGGAGTTGGATGGGCCTGGGCATCAGAGAGAGAAACTGCACTGCTGGACCTGCTCCTGGCAGTGTCCACACTCTGAAGGAAGTGAAAGGCTACGATGTAGCTCAGGAGAATCATCATCAGATTTTCCTCTTGGTATCGGAATCACCGTGGATCATACCTGTGCCTTAGCACAAGCACAAAATAATTACAAGAAATTGAAAGACTTAGGGTACTATATTAAATGAAACACTTGAGGACAATTGAGAGAACTGATTAAAAACAAAATTAGTGATACAGCTTTTGTAACAACCTGCTTACATTCTGTAGCACTCAGCGTATATTACCCCATAGCATTCTCTCTAGTTTCTTATGTCAGAAAGTTTGTGCTAACAACAAAGAATGAAGTTCCTTGCCTTATAGACTTCCACTTGCTGCTGACTTGCCTCTAGCTCTCCTTTTAATGATGCTTGAAGTATTAGATGGTCATTTTCCTGCAGGATAAAGATATCTTGGTTAATTTAAAACACTAAATAATTTTTTTTTATTTCAAAATCCAAACCTGAAACTAAATTATAAGCATTTGGTATAAAAAAGCATGTGCAGTAAAATAAGCACTTACAGCTTGCCTTGAATCTGCCAGTTCTTTTTTGGTTTTCACTAGCAGTTGTTTTATTTGGGAGTTCCTTTCCTCATACTGTAGCACAGAAGATTGAAGGGATTCTAATGCAGAGATAATTTTTGATGAGCAAAGGAAAAAAATTGTATAGGGTGCTTTCATAAAAGTGTTGTAAATGTAACTGAAAACGAATGTTGCAAACAAGCAGTTCACCAAGAGTTCAACTTCAAATTTCCAGGTATCATACTGGTTTTCTAACACAAAGTATCTTCAAGCAAATTGGGGTTATGCTTAAAAGGATGGCAAAAAATGCAATATTTAACACACCATTATTTGATAATGTTTTTAAATAGAGTGTTATAACTCTATTGGGGTTTTCAGTCACTCAGCTCTGTAAAAAGATTCTGAAGTGTCACTAGCTCTCCAGCTCTGGGATTAACGGACATGTGAGAAATGCAATTTGTCCAGTAAGATATCTGATTATTAGTTTACTGCTTAGTAAACAAGTGACAGATGAACTACAATAATTCATTTAACATATAAGAAAGGGATTTTTACTAGTCTTCTTTCAACTTCTTTCTTGGCAGCCCTTCTTGTCTCCTGAGCTGAGAATGTTAAGATATACATACATGATGTTCCCAAGCTGTTTGCCTCCCCACCACATTGGATATAAGAAGTCCCATTGCAGACAATGAGAAATTTAAAAAATTAATATTTTACTCACTTATTTCTTCTTGTAGTGTTTCTTGTTTTTGTTTTTGAATTCTGATCTCTTGCTCAAGATCTTCAATTTTGCAGTTTTTATCTGTAATCTTCTGATTAAGTTCTTTCACTAAACGCTCATAATCAGCCATTTCCATATCCATTAGTGTGCTCTTCTGGGCATCCTGTAGATTACATATTTTGTAGTCCCAGTTTAAAATTGCTTGGGCTGATCTGAAGGATTTTTGTTTTGATTACTCTGTACTGCAAAACTGTTCCTCACAACTCCGATTTTTGTTAAAGTCTATAGCCACATACGCAACAGAGGAAAACTTACTCATCAGCATTCTAAATCTCATTTGCTTCTATCAGAATCAAAACAAGGAAACAAGTTACAATATTAAAATGTTGTCTAGCATGTTCTGATAAGCATTCTAAAGGGATTTGGCTCTGGAAAAGCAAAGATAGTCTTGTAATTAAGGCACTGGAGTGGGACTCAGGAGATCTTGATTCAATTTCCACTTCCATTCAGTCTTTTGTGTGACCTGGGCTAGTAACAGTTTCTCTATGCCTCAGTTCCCCATCTATAAAATGGGATAAGACTTCCTGTCTCCCACCCTTTGTCATACTTGGATTTTAAGTTCTGGGGGCAGGAATGTTCTATCATGTGTTATGTACAGCACATAACACAGTGGGGCTACAACGTTATTTGGGTCCTCCAAGCACTACTGTAACAGAAACAATTACCCTACCCGCCGGGCCAGCTCTAGTTCCTGCATAGTTTTCTGAAGATGTTTCTTTTCCTTCTGAAGCTGAAACTGAAGGTCTTCAAGTTCTCTTACAGCACTGCTGTGGTCCTGAAAATTAGTTTAAATGCTTTTCAGTTACATAATTTGAGTTCAAGAATGTTTGTTCATGATGTGTATGTTACAAAATTTATGTAGGTAAGAATGACAGGTTTTTGAAAAAAGCTTCCTACCCTCCAAATTAAATCCCAGATGGATTATAAAATTAATAGCAATTTTATGACTGTATGTTAAACTAAGGCCCCATTCTATTCTCACTACTGACTATGACAAAACTATCAATGGGGGCAAGACTGAAAGGGTCAGCCAGGCAACAGAATACGATGCTGTATCTGATCTATAAAGGCAACAAAACCAAACTAGTTAAAATATTTTAAAGATTCCACTCTGACCATTTACCACACTTTCAGGAAGTCTTCCCTTCAATTAATTCAGGGAATAGCCTGTGCTTTATTTTTTTATGGACCCACAACATTGCTTTTACCTTTATCTTTTGCTCTTTTAGAAATTTTTCAGCTTCCAGTTCTTTGTCGACTTTTGCTTTGGCTCTTTGCGTTTCTAATATCTGGGCTTCTAGCAGTTTAACATTAGACTGTAGAGTTTCAAGACGAGCCATAAGGTCTTCATTGGCAGAGTTTAGTTGCTCTTGCTAGAATATTAGTAACAAGATGAAAGAGGCAGTTAATATTCTTGAAATTCTTACAGGCAGAGATGCTGACTGTGGTTTTTTGTTGTTGTTGTTTAGAAAATACACAAGGATTTCCACCCAACACCCTTTGTAAACTATTCCTGCAGATGCTTGAACATGACAGGACAAAACCCTGTCCATACCAACAGTTTAAAACCAGAATAGCAAATAGCCTGGTTTAAAAATGGGTGGCACAATTTGGACACTCCTACAACACAATTTTGAAACTATATTACAACCCTGTTGCAGTTTTTTTAAGGGGTTGAGGGAGAACAGTGGGTAAGCTTGGAAAACTATTCACTAGCTCTTCAGGAACAGCATGCCAACCTCTGCTCAAATACAGCTGCCATAGTTCTGAGCAGATGTTAATGACACCAACCCCTACGCCAAAGAAGTTACTTCAATACCACCAAATGTTGCCAATTTATCTGTTTTAAATAAGATAAAGCTAAGGCACAGGTAAGAAATCTGTCCCTATCTGGACTAGAGTTGCAGATATTTACAAGGTTTGTTTTGAACCATCAGCATTTTCACCATATGATCTCACTGTCCTTCCCCTTGTTATGTGAATCCAGAATTAAGGATGAATACATGAAAAAAAAAAATTAAACAGCAAAATTATTGGCCATATTTTGTTCATGAAATATTTCATATCATCCATCTGAAAAAATTCACCTGCTGGATAACCAGTAGAATGTATTCAAGAGTGAGATTGGGGGCAAAAAAGGAGATTTTAAAGTCTCATGAGAGTATTTCAGCCAATCAATAATTGGATTTAGGCCATTTTAGAACCCACTCATTTTTCAGATGTTTTGGGTGTTGGACTGGACACATTTTGCCTTCTCAGTCCTTACTAATGGCTGCTGTATTTTGTGTCAAGTAGACAGAAGGGATAGTATCAATAAAGGGTAGATAAAGCTCTGTACTACCCATTAGCTATAAAGGACTTAAAATCTGCATGACCACTGTCAGTGTTGTGCAGCTGCTCTTTTCTGAGAGCCAGCTCAAGCTCATGTACTACAGTTGTTGACAAATGGGCTTAATTTCAAATTTCTTCAGATTTGGGCCCTGATCCTTTAACTCCAAACAGGCCCCTACGTTCTTGCAGTTCAGAGAGAAATTTAGATATTTTTATAATGTCCCTATTTTCATTTAATTTTTTTTTCCAGATCCAAATATTCCAAACACTGGGATTCCTACCTTGTCAGAACACAAATATTAGTTTATTTTGATTGTATCTATTCAAAAATACAGAAGGAATTATGAAAATATTTACAGGGATAATTTACGTAAGTATGTTTCTATCAAACTGAAATGGGACTTAAGATCAATTACTTCATATTTGTCATAAAAATTATTTGCTCAGTCACAAAATAAGCTACCTGCTGAGTTGAAGTCTGTAGCTGTCTTGTAAGGCCATCCATCTGATGTTCAAGATTAGTTGCTCGGTCCTTTTCCAAATCCAGCTGTTCTGCTTGCTTGTCATATTCCAGCAAAAGATTCTTGAAACACGCACAAAGCACTTTAATTTTTGTTAAATACATGGAAGCTGTGGTGTGCTTATAGCAAATAAATGGGTGTTTGCACATTCTTATTATTGTTCAGTACTTGATGTTTCTTATTGTGACATCAGAAGTACCATAGGTGAATTAAAGTTGCAGTTCCGTTCTAGTGAAAACAGCTCTTTCAAATTGTCCTCTCTAGATTTAAGCCATTCATTGAAGAGCTCTAAGTCACCACAGATGTTTAAAAAAAGGGTATATTAGTAAAGAAATGACAGATTTTTTTGAAATGGGGGCTGTTGGAACCTTATTTATGTTTCTTGATTTGGCAATTTAACTGCATTAACAAGGGTTATTTCCCATTATATTTTTCTTTGTCCAAACTTAACATTAGCATTCAAATGGTCCTAATTAAACTTTGAAATTCACACTTCAATGGAAGTAATGGGGTGAGGAGAAGGGAATCCCCAAGTTTGCTGCTGGTATTGATTGGTGGGATACAGTTTTTACACAACTCTGGTTTCACAAGGCAGCAGCATTTTCTATTGATTTATATTCTGATAGCTGTGGCCTTTTGACCAGAAAAAGAATTTATTTAAAACTGAAAGAACTGAAGAATGTCAGAAGTTTGCTGAAAAACTTAAATATTGCATCCATGGTTTTCTCTTGTCTCTGATAGTAAAGGTAATTTTTGGCAGCACTTTGTTGTGCATGTTTTAAGGAGACAGTTTTCTTCTTCACGAAAGCATTCTCAATATCACTGGTGTCCCTGTTTGACCATCTGGTCACTCCAGCCAGATAGAATGGATCAATGGCAGTAAGCATATTAACAAAAATCTACTTCTGAACATGCTACCTTACAACCTCACAACTCCACTGCGGCGTAGGCCCATATTTAAAAGTATGGTTAGATTTATTTATGTATTTTTAAACCAAATATACATGCAAAAGTGAATTGCTTATAACACAGAAAAGTTAAGCAAACTTTAAGGGCAGGTACTGAGCATGGAATATTTCCATATACAAGGATGAATGTTTCTGAAAGTTGAGTCCATAAAAACAGGGATTATTATGGAAACTCTTGCCATTTTAATTATAAACATAATTGTCATTGTTCTAGTGCCCCACCACACACACACTTCATGTGAATAACAAATTTAATAAGTATAATATATGCTACTAAATGCCAAGTATAAATGCAGGGATCACTTCATCCACCACTGAAACCTCTGAGGTGAGATATGGCAATTGTTGAACAACACACAGCAACATTGTACAATAGTTTAGGACAGGAAGCAAAGAACCCTGTAGCTACAGAGGGAAATTAGGTAGGCTGACTGTAATTATGCAGTAGTGAGTCATGGACACATCAAACTGGAATCAGGCTAGGAAATGCCATCTCTAAATAATATTTTCTGATAAATAAAGCATTTTTGAAGATATAGTTAGTACCTCTTACCTTATAGCTTTCTGCTCCTTGGATGATGTCCCTCATAGAAGTAGACAACTGATCTTTCTCTGATCGTACCAACTCTAATTCTTCTCTCAAAGACTGCACCTTATTTCAAAGCAATACGTAACAGTGTGATTACAACAGAACCTTACAGTGCCAGAAAGCTCTTCAATATGCGGTCTAAATAAGTTACCTCTTTTCTACTGGAATCTAGTTCTTTCCTTGCTTTCACAGCAATGACTTTAACTTTATTTAACTTCTCTTCTCTCTCTGCAGATTGCTTTTCCAGACATACTAACACAAAACAGAAACGAATTCATCTACGCAACGGAATAAGTAAAATACAAAACTAGTATCTATGTGATTTTGAAAACATTAGCAAAACAAAAAAGTATACGCATCCGTTACTACTGAAAAACAGGAAGACATTTAAAACACTTCATTCACTTAAGCTCTTGGAGGCCTGGTTTGAAGGCTAAGATTCCCAGCAACACAAATAGCTATAATGGTGAACGCTTCCACTGGTCCAGAGACTTCCATTAGCAAACTTTGGTTTGTTAGGATTTTAAAACTCAAAAAACATGTTTCCAGCTACTCCTGTGACAAATACAGTTGTTTCAGTTTGCAGTTACTTCCTCCCTAACACAACATTTTAAAGTAACTGCATTGGTCATTACATGTTGTAGGAATGCAAGGGTGAGGTGTTTGTCTGAGAGGCGGGAGATTTTATTTCCTCCCTCTTCTCATGAGGCAGCTCTGAGGAGTTGTCCCAGCCACACAACTATTTTCCCTTAAAAAAAAAAAAAAAAAAATCCCCCAAACACCTTGCTATTATTTTTCTATACACGGAAGTGGGCAAGATTATCTCTGTAACAAGTCATTACCACTATTCCTTATTTGACTGCATGGGTTTTATAGGGAGCAAAACTGGGAGAGCAATCAAACTCAGGGCTATGGTGCAGAACAACATTTTCTAGGTCACAAAGCCAGCCACTAACACTTACTAGTTTTTAATGCTTTGGGCTAGCCTCATATGTGAAAGTGACTAGCTTTCTAATATAATTATGCTGGCCACTAATCTGCACTGTCATCTTGTTTGTTTTTTAAATGAAAAAGACACTGAACTATAAAGAACAGCTGACAAGTACATTTCTGAGAAAACACGTTAGACTCTAAAATAGTCCATGAAGAACCTATTGTTTTATTACATTACCAGTCCTCTTGGTGAAATTCAATGGTTTTGCTTCCAGCTAGTGCTAATTTTCTTTTGAAAGCCAACCGGAATGGTCAGAGGGCTTAGCTTTCTCTCTCAACGTAAGCTATATTGTTCAGTGGCATCTTAACAGTTACCAATTTAAAATATTAAAGTTTATTAGGTCTTCCCCTCCATCTGACACAGTTATTAATTGGGGTCAATTGTACAGAGCCAGTAATACACAGATGTCTACCTTAAAATAAAAGTATTAACTGTTAGGGTAACAGACCACAGGCATATTTTGAACCCTTATTGGACATCAGGAAGTCATTTGCTTATTTTAAGTATTTCTCATAAACTAGGGTTAAAAAATGAAAGATGAAGTATGTTAAATAATGGATTAAAAGTCACAATTAAATGTAAAGAAATAAGAAAAGCACCAATTTTTTCTTGTAGTTCTGCTACTGAAGATTGTTGGTCATTTTTTACAGACGACTTCTCCATGAAATCCTGTGATATAAAACAAAGATAATGAAATATTACAAACATTTTTGGTATTTGCTAATTCCTTGCATGTCACAATCAGAAGCTGATTAATATATATTAAACTTAAGCCCAGAATCTGGGCTATTTCTATATGAATGAAACATAAATATTACGATTTATGTACAATTTTATGTTTTCTTGATAATTTACAAAGATACTTAAAATGTAAGGGCAGGGAAATCATCCTCATAGGAACTGCTTTCCATCCTACCCTGTCAAGAACAAGAAAGGCCAGACCATGTAGTTCTGGCCAGCTATTTCTCAGTCATTATCGGGCACTAACAATGCTCTGATGTAAGGAAGTTCCAGCAAACTTACCACAAACAGGGCAGGGCAGATAACTGATCTAACACCAACTTTAAGTTGTGCTTATTTAAGTTGTAGATTTATAACATTTAAGAGACATTATTAAGTCATCTAGGCCATCCTTCTGTAGGATCATTTGTGAGGTACTGGTGGGAAAGGGAGAAGATTATATTTTGCTCAAGTAAGCTTTTAATGCTAAAGTATCTTTTAGTGTTGCCTTTTTGGTGAGGCACTCTCCATTAGAAATACTTATTGAAAAAAAACAGATCAGTTGATTGGGGGCAGGGGGCCATGAAATAATGTGAAAATACTTTTGAACCTTCATTAAGTGTTAGAGGTTTAGTCTGTATACTGAAATAACAAAAAGCATAACCTTTAGAGAGGTCAGTTCGGCTTTCACATTTCTAAGTTCAGCCTCTCTTTGTTCTAGACTGAGTTTTAGGTTTTCTTGCTCTTCTGTAGAAGATTCCTTCTGTTGCTCTTGTATTTGGCTTTCATAACATGCAAGTTTTTGAGAGATCTCTTCAATACAAGCTAGAAGATCTTGTTTTTCATTCCTTGCTTTCTCATTGGCACTCTTCATCTCTTGGATGTCTAGCTGCAAGGCTGCTTTTTCTGACAAAGCTCCTTCTAATTTTTCTGCTAAGAGACACTTTTCTTTTTCAAAGTTTTCCAGCAGAGATCTGAGCTCTGCACACTGAACTACATTTTCTTCCTGAAGTCTCTCAACCTTCTGCTGTAAATTAAGAACTTTTTCATCATTCTGCAAAGTAAGGCTCTGTTTTTCGTCTTTCATTTTTGCCAAGGATTCATTTGCAATCTGCAGTAAATTAATAGCATCGTGTTCCTCATCATCATCTGAAAGTCTGGACCCTATTTGCTCAAGCAAACTGTACAGCTGAGTTTTGACAAGTAATGCATGTGCTTGTTTGTTTTCAAGAAGCATAGTTAAATGGTCTTTTTCTTCAACAGCAATTTGTAATTTCTTTTCTAAACTTTCAGCTTGTTCTTTAAACACTAGCCAATCCTCCTTTTCAGAGGCAACCTTTTCCAGATTACTACTTATTTTGGCTTTTTCCTTATTGATTTTCTCATTTTCCTTATGAAGAGTATATGCTTGAGATAACAGACTCTTTCTATCAAGCGAGAGAGCTTCCATTTGTTCCTCTAATTGCACTAACTTTTGGTTATTCTCATCCTTCTCTTTTAAAGCTTCTTTTAGTGTCTCTGTTAAATCCTCTACATTTTTTTTCAGTTCACTGTTGCACTGGTTAACAAATTCTGCTTGTTGCTGAAGTTCCAGGACCTTTTCTTGTTCTTTTTTACACATTTCTTGGAGATTTTCTACTTCTTCACCTGAACATTTCAGTTCACTTAAAATACCATCTTTTTGAGAGGCAAGACTAGTCACCTTTTCCTCCAGTTCTTTTATTGTGGTCTCTTTTTGATCAAGAGAGATCATCATTGCCTCATTCGCCTCCTGAAAGCTGACTATTTTATGCTTAAGTTCTTCCGCCTCAGCTTGTTTAGATGATAATTTTTCTGCTTCTTCCTGAAGACGACTCACTGTTTCAAGAAGAACATCCTTTTCATTGAAAGCAGCTCTGAGTTTCTGCTGTAGCTCACTGACATCAGAAGCTTGCTGCTGCTTCATTGATTCAAACTCCTGACTGATCTTTCCAGCTGATTCCCCCAATTCAGTTTGTAGAGTTTCCAGGGTTTCCCTCAAACTCTCATAATTGAACACTGCTTCTTCCTTCTCCTGTATGAGCTTTTGATACTGTTCCTTAAGATCCTGTATTTCAAAAACCAATACCATATTTTCTTTTTCTGAATTTGACAATAAAGTCTGATGTAGTTCCGAAATCTCTCTCTCTTGTTGTTCTCTCAGACTTTGAACTTCTAGATTACGCTCTTTTTCAGTGATTTCATATTGGTATCTTCTTGCTTGGAGCTCTGATTTTAGTTTTTCAATTACACAACAATGATCTTCTTTAGCAAGTTGCAGTTCATTAATTTTAAACTCCAAGTCTTCCCGCTCATGAAAATACTCATCCTTTGTGTGCTGGATTTCCTCCTCCAGTTTTAACTTAACATTATTCATATAGGTTAGTTCATCTTTTAATATACTGTGTTGAGATTCCAGTTCTTTTAAAATATGTTCTAAGTGTTTGACTTTTTCTTCCATTTTTGTGTCCACGTAAGTGTCTCTTTGTACATCTGCAACATCTGTCTCATTTTCTTTATTTTTATTTACAGCTTCTCTTAGTTGTTCCAATTCATGTTCATATTTCTCATTACTAGCATACAATTCACCCTTCATGCTTTCTTCTTTTACCAAGTGCTGCTCTGTTAAGTCCAGCTTTTGCTGATTTATCTGGTTTCTCTCCTCTTCATATTCTTTAGAAGTGGCTTCAAGCTGACACATCAATTCTGAAACCTCTTGTTGGTGTGCACCCTTTAGTTGTATAAGCTCTTCATGCAGATTATTGATTTCACTACAGTAATGTTGAGAATTATTTTTGATAACTTCTTGCAGATTTTCAATGTCTTTGTTTTTATCCTCACTGATAGCTTCCAACTGTTTATTCAGACATAAAATCTGTTCCTCATATGCATGCTTAATTTGCTGGACCTCTTCTTGTAGTCTTTTAGTTTCCTCTTGTTGATTACTATGAAGTTCAAGCTGTTCTGCAAGCCCCATTTGTTTCTTCACTTCTTCCTGCAGTTCTTTCTGCAGTTTGGCTAAGTCTTCATTGTATTTGGACTGTGCTCTTACTACTTCATTCTTAAGGCCTTCAATATCTTTCAAGTGGTCAATGCTTGATTGTTCCAACTGCTTCTGCAGTTCTTCTGTCTTAGTTACAGCAACCTAAAACAAACATATATGTCAATAATTACGTAGAAAGAAACAGACAAACTAAAACCAAAAATAGATGAAAACCCAGTATGTGACTTCCCCAACTGAAAAATCAGTGACAAAGTAATTTATCTGCATAATAAATGCCATTTGAACTCATGCTAATGTGGAAGTTAGATATTAGTAACTAAACTGGTTAAATTTTACAACCTAATAATTTATCAAGTAATTCAGATACCTGCAAACTTGGATATTGTGATCTCTGAATTGCAAAGGTCTCTGTCTCATGGATGACCAAGGAAATGGGGAAAGAGTTTGGAATAAACGAGTCCTTGATATTGATTAGTGTACCAGAGATGGAAGTCATATTAAGTTCTGTGGCCTAAGAAGAAATACCTTAAAATCCTAAATTATTTGGAACAAGGAAATGACATTTGAGAACTTAATTTAGAATGGGAGAAAAAATGTACAAGCAAATTAGGTGAGATAAAGGGCACACTAGGAACAGCAAACTCACTGCAGGATGCGTGGTCAAAAGACAGAATGTAAAAGTGTTGGCAAGTTCAGAGGAGAAGCTGAAAGGAACGTTTTAAGGTTATGATAGTTATTGGATTCTTTCTGCACTTTGGTACAGTCTGACTATTATGCTGGTGGACCAGATGCCAGCTCATGCCAAGGTCACATAGATTCATAGACTTTAAGGTCAGGAGGGACCATCATGGTCATCTAGTCTGACCTCCCGCACATTGCGGGCCACAGAACCTCACCCACCAACTCCTGTAACAGACCCCTAACCCCTGGCTGAGTTACTGAAGTCCTCATATCATGGTTTAAAGACTTCAAGTTAGAGAACCCACCATTTACACTAGTTTAAACCCGCAAGTGACCCATGCTCCATGATCAAAGGAAGACGACTCCCCCCCAGGATCTCTGCTAATCTGACCCAGGGGGAAATTCTTTCCAGAGCCCAAATATGGTGGTCAGTTGGACTCTGAGCATTTCAGCAAGTTCCACCAACCAGACACCTGGGAAAGAATTATCTGTAGTAACTCAGAGAACCTCCCCACCTAGTGCCCCATCACTGGCCGTTGGATATATTTTCTGCTAGCAGTCAGAGACTGGCTACATGCCACTGTAAGCAGTCACATCAGACCATCCCCTCCATAAACTTATCAAGATCAGTCTTGAAACCAGTTAGGTTTTTTCGCCCCCACTACTCCCTTTGGAAAGCTGTTCTAGAACTTCGCTCATCTGTTGATTAGAAACGTTCGCCTAATTTCAAGCCTAAACTTGTTGATGGTCCCCAGGCCTTGACTGAATACTGACAACTATCTAGCTGGAATCAGTCTGGTTCACCTGTATGTTAGTATTGTTACAATAGGTATTGGGATTCCAACGTGTTTAGTGTGGAAACTTTATTGAATGCTTGTGAGTTGCTGAAAGCATTACTCTCACTTATAACATCTGTATCCCATATGGTAAGGTAATATTTGAGGATTTGCACTGTAAGCCTTTTTAACTGTGTAAATCACTAGACAGGAGAAAGACCTTAACTAGAATGAAATGCTGGTCTCCAACAGAAGGTATTATGTCCCTCCCAACAAAGAAGGAGCATCAACACCGGACAGACTGGAGTGGAATATTAAAGAGGACAAAAGATTTTGTTGTTTACTCTCTCCCACTCCCCATGAAGATGAGTTTTGGAAATGAATTCCTCCAATCTGTGAGTTTGCAGCTCAAAGCAGAAGGGGGGAAGGGAATTAAAAACCCCTACCAAGGAGGAACTGTATCTCATTGCTGCTTGAGATTTTGGAGGCAGGGTTTCTAGACATAAGCAAGGAATCCCCAGCTGCTTAGCCTGGGTTAGCTCTAAAGGTCATTGAAGCTTCTATAATAAGCAAGCTCTATATTACCTTTTGAAACTTAAGATTGTAACTCATTTGTGTATGTAAGTTTAACTGTTTTAACCTTGTGAATAACTCTTTTTTCCCTTTTCCTATTCATAAATCTGTATGTAGTTTGTTATAGGATTGGCTACAAGTGTGGTCTTTGGTGTGAGATCTAAGGAGCAATTGACCTGGGGTAAGTGACTAGTCCTTTGAGACTGGAAGTAACCTGACTGCTGTTGTGATTCGTGGTATAAAGGACCATCTATCACAAGGGTAGGCTTGCCTAGGTGATGAGATAGATTGGAGTGCCTAAGGAGTCTGTCTGTGACTCCATATTTAAGCTGTTATAGTGCCCGAGGAGTTTACATTTGAAAATTGATTGGTGAAATCTAACTACAAAACCCACAGCCAATTTGGGGTTTGTGCCCTGGTTCTTAATAGTCTGCCCTGAGGTTGGTACTCACCAATGCTCCCTCTAATATTTTACATCCATATGTGGAATGAATTTTGTTATGTACACCAATATGGAGGTGATAATTGGTGGGGGTTGGGCCAAGGGGTTCGGAGTGTGGGTGGGGCTCAGGGCTGAGGATTAGGGCGCGGGGTGTGTGTGTGAGGGCTCTGGCTGGGAGTGTGGGCTCTGGGGTGGGGGTCGGAGATGAGGGGTTTGGGGTGCAGGAGGGGGCTCAGGGCTGGGGCAGAGGGTTAGGTTGTGGGGAGTGAGGGCTCTGGGGAGGGGCTGGGGATGATGGGTTCGGGGGGAGGGGGAGGTGTTGAGGTCTCCGGCTGGGGATGTGGGCTCTGCGATGGGGCCAGGGCTGAGGGGTTTGGAGTGCAGGCTGCCCCGGGGCTGCAATAGGGAGAGAGGACTCCCCACCAGCCCTCTCTTGCCACAGCAGCCTAGGGCTGGGGGAGATGCACCTCTCTCCTCCCCAGTCCAGGCCCTTGTGGCGGCATGCCTGCATTGCCCTTGATAGCCTGGTGTGCAGACATGCAGCTTAGAGGCAACTTAGGTACCCACGCTCCTGAGTCAGGGCAGGACAACTTGACACTGACCATTTAGTCTGTGCATAACCCATTTGTTTTAAGACTTGCAAACAGGTATTGTAATAATTTTGGGAAAGTATTTACATTGGTGATTATAATTAAAAATATACAAACTATGAGTATTATTAACTAACAATGAACAAAAGAGAATGAGGAAAAAAGGGATTAAAAAGTGAACCATACAATCATAATTATTAAACTAGAAAACAAAAATACTATGGACTAGAAATGTTTATAGCAGAAACATGTTATTGCTCATTTCATTACCTCTGCTTCTTGTTTCCTTTTAGCATTTTCTTTTTTGAGGGCTATGCACTGCTGCTGAATCTCTGCTTTTTCCAGAAGAACAGCATCCAGCCTTTCTGAGAGCGCCTAATTTGGAGAGAGAGCGAAAAGGCTGTTGGAAAAAAATGTGAAAATGCAGAGTCTCAGCAACCTTTGTGAGGCAATGCTACAGAGCTCAGATATTGGCCATGAGATTTTCTGCACATTGTGCAACAGAAAACCAAGCCCATTACAATAATTACCTTCATTCCATAGAGAGAAGACAGAGTATAGTGACAGCTATACTGCTAACAAAACACCTCTCACAGTTCATCTACTGAGCAGAATGAACTTGCTACATTGGAAAACTGGTTTCCTATTTTATTATTTAGACCTCCAGAAAAAAAGCTGTGTATAAATAATTGTTTTAACCATTAAACTAATATTTAAACAATCTGAATCTTGTTTCAGTAGTTTACAGGTTCTTACACTAACTTTTCATCTGAGTAGCTACATAAGTTACTACACTTTCAGCAAGATAGATGCTTTCACTACTAAACTCAAAGTGCCAGTTCAAATCTAAAAATAGTTGAAAAGTGTATTTATTGTGATAAATTCACAAAATAAAAAGCACTTTAACTGTTGGACTGAGTAAAACTGCTGCCCCATTTCTTTATAGTGGCAGTGCAATGTTCATCATGAGCTGGACTACTCTCCTATAGAAGAAGAAACTTAAGAAAAGAAGATTAACATTTTACTAGTAATTTTTCATAAAAGTGACACAAAAATTAATATTTCCATATATGATGTAAGACTCACAAGACACTTGGTGGAGGATGATAAAGAAAGTGTCTTAAGTGCATGAGAAGGACTGGTCCCAGATAGTCTGAGTAAAATACTTTGCTATTCAGTAAACACCACCAGTGGAAAGATTTCCAGGGGTCATTTATTGTGTATAGTACTTCAAAAACAATTATATAGTCCCACCTGAATAATATCATCAGCTCCTCCAGCAGCTGGTTTTGATTTGAGTTCAATCTCTTTTTCCAATTCTAAAACAAAAACATTATTTATATAAAAAAAATTCACCATAAGGTTGTTTCACATTTCAAAGAGCAGCTTCTAACTCAGAAGAGAATCTGTAACTTTATGAGATTATAAATATAATTAATGTATTACAATAGTATAGTAATGACATCAAATTTAAAAAATTTCAAAACACCAACTCAGTGTAAGTTAAGAATTTCCTAGCATATTAGTATTCAAAAGTCACAGTCATCAAAATGTACATTAGGCTGAAACTTGGTATATAAAAATGTAGTATTTGCCTTAAATAGATGGGTTAAAAGTTGTGAAGCACTACATCAGTGAAAGGAAAAAGCAAAACGTTTAGTTCTATCTCCACCTGTGACCCTCTGAGGCCCCTGCTGGAGGCCTTGTGGCCCTGCCACACCCCACCCCAGAAAAGGGCAGTGGAAAAAGTCATCCAAGCTGTCAAATTGGCTGCTCCCTGCAGCCCCTATCAGGGCCCAGCAGACTAGTATAAGAAGAGCTGCAGGGCCAGCATGAGATCAACTCCTTGCTGGAATTGGAGGAGTGTGGCTAGCTGAGGGAGTGACAGGACCTCGGCCAGAGCAGAGCTGGCAGAAATGAGGGTGGGGGAAGAGCAAGGAGCACTGGGCTGGTTGTTGGGACTCCATCAGGACAAGGCCCTGAGATAAGGGTGAAGAAGGTGCAGGGCTGTGGGGAAGTGGCCCATGGAATCAGAGCAGTGGCATAGCTTAGATAAAGGGACATGGCAGATGGCTCCTATCTACAGAGTCCCTGGGCTGGGACCTGGAGTAGTGGGTGGGTCTGGGTCCCCACCCCCATTAGGCACTGAGGGAAGTGGCCTGGACTTTGAGGTGCCCCAGAAGGGGAACTGAACTCTTTAGTGGCCCAGCAGGAGAGCCGGGGCCTGAAACACCCAGAGAGGGCAAAGACATTGCCTCCTGGGGGAAGCCCCGAGTACAGCTCAATACCAGGGCTGAAATCACTGATAGGTTCTTAATTAGTCCCGTAGTCTAAGCCCAAAGAGGCCTTCAGCATGAGTTCTCAAACTGGGGGTCGTGACCCCTCAGGAGGTTGTGAGGTTTTGGGGGGGGTTGCGAGCTGTCAGCCTCCACCCCAAACCCTGCTTCACCTCCAGCATTTATAATAGTGTTAAATATTAAAAAAAGCAGTTTTTAATTTATAAGGAGGGGGGGGGTCACACTCAGAGGCTTGCTGTATGAAAGTGGTCACCAATACAAAAGTTTGAGAACCACTGGGCTACAGGGAGAGAAAGTGCAGGCCTGCACACACTCAACCAGGGGGCACTTGCGAGAGGTGAGTGAACCCCTCTACACTACCATCCTCACACTTTTTTCTAAACCAGATAAGCTTTCCCATAATTAACCCAAAATGGTGTCTGCAATCTTTTACGATTTCTTTTCAAAAGAAGCAACATTGAGTAATTACACAATAGCTAACTTACTTAAAAATATTATTGTACCCCCAAGACAGGGTTGCATGATAATGATTTGTGTTTAATATGTAAAATCAATTATTTGGCTTGGAGTTTCCACCCTCCCTCCGCCAACATCAAAACTTACTACTGTATGCCATGACACGAAAAAGCAATCACTCTATCAAGTATGGGGAGCAGACACTCAATGAAAGGCCCCACTTCAAGATACAGTTCAGTTATTCTCTTAAGCAAGTTGTTTTCTCCCATCACACTCCTCCCTGCTTGGTTAGTAAAATTTACTATAAGATCAATGCAATGCCTCTTCTTCCCTCCACTCTGGGATTTCTACCTCTATCCTCTCACAGAAATAGGGAAAATGGAACAAAACGGGTTGCTGGAAAATCTAAGTTTTTCCCTTGGCAATCAAATCCAGAGGTCAAACACTGTAACAGAGAACACTACCATTAAGTCAATACAGCAGTCCCTTCCCTCTACACCCACTTTTTTTTTTTTTTTTAAAGTACATCTCTACCCCGATATAACGTGACCCAATATAACACGAATTCGGATATAACACGGTAAAGCAGTGCTCCGAGGGGGGCGGGGCTGCACACGCCGGTGGATCAAAGCAAGTTCGATATAACGCGGTTTCACCTATAACGCGGTAAGATTTTTTGGCTCCCGAGGACGGCGTTATATTGAGGTAGAGGTGTAATACAAAAATCTTGGAACAGCCAAATAAATCCCTTTTCTGTATGGTACCTGTGCATCTTGACTTCACTTTCTGCATAAGCATCATTTGCTTCTTCGCAAATTTGATGAGATCTTCTTTGGACAGTGTATCCAGCTGTAGAATGTGATAGGGAAAGCATGTTTTGTGATCTATGCCTGATGACTATAACACTGAAAACAAGGAATATTAAATGTCTGACTTTCAAGATATTAAAATTTAGGGAATGAAACACGTCTTATCATATGTCTGTAAGCACAATTGAAATGTATAGTGCAATATAAGTGACCCACTAATTCTACATTAACTCTTACAAGTTTACTCCACAGGGCTTAAGTAGGCAATATCAATGTGAAAGTAAGACTCAGTTGTGAAGGGTTAGCATTCAGAGATGGATTAAAAATCTTCAAACAAGTAAAAAAAGATAAGGCCTGCCAAATTGAAAAAGCTAAGGAGGCATTTGAGAATAATGTAAATTGCTGAATGTTTTTAACATGGCATGCTGTCTTAACATTGTTGTACAAGTGAGAAGTAAATTTAAATGAAGAAACCTATACACTAAAGAAATGAAAAGTCCATTGTTTGAACTGGATGCTGCCAAGTGTTTTCTAAAGGGTTAGTACATTTGCTTCCAGTAATAACTGCCAATAGCATTAACAAGATTTTTCTTCAGCATTCTCCAAAGTTTAACAGGGCTCTCTAGGTTTAACAACCACAATTTAATTTTGGCAAATAGAGTAGTCAATGTTTACCTTTTAAAATTAATCTCTCTTGACTATTCCCCCAGTAGCAGCTAGTAAATCTGTCCAAATCAGTTATATTTGTAAAGAAAGTTTACCTTCGATTTACCGCTTCCTGGTGTGGCATAGGAAGCCACCATATCTTGTCCAGCATCTTGTACCTGAAAAAACAAAATAAAGCACAGCATATCAGAACTGAACTCTTCATTAGACTACTAATGGAACTGGTTAAGAGCCTGTAGTACCCTGACAGTAATTAACAGCTCTAGTAGAACTTGGAACTCAAGAAAATTAAGATTTAAAAAGAAGAAGAAGAATGGAAGAAATGAGTTCAGACATCCATCACAGATAGCTGGATCAGGATAGATGCATCACAGCATGATGTCGTGAGCCAATATATTCTTAGAAATCTGTCTTTTAGATATGGAATTTCTATCCAAAGAGCTGGTATACATAGGCTGGGCAAAATCTACTTATTTTGTTTACAACTGGTCCGGAAAGTATGGCTTGATAACCTAGCAAAAGACCTGCCTTAAAGATGTGGACAAATGAAAATGCTAGTGGAGGAGCAGCATTTAAATGAACAGTGATTTTATGGTAGGATCTCCCAAACTACATTCAAAGAGGTTTACATCATCATCTTGGTCTGGGTTTGGAAGGTGATTTAATGTTCATGTATATTTGGGAAGATAGAATAATAGTAATGCAGGGCTAGAAGGAATCTTAAAAAGTTATCAAGTTCAGCTCCTGGCGCTAAGTAGACCTAGACCACCCCTGACAGGTATTTGTGCAACCTGTTCTTTAAAACCTCCCTTGGAAGCCTATTCCAGAACTTAACTAACCTTATCGTTGGAAAATTTTTGCCCAATATCTAACCTAAATCTCCCTTGCTGCAGATTAAGCCCATTACTTCTTGTCCTATTATCAGTAGAGACAGATCAATTAGTCACTGTCCTTTTTATAACAGCCCTTAACATATTTGAAGACTTGTTATCATCGGTCTTCTTTTCCCAGTTTTTCAGCCTCTCCTCATAGGTCAGATTTTCTAAACCTTTAATAATTTTTGTTGCTCTCCTCAGGACTCTCTCCAATTTGTCTATCTTTTCTAAAGTGTTTTGACCAGAACTGGACACGGTGCTCCAGCTGAGACCTCCGCCATTGCTGAGTAGAGCAGGACAATTACCTCTCATGTCTTGCATGAAACACTTCTGTTAATGTACACCAGAATAATATTAACCTTTTTTTGCAACTGCATCACATTGTTTACTCATGTTCAATTTGTGGTCCACTATAATGCCCCGATCCTTTTCAACAGTACCATCTAGCCAGTTATTCCCCCATTTTGTAGCTGTGCATTTGATTTTTCCATCCTAAGTGACTTTGCAGTTGTCTTCATTGAATTTCCTCTTGTTCATTTCACACCAATTCTCCAATTTAAGGTCATTTTGAATTCTACACCTGTCCTCCAAAGTTCTTGCAATCCCTCCCAGCTTGGTATTATTAACAAATTTTATAAGCATACTCACCACTCCATTACCCAAGTCATTAATGAAAATATTGAACTGAACCAGCCCCAGGACTGACCCCCACTAGATGTACCCTCCCAGTTTGACAGCAAACATTGAAAACTACTTTTCAAGAACCGTCTTTCACTTTATAGTAATTTAATCTAAATCACATTTCTCTAAGTGGAAGACCTACACTTTCCTTTATCTTTCTCTTGCTCCTAATGTATTTAAAGAATCTCTTCTTATTGCCTTCTATGTCCCTTGCTAGGCGTAACTCATTTTATGCCTTAGCCTTTCTGTACATGCTTGTGCTCTTCTGTACTCTTCCTTAGCAGTTTGTCTGTTTCCACTTTTTGTAGGATTCCTTTTTGATTTTCGGGGCCTTGGAGAGCTCTGAACATGAAGAGACACTGCTAGTATAAGCTCAATGTTCAAGCAAGGGCATATGAAAAAGGGATTGGGACTCCACACACAGACCTTACAGCAACTCTGAACAGACAGGATGAGAGACAGAGTAAGCTGTGTAGCAACACAAGACTTTTCTGCCATGCTGTAGGTAGTATTTCCATAATATACAAATTGTATGCCTGATTCACCATTCTTTTCACACTATCAGACCAGATGAATTTATTTTCATGTTTATTTTACATGAATAAAATTTTGATAGTCTATTTTACTAATTTGCAATTAAATCAGCTTCTAGTTAGGTAGGTACAATGCAAACAGATTACACAGAAGTACCAATCCTAAACTACAGTTTTGTAGAAAATATACCAATTCTAGAAATCTTTAAACCAATCATACCAAACTATGCCATGTTCTGAGATGTGATCACATTCCTGATACATAACTGTTAAGTAAAGTCCAGGGATCACACTGGATTTTTCAGTTTATTCCACAAGGCAAATACAAATGACTTGAAACTTCCTTTGGAAGTATCTTTGTTTCTCTTTGTAACTGCAAAAAAGTTACATGAAATATAAGTGCTTGTGTGTGATAGAAATTACTTGACACTTGCCATTATATTTATGTAGTCACTGGTTATTTCATTTGACCTGCAGAACTGAGGAAATCTATTCATTTAGCATACTTCTAAAATACTGTCAAGGTCCCGCAGAGCTCTTGAGTGCTCTTATTAGACTTTATAAAACTTCTAAGTCGGTATTGATCTAGTCACCCCCAACTGTGTTCAGGATGGAATTTTACCTCCCACGGTGACACTGACTAACCCAGCAGGTGCATCACAGTGTTTTCACTTTCCTCTGAAGCGAGAGATTGGCTCTACTCCCACAAGGAAAATACCAGACTGGAAAAGTGCATGAGGTCTGGTTTACTGGGGCAATCATCATCGCCCTGCTGTTACCATAAAACAGTCACAAGCAGTGTGAAGTGCGAGGATGTAGACAGCTCTCCTCCTGCCAACACAGAAACACCTCTGACGGGCAGTTTTCCAGCGGACACTCGGTGACCCCTCTCTGCTCGTGGTGGCTTCCCAAGAAGAGTTGCCACAGGGGCCGGGCTCCAGGCAGAAATGAGGCTGAACTCTCGTTTTATAAACAGACTCAATGTAAAGCCGGGGGTGACATTGCGGCTTCCCTGTAGCCCCTCACAGCAGCCAGGGGCGGGGCGGGGGTCGCACACTGTGGGGTCCCCCCGGGAAGGGGGCCGGGGGGGCGCAATGCACATGGGGGAGGGGTCACCCGCGCTCTCCTCCGCCCCGCCTGGGAGGAGGGGGCCGGTGGCGCGGGGGGGGGGGGGGGCGGGGGGGGCCACGCGCCCAAGGTCACACCCAGCGAGATGCTGCCGCGGCCCCAGTCCCGCCGCGTGCGGGGTGGGGGCGCCCGCCAGTGACGGATTAATCCCCCCCCGGCCCCGCTCAGGGAAAGCAGCGGCCGCCGACCCTTCCCCAGCGCATCAGCCCGGCGGCGCCTCCCCCGGTACCTCCATGGCGGGGCCGCTCCCGGCGGGGCAGTCGGGGGGGGTTTCAGCGCCGCTGCATCCTGCTCCCCGCTTCCGCCTTCGTCACCCCCGCGCGCCTTCCACGTCAGCACTCACGTCAGGCCAGAGGTCGCAGTTTCGGGCCCTCCCGGCTGTTTCTATGGTAACCAGTGACCATAGGGGTGATTAGCCCGGGCCCGCCCATCTCCTGAACCCAGGCCCCACCCCTACCTCCACGGGGCTGCAGCCGCGACGTGCCCGGCCCTGCCCACAAGCCCTGGAGCCGCGGCGGCTCCAGGCGGCCACGTCTGTCCCGTGACTCCGCATCGTCCCTCGAGCCCCCGCGCAGCGCAGCTCGCTGGGCGAAGCCCAGGCGGGTTAGCGGGGCTGTGGGGGGAGGGGTCCCGTGCCACGCCGCTTCCCCCTTGGGCAAGGGGGGGATAGTCGCACACAGGGGCTCCACCTGCAGGACCCTAGCGCCTGGGCTGAAGCCTGAGCGTCTACACAGCAATTAAACAGCCCCTAGCTCCCTGAGCCAGAGCCAGCCGGCGGGGCCAGCCAGGGGTGAAGTGCAGTGTAGACAGACCCCCTATGTGTATAACTCAAGCTTTGTGCCTTCCAGTGATTTTCTGGGTTCAGTTGTGGATCCAGGCAGTGGTTTATAGTGGTAGGATCCGTGAAACTGGGTTAGTCACTCTGAAAGGCAGGGTGGGGCAGCAGATAAGTTTTATGGTTTGTCATATTAGTGACCAGGTTCTGGGCCTGGAGTGACCTTGCATGAGTTCTGTACTAATTTATTTAAATAATGGGGGAGGGAGTGTTTAGCAGTGATTCCCTGTTTTCTAAGTTGGGGGTCATGATTGTAGTTAATAATAAGAGTGCTGAATTGCATGAGAATTTAAACAGCCTATAGCAAGAAGTGAGACTTGAACTCCTGGACTCCTTTTTCCAAGGACAAGGAACTTTCTCCTGAGATTTATTGCCAAATGATAATTGTGGGGGTTTGCTTTGGCGTTTTCACTAGGACTAAAAATTTATAAAATGGTTTAGAAGAAAACATTGTAAATGTAGAACTGATATTCTAGGAATCAGCACATGATGAACAATAATGTTGCCCAGGGTCAGATCTCACAGTGTTTTAGATTTCTTGCAAATGGAGTAACAGGAAAAGTGAGACAATCCAGTGAAAAAGTTATCACAAGGGGTGATAGTTGAACTCTTATTCTTTCTGTATCAATTCATCTTTCATCATCATTACAAAAAATTCAAAATATTCTGTTTTGTTATTGCCATTTTTCCAAATTTTTTTTTTTTTTTTTTTTACAAAATAAAGGTTTAAAACTGCACTCTGTAACATAACCTTAACCAGTGCACCATAATATACTACCCTCAACCCAAAGTGGATCTCCTAATTACGTCAAAGATGGTACAAAGATGATACACTCTGCCCTCTAGCATGGGCATAGTTTGGGGGGCCAGGAAGGGCATTGCCCCCCCAAACTGCAAGCTTTGGACAGGTCTGGAATTTGCCCTCCACTCACATTCTCATTGGCTCGACTGGAGCAGGCACAGCCCCCCGACATATAGAAGTCAAATTATGCCTATGCTTTTATGTAATAACCAAATATTTAATGCCAGATTTTCCGATACGTTAAGGCCGTTTTGTGCTGCTCTGGCAGTGAAAGCAGCCATAAAAGAGGTTTGAACAATTGCTTCAGAATTTCCTTATTTTAGGGAAACATAATGGTGACATAGAGCCGCTGAAATAACTCCTGAGCTATATATTCACCCCATAAGAAACATGGCAGAGGAAAAAAGTGTATGGCCCAGTCTCCTTTACACCTCAGTGATCCCCAGCTACCAGGCTGGCTCAGTGGGGACAAGGGCAGCTGGAATAAAACACAGAACCATGGAGGTTTGGGGCAACATAAGTATAGGATCATAGAATATAACGGTTGGAAGGGACCTCAGGAGGTCATTTAGTCCAACCCCCCGCTCAAAGCAGGATCAATTCCCAACTAAATCATCCCAGCCAGGACTTTGTCAAGCCTGACCTTAAAAACCTCTAAGGAAGGAGATTCCACCACCTCCCTAGGTAACCCATTCCAGTGCTTCACCACCCTCCTAGTGAAAAAGTTTTTCCTAATATCCAACCTAAACCTCCCCCACTGCAACTTGAGACCATTACTCCTTGTTCTGTCATCTGCTACCACTGAGAACAGTCTAGATCTATCCTCTTTGGAACCCCCTTTCAGGTAGTTGAAAGCAGCTAACAAATCCCCCCTCATTCTTCTCTTCTGGAGACTAAACAATCCCAGTTCCCTCAGCCTCTCCTCATAAGGCATGTACTCCAGACCCCTAATCATTTTTGTGCCCTCCGCTGGACTCTTTCCAATTTTTCCACATCCTTCTTGTAGTGTGGGGCCCAAAACTGAACACAGTACTCCAGATGAGGCCTCACCAATGCCGAATAGAGGGGAATGATCACGTCCCTCGATCTGCTGGCAATGCCCCATCTTATACAGCCCAAAATGCCGTTAGCCTTCTTGACAACAAGGGCACACTATCGACTCATATCCAGCTTCTCGTCCACTGTAACCCCTAGGTCCTTTTCTGCAGAACTGCTGCCTAGCCATTTGGTCCCTAGTCTGTAGCAGTGCATGGGATTCTTCCGTCCTAAGTGCAGGATTCTGCACTTGTCCTTGTTGAACTTCATCAGATTTCTTTTGGCCCAATCCTTTAATTTGTCTAGGTCCCTCTGTATCCTATCCCTACCCTCCAGTGTATCTACCACTCCTCCCAGTTTAGTGTCATCTGCAAACTTGCTGAGAGTGGAGTCCACGCCATGCTCTAGATCATTAATGGAGATATTGAACAAAACTGGCCCTGGACTGACCCGTGGGGCACTCCGTTTGATACCGGCTGCCAGCTAGACATGGAGCCATTGAGCATTACCCGTTGAGCCCGACGATCTAGCCAGCTTTCTATCCACCTTATAGTCCATTCATCCAGCCCATACTTCTTTAACTTGCCGGCATTAGGACACATTAGGGTGTCCTAATTATCATATCTGCCCCTAGCTCCACCATAGGGTTTGTTTACCCTTAAAACTGCAGCAGCTATAGCACTTTAGTAAAGATGCTACCTACACCAAGGGGAGAGCTTTTCCTGTTGTCATAGATAATCCATCTACCCGAGAGGCGGTAGCTAGGTCCACATCGACCTAGTACTGACTACACTGGGGGTTTGGTTGGTTTAACTGAGTTTCTTAGGGTGTGGATTTTTCACATGCCTGAGTGATGAAGTTATACCAACCAAATTTCCTAGTGTAGATCAGGCTTCATGGAGAGAATGAGGATAACAGGAATTACATGCTCAGCACTTTGGAAAACCAGGTGGGTACCAAAATATGGATTTAGGATCCTATTTTTGAATATCTCAAATGAGGCACAGAGAGAATAAGTGATTTGTTGGAAGTCGTACAGATTTTCGGTATCAGAACCAGTGACAGAGGCTGGACATTGTGGCTCTCAATCCTGTGCTTCAGTTAAGGGACATCCTTTCACTCCCAGGGAAGACCCACCACATACTTTTAATATGTGTGTGTTTTGATTCCAGCTCTTTCTGCACTTTCAACATGATGATAGTGCTTGATATGTTTGACATTTCACTATAAGTAGTTAATTTTTGATGAGAAATTGTTTGGGAGAAACATTTTAGTCATATTCTATTTACAATTCACAGGATTAAAACTGAGTATCAGTGAATTAATTAAAGGAGAATGGCTATTAATGAAAAATGTTATGTTAGTCAAAACATTCTGCTGTCTTCAGGGAGCAATAATTTGCGTTTTTCCAACTCTGCCTATTGTCACTGATATTTTTAAATTTAAATAGCAAGCACTGAAAGAAGATAGAATTGTTATTCATGCAAAGCACAAAAGTTGATTTTCATAACTTTTTATTTCAGTGCATTCACTATATATAGATTCAAACCCCCTTAATTTCTTCTGAGTTGAGTCCTTTATTAATTCATTATTGTAAGCACTTATTTTAGTTCAGTCAAATTTTGCTTCGATGTAATATTTGAAATAATTTTCCATTGCATACTGGAAAATTCCTTTTAGTAAATAGGAAGAAAAGATCATGGTGACCCCTACAGAAATATAGAAGATTCCTAAAACATAAAGTAAGTGTAATTTTAAAGTAAATACTGTACTTATCAAAGACAGGAAATGAGTAATAGAATATTCTTTCATCAAAGCCAACTCTAGTGTCATGAATAATATAGAGAGACAAATTCTGTGCAATGAATCCCCATTTGTACTCAGAGGGCAGAATTTGACAGATAATGTCACATGCTGGTTTTGATTTGTACTAAGAAACCTCTGTTAGGTTTTTTCTTGTCTTGTTCTTGCAATATAATATATTGTATCTAATCTTGCAAATATGTATGATGTGCTTCATTTAAGCTACTCACATGGTTATAGTTATTTGAGTGGGATTCCTTGTGTGCTTAAAGTTAAGCACATCCATAAGTGTTTGCAGATCAGGCCCTTAGTATGAAAGGAGACTCAAAGAGCTTGGCTTATTTAGCCTAACCACACAAAGGCTGAAGGGAAGATATGATTGCTCTCTATAAATATACCAGAGGGATGAATACCAGGGAGGGAGAGGAATTATTTAAGTTAAGTGCTAATGTTGACATAAGAACAAATAGATATAAACTGGCCAACAAGTTTAGGCTTGAAATTAGATGAAGGTTTCTAACCATCAGAGGAGTGAAGTTCTGGAAGAGCCTTCCAAGAGGAGCAGTGGGGGCAAAAATCTTAACTGGTTTCAAGCTTGAGCTTGATACGTTTATGGTCTGATGAGATCGCCTACAATGGCATGTAGCTGATCTGTGATTGCTAACAGGAAATATCCCCAACAGCCCATGATGGGAAACTAGATGGCAAGGGCTCTGAGTTACTACAGAGAATTCTTTTGCAGGTGTCTGGCTGATTGGACTTGCCAAACTGATCACCATATTTGGGGTCAAGAAGGAATTTCTCCCCAGGTCAGACTGGCAGAGACCCTGGTTTTTTTTTTTTTTTTGTCTTCCTCTGCAATGTGAGGCATGGGTCACTTTCAGGTTTAAATGCCTGAGTATAACAAATGCCTGAGACATAGGAGTGTGATATTGCCCACTACTGTGTGTTGGCCAAAGCAATTTAGTTGTACTTTGCAGAAGAAAAGTTTAAAATAAATAATCCAATCCAATCTGGGTTGAATTGGAACTGGAGATTTTAAGAGAAAAGGTATGTCCTATTACTGGTCCTTATTTTACAGTCCCCTTCAAAAAATCTACTTTAACTTAAAATAAAGAAACTGACATTTTGTATGAGCAGGAAGGGTACAGTCTAGGTGACAGTTATTTTCCTACTATTAATTGTATATAAGAATACTTATATCATTACATGAAAGTAATAACTTATGATATAGATTTATGATACACCAAGCACTGGCCTAAGGACCCAATTTCAAAATATCCTCTAAATTTAAGTGCCTGAGTTTCTGGGTGCCCACTTTGAGACACCTGGATATCCTGAAATTAGTGGACATGTTTAAGAATTTTGGTCTAAATGCATGAAGTTTTCCTTGCATTAATATAATGACTTATGTAACTGACAAAAGTCATCTGATTCCTTTACAACTTGATGAAGAGAAAAGAAGGATAAAAAACCCTAGTGTGTGTCTCTGACCTAGTTCCTAATTGGCTAAATAATAACTTTCAATCCAAGCACGAGGCAGATCACACGCTGTGAAATCAGTGGAATGAATCTGATGTTTGCTCTCATATTGAATGCTAGTTAAGGAAATAGGAAAAAGAGAACCTCTGACAGCCTCTTTGCTCCATTTATGTTCTCAGAGCTCCATTCAAGTAGCAGAGAAGTCCCAGCCATCATCTTCCTGAAGTCTTTTTCAAATGTCTTGTTCAATGTAAGAGTTCTATACACAACATACCTGACACAAAACCACAAGAGTAAGGAAATGTACAATTTAGGCATCTAACAGAACATATACTCCTCTACTCAGAGAGGGACACTGAAGTGCTCGCACAGCCACCAGACAAAGCACAGCACCCTTAACTCAGCCCAGTGGGGATAACAGAGTTCCAGCTCCTTCTTTGGCAAATGCTCTACCATGACAAACAGACCAGACTTTCTCAGTATTGCCCATTCTGCACAGCTCTGGAAAAATTACACTCATATTTGGGGAAGGGAATTCTGGAAGACTTGTCCCTTTCCTGTCTTTTTGCGCACACCTGCTGTGCGATAGGTAGAGATAAGTAAATCATAAGGCCTGGCTTTGAAGTTTCACATTCAATCCCACGTGTTACAAATCTCTGTCGGCAGAGGAATTCTCTTTGTGCCATACAATTCAGGCCATCTCACCCTCTCTGGAGTCAAGTCTTTCGGTTTTTCCATGGCACTTGGGTATCTCAAGGTGGACAGTAGACTCAGGAATATCAAGCAATATTTAAAAGAAATGTAAGAATCTTATTTAGTAGCTTAAACAGATTATTTCAGCAGCACCTCAGAAATTGAAGCCATGTCACCGTGACCTAGGGGTCTGAGCTCCTCAGATTGAATAACCTAAGCACAGTAGTGCATGGTCAGCACTTGTATGGGAGGCCTCTCAGGAAAACCAGGGTAAGGTAGCTAGTACCCGGTGTTTGACTCAATACAGAATCTAGAGGAAAAGTATTAGGGTGATCTCGTGGTGCTGAAGTTGTTGACTTCAGGATGAGATGCAAAACTGAGGCTTTAGCCACCTGTCAAAGACACTTGAAATGTTAATTTAAAGCATATGGAAAACAGTGTAGAACTTAGAAACTTTAGAAACACTATGTTGGCCCTGTCATTAAAGCAAGCCATAAAGTATGCTGTTTCTATTTCCCATGCAAAGCTGAGCTTAAAGTATGGCTCTGCTCTGGAGAGTGACTCTGTAATCATGAAGATCATAGAATCATAGAATCATAGAATATCAGGGTTGGAAGGGACCTCAGGAGGTCATCTAGTCCAACCCCCTGCTCAAAGCAGGACCAATTCCCAACTAAATCATTCCAGCCAGGGCTTTGTCAAGCCGGGCCTTAAAAACCTCCAAGGAAGGAGACTCCACCACCTCCCTAGGTAACGCGTTCCAGTGCTTCACCACCCTCCTAGTGAAATAGTGTTTCCTAATATCCAGCCTAGACCTCCCCCACTGCAACTTGAGACCATTGCTCCTTGTTCTGTCATCTGCCACCATTGAGAACAGCCGAGTTCCATCCTCTTTGGAACCCCCTTTCAGGTAGTTGTAGGCTGCTATCAAATCCCCCCTCATTCTTCTCTTCTGGAGACTAAACAATCCCAGTTCCCTCAGCCTCTCCTCATAAGTCATGCACTCCAGACCCCTAATCATTTTTGTTGCCCTCCGCTGGACTCTTTCCAATTTTTCCACATCCTTCTTGTAGTGTGGGGCCCAAAACTGGACACAGTACTCCAGATGAGGCCTCACCAATGTCGAATAAAGGGGAACTATCACATCCCTCGATCTGCTGGCAATGCCCCTACTTATACAGCCCAAAATGCTGTTAGCCTTCTTGGCAACAAGAGCACATTGTTGACTCATATCCAGCTTCTCGTCCACTGTGACCCCTAGGTCCTTTTCTGCAGAACTGCTACCTAGCCATTCGGTCCCTAGTCTGTAGCTGCGCATGGGATTCTTCCGTCCTAAGTGCAGGACTCTGCACTTGTCCTTGTTGAACCTCATCAGGTTTCTTTTGGCCCAATCCTCTAATTTGTCTAGGTCCCTCTGTATCCGATCCCTACCCTCTAGTGTATCTACCACGCCTCCTAGTTTAGTGTCATCGGCAAACTTGCTGAGAGTGCAGTCCACTCCATCCTCCAGATCATTAATAAAAATATTCAACAAAACTGGCCCCAGGACCGACCCTTGGGGCACTCCGCTTGAAACCGGCTGCCAACTAGACATGGAGCCATTGATCACTACTCGTTGAGCCCGACGATCTAGCCAGCTTTCTATCCACCTTACAGTCCATTCATCCAGCCCATACTTCTTTAACTTGGCAGCAATAATACTGTGGGAGACGGTATCAAAAGCTTTGCTAAAGTCAAGGAATAAGTGTTTATTGTAGTTCAGTGTTTATTGTAGCTCAGTTATGCCAATCAAGCGTGTTCTTCTCACAAGAGGTTTTTTCCCTGACCTACAGCCCCACATACATTACTTGTGCTTGTAAGAAAAAAAGCTAGTTTCTTTCTATCACATGCATTCTCACCAGTAAAAGATTCTGAAGGTTAAATGAGTCTTTCAGTAACACCTACACAGCTCATTGTCACCCATGGGTTCATACAAGTGTAACTGATTGGAATTTAGTAAATGTTATTATTCATACACAAGAAGGGACAGAATCCACAGTTTAAACTCATATAGATGTGTTGGCTCCTCAGTAGTAAAGGGAGTAAATAAGCAGTAAAAACCCCAAACCCCTATTTTGTCGCTAAGGTCAGCAAACTTGACTTGGAATATACACAGGAAAGGGATCTGTTGAATAAGATGTTAGCATTTTTACATAGTCCCTTTTCAGAGTAGAACTGCACTTTACCATTTCTCTGAGGTGTGCAGTCATATGATTTTTATAAACATCTCAGGTGCTGGAAGCACTTGGCTCTCATGTGTCTCTCAGTAGCACTGGTGTGTCTGTTGATCTTTCTCCAGGCATGGGCACACCAACCTGTGTTACTCCTTTACCTACTGTTCATGACAACTGAATGCTAGTGTAGTGCATATTTGATCAATTCATAGATTTTAATGCCAGAGGGGGCCATTAGATCATCTAGTCTCGCCTGTGTAACACAAGCCATAAAATGTCACCCTGTTATCCCTGTATTGAGTCCAATATCTTGTGTCTGACTAAAGCACAGCTACTTGCTGGTTGCTCTCAGCCAACAGTACATATAAGTAATATAGCAGGAGCATTAGACGTTATTCTTTTTGGTTGTGTAAGCTGGTAAAGTGATTCAGGAGAATGACAGACAGTCACAGCCAGCAAGGGCTTTTCCTCGAGGGATAATACCTATAACAAGAAAGCAAAATAAAAAAAGGTACCAATTAACATATTCAGAAAAGGAAACAAAACTCCTTGGACTGCTGCTCAGTCCAGTCCTCTGACCCTGGGGCATAGTCTGACCTCCACTTCAGGCAGTCTTGTCTCCTGAGACATACTGTACCATATATAGGCAAGACCCTCCATAGACACCTAGAGCCATTCAATATGTGCATTTACACATGCTGTAGCTATATCCCTTCATTTGTCTTTAAATATGTATTTCTCCACATGTGACATAGGGATGTGATGTTCCTTTTGCATGTATCTCTCTGTACTCTGCATTTGCTGTGGACATTTGTTCTGACTGAGCAGCAGGGAACTCTTTCTGAAATAAATCTAAGTATAAACTAGTCCCAAGATGGGAAGATTCTTTCCTTTGGTCTTTTTAGAGTCAGATTGTCTCTGGTTGTTGAATGGATATACACAAAGGGGAAAGGTTCCAGGAATCATCTCACTCATCCCCACGTGCCTTATGCTAGGAATCATCACAGTCTGTCGGTGACCAGGCCTAGAGCAGGAATCAGGCTTAGCAATCAGAGCAGGAGTCAGAAGCCAGATGCTAGAACCAAGGATCACAGCTGGAGTCAGAGGCCAGAGCCAAAGTCAGAGTTTAGAAATCAGAGCCAAGGTCAGAAGAGGGTTACCTGAAGTGAGGCAAGGGAGAGGCAAGACTGGAAATAAACAATCACAGGCACTATCACAGCCACATGCAAATACTTGAGTACAAAGCAGTGCTGCTGCTGGGCTTAAGAGCTGGTTTGCAGAGCCTTCCAACCATTCAGGCAGTGTAGCCAATCAGGGAGCCTAATAGAGTCTAGCTGCAGTCATTAGATTGCCTGGAGACCGGCTCTACTGCATTCTCTGATTCTGGCACAGTACCTCAGTTTGGGGCAACACAAGGACAACTCTTTGTCCCCCTGCCGGTGTATCAAGGAACAGAGCAGGCTCATAGTGGGATTCAAAGAATATTTTCAAGATAACACTGAACAGCACACTGATACACAGATACCCTCCCACCAACAGCACAAGAAGAAGAACTCCACATGGACTCCTCCTGAGGGTCTAAATGACAGTCTGGACCTATATATAGAATGCTTCCGCCGACGTGCACAGGCAGAAATTGTGGAAAAACAACATCGCTTGCCTCATAACCTAAGTCGTGCAGAACGCAATGCCATCCACAGCCTCAGAAACCACCCTGACATTATCATCAAAGAGGCTGATAAAGGAGGTGCTGTTGTCATCATGAACAGGTCTGACTACCAAAAGGAGGCTGCCAGACAACTCTCCAATACCAAATTCTACAGGCCACTTCCCTCAGATCCCACTGAGGAATACACTAAGGGCATGTCTTCACTACCCGCCGGATCGGCGGGTAGCAATCGATCTATTGGGGATCGACTCATCACGTCTAGTGAAGACGCGATAAAATCGATCCCCGATGGCTCTGCCATCGACTCCGGAAATCCACCGTGGCAAGAGGCGGAAGCGGAGTCGACGGCGGCGCGGCAGCGGTCGACTCGCCGCCGTCCTCACAGCCAGGTAAGTTGACCTAAAATACGCAACTTCAGCTACGCTATTCACGTACTTGAAGTTGCGTATTTTAGGTTGACCCCCCCACCCCGTAGTGTAGACCTAGTCTAAGAAACTGCACCATCTACTCAGGACACTCCATACACTAACACAGGAACAAATCAACATACCCTTAGAGCCCGAGCCCCGACCGGGGTTATTCTATCTACTACCCAAGAGCCACAAACCCGGAAATCTTGGACGCCCCACCATCTCGGGCATTGGCACTCTCACTGAAGGACTGTCTGGATATGTGGACTCCCTACTCAGACCTTACGCCACCAGCACTCCCAGCAATCTCCGTGACACCACTGATTTCCTGAGAAAACTACAATGCATTGGTGACCTTCCAGAAAACACCATCCTAGCCACCATGGATGTAGAGGCTCTCTACACAAACATCCCACACACAGATGGAATACAAGCTGTCAGGAACAGTATACCTGATGATGCCACAGTGCAACTGGTTGCTGAACTTTGTGACTTTATCCTCACACACAACTATTTCAAATTTGATGACAATATATACCTCCAGACCAGTGGCACCGCTATGGGCACCCACATGGTCCCACAATATGCCAACATTTTTATGGCTGACCTGGAACAACGCTTCCTCAGCTCTCGTCCACTCACGCCCCTTCTCTGCCTACGCTATATTGATGACATCTTCATCATCTGGACCCATGGGAAGGAGACTCTGGAAAAATTTCACCACAATTTCAACAGCTTCCACCCTACCATCAACCTCAGCCTGGACCAATCTACACAGGAGGTCCACTTCCTAGACATCACGGTGCAAATAAGTGACAGTCACGTTAACACCACCCTATACCGAAAACCCACCGACCGCTATGCCTACCTTCATGCCTCCAGCTTCCATCCCGGACACACCACACGATCCATTGTCTACAGCCAAGCACTGAGATACAACTGTATCTGCTCCAACCCCTCAGACAGAGACCAACACCTACAAAATCTTCACCAAGCATTCTCAAAACTACGATACTCGCATGAGGAAATAAGGAAACAGATCAACAGAGCCAGACGTGTACCCAGAAGCCTCCTACTTCAAGACAAGCTCAAGAAAGAAACCAATAGAACTCCACTGGCCATCACATACAGTCCCCAGCTAAAACCTCTCCAACGTATCATCAGTGATCTACAACCCATTCTGGACAACGATCCCTCACTTTCACAGGCCTTGGGTGGCAGGCTAGTCCTCGCCCACAGACAACCCGCCAACCTGAAGTATATTCTCACCAGTAACTACACACCGCACCATAGTAACTCTAACTCAGGAACCAATCCATGCAACGAACCTCGATGCCAACTCTGCCCACATATCTACACCAGCGACACCATCACAGGACCTAACCAGATCAGCCACACCATCACCGGTTCATTCACCTGCACGTCCACCATTGTAATATATGCCATCATATGCCAGCAATGCCCCTCTGCTATGTACATCGGCCAAACTGGACAGTCCCTATGTAAAAGGATAAATGGACACAAATCAGATATTAGGAATGGCAATATACAAAAACCTGTAGGAGAATACTTCAACCTCCCTGGACACACAATAGCAGATTTAAAGGTAGCCATCTTGCAGCAAAAAAACTTCAGGACCAGACTTCAAAGAGAAACTGCTGAGCTTCAGTTCATCTGCAAATTTGACACCATCAGCTCAGGATTAAACAAAGACTGTGAATGGCTAGCCAACTACAAAAGCAGTTTCTCCGCCCTTGGTGTTCACACCTCAACTGCTGGAAAAGGGCCTCATCCTCCCTGATTGAACTAACCTCGTTATCTCTAGCCTGACTCATTCTTGCTTGCATATTTATACCTGCCTCTGGAAATTTCCACTACATGCATCCGAAGAAGTGGGTATTCAGCCACGAAAGCTCATGCTCCAATACGTCTGTTAGTCTATAAGGTGCCACAGGACTCTTTGCTGCTTTTACAGATCCAGACTAACACGGCTACCCCTTTGATAGTGGGATGGGCAGGCTGCAATATCCTAAAGAATATTTTCCAGTGCACTGGTGACCTTAGGTACAATCCCTGCCTGAGCTCCCAGTGGGGTGGGGTGGCCCCGTATTCTACCCTACTCAGAGATGTGCCTCACATGCATTATGTAGCCTTTAGTGTTGAAAGATTTTCCTCAATTATTGTTATATATGTGACCGTGTGGGTCACTTGTGTCCATGGAGAGTCCTGGCCCTGTCCTTTGACAGTGCTTACAGCTCTGTGCGGGGAAAGCCAAGGGGAAGGCAACTGCAAGTGGGTGTGGCCTGCTTATTGCCCAGGGCAATTATCATGAAGTAAGACTTATTACATTTTTCAGTCTCTCTTGGGTTCCTGGAGACACCCAACAGGTCATGAGATGGGGATACATTTTTTAAATGTAAATAATTGATAGCCTCTGGTAATACCCAACACAGTGTAGAAGAAGAAAACAATAGATAGACTGTAGTTTAGCAGTGACTCTGCTTGCTAGATCTTTGGCAACCTCTACTGGCCCAAAAGAGAAACTGCACCAACAAGCATTTCTTGTACTTTTTCTGTTAACTGTTAGCCAAGACAAAGGGTCTTTGCAGTGGTGCAGCTGCTCAGCTGTAGTGCTTCAGCAAAGACATTACCTACGCTGATGGGAGAGGGGCTTCTCCCGTCGGCATAGGTAATCCACCTCCCTGATGGCTTGTCTACACGCACAGTGCTGCAGCTACGCCGCTGTAGCCCTTAGTGAAGATGCTACATATGCTGAAGGGAGAGCTTCTCCCATCAGCATAGGTACTCCACTTCCCCAAGAAGTGGTAGTTATGTCGACAGGAGAAGCCCTCACCCCTGGGCGACATAGTTATACCAACATAAGTTCGTAGTGTAGACCATGTCTGAGAGGCATTAGGTAGGTCGATGGGATAATTCTCCTGTTGACTTAGAGCTGTTTATACTGGGGGTTAGGTAAGTTTAAAAGTATTGTTCAGGAGTGTGGATTATTCACACACCTGAGTGATGTAGTCATACCAATCTAATTTCCTAGTATAGACCAGGCCTTAGCTAATATCTTTCTCCAAGTATCCCAGTATGTCTTATCTTCCCTCTCTGTCGTTTGACATTTAAGCTCTGTGTGGCAAGGGCTATTTTTGAGGTGAAGTGTCAAGCATAATGTTAGCACTTAAATGACAAAATGGGATTGACAACAGCAACAACTTGTTTAGGTTTTTACTTAATTTATAGCTGACTTAATTCTGTGTTGCTTCATTTTCTACAAACCCCCAAACCCTCCCCCCAAAGAAAGAAAAAATGGCTACTGTATTGGTAATAGTACTATACCGGCAACTAGCTTTAAGTGGACAATACTGGTGTACTCCTATTGCTACTAATTTCCTTATTAGATGGTTCATTTGATGGTTACCAATGAAAGGGTGAAGAAAAGGAGGAGGGGTAAGGAGACAACAGAGAGGAATGGCAAAAGCCCAGAGTTAGCAACATGACACATCTGAAGAACCCTTCAGATGGGGCAAAGTGCACGGACAAAGTGAGAGGAACAGGACAACTACTCATGGGGCACAGTGACAGAGAGGTATGAGAGCCGTGAGAGGGAAACATCAGTCCAGATACTCAGGCAGAGAGAAAGAGAGTAGGATTTTTATTCTGACTGGAGTGTAGATTTCTTTGCTTACTTGCTGACTTTCTTTACATGTTGATTGTACTAAAGAAAACTAGCAAAAATATTAGGTGCGTTCAAGAGTTCTTTTTATTTTCCTTCCTCCATTTCCTTATTTAAGAAAGCCACATAAAAGAATATAGTGACAATACTATGGAAATAATATAGTTCATTTGAATGCTGGCACAAAGAGAATCATAGAATATCCGGGTTGGAAGGGACCTCAGGAGGTCATCTAGTCCAACCCCCTGCTCAAAGCAGGACCAATCCCCAACTAAATCATCCCAGCCAGGGCTTTGTCAAGCCTGACATTAAAAACCTCTAAGGAAAGAGATTCCACCACCTCCCTAGGTAACCCATTCCAGTGCTTCACCACCCTCCTAGTGAAAAAGTTTTTCCTAATATCCAACCTAAACCTCCCCCACTGCAACTTGAGACCATTACTCCTTGTTCTGTCATCTGGTACCACTGAGAACAGTCTAGATCCATCCTCTTTGGAATCCCCTTTCAAGTAGTTGAAAGCAGCTATCAAATCCCCGCCATTCTTCTCTTCTGCAGACTAAACAATCCCAGTTCCCTCAGCCTCTCCTCATAAGTCATGTGCTCCAGCTCCCTAATCATTTTTGTTGCCCTCCGCTGGACTCTTTCCAATTTTTCCACATCCTTCTTGTAATGTGGGGCCCAACACAGTGATGAGGCCTCACCAATGTCCAATAGAGGGGAATGATCACGTCCCTCGATCTGCTGGCAATGCCTCTACTTATACAGCCCAAAATGCTGTTAGTCTTCTTGGCAACAAGGGCACACTGTTGTCTCATATCTAACTTCTCGTCCATTTTAACCCCTAGGTCCTTTTCTGCAGAACTGCTGCCTAGCCACTCGGTCCTTACTCTGTAGCAGTGCATGGGATTCTTCCATCCTATGTGCAGGACTCTGCACTTGTCCTTGTTGAACCTCATCAGATTTCTTTTGGCCCAATCCTCTACAGGTCCCTCTGTATCCTATCCCTACCCTCCAGCGTATCTACCATTCCTCCCAGTTTAGTGTCATCTGCAAACTTGTTGAGGGTGCAGTCCATGCCATCCTCTAGATCATTAATGAAGATATTGAACAAAACCAGCCCCAGGACTGACCCTTGCGGCACTCTGCTTGATACCTTCACTTTATCACCTGGCTAGTCTGAGCCTTTTCTGGTGCTGCAATGTCCACACAGCTACTTTTAGTGTGCTAGAGTGAGTCTGTCTAGGTGGGCTGCAGGCCTCGCTTCCAGCTGCAGAGTAGACATACATTAAGTTCTGAAGATTCTTTTTGTCATCTCTCAAAAATGGCTTGGCCTAGAAACTTCATATTTATATAATTCTAATGTTCTTTATCAGATCTACTCCATAGGACTCTATAAGGCAGAAGTTGAAGTGCTTGTTTTGGCATTATTTGCCTCTGAAATAGAAACATCAGAGTGCTCTCATGGCCTGGTAGAATTTAGGAGGTTCCTCACAAATGACAAGCCTTTGAAAAGGATGTGAATGACTTTGTGAAACCTGTACACCTTGTGTCCATGTGCTCTCTCTTGTTCACCCACGTAATTCATTTTGCACCCACAAATGTATGTTTTGCACCCCCTACCCCATAGAAGTACCAGAGGCAGTGTAGTATTGTGAAGTGAGGTGAGAACTGGGAACAAAGTTGCTCTTGAGTTCTACTCCCATCTGTTCCCTACAATATGGTCTTTATATTACTTTGCAATTACATAATACCTTCATTCAAGGCTCTCAAAGTGCTTTTACAACACAAATCATGCTTCACAACCACTTTGAGGGGTACATTTATTTCATTATCCCCATTTTGTAAATAGGAAAATTGAGGCTCAGAAAGGTTGTGTTTAATGACAAATTTTTCAAACATGGGTGCCTAAAGTTCAGTACATCAGGCCCAGATCCTCAAAAGGTATTCAGGCCCCTTAGCTTCTATTAAAAAATTAGTGGAAGTTATGAGCCTAAATACCTTTGAAGATCCAGGTCTAACTCTATAGTTGGCACCTAGCTAAGCAGTCTGATTTTCAAAAGTGCTGAGACATCCCAGTATCTGACTGACTTCAAAGTATGGATTTAGGTGCCTAGCTTTAGTGCCAACTGGTTTGTTTGAGGCCTGGAGAGCAGGTCAGGCCTAGAGGTGGAACGAGTATAGTTTTCTGATTCATAGTCCCATAAACTAATTTGTTAGACCAAACTGCTACCACTGCAAGTCATTTAGGGCTAGATCTTATATAGCATGCAGTATGTGTGCGAGTAGAGGGGGAATAAGTAACTTCAAATTCTTGCATGACACCATTTCACCATCTGCACAGTGTAGCTAATAGTACTTACTTACTGCACTAGTGGAATGTGAGGATGGATTACAGTTTGCCCAGCACATTGAAAACATACAAACAATAACAGCATGTTGCACTTCAATAGTGCCTTCTATCTCAGGGTTTTTACTTGCTGCTAGGAATGGTTTTAAAAATATTGGATATTACCATCTAAAGTTTTACAAATGCAAAAAAAGCAAATGAACAAGACCCCACAGCCTCGCTCTTCAGAAGAATTTTATGAATACCACGAATAAAAGTTAGGGATGAGGGGATAAATTTCATCAGGGAAATCACCCCAGCCACCTCTTCAATTTGGGGGTGGGATTTTGAGGGACTCCTGCAAATTCTCTACAGTACATTGCTGCTTGACTCTAGTTTAACTAAGATGTTTGTCTCAAAATTAGGTTTACAGAGAAAGAGGATGCTCAGCCCTGTGAAATCAGTGGTGTGGGAAACTTGGAGCATTGTAATTTTAGATTTCACTGGTATTTTGTGAGGCTTTTATAGGGAAAGTGCTAGTAGATTATAGAGAATAATCCGTATGGCCCCTTCTCAGAGCTCCATTCGGAAGGTCAGAGAGGTTCTAGACATCTTCTTCCTATAATCTTCATCAAATTTCTCATTCTGTGCCACTGTGAAATGGTTCTTCCAGTCTCCAACAGTCCCTACAATACAGGAAAGCCAAAGAGATATTCAATCACCATTAGGAAGAATTCTTCCACTTCATCCCAAGTCCTGAAATCCATTATCACTAAAAGATATTAACAGTTCAAATGAAGCGCTAATTCAAAACATAACAGGAAGGAAGATGAGGGAATACTAAAAATATAAAACAGCAGCACTGTAACAGGTTGACTCACCCCTTAAGGGCTGGGGCTGGCTCAGATTGTACTATAGAATGAGCCATAGCTGGGAGAGATCAGGGTGACTGTCCTATAAAATGCAAAAGGAGGCTGCAATCAATTAGGAAGATTAGGAAAATGAGAGACTCTGTAGGGAGCATGAAGGGCTTCTGCAGGGAAGACCTCGAGACTAAAGGGACCTGGAAGCTTCTGTGGAGAAACCCAAACAGCATTTGGGCCTAGAAGTTTGTGGGCCTGTAGGCCAGGGAGCTAAGCTCCAGCTAGGAAGAGCTGGGAGGATAGACTAGGATGGAATTGCTCTGACTGAGATAAGACACCAGAGCAAAGTATGGACTGTTGTGTGGTGATGGACTTTATTTTGGAACCCTGAGGATTGTTAAGAACTGTTCGTTATTAAGCCAGCCCCAGGGGTGTGTGTGTGTGTGTGTGTGTGTGTGTGTGTGTGTCTGTGTGTGTCTGTGTGTGTGCGTTCGTTCTTATCCACGTATGCAGTTCTTAAGGGTCCTGCCAGAGGGGGATTAAGAGGGTAGGGTACCTGCAAAGCATTCCCTTGCCACAAGAGGGCACTCTGTAAATGGCCACACTGCTACAAGCACCTTTTCTCATGAATGGTGAGATTGAGTGGTCCATTACTGCAGGAGGCTGAAAAGTGTAGTTTGCCATGGGGTTGTCCTTCATTATCTCAAATGTTGTGTGGTGGATGATTTTATCTAGAACCACATTCTCCAAGTCCTTCTCCAGGAACTGTAACACCTTTTGGATTTCACGCTTTGGATCCTGTGGAAGGAGTGAAATTGGATAAGAAACCGACCCAGGAAGAGGAAATAAATCAGATAGGGAAAATTTGTGAGGAAGTTTTAAATGTGGGAATCATATCTATCACTGGGATGTGAATCAGCTGGAGACCCAGCTGGTATTAACAGAACATTGCTGTGGGGAGCTCATACCTGCTGGAACCCTGAATGGCAATAACAGCACTATGAACCCTGACTCACCCCTCACCTCCTTTAGGTCTTCATAGAAGAGGTAGAGAATACAGTGGTTCTCTTTTGCATCCCACCATCCTTTTACATGATCATACCAGCAACCCCAGAGCACTGAAAGCAAGAGAGTAAGTAGTAGTCAGCAAGTAGCAATGTCTGATCTATCGAGATATAGCCCCAATAAGTGGAATATCTGAGCACTTAATCTTTAATGTATTGATCCTCACAATGCCCCAGAAAAATAGGGGTATTTTATAGATGGGGAGCTGGAGTGGGGTGGTCCTTTACATTGCCAAAAAAAAAAACCTAACAAAAAAACCCCACCACTAAAAACCAGCAGCATCTAATCTCAGAGTCTGGATCTACAGACTCAGGGTGTGAGGCTCACATTACAGTGCTAAAAATAGCCATGTAGATGTTCCTGCTTGGACTTGGAAACCCAGTGTGTGTGTAGACAAACACTGAGGCACAGAGAGACTGAGCACTTCTCTGCACAGCAAGTTACAGCACAGCAAGTTAGGGTGTCACTCTACAGCACATCAGCTTGCCATATGGTAATGTCCCTTGTGGGCACTGCTAGTAGCAAGCTAGGCTGTAATCTGGGACTGTTGGAGTGCTGTAGCAATGGCACGTTTACATGGGTTGTTACTGCGTGACAAGCTGGTGTGGTGTAGATTCCCACTTTGGCTTGCTGTGCAGAGACTTGGCCAAGGTTACACAGTGAGTCTACATAGGAAACAACATTTTCCAGAGCACCAGACTATCACCCTATCTACTTGGCTATCCTTCCTCTCCAGCTGACTGCTGAGCAATATGCCTTTAACCTCAAAAGGTTTAGAAAAAAAAATTAAAAAAATAATAATTAAGCTTTAAAACAAGGAATGTGTGGGTATTAGGGACCATGGAGGAGAAGGGGAGTGGGGGAAGAAAGAGAGAGAGGAGTTCCCTGGAGTGAGAGGATGGAGAAAGGAAGTGTTTCTTGAGTACTGGTAAAAACACCAGGATGGAATGGAGTTCCTGCTGAAGTGTTTGGATGGGGGCTTAATATAAATAGCATTAAAAAAAAAGGAATAGGATGTTGCACAATTGGTTCCATTCACCTTGTCCAGCCATGAATTTCTCCAAAAACTCCTCCCAGGTTCCTGGCGCAGGCATATTTTTATTCATTCTGTGAAAATGGTAGTAGGACACCAGGTTGTCTTTGGCATTTCTTGCCACATAGATTATCTGGATTGGGTGTGGAAGCAAGAGAGAGAAAGGAAGAAGTGAAATAATGTATATTTAACATTATAGATTTAGACATGTACAGAGAGTGCAGAGTGTCCTGCTGTGTTCTCTCTCAAAAGATGATCACTAAAGCCATAAAAGTTTTCTGCTTGGGAGCTGCCATTTCCTGAAACTAATTTGTGATTGAAGTTCCTTCACTTTCCTACAGAAGCTATATATTGCAGGGAAGATGGGCCTCTGGATTTCAGAAGGAGTCTGAAACCGGCCTCACTCCTATTTAGTTTCAGTTCATTGCCAAATAAAGTAGACTTGAGCCCCACCTTCCCCTCATTACCTTACACTCTTGCTCCCAAAAGGACGGAGGCACCAGTTGTACAGGGAGATGAGTTTTCAGTGTTCGTGGGGAGGGCATCGCTTCAGCTAGTTCCAGGCCTGCAAAATATTTTGTAGGCATTCTCCAGTGTCCTTGTATCCAAACTCCTCTATGTCTTTGTCACCATCATGTGTGGGATTTTGACTCAGGCTTTCCAGGGAAATGCCAGTTTGTATCAGTTTATACATATGCAACTCTACCTCATTGCAACCCTCCACAGAAAACATTGCATAACAACGTGTATCAACCATCAGTGTCCTTGAGACACTGCATTCTTGAGGAGGAATGGTGAATGTTGATTCATATATAGATTTGCTTTTTTGGGATACTGTCTGAATCCCTCTAGGGCAGGGGTGGCCAACCTGAGCCTGAGAAGGAGCCGGAATTTACAAATGTACATTGCCAAAGAGCCACAGTAATACATGAGCAGCCCCCCTATCAGCTCCACCCCCCGCTCCCAGCACCTCCTGCCTACTGGCAGCCCTGCCAATCAGCGCCAGCGCCTCCCCCTCCCTCCCTGCACCTCCCAATCAGCTGTTTCGCAGCATGCAGGAGGATTGTTGGAGGGAGGGCACGACAGGCTCAGGGCAGGGGGTAGCAAGGGGTAGAGTGGGGGCCAGGGCCTGTAGCAGAGCCAGGGGTTGAGCAGTGAGCACCCCCCCCCCAGCACATTGGAAAGTTGGCGCCTGTAGCTCCAGCCCTGGAGGCAGTGCCTATAAAAAGAGCTGCATATTAACTTCTGAAGAGCTGCATGTGGCTCTGGAGCCACAGGTTAAATAAAATAAATGGAGATATCCTATCTCCTAGAACTGGAAGGGACCTTGAAAGGTCATTGAGTCCAGCCCTCTGCCTTCACTAGTAGGACCAAGTACTGATTTTACCCCAGATCCCTAAGTGGCCCCCTTCTCAAGGATTGAACTCACAACCCTGGGTTTAGCAGGCCAATGCTCAAACCACTGAGCTATCCCTCCCCCTGGTCTAGGGCAATGCTGAATATTGACTCATCTACTTGGATGGACCTTTTCCCATTACAGCATTCAAAGAATTTTCATTTTACTTGTAGAAGATTTTTCTAGGTCAAGAGAACCATAGATAGGGTGACCAGATTGTCAAAGTGAAAAAACTAGGACATCTGTCATGGAATGGGAGGCAGTAAGGGTTTTTTATTTAAAACGAGGATTCGTTTTAAATAAAGGAGACAAGATGGAACCAAAAAACAAATAATTTTTTCCCCCAAACTTCCCTCATCTAAGCAACCATGTTCTCCTGTCTCCCTGCTCTGTCCCCTTTAAGAGTAAAATGAGTACATTGGAACAAATAATATGGTGGAAGAAAACAGTATTTACCTTTACTATTTTCTTCCAGTCCCAACTTAATGACAGTATTTTCAATCCTATACCTCCACAGTTGCATCTTTAACAAAAATTCTTCCATTTGTCCTGTCATTATACTCTCCTCCTCCTGGGGTTTCTGGTTTTAGATTAGTTTCTATACTTCTGTCATTGTCTCCCCCCACTGCCACTTCCTCTTGCTTGGTCCTTCCTCTTCTCTCCCCCAGAAACAGGTGCCTCTTTTGTCCCTCTATGCCCCGATATAGTCAGGTGTGGGGGAGGGGGAGGAGAAGTACAGTTGCTAATCCACTCAGAGAATTTGACTATATGCTAGGGAGGGTTGGCTTGAGGGCTCACTCACTGGCAGACCTCATTGAAGAGCTCCTGCTCATAGACCTGAATAAGCCTAATGACCTGTGTAGAGCTCTCTCCAGATAGCATGACAAATGGAACAGAGATTTTCTTGGAAAAAAACTGTCATCTACAATGGATACTCTTTTAGTGGATAACATTTTCCATTATTTAGAAAAAAAATTTGATTCCATGATTTTGGACAAAAATCAAGTCCTGTTTGTGTTACAGAGGTTCTCAAACTGGGGGCTGAGACCCCTCTGGGGGTTGTGAGGTTATTACATAGGAGGTCGTGAGCTGTCAGCCTTCACCCCAAACCCCGCTTTGCATCCAGCATTTATATTGGTGTTAAGTGTTTAATTTATAAGGGGCAGGGGTTGCACTCAGAGGCTTGCTATGTGAAAGGGGTCACAAGTACAAAAGTTTGAGAACCACTGTGTTACATTTACCATTTGTATCAGAGCTGAAAGGTCCAGGCAGAACCCACTCAATGAAAGGGTGTCGCAGATAAGTGGTGGCACGTTTGCACTTCTCAGTGTCTCCATCATGTTGGATCATATCCACAATCTCCTGTATCCATGTTGTACCTGAAAATATTAGAATTTTACATATTTCCCCAATGCGGTACAGAGACACTTTTCTAAAAGAGAAATGGAAGCTTGTTAAATACTGGCTGGATGGTGACCACAATCAAGGAAGACTGGGGAAGTCACAAGGCCATTGCTACAAGATGACGAGAAGCATGGGGGTTAGAAAGTGAATCAGGGAGAAAATGCAATGGTAGGAAGGGAAGTTGAAACTTTTAGTACCTCCTGAGGAAAAGCCTCTAGGCTTGCATTTAGGATTGTGTTCTTGTGTGTGGTAGAAATTAATGAATAAAAGCATTGAGTTCAATTGGCTATGAATTGTGGGATTGTTTATTTGTAGAGCTGAGTTAATGTCACAATTTCCATCTCGAGGGAAATTCTGATATGGACAATTTTTCATCCTGAACTAGGACAAAAAGTGAAAAAATCAAAGGTTTCAATAAATGAAAAATTCTAAAAATTTTCAATTTGAAAATAACAAAAATGTTCAACATTTCTGAATTGAAACATTGTTTTGAGTTGGTTTGACCTTAAACTGAATCTGGCTGAGTTGCTGGGGAGCCTCCTAAGAGTTGTAGTTTGGGTGCTTCATATACCAATTCTCCCCCATGGGCTGGGCTCCGTGACTTGACTACAAATCCCATGATGCACTGTGATGGTTCATCCAGGGGAGACTACATCCCCTGTAATGCATCATAATCTGGCCAAGGAGTCCAGCCTATAGGAGAGAATGGGGGCATGGGAAAGTGAACTACAAGTCCCCTAATGCACTACAGCAGATCAGACAGATGCAGTTTAGTGTTTCACTGATCCAAAACTAAACATTTCAATTCCGTGCAACAAACTGAAATGTTTTGATTTAGGATGATGTCACACAATATTTTGTTTCAATTTTCCTTAAGGAAAATAAAAAAAAATTTCAGAATAGTAATTTTCCCATAGAAAATCTCAGCAGCCATATTTTCTGTTAAAAACATTTTTTACCACCTAATTATTTCAGTATTTGGATGACCACCAGGCATTCAAGAATGCTCTTTAATCCTAAATTTTTACATATTTTTGTTCATCCAAAATTAGTACCTGAAGTTTGTTGTTCATTATTCCCTTATTTGAAAGGTGTAAATAATCTACCATATGACGTAAGTGGCCAACCACAGGACACAAAAAATAAATACTAGCTAGTGAAGACAGACTGAACAACCTGTAAGCTGAAGATTCATCCAAACCTTTTGGCAAATACTAATAATTAAGGCTATGTTTACACTTAAAACATTAGTGTAGCCCTACATGTGTGCCACTGTAGCACTTCAGTGACACAAAGGGTTCTTCCATCGCTGTAGTTAATCCACCTCTCCAAGAGGCAGTAGCTAGGTCAAGGGAAGAATTCTTTGTCGACCTAGTGCTGTCAACACCAGGGGTTAGGATGGCAGAGCTAAATCTCTGAAGGGTATGGTTTTTAAACACCCCTGAGAGACATAGCTATTCCAATGTAAGTTTTCAGCATAGACCTGCCCTAACTAATAAACTTGAGGAATTCAAGAATGGTTCATACCTGAGTCACTAACAAAACAAAACCCTCCCCCCCAAAAACTCACAAGCCTTAAATTCATAATAGTTCAACCAATTCCCTTTGCTTCATTGTAAACTGAACAAAACCCTAGTTAATATCAAATTAATACAAATTGTGTGTCACTGATTATACATTTACACAAACTGAACTAAAGATTTAATAATATGATATTAGACTAACTATTTGCATTTTGTAAGTGATTGGTTATTTTTTTCTGACAAGGAAGCTAGAAGTCACTGGTGCTCTGATGAGAGGCCTATGCTAGTGATTACATAAATCTCAAATCACAAGTCTTGATAAAAGTATTGCAAAGCATGAGTTTCAGTGCAGGCAGATCGTTCTGTCTCAACCCATTTCCACTCTCTTCCCACACACCTGCTTTTGCATAGGTTGCGATGAGCAGATCATCAGGTCTGGCTCTGAAGTTCCAAATTTGATCCCACCTGTCACACACTCTTTTTGGAAGGAGAACTCCACCCACTTCATCTGTTTCAGAGCGTGTCATGGAGCTCTCTAGGCTCAGATCTTTCATCTTACCCAGGGCCATTGTGTACTGCATGGAGAAGAAACAGGTTGCCAATTAACAGGTCTGCTCTAAAGAAGTATATGCATTTACTATTCTAATCTCAGCCAGGGACTCCGTGCACTTAGTATGGTAAAAGTGTCCACAATTCTCTGACTCAGTTGCTTAAAGTTAGACATATCTAAATCCACATTTAGGCACTGCAAACTGTACCCTAATTTTCACAGGTGCTATGCACCTTGCAGCTCCCACTGACTTCAATGACAGCATCTTTGAAAATCATGCCATTTACTTAGGTACCCATATTTGAACATTTTAGCCTTTGCATACATTACTTAATGTAAATTACAAACTACATAACTTGGAGCACGATCCTCAGAGGGGTCAAGCATCCACAGTTTCCACTGAAGTCAACTGAAGACACCTCACAGAACCAGGTCCTTCTTTACTAAAGAAAAGAAATGGAAAAAGCTTAGTAATGTCAGTGCTCCTACTCGTGCTACTGAAAACTAAGCCACATTGATCCTTTGTAATTCTTCCAGTTCTGGACTTTTATCTTCTGGAATACTGTTGCATTTTACAGCTCTCTGTATCACCTCAGTCACTTTTTTCAGTGCTTTTTTGAGCAATTGTAACATATCTGGAAAATTCTGAGATAACGGAAGTTAAAACTGGCTCATTGTGCCTGCTTGTCACAGTCCTCCCACAGTACAGCATGATTAGAAATAGCATGCCTGCTACAATCCAATACTCACAAAACAGACCGAAGAGGGGTTTTCTGGAAGGTGCAGGGCTTGGAACCACAAAACTGAGAGAAACTTGAAGCTGGAGAGTTACACACACTTGGAAGCTTCCTGTCCCTGATGTTGCAGTTCCAGCATGAAGAGCGTATGCTCTCTGGGGGCTGTTCTATTTCTAATCCTATCCACACCTTCTTTAATATAGGTGTGGTCAACAAAGAAATAGTGTAGGAAATTGGGCAGAGCTTAAAAAAAGTCTCCTGCAGATGCAGGAATAAGAGAAGGAGGCGGCATAGTAACAGGTAATGGCTAGAGAGTTTCTCTGCCTTGCAATGTATGCTCCTTTTTAATATCTGGAGGGATATTTATTTTAATCATATTGTAAAAAAAAATAATAAAAATGTTTACTTACCTATGACATTATTAACACCTGAGATTATTAAAAGAAAAATAGCTCCAGAGAGGGTGATTTGTTTGTACCACAGTTTAAACAGTCTCAGAATAAGAAAATTTCCCCCAATATTTAACCTAATCTGTACATATAGTAGCTTAAAGGGAAAATAAGTCTCTTTATCTGTGTTACCATTAGCATCGGAGCAAATATTGAGTGAATTAAAAAACCCAAAACCAAAAAAACCTTGTTTTGTTTTCACCACTTACTGTAAACTGCTTGTTTCCTTTTTTCATTTTATTCAATTTGGACAAGGAGAACCGATTCCATAGTCACTAATTTTTGTTTAAAGTCTGTTTCTAATCAATTTCACTTTGATTGTCAGTCATTAGCATGATGTGCAATATTTTAATCCAAAGGTATATTTAAGAGTTTAAACAATGAATTGTTTTCAATAACATCATGAGAACATTTCCATTAGATTTTGTCAAATGTTCACTCAACAGGCTGAATTGAGTACTTAAAAGATTACTTCCAATTATTTTAAGTCCATTATTGCCCCACACAGCTGAGCTGCTGATTTTTCCACCAAGGAGTTATCTAATAGAGGAAACTTTCAAAGCCACCACTGATCTTATGGAGTAATGATAGCAGAGGTTCCTCCTACCATAGCTCCTGAAACCTGCTTCACCTGAGTTTTCACCATATGGAGAAGAAATGCCTCATCTAACTTAGGTGGCTTTTCTCCACCATATTAGAGAATGCATGATACTGCTGGACAGTGGCCAATTCTACCACTTCCTCGACTTGCAGATGGACCAGGTAAATGGGTAAATAAGTGCCAGAAAGATGTCAATACCCTCCTGATTGCCATTTTTGGCATCGGGAAGGAATTTCCCCCTAGGTCAGATTGGAAGAGACCCTGGAGTTTTTCCCCTTTGCTCTGCAGCGTGGGTCACTTGCTGGTTTGAAATAGAATAAATGGTGGATTCTCTGTAACGTGAAGTCTTTAAATCAAAATCTGAGGACTTCAGTAACTCAGCCAGAGGTTATGAGCCTACTACAGGAGTTGGGTCGGGTGAGGTTCTGTGGCCTGCAACATGCAGGAGGTGAGACTAGGTGATCATGATGGTCCCTTCTGGTCTTAAAGTCTGAGCTCCTCCTTCCTACACATACAGCAGGGTCCACTGGCTTTTCATCCCTCCTGCCTGATAAGTCTTGATCAAGGACACCAATATTGTTTAGATAATTGAAGTTGTAATCCAGAATACAGAGGCAAACAGTCTTAAAATTATGATACAAAAACTCTGCCCAAGTTGACACTGATGCCCTTATAAAAAAGGCATCTAAGATGGTTACCCACTAGGCTGGAGGAAAGGGACAGGTACATGAAGGAAGAGAGACCAGTGGCTGACTCTTCTGAAATACCCTGGACATTTGTACCATTAAGAAATGAAAAACAGCTAAGATATAATACCTTAAACAGAAGTTAGGGTGGGATGCAGAAATTACTGGTTCTGTGTTATGCAAGAGGTCAGACTACATGCTCTTAACAGTCCCTTCTGGTCTTAAAAAAAAAGTGAATGGAGAATTTTTACTGTGGCCTGACAAAGTGCTAGGGGTTCATTTTTGTTTGTGTTTCATCCCACAGTTCAAATAAATTGTTGAGTTGTCAGTTTTCACAAGTCATATGATATTAGGCATTTAAGTTACTCATGATTTCAAGAGAAAGATGGGCCTGTCTCATGTTTTTTGCCATTAGTAAAATGGCTATCATCTCCCATTGTTTTCAATATGATGGCAGCTACAGGCTGCCCTCTGCCAAAATGCATGCCATTTTCTTGATCCTTTGCAGGTGGAAGTAAAGCTTCCCCCAACCTATCCTTAGCTAAGATAACTGGCCTATTGATCACATGTGGCATACAGGAGACAGTGTGCAGATGGGGGAATGAGACAGGTCAAGGAGTGAGACTGGTGGAGGCAGAGAGAAGGGGACAAGCGAATAAAAAGGGCTTAGGAGGGAGAATGAGTGGGGAAGGGAAAATGTGGGAGAAACATGGAATGGGGACAGGAGTACCTCACAATCAGGATTCAGTCCAAGGCACAGCACAGAGATGGCTATTGTGGTACTAAAGGACAATCTTCTTGTGGCCATGGACAGAGGTAAGATCACCACAACTGTAGTATTGGACCTTTCTGCAGCCTTTGACATGGTGGACCACAAGGTACTACTAACCTGCCTACATGAGGTATCGCCAGTAGATGGTCCAGCACTACAGTGGTTCTAATTGTTCCTCTCTAGCAGAATATAGAGTGGTGATGAGTAACTGGTTCTTCCCTCTGAAGGCCCTACCCTGCAGGGTCTCACAGGGATTCACGCTATCCCCTTTTCTCTTCAAAATCTACATTGAGACTACTAGGAGAGACAGTGAGATAGGATAGGATTAGCTGCCAGCAGTGTGCCCAGGACATTCCCCTTTATATCTCATTCTCAATTGATGCAACCATTGCTGCATCTATCCAAAAATGTCAGTGACTACAGGAAATTAGTTCTTGGGTTAAGAGCAGCTGGCTCAAGCTGAACCTACAAAAGACTACAGTGATACTGTCTGGAAAGAGACAATGCTTTGAAGAAAAAGCCAAGACATTATCTCTACTTTCCATTGAAGGCATACAGTCCCCATTCATTAGAGTGGTGTGAAGTCTTGGGGTCCTGTTTGACTCTTTAATAAGTCTGGATGACCAGTTAGCACCAGTTTCTAAAAATGCCTATCACTTCCAGCTGGCTTGGAAACTTCATCTCTTCCCCTGGATGAGGGCCTGGCCATAGTGATCCTGGCATTAGTCACCTCAGGGCTCGATTACTGTAATTTACTGTATCTGAAGCTGAATATGAAGACAATGCACATGATTCAGCTGGTGCAGAATGTGTGCCTATCTTTTCTATTGCTCAGGCTGCCGTGAGCACATCAGGTCTTTGATAAAGTCCCTCCACTGCTTCTGTAATGGGATGGCACCCACCTATTGCAAGCACTCCCTTCTTCAGGTGTGTGTCTGCACCTCTTTCAGTCTGTGGTGACCCATTCTGGCAGTTTCTAGGGACTCAGCCCTCCATCCAAGTCACATGCAGTCTGTATGGAACAGAACTCCAACACTTTGCCCACTCTGGTCTGTTCTGGTCCCAGGTCTCCAGTGGGGCCTCTTAACAGTTCAGATCCCCCTTCTGGAGGTTTCTGACTGTCCAGTTGTAGGTCACTTCCCCAGTGGCTTATGAGGGCGGGGACACCCAGGCCCACCCACTACTCTGGGTCCCAGCCCATGTGCCACTCTGTTCCTTTACCCAAACTACTTTCAGTTACCCAGCCATTTCCCCACCTTCCAGCCTTCACCAATGTTTCACCCTTACCCCAGGGCTCTTCTATGTTCAGGCCCAGCAGCCAGCCTGGAGCTCTTTCTCGCTCCCTGAGTCCCTGCCAGCACTGAGCTGTCCATGGTGCTGCTATCCTTCAGTCTGCTACAAGCACCAGCTTCACTCCTCAGGCTCCAAGCAGCAACTGCCTGACTCTAGCGCTGCAGCTCCTTTTATATGGCTCCCCTGGGCCCTGATTGGCTGCTCCCTGCAGCCTCTCTGATTGGCTGCGTCCCTGAAGCCATTCTAGGCCGCTTGGAGGACTTCTCTACTGCTCTTTTCCTGGGATGGGTGTGCCAGGATCCTGAGGCCTCCAACAGGGGGCCTCTGGGCCTAGTCCACCCCATCATTGGCTCCCATTCAGCTTATGATACCAGTTTAAGGCTTTGGTCCTTATTTTCAAAGCAATGGATGGTTCAAGCCACAGCTACATTAAAGACTGAATTTGGCTCTACAAACCACTGTGACACCTGTGCTCCTCTGAGGCAGCACAGATCACAAAGCTCCAGACAAAGTACATGAGAGCTGGGGACAAAGCATTCTCTGTCAAGAGATCTGTCTGTAAAACAAATTTCTAGAGGAGATCAGGTGAACCCAGAGTCTGCCTGTCTTTAGGAAATGCTGCAAAACCTTCCTCTTCCTAGCGCACAACACTGACAGCGCCTTCTAGCCAATAAATCTCAAGTCTAAGAAATCAAAAAGACAAAAAACCCTGCCCCAAGAAGAGTTCTTCCCCCAAAAAGGAAGAAGTCCCAAGAATCCACAAAATCCACTAAGGACTTCATTATTGCTACTGATTTTATGTGAAAGACACTCAGATACTATGGCTATGAGCAGCAGTATAAAACCACTAGACAGACAGATAAGAAACTGGGAAATCAGAGAGTGAAATGGGGGTAGGACAGGACAAGAGAGTGAGATGGAGGCAAAAGACTGAGGGGTCAAGGAAGAGAAGGTGTGGGCAAGAGATTGTGACTGGATGGGCTGGGATGATCTGGAGGGAGCAAGATAGTGATAGAAAAAAGGAATGGAGAGGCAGAGAATTGTAACTTCCCCATCTCAGAAGTTGATAGAGGGGATCCCTCTTCAAGCTGCTATGAGGGGAGGGCTGTATGATAGTGCTGTTTCAGATTGAAATGGTCACACAGAGTTTCAGGGTAAAAAATAAAGTTAAAAAAACTCAGGAGCCAGAAAAAACTCCCAAACAGTTAAAAATATCACTTGATATTTAAGCCAATGTTTATTTTTGGGGCTCTGACTCCTAGAATTGGCAATCTTGGAACAGATTGTTCACAAGCAAACAAGCAAAGAACACAAGAAACTCAAGCAGCAATAGCTTTCTTTTAGTTTCCCTTGTTCCAATTTACAGTGTAAGGTAATCTATGTACAACAATTATGTGACATTACCACAGACCCTGTATATTCTATTAATAGGGGATCTGATGTTCTCTTGTTTATGGCAGCCATATTGGATTTTGTTTGTCCTTCACACTCCTGCACCTGGTGGTTTGTTTCCTGGCCTCCACCCCTTCTAGTTACACAACCTGTATGATAATGCCATTAATCCCTGGGATAAATTAACTAAAAAGTGAGTGAACAAAGAAAAGTTATGAAGTTGTTTAGTGTTTGTTTCTCTTTTTTCACTATTGTGAATCTGAGTAGCCTGTGAACGGAGCAGTGCACCAGGTGTCCTGGAGAGAGGTTAGAAAACCCTACCCACAGCTTTAATCCTGCTTTCAGTTTGTGCACTGAATGAGAGATTTCTTCCCATTACTTTTAATTAAATATATTGCTTATCAGTTTTTTAACTTGACAGAATGCAGTAAGGAATATATTGAATGTATTGACATATTTCTGAATACTAGATTTAGCTTTTTATTCATTTAAATCAATACTGGTAGCAATGTTCTAACTAACAATTCTATTAATATATTTTGGACAGATTTCCATTTTATTAAGTTACAGGAAACATTGATATTTTACCATTAGACCTCATTACTCTCTTCTTACAAAAAGAGGATTGCAGGGATCACGTGGAGAGAGAAAGAGAGTATGAAGTGTAAAGGAATGCACCTAGGTTGCTATGAATACAGCAGAAACCCTTTTGGAATTTGGAATTACAGCGCTTCCTTTTTGACAAGCATGTCATAGGCCTGGTCTACACTACGAGTTTAGGTCGACTTTAGCCGCGTTAAATCGAATTAAGCCTGGACACGTTCACACGACGAAGCCCTTTCTTTCGACTTAAAGGGCCCTTTAAACCGGTTTCTTTACACCACCTCCGACGAGGGGATTAGCGATAAAATCAGCCTTAGGGTGTCGGAATTGGGTTAGTGTGGACGGAATTCGACGTTATTGGCCTCCGGGAGCTATCCCACAGTGCTTCATTGTGACCGCTCTGGACAGCACTCTCAACTCAGATGCACTGGCCAGGTAGACAGGAAAAGCCCTGCGAACGTTTGAATTTCATTTCCTGTTTGCTGAGCGTGGAGAGCACAGGTGACCCTGCAGAGCTCCTCAGCACAGGTAACCGTGATGGAGTCCCAGGATCGCAAAAGAGCTCCAGCATGGACAGAACGGGAGGTTCGGGATCTGATCGCCATATGGGGAGATGAATCAGTGCTGGCCGAATTCCGAAGCAGTAAACGAAATGGCAAAATATTAGAAAAGGTCTCCAGGGCCATGAAGGACAGAGGCCATAACAGGGACGCACAGCAGTGCCGCGTGAAAATTAAGGAGCTAAGGCAAGCCTACCACAAAGCCAGAGAGGCAAACGGAAGGTCCGGGGCTGAGCCGCAAACATGCCGCTTCTACGCAGAGCTGCATGCCATTCTAGGGGGTGCAGCCACCACCACCCCAACCGTGTGCTATGAGTCCCTCACTGGAGAAACACACAGGGAAGCGGGTTCTGGGGACGAGGAAGATGAGCATGAAGATAATGTAAATAGCTCACAGCAGCAAGGAAGTGGAGAAACCAGTTTCCCCAACAGCCAGGATATGTTTATCACCCTGGACCTGGAACCAGTAACCCCCGAACTCACCCAAGACCCTGTGGGCATACAGGGGACCTCTGGTGAGTGTACCTTTGTAAATATTACACATGGTTTAAAAGCAAGCATGTTTAATGATTAATGATTAATTTGCCCTGGCAATCGCGGCCAGTACAGCTACTGGAAAAGTCTGTTAACATGTATGGGGATGGAGCGGAAATCCTCCAGGGACATCTCCAGAAAGCTCTCCTTCATGTACTCCCAAAGCCTTTGCAAAAGGTTTCTGGGGAGGGCTGCCTTATCCCGTCCGCCATGGTAGGACACTTTACCACGCCAGGCCAGTAGCACGTAGTCTGGAATCATTGCATAACAAAGCATGGCAGCGTATGGTCCCGGTGTTTGCTGGCATGCAGACAACATCCATTCCTTATCACTCTTTGTTATCTTCAGGAGAGTGATATCATTCACGGTCACCTGGTTGAAATGGGGCAATTTTATTAAGGGGACATTCAGAGGTGCCCCTTCCTGGTCTGCTGAACAGAAATATTCCCCGCTGTTAGCCACGCGGTGGGAGGAGGGGTGAAGTGACCATCCCAGAGAATTGGGTGTGTGGGGGAGGGTTATTAGTTGGGTTTGTGCTGCACGTTAACCCTGAAACCGCAGCCCCTCCTTTTACATTGCAAACCCATTTTAAATGGCCAACCCAACGGGTGCTTGGTATGGTTAATGATAGCAGTACTCTTTGAAACCATCCCCACATGTTAAGAAGGTTAAAAAAGCCAAAAGACTGTGTCTTACCATGGCTGCCTGCAAGCTGAAATCTGTGACCTGGTACTGCGTGAGTGATCTCTCACACCAAACAGGCAGGCCCTCAATATAAGAGGAAATATGCGACCTTGTAACGAAAGCACATCTGCTGTGTAATGTGAACAGCAAAATGTAACGTGAAAGAGTGTACACATCGTTCTCTAAAATGTATCTTTTTTAACCACCTCTCCCTTCTTATCCACCAGCTGCAAATCGTTCTTCTTCACAGAGGCTAGTGAATATTCGAAAACGGAAGCGAAGGACGCGAGATGAAATGTTTACAGAACTACAGACTGCCTCCCACGCTGACAGAGCACAGCAGAATGCGTGGAGGCAGTCAATGACTGATTATCGAAAAGCCCAATATGAGCGAGAGGAGAGGTGGCAGGCTGAATCGCGGGCTGAGGAGGAGAGGTGGCGGGCTGAATCGCGGGAGGAACAGAGGAAGTTGCGGGCTGAAGATGAGAGGTGGCGTCAGCTTGCACACAGAAAGCAAGAGTCCATGCTCCGGCTGCTGGAGCATCAAACTGATATGCTACAGCGTATGGTTGAGCTGCAGGAAAGGCAGCAGGAGCACAGACCGCCGCTACAGCCCCTGTGTAACCAACAGCCCTCCTCCCCCAATGCTACAGCGTATGGTTGAGCTGCAGGAAAGGCAGCAGGAGCACAGACCGCCGCTACAGCCCCTGTGTAACCAACAGCCCTCCTCCCCAAGTCCCATTGCCTCCTCACCCAGACGCCCAAGAACACGGTGGGGGGGCCTCTGGCCACACAGTCACTCCAGCCCAGATGATTTCCCGAGCAATAAGTGTTAAAGTTTTAAAGTTTTAAACTGCAGTGTGTCCTTTTCCTTCCCTCTTCCCCCACCCATCCCGGGCTACCTTTGCAATTATCCCCCTAGTTGTGTGATGAAGTAATAAAGAATGCATGAATGTGAAGTAACAATGACTTTATTGCCTCTGCAAGTGGTGCTTGAAGGGGGGAGGGTAGTAGGGGAGGGTGGGGTTGTTGGTTTACAGGGAAGTAGAGTTAACCGGGTGGGGGGGGGGGCGGAGATTTCATCAAGGAGAAACAAACAGAAGTTTCAAACCGTAGCCTGGCCAGTCACAAAACTGGTTTTCAAAGCTTCTCTGATGCGCACCACGCCATGCTGTGCTCCTCTAACCGCCCTGGTGTCTGGCTGCGCGTAATCAGCGGCCAGGCGATTTGCCTCTACCTCCCACCCAGCCATAAATGTCTCCCCCTTACTCTCACAGAGATTGTGGAGCGCACAGCAAGCAGCAATAACAATGGGGATATTCTTTTCGCTAAGGTCTGAGCGAGTCAGTAAGCTGCGCCAGCGCGCTTTTAAACGCCCAAATGCACATTCCACCACCATTCGGCACTTGCTCAGCCTGTAGTTGAACAGGTCCTGACTCCTGTCCAGGCTGCCTGTGTACGGCTTCATGAGCCATGGCATTAAGGGGTAGGCTGGGTCCCCAAGGATCACGATAGGCATTTCAACATCCCCAACGGTTATTTTCTGGTCCGGGAAGAAAGTCCCTTCCTCCAGCTTTCTAAACAGAGCAGAGTGCCTGAAGACGCGAGCATCATGTACCCTTCCCGGCCAGCCCACGTTGATGTCGGTGAAACGTCCCTTGTGATCCACCAGGGCTTGCAGCAGCATTGAAAAGTACCCCTTGCGGTTTATGTACTCGGTGGCTTGGTGCTCCAGTGCCAAGATAGGGATATGGGTTCCGTCTATCGCCCCACCACAGTTTGGGAATCCCATTGCAGCAAAGCCATCCACTATGGTCTGCACGTTTCCCAGAGTCACTACCCTTGATATCACCAGGTCTCTCATTGCCCTGGCAACTTGGATCACAGCAGCCCCCACAGTAGATTTGCCCACTCCAAATTGATTCCCGACTGACCGGTAGCTGTCTGGCGTTGCAAGCTTCCACAGGGCTATCGCCACTCGCTTCTCAACTGTGAGGGCTGCTCTCATCCGGGTATTCTGGCGCTTCAGGGCAGGGGAAAGCAAGTCACAAAGTTCCATGAAAGTGCCCTTACGCATGCGAAAGTTTCGCAGCCACTGGGCATCGTCCCAGACCTGCAACACGATGCGGTCCCACCAGTCTGTGCTTGTTTCCCGGGCCCAGAATCGGCGTTCCACAGCATCAACCTGCCCCAGGAACACCATGATTTCCACATTGCTGGGGCCTGTGCCTTGTGAGAGGTCTAGGTCCATGTCCATTTCCTCATCACTCTCGTCGCCGCGCTCTAATCGCCACCTCCTCGGCTGGTTCCGGTTTTGCTTTGGCATGTCCTGGCTCTGCATATACTCCAGAACAATGCGCGTGGTGTTCATAGTGCTCATAATTGCCGCGGTGATCTGAGCGGGCTCCATGATCCCAGTGCTAGCTATGGCGTCTGGTCTGAAAAAAGGCGCGAAAGTAGTATCTGACGGACCAGGGGAAGAAGGGAGGGAGGGAAGGAGGGAGGGGCGAGTGACGACATGGCGTACAGGTACAGGGAATTAAAATCAAGAAAGGTGGCTTTGCATCAGGGAGAAACACAAACAACTGTCACACAGAATGGCCCCCCCCAAAGATTGAACTCAAAAGCCTGGGTTTAGCAGGAGGGAGGGGGGGAGCAAATGAATACAGAATAAATCTATTTTTTACATCTTAAGACGACGGTGCAGCATGTCTGATAGCCCTCGGCATTTTCTGGGTGCTTGGCAGCAAATACTGGGCGCTTGGCAGTTAGCCTTCAGGTCTATTGCACGATCTGATACCCACTGCAGTATGACAACGATGGATAACAGTCGTAATATACTATCTACTGCCCAAAAGGCAAGGGGTTGCTGCTGTGTAGCAATCTAGCCCCATGTCTGCCAGCCCCATGTCTGCCAGCACACAGATCGCCCTTGGCCTCTTCTGGGTGCTTAGCAGACAATACTGGGCACTTGGCAGAAAATAGCATACTACGACTCTGCTAACGTGCGATGATCCAACAGGGCGCATGGCAGAAAATGGCATACTACAACTGATAACCATCATTGTCTGCCCAGGTGCTCATGATCGACAGCCACTGCAGTACGATGATGATGGATACCAATCGTAATATACCATCTTCTACCAAAAGGCAAGGGGCTGGTGCAATGCAGCCCTACAGCTGCCAGCCCCACAGCTGCCCGCACCCAGATCGCCAATGAAGGCTACCAGTCATGCTGCACCGTCTACCGCCAAAAGGCAGTTAGCTGCTGCTGCTGTGTAGCAATGCAGTCCCACGTCTGCCGGCACCTAGATGACATATGGTGACGGTGAGCTGAGCTGAGCGGGCTCCATGCTTGCCGTGGTATGTTGTCTGCACAGGTAACCCAGGTAAAAAGGCGCGAATCTATTGTCTGCTGTTGCTGTGACGGAGGGGGAGTGGCCTGACGACATGTATCCAGAACCCCCCGCGGCACTGTTTTGCATCATCCGGGCATTGGGATCTCAACCCAGAATTCCAATGGGCGGCGGAGACTGCGGGAACTGTGGGATAGCTACCCATAGTGCAATGCGCCGGAAGTCGACGCTAGCCTCGGTACTGTGGACGCGGTCCGCCGAACTAATGCACTTAGAGCATTTTATGTGGGGACACACACAATCGGCTGTATACAACCGATTTCTATAAAACCGGCTTCTATTAATTCGATCTAATTTCGTAGTGTAGACATACCCATAGAAATGTGGATCAAGGTATAATTTGATTGTGTTAATAAATACTAAATTACCACATTTTTAATGAATAGGAAATAGTTTGCTTTTGTTTTGTTTTAATTTTGTGTTAGATTTAAACAGCTCTACAAATAAAGTCATAATAATTGAGAGTCTTGGTAGGGATGTGAAGTAGGGATTAGAAAAAGTGTATTTCTGTTGTTATTTATATAGGACCAAATGATGGGGATTGTAAGTTATTCTCAAGACAATAGCAAGCACTAAAGTTTAGTATTAAGTCAGATTTTTATGAAATTGTGCCTACATCTAGATGTCAGCATGAGCAAGGGAACAACATTTGGCTTAAAATCTGTAGTCAATATGTTGAAGTCTTAAAATCACCTCTCAACAGTTTATATTTGTATTACATTAATGCAAACCGTAGTCTCCCTCTGGTGGCCAAAACACCATCTTTAAGTTCCCATGTATGTTAGCAAACGTATGTTTAACATACTCAACATTAGAATTCAAAGGTTTTTTAATTCAAATCCTGTGGGGTTTATAATATAAATTCTCTCTCTCTCAGGCATATGGATAACTACATTTAAATGCCTGTCTTTGGGAAATATACAAACTCTGTTGGAGAAAGAAAACATAATTTGTAGGCTTAGGCTAAATTTCCAAACTGGGGTTTCTAAAGACAGGCTTCTAAATCCATTTTTAGCCACCTAAATAAAAGTGATGTGACTGTCACTGAGGTACTGAGTAAGCCCAGCTCCACTGAAGTCAATGGAAGTTTAGATGCAACGGGGCAGAAGTAGAGTCAACCCTCCCCCATTATTTAAAATGAAAATGTTTACAAAAGTATTTTATATTTTTTATTAAAATTGTTTCCACACAAATTTTCTAGCCAGCTGTAAGGGCTGCTATCACACACTCCTCTTCTAAAGCACCTGTACAGGGAAGGCATGATTTGCCCTAATTAAAACCACTGAATACTTGAAATTCACATTCCATTCTTAAACTCCACTGGGCCGAGGTATTACAGTGTATATATTACCAAAGAACACTCACTCTGTTATCTGCTTAAGGGGGGCATTAATTCTGACCTTCATATTAGTGCGGTGAGGCATAATTAATTAATGTTTGGGAGGTGCCTAGAAACTGATGGTAAGTACCATGGAAATGTCTATAAATAAGTAAAATAAATAATACTCAGTAAAATGGCAAGTGTTATGGATGGAGTGATAGGTCTTATACCTCTTCCATTCAACAATGCATTTAAGCACATGCTTGAATCCATTCCTATTCAGTAAATCACTTAAGCACATACTTTACTTTAAGTCTCATTGACTTCAGCTGCAGAGATATCCTCATCTTACACCTTCTCTCTCCTGTACGTTTTCCTATTGGAGGAGGAGATGGAGCCAGCCATTTGTAATAAATCTGTCCAAGCACAGCATGTGTTGGAGACACAGCTACATTAATATATGAGGTTGTTACTGTCAGCATGAATAATCAGGTGATAAAGTTTAATTGGACTCCTACAAGCTTTTCCAAATACCTTTTGTCAAGAAAATATGCCCATGAAATGCTGCGGTGTCACTCCTTCAATAGCAGGACATGGTTTTAGCATTATTTCCAGAAATTACTCAGTACAATTGAAAGGTCAGGTGTACAGTAGGCAGGGTAACACATTTCCATTAGTAAATGAGATTTGGTTTAGACCCACAGGGCACAAAACAAACTTTGTAATAAACGTTTACAAAATTTATAAAGTGAAATTATGGAATTTACTTAAAATAGCTAAACTTGCCATTAGTGGTTCCCTGGGCTAAAAGGTACATGGTGGGATGTAACAGGGAAAAAATGTCACCAGTATACATAATTATAGAAGTTATTTACTTTGTACAGCTGAGGATATTAAAAATTGAAGAGTCCAGTAGTTAGACATTCAGAGGCTATCTGCAACTAAAAAACAACAGACTATTGAATATACAGGTAGGATCACAGAGGGGTTCATCAATATAAGAGGGAATCCACATCCTTCAGTGGACAATAGGATTGAGCCTTAAGTCCGTGGCAAAAATTCAATTGACATTAATGAGAACAGGATCAGGCCCTAACTGGATATCTTGGAGGGATGGTATAACTAGAATTGCAGATTTATACTGAAAAGGAGAGACAGTACTTATGAAGTCACAATGAAAGGGTTTTCTGTTACAAACTACCCTCTGAAATGCTCAGTAGCTAGCCTTTTAACCACTGGTCCATATCTAAAGGATAATGTGGACATGGTCCCCCTCACTCATGTACTTTTCTATACACAACTTCATAAAAATAGTGGAACAGCTTTTTTTTGAGAAGGCTCTAGAAACAATATGGTAATGGAAGGTTAGCTACAGCCATAAATTTAATGAATGGCTTGTAAGAAACAATTTTAAATAGCAACATGAACTCGGCTTTACAAGAAGGGATGGTTTGCTGTGAACTTGCTTCTCATGATCTGCATTTCAAGCAGTGTCACTTGCTTAACACCAGGCATCATGTGCTGATACAGGAAATGTTGTTGGCCTTTAGTGTTTCAAAATATTGTTCACGCTGAAGGTGGTCAAGTAATAACAGGGAATGAAGATAAATTGATCCTGGACTCTGACATGTACTAACTATGGCCCCAGTCCTCCAAAGGGCCACAAAGTCCTTCAAAGCCCCCTGCAGACCCTTACACCTGGATACAGTGCCAATAATCTCTTTGGCACTCTGTACAAGGTCTGTGCAGATGAATGTCTTGCAGCTGGCATCTCCTCCTGCTTCTCATTAGCTGAGGTCTCACTGCCACCATTCTTTTTTTTATATGGGCCCGGATTCTACACTGCATCCACGCTGTGCTTGGAGGTAGTGGAGAGTAGCTGCCACAGGGCGACAGCTGTTTCTTGGCCACCCAGCCAAGCAGAAGACATACTCTAACTTTCCTCACTGGTGTGAGGTCCTTTAGGGACCTCTCACTGGGTGTGGGTTCACTCTCACCTTCTTCCCCGCAGAAACTGCATGGACTCCAGAGGTTGTGCCTTCACTGAACCCTTTTATTTTAAGTTCCCTCCACCATATCCACAACAATCCCCTTGCAACAATCTATTTACAGCACCACCATGCCTTTTAGCTCTCTCCCCAAGACCTGAGGGGAACAGAGATCTCCCTCTCCTCAGGCCGCTGTGTAACAAAGCTCAACATGCCCTAGTCCTCTTTCCCCCTTAGCACTTCCTTCCTGCCTCTTTATCAGCCTTGGGCTGATGGGCTCATTAGCCCCTTATTCCATTCATCCATCCAGCCTGATTGTCTAATTACCCCCATCAGCTTTCTCAAGGGGAACCAATTAATATCTGAGTGATCAGAATGCTGGCTCACCTGTTCACCCCCTGCACTCTGTAATAGGACATCGCACCAGTGCATAATCAGGCATAGTGGAGTTCTGCTCCACCATACACCCTCACACACAAGGCCTATCCCCCAAATGCTCCCGCCACACTGTCTCCTTCTCACTGCCCCCCCCCCGCCCCACCCCCAATGCTGTGTGGGTGTGGGGACATGTGGCCCAGGAAATAGAAGAGCTGCCTCCACCACGGAGAGTTTCCCTATGCAAGGAGGAATCTCCACCAGCTATCTCCAGCCTTTCCAGGTCACTTTGAACTGTTTTTGAATGGCCTTAGCAGTCCAGAGAAACTGGCACATAACCTTTAGAATATATGCTTCCCACCCTCAATATTATGTATGTTTGTGTTACCACTAGTAATGGAGGTACCTCCTACAGAGACACAGTAGGTAGATCTGGCTAATGCATAAGGTTGTGTGTCATGCTACTAAGAGGCCATAGTGTGGGGGCCATGATGTGTGCGCAAGCCTCCAGCCAGATAGTTTATGGTTCCTACCAGCAAGTACTAGCTGAGCATGTACAATACTCCCACTCTGAGCAGTGATAAACAACATTGTTGTCATGGCCGCCGTAGCCCTCCCTGGCAACGTGTTCTGCAAATGCCAGGCCCGCATCACTTCCTATCCCCCTCCCGGCTATCTCAGGTAAAGGCAGGATTTTGAAATGAAGATCCATTGTGAATAATGTAAAATATTCCCTTCTCCTTATTGAGTTATACCAGTATAAAAGAATAGGCCTCAGATCTGAGTGCATGATTTTAATTCTTTTTCTAAAAAGAGTAAGAATTATTTCTCTGTCATATGGCTTTATCCATTGATTCATAGCTAGGAACATTCATGATGAGCTTCATGCTACAATCATGATGGTTTGTTTTAGCAACTATTTTAAGTTCTTACAAAGCAGTGCTTCATTTGGGTCAAGCATTTGTGTTGTGTATACCTGGCTACTTGTGACTATCTCTACATATTTTAGATTAAATGACTTGGGTTATCCAACAGGCTAATTGCATACTAAAGTCAGGGTATCCCCTCTTAATGGGGTTTGAGTACTGATATTTTATATCTATCCTCTTTCCGCTGACTTTTGTACTGTGGCCCAGATTCTCTAGAGCAGTGGTCCACAAACTTAGAACATAAGAACATAAACTTCTTGTGCCATGCCCCCCTTACCCATAATTTAATCTGTCCATGCCCCGCCTGGAGGCCAGGAGTGGGACCGAAGCCAGGGCTGGATCTGCGACTGTGGGACTGCAGCCAGGAGCAGAGCTGTGGCTGTGGCTGTGAACTGCGGCTGGAAGCAAGGCTGGTCCTGGAAGCAGGAGCCGTGGCTGGAAGTGGGACCCGGAGCCGGGCTGTAGTTGGGGGCTGAGGCTTGGGCCAGGCTGTGGTTGGAGCTGGGAGTTAAAGCTGGGGCCTTGGCTGGGGACGGGGCTGGGGCTGGAGCTGGGGGCAGAGAGGGGCTGGCCTGGGCTCCACCATGCCCTCCCCCCAAAAATGTTTCTCCCCCACAGTTTGAGGACCACTGCTTTAGAGTGTAAGAGCCACATTGAGCTGTGCTGGTGGAACAACGCAGCCTGAAAGCAGAGGTCACTGGTGTATCACCTCAGTGTAAGGGATCTTCTGGTGACATGGAACTGCTTTAACAGCTCCTGTACTACCCCTTTCTGACGCTGGCATAGCAGTTGTGGTTGAGAAAAAGGGGCTTCCCTGTGCCTTGGTGATTCCCTGGAGCCATTGGCAATCAGAGCAAAATTTGATCACCCCCTAAGGTATGCTAACATCCTGAGAACAGAGCAAGATCAGGGGAGTGGAAAGGTGCCTTAAACCCATTTTGACACCTCCTTCTTGAGTTGCACTGCTCACTCCTCAGCAGCAGCTGAAGACTGGAGTTGGAGAGTTTAATCCTTGACTTTTCTGGTACTCTAGACTAGAGAGATCAAATTCTGTCCTGTGCCACCTTAGCCACTAAAGAAACATCTTGACCTTTCATCTGGAACAGTGAAGTGAAGTTTTGTTAAAGTGACACATCTGTTGTTCAAGCTGGGACACCACTCTGTGAAGGCTCTAGTCCTCGGTAAAAAAGACATTTGCTTAGCCAACCAAAGAATAAAATCTCGTTTTCTTTTTGCAACATCTGTTTGGAGCTGTGAAATCCCTGATGATGTCAAGAATCAAAGAGCAACTTCAGAAATTTCCAGCCAAGATAGAATGTGTGATCATAGGTCAAATTCTACTCATCCCTCTGAAATCACATTTTGATTCTGATCCTGCTGGGAAAATAGACGTGAGAAACCTTATGTGAATATTATTTTTTTTTTAAATAAATACCCAGGTGCTATACATTGGCAGAGATTCAGGAATGTATGTTCTTTGTGGGGGAGGGGTTTGGAGAACAATACGTTTGTCACAATCCATGTCAGGTAACAGAAGGACCTATTTGAGCACTAAGGAAACACTTCCTAATGAGGTTAATAAAGGTTGATCTTTTGGCAGCGACTCTTTATGTATGTCATAAAAACCTTGCTCCGTTAAATACATTGCTATGAGGGAAAGCAGGGCTGTAAAGATTTTAGGAGGTTTTCTTGCAAGTATAAAAATTCATTTATCACCACCACCTTTTTCAGGAATTTTCATTAAAGCTATGGAGTTCAATTCCCACCCTGGGGCACATGAGTGGTATTTCCTCAGACCTGGCTATTCTGCCAGGGGAGGGCAGTTTTAACTTACAGCCATGGTTCCACAGTACATCCCCCAAGCCAGGGCCGGCTCCAGGCACCAGGCACTCGCCGCCCTGCCCCCGGCGCTCTGGCCGCCGGGGGGGGGGGGGGGCCCGCCCCCCGCCGGGGGGGGCGCGCCCAGCCCCCGCCGGGGCTCGCCGCCCTCCTCCCAGGGCTCCGGCCGCCCTCCCCTCCGGCGCCCTCCCCCCGGCCGCCGGGGGGAGAGTGGAGCCCCCGCCGGGGCTCCGGCCGCCCCCCCCGGCTCCGGCCGGAGGCTTTTTTGCCTGGGGCGGCAAAAAAGCCAGAGCCGGCCCTGCCCCAAGCACCCTCGCTACACCTGCTTCCATCTGGCCCTGACCATTTCCTGGGCTGCACTGATCAACCTGGGGCCTTGGCAGCATCGTGGGCACCTTGCATCATTACGAGGGCCCCACTCAGGCAGTCTTTCCACCGCTAGTGGAAATTTGTGTGTGTGTGTGAATAGAGCCTATAATCTGTGTGTCCATCAAAAATATATTCTAAACCAGTCCCATATATCCATTTGTAGTCTGACATCTCAAGGGTAGGATGCGGTAATTGGTACATGTCTGCCCACATCTGTAGGAAAATCAGGGTCCTGCTTCTGACGTATGGAAAAATAAAGATTTTTAAAAAGTTAAAGAAAATATTCCCCTTTTCTCAGCCAGCTCTAGTCAGACTATGGTGGGCCTGATTCTCATCTCCCCCAGGTGAGAATTCAGGAATAATGCCATTCAAGGCAGTAAAACTATATCAGTATAAAACTAGTGTAGGGTCCAGAAAGTCTGTTGATGTCTCAATTTTCAATGCATATTAGTTTGTTTCCTTCAGGCAGTAAAATAAAAGCAGTTAGTAGTTTCTATTTTTATTTTCCAGAGAACTAGCATCATTTTTAAATGGCACAATCTTTGTTTCAGTATTACCTGGCAGACTCAAGATTGTGCTATTGGCTGTGAGAAGTTGTAAACGTTAAGACCTTAGAGATCCCAGGAAGTTGATCTAACGCATTGGGTTTAATGTTTCTGTTATCTTTTCCCCTAAGATACAACAGGAGAAACTAATGCCAAGGTGTGAAAGAAAATATGTATGTGGCAGGTTGAACAGCCTCTAGAGTGCTTAAATCACCCAACACATAGCTGTAGGTCCCTTGTCCCTGTAGGACTCTTGTACTGTTGGAAGATAAGAGAGAGCTATTCTGAACAGTCATTTTGGATGGGTCAAGCCTGACAGATCTCTCTCACATTAGAGTACTACTACTAATATATTAATGCTTAAATGGTCATTGTTCTCTATATAAGATAGAAGCCATTCTGCAGCAGTTCCATTATTGTGATTAAATACTGTAAAAGACCTGATCCTACAAATACTTATCCATGTGAGGAGGTCCATTGATGTAGTCAGAGACTACTCATATACATGAAGTGATTCCTACAATTTAGTGCTTGCAAGATCAGGAACTTAAAGTGTTTGCCAAAGAAATGTGTCCAGATGAATAAATTTATCCAACCCCCGAATTCATGTATAATGAAACCTGGATATGAGCCATATTCAAAACTCAAACCCAGATTCCTTAGCCTTGCCTTTAGTTTCCAACAAAATGTTGAATATGTCTTTTTTGAAAAAAAACAGACTAGCTGTGCTAAAGAACCAATGCTACTCCCATTAAAGTCAATAGCAATACTCCTTTTGAGTTCAGTGACAGTAGAATTAGGTTATAAAGGTGAAATTTTCAAGAGTGTCTAAGGATGTTAGGCACTTAACTCTTTTACATACATTTGAAAATCTTGCCTTAAATTGCTATTGTTCTGATATGTTTAACGCTGTCCCCACCAGAATAGAGATCTTTTTGTCTAAAGATGGTGCCAGAGGTATATGAAGTTCTGGTTCTCCATGTATTTTGTGTCATATTGTCTGCTGTTATAGCCCCACTCTGGCTCCTTTGATCCTGATATACAATATTGTACATGTCATTTGAAAGACAAGAGGATAGGCTCTTGCTGTCAACTTTTCTCAACAGAAGAAGTAGATTGCAAGGCTGAGAACGGATGCAATGTTGGGAAAAACCTCACAGGATTTTTTTTTTTTCTAAAAAGCACCCATCAAAACAAGGTACTGCAGTCTAAACTGGATGGGTGATAAAAGTTTGCCAGCTTAGAATTTTCCAATCATTCAAACTTACTTTTTAGGAAAAAAAATCATTCTTTGTTATGCTAAACTTTCTGAAAATAGTCTCTTGGTAAGTTATTAGTAACCATTACCTCCTGGGGAGACGTGCTTTACTTTCCCTGGTGCCTTTAGCCTTGCAGGATAAGATCTCTAATTCTCCAACCACATTGGACAGGTAGTGTTATATCTTTGTACTTTCATTAGTTCTCTAGTGTCAGATCCAACTTCTGTTGAAGACGATGGAAAGTCTTCTATTGAATTCAGTGGGAGTTGCATTGGGTCCTTAGACTGCAAATTGACCAAAGTTTTCAAAATTGTGAAGACTTCAGCAATATTCTACCAGTCCATCTTTTTATACTTGGTCATGTAAAATGCTATGAAAACAAAGGGGATACTTAATTAAAGACTGGAAAATAAATTAAAAGGAAATATTATTTTATACAGACACTTTATTCATTGCCAAGAGAGATAATCAAGACAAATACTGTAGCTGAATTTAGAAGGCCTAGGTAATTATGAACATTAATAAACATATTTTATTATGCATGCTAATATAATTTTCCCATAGCACAGTATAGGCCAGAAGTAGAGCCGTCAGAAATAATTTTTGTTGAAACAGATTTTCATTGGAAAAAGCTATTTTGTAAAAAGTGAATTTTTTGCAAAACCATATTGATTTCAAAGAAAATTCCCACAGAAACATACTTTGAAGCAAAAATAATTTCATTTATAAAAAGATTTATTTTTGAAATTTCAAAATTTGATTCAGAATTTTATTTTATTTTTTTTTAGTTTTTCATTTCATGACATGCCATGGTCATATCGAGAAATGTAAAAATAACAAAAATATATAAACAAAAAAATTTGAAATGCAAATTTTCTGAAATCAACACTTCAGAATTTCCATTTTGTGGGACGTGTCTAAAATAATTGTTTTTGTTCCAATTCCAAACAAAAACAAAAATTTGAAATGCCAGAATTTCCATTTTGTTTCTACCTGCTGAAGCCAGACCTCAGATACAGTTTTAACCTATTGAGTATTGTAAGACTTCAAAAACTTTTCCAGTTAATGCATCTTGTATGTCACTGTCATAAAAACATGAGCAACCCTTCTATACCAACTGGGTGGACAACTTCAGCTACTGACCATTATAAACAGAGCACTTCATTTCTCTCTTATAACAAGAAGACAGCTGTTTCTTTTGTAGAATATGAAAGAGGGGTGACTATATAAGACAGATGTGTGTTTTATTTAAGAATATGAAATAGTAGCATTTTTAAATGTCAAAGAAACACCCTGGATAACTTTGTCTACATTCATCAAAAATACTTTTGTATGCATTGAATATGGGATCTGTCAAAACCTTTGAAAGTCTGACAGATCTTTTTGAGCAGAGCATTTTTTTTTTGACAGAACAGTTTGGTTTCTCAGTCCCGCATCCCTGCTTCACTGAGCAAGGGGTCCTGTTATGTGTGGCTTAGTTCATTTTGAAGTCTCCAGTGGTCATAACCTATAAAACTGAGTGACAAAGAGCCATCAATCAACACAAGATGAGGCTTGGCTCAAGATTTGAATGCTTGAGTCTCTTCGTGGGTATGACATCCACAATGCAATTTATGGAATATCAATCATTTTTATACTGTTGACAATGGATGTCTGAGATCAAGTTCACAAAGAATTTTTGTTGATGTCCAGCAGGTCCTAAAAGTTTAACTAATGAATGCCCTATTTGACTGCATAGTTTCTTCAAGCATGGCATTTCATATAAGAAGATGACCCTAAACATTTTGGGGTTATACTTTCATGTTATATGTTATTTAATCAATAAGTCATGCCCATTAATGGGGTTTGGTTGCAGAAATTCAGCCTTTTAGAAGAGGCTCTCAACCTTTCCCGACTACTGTACCCCTTTCAGGAGTCTGGTTTGTCTTGTATATCCCCAAGTTTTACCTCATTTAAAGACTACTTGCTTACAAAATCAGACATAAAAATACAAAAGCGTCACAGCACATTATTAGTGATAAATTGCTTACATTCTCATTTTTACGATATAATTATAAAATAAATCAATTGGAATATAAATATTGTTCTCACATTTCAGTATGTAGTATATAGAGCAGTATAAACAAGTCATTGCCTGTATGAAATTTTAGTTTGTACTGACTTCGCCAGTGCATTTTATGTAGCCTGTTGTAAAACTAGGCAAATATCTAGATGAGTTAATGTTCCCCCTGGAAGACTTCTGTGTATTCCCAGGGGTACGTGTACCCCTGTTTGAGAACCACTGTTTTATAAGATTTTTTTTCCCCCCAGAGTAGCTCATTTTCTGTTTAAAACAAATGTTTGTATTCTTTCTTTTTTAATGCTAATTAACAGTTAACGGGTAAACACTGTCATGGACACCATTCCTAAAATCCAACAAATTAAAACTGTGATATAATCTGCTGGAAATGTATCGATGGGTATTTCAAGGTTCTCTCATTGGGAAGCTAAAAAGAAAAGAAAATAACCACTGTTAATGAAAGACCTATAAGATTTTGCTCAGTTGCTATAATCTCAGCAGAGGGCATACAAGTGAACTAATAGAAAACTGCACCCATTCCACTCTGTCCCACAACAGGAAAATGAAAAGGGTAAGAACAAATTCTCAGTCCTAAATCTAGTTCTGGAGTTTGCCACCTTGCTGCCACATATTATTCAAGCAGATTGGAAAGTGATTACAGTCCCTTCCATCTGGCTCTCAGGTTAGTATAATGACAAATTATATAAATTTTCAACAAGATGTCTGCCTCCAGCACTGTGCTTAGAAATACCAACTGCAACTTAAAAAAAGTAATTTCACATTTTATTTAGGGTAAAATTTCCCTTTGAAATTTCATAGTGCTGGGAAGAAGAAAATGGGTGCCGTTTTCTTCTAACAAATCTAGTTTTCACAATCAAATCCGGGCTGGTTGGCTTTCTGGAAGATGTGCTTTAACCTAACACAAGTTATTGGGCTCAATACAGGGGTAAATGGGTAAATGGCACCACTGATGCTTCTAAACAAAACAAAACAAAACAAAAAACAAAAAAACCAAACCAAAAAAAAAAAAAAAAAAAAAAAAAAAAAAAAAAAAAAAAAAAAAAAAGAAAGAAAAGAAAACAAAACATGGCCATGCTAATAAATGAAAAGGGACCAAAATTTTTTGAGGAACCTTGTTTTCACAATTTTGGCCATTATTCAGTAAAGCAGTTAAGCATATGCTTACATTTAAGCATGTGTTAAAGTCTTACTTATTTTAAGTCAGATTGATTTCAAAGAGTCATCAGCATGTGATTGAAGTTAAACATTTGCTTAAATGCTTTGCTGTATTGGGGCCAAAATTGTGTAAATAAAGCCCCCTTTTTCCAAAGGAAAAATCCATTTTCTTCCTTTCACCAGTATCCTCCTGTCTCTGAGTTTTCACTTAGGCAGATTCATCCATGCAACTTTTGTTGCAAGCAGCTTTCCTGGAATGGCCATTAAAGAAACTTTTACAAGCACAAAGACAGAGTTCTGTCTAACAGTAGCTGCTTTTTTAGCTCACCTGTTAGCACTTGGGTAACTTTTTGGAACTGAAGGTTCCCTTAATTTGGAGCAGTATTCTTTGGTCTACACACAGGTAGAAAGTGCAGCTAAATCTGGGCTGTTGTTGTAGTGAAGGAGGCTGTTGTCTGTAGCACCCTTGCTTCATTTGTTGCAAAGGTTAGAAGGCATGTGGTGAATAGGTAGATGACTAGAGGAAGGGAAAAAATGGCCTCTTGGTTAAGGCAGTTTATAGATTTTAAGGCCAAAAGAGGCTATTAGGTCATCAAGTCTGACCTCCTCTTTAACACAGACCAAAGAATTTCACCCATTTACCCCTGTATTGAGCCCAATAACTTGTGGTAGGTTAAAGCACATCTTCCAGAAAGCCAACTAGCCCGGATTTGAAGACATCAGGAGATGGAGTATCCACCACTTCCCTTGCTAGTTTGTTCCAACTGTTAAGTCACTCTGTTAAAATTTGTGCCTTATTTTTAAATACGAATTTGCCTGGTTTTAACTCCCAGCCACTGGTTCTTGTGATACCTCTTTCCACAATATTAAAGACCACTTAGGACGGAAGAATCCCATGCATTGCTACAGTCTGGGGACCGACTGGCTAAGCGGCAGTTCTGCAGAAAAGGACCTGGGGATTACAGTGGACGAGAAGCTGGACATGAGTCAACAGTGTGCCCTTGTTGCCAAGAAGGCTAACGGCATATAGGGTTGCATTAGTAGGAGCATTGCCAGCAGATTGAGGGAAGTGATTATTCCCCTCTATTCGGCACTGGTGAGTGACCAGTTTTGGGCCCCCCACTACAGAAAGGATGTGGACAAATTGGAACTGAGCTTATTTAGTCTGCAGAAGAGAAGACTGAGGGGGGATTTGATAGCTGCTTTCAACTACCTGAAGGGGGAGTTCCAAAGAGGATGGAGCTCGGCTGTTCTCAGTGGTGGCAGATGATAGAACAAGGAGCAATGGTCTCAAGTTGCAGTGGGGGAGGTCTAGGTTGGATATTAGGAAAAACTATTTCACTAGGAGGGAGGTGAAGCACTGGAATGGGTTACCTAGGGAGGTGGTGGAATCCCTCGGCCCGCACCGCTTCCAGCAGCCCCCATTGGCCTGGAGCAGCGAACTGCGGCCAGTGGGAGCTGCGATCGGCCGGACCTGTGGACGGGGCAGGTAAACAAACCGGCCTGGCCTGCCAGGGGCTTTCCCTACACAAGCGGCGACCCCAGTTTGAGAAACACTGAACTATGCCATTGGGAGAACTCTTCCCGCTGTTGTAGTGAGTGTCTATGCTGAAGTGCTACAGTGGCATAGGCGCCGACTCTGTGGGTGCTCTGGGGAAAAATTAGTGGGTGCTCCGCACCCACCGGCAACCAAGTTTTCCTGCCCCCACCCCCTCCTCGCCTCCTTCTCTCTTCCCCAGTGCGCCATGTCCCCGCTCCTCCCCCTCCCTCCCAGCGCTTCCAGCCCGCCCGCCGTCTAACAGCTGTTTGGCGGTGCTTAGGACTTTCCGGGAGGGAGGGGAAGGAGCGGGGACACGGCACGCTCAGGGGAGGAGGCGGAGAAGAGGCAGGGCAGGGGCAGGGACTTGGGGGAAAGAGTTGGAATGGGGGCAGGAAAGGGGTGGGGCTGGGGTGGGAAGAGGCGGGGTGGGGTGGGGACTTTGGGGAAGGGGTGGAATGGGGGTGGGGCAAGGACAGTGCAGGGGCAGGAAGAGGTGGGGCAGGGCCGGGGGCAGGGGCGCGGGGGGGTGTCAAGCACCCACCAGGCAGAGGGGAAGTCGGCGCCTAGGTACAGTGGGCTGTAGCATTTCAAGTGTAGTCAATCCCTGAGGCCTTGTCTACATTTCAGGTTTTGCTGCTTTAAGTAGTTAAAGTGGCCAAACCTCCCAAACGTAGACCGGGTTATACTAGTCTAAGTGCTTTTTCACGGATATAACTATGTCTACACTACTGCTTTTACCAGCATAGCTGTGTAGGGAAAAACAATCACACCCCTAACCAGCAAAACTATGCTGGTAAAATTTAAGTATAGATCAGTCTTTAAGACAAACTGTTCACCATCAACCACTAATCGTGTGTACCTCATTTTTTGGGCACAGGGGACCAGATTTGAAGACATGCTAAGCATTCACTACTGCAGCTGAAGTTGCCTGGAGTTGTTCTTTGAACAAATAAAGATACTAAACATTAAGAAAGAAAAAAAATCAGGCCCAACTGTCTCAAATCGTACACCCAGAATTAGTGGATACATTTGACAATTCTGGCTTTAATCTTTCTGTGCCTCAGTTTTCCAGCTGTAAAATAGGGATAATGCTAGCTATTCAGACATGGGTGTTGTGAAGATAAATCCATTAAGGTTTACAAAGCTCCCAGTTTCTATGCTGAGAGCACCACAGGCATACTCAGAAGGATATTAGTAATTTTGTATGCTGTGCAGGATTTGGATGGTGTGTATTAAATAGGACTGGGTGCACCCATTGAACAAAGAAATATTGAAGAACTATTCATTCATTCTGTGGAAAAGATCCTATGTGTTCATGTAATTGAAGACTGTTTAATAGTACATATGCACAAATGGGCTGAATTAAGGTTACACAGGCAACCTCAATTCTAGCATTTCATAACTTTGGAGGGCTTGACTTTGCGACCGTAACATTATTTTAACTTTGTTTTATTGGATGTAATATGTACTTATACTGTACATATAGTATAGAGAGAAGATTTGTATTATTTTATTTAAAAAGGGTCAGGAATGGATCCCTTGTTGAGGTTACAAGGATTAATTCTGTAACATTTGTAAAGCACTTTAAACATATAAAGTGCTTTAACGGTGCTGAATATTACTTAGCCATATAGCCGAAAATTCATAATTTTCATTTTCTAAAATTCACAATTCAGGCAATGAAATGATTTTACTATATAAAGTTCCCCTGTATAAGGGCCATAAACTTGGTTTGGATATAAAGCTCAAAGACTTATATGGGAGCTACACATACAAATCTGAAGCTAGAATATGTTCCTGAGCATCTTGGATAAATAAGAAACAGATATATTTTAGCCAAATTTCTAAGAATGTAGTTTTCTCTTATGTTTTCCTGCACACCAAGGCATCAGAGAAATATGAGTATTTGCATCTACTTCACTGAAACGACTCAGTTCCTTAAAATTAAGTATATGCTTAAATGCTTTGTTGGACTGGGGTCTAAGTAGGTGCATTGGGAAGTATTAATTAAAATGCTGCAGTTCCCTTCTCTCAACGCTGTCCCCCACACCACCCCAAAAAAACTAAACACTGTGTTGAACAATTTGACCGTAAGCAAACAAATATATATTTCACATAGCATTTGGATGAAATGTAAAGATATTAATAAACACTCTGGTCTCCATCAATCACTTCTTCAGTTCTGAAATTGTATCCCAGTGTCCAACTATGCAGTTAAGCTAAGAGCAAACAAGAATCAAACACACTGAACAGACTACTATTGAAATTGTAACTCTTCTATTATTTTATGCGGGCTTTGCAATGTCAGAACCAGTAGATGGCACTATTTTGAATAATTGCTCTATGGCTTTGGGGGAACTCCATTGGAGAACTTCTTTGGCAGGTTGGTGTAAATTCTGTTGCATTCTTTTACTTTACGTAAACACTTGGAGCCAGATGCCTAGCTGGTGTAAATCAGCCTCACTCAGCGGATGCTAATGGAATTGACCTTTAATGTCGCAGAAAAATCCAAATATTACATGCCTTCAACCTTTCTGACCCTCACAATAGAAAGTGATTGCATTCTCCTTTATTAAATATGAATGAGCCTTGGAGTTTTCACCATGTTTTGTTAAAGTAATCAAGAATTTGTTGCTACCAAGGAAAAATAATTGGTACCCTGTTGTGTGATTGTACATGTAATTTTCCATCTGCTGCTTTTATTCCGTTGCTCCACTTCATAGCAGCCCTTCTCTCTCCCCCCCCCAGCATGATTGTCAGAAGATTGAGGGAACTGTTCATTTAAAATGTCACAGAAAAATCTGCTGCTAGTGATAAGAAGTATCCTTTCCTGGTATCTTGTGAGGTACTTGGGAGAGAGACAGCATAACAATGTGTCCCTGTGAGGCACAGACTACTGGAGCTCTGCTAATAGAGGCATTTACCCCATACGTGCGTTTGTGTGTGTTCGCTGATTTTCTTCCACGGTACACTACAGAAACTGGAGCCATCTCCATGAATGATCCTAACTCACGCTGGGCATGACTGTTAGAGCAGAGCACCTGCAATTTCCACTGATTTCAATGGGAGTTCTGGGCGCTCAGTACCCCTCAAGATTTAGTCCATACTGTCTAATCCATGGGGTGGGGCAAATATGCGTGTTTATTGGGTAGCAACAAAATGGTGTCATGTAGTCTTCCCCCTTTTTAATGAACAAGGATGCAGGATTCTTTTGATCATTTGTTACAACAGGTGCTGGAGCACTGTTGACTCCCCAAATTTAAGGAAGGTGACAGTAGTATTCTGGGCCTGCTAGGGTATCCTCAGGAGTCAGGTCAGCAAGGGAAAGGAACAAGAAAATAAAGACTTGGCATATAGATGGGTGAGAGAGAGAATGGGGGACTGGGAAATACAATAGATGACAAAAGAGTAGCATGTTCTAATGGTTAATTACCATTGCTGTTTCAAAAGAAAATTGCACCTTATTTCTAGCCTGAATGTGTCTAGCTTCAGCTTCTAGTTATTAATATTCACATAATATATTTAACGTGACTGTGTCACAGTACATTTATTAGCAATGACATCGCTGAAGGCAATACAGAATTCTACTATATTACTCCTGTGATAATTTGTGGCAACAACAGAGCACACACTGAATGCTGTGTGAGAAGTAAAATTGGGAGTGTGCATGTAGCCATTCAGAGCAGTATAGGAGCAGGAAAACAAACAGCTTGTGCATGTGGACAGAAAATAGAACCAGTAACAGGCAGGTGAGATGCAAACACTGGAAAATCATTATATTATTATTATTATTAATCATGCTTACTACAGTAGTGCCTAAGGGTCATCCGAGAATGGGGCCCTGTTGTGCTTGGCACTGTGCAAACACAGAATAATAGATGGTCCCTGCCCCAAAGAACTTGCAACCTCAATAGACCCAGACAGACACATGATGAGGAAATGGGTATAACACACAAGTGCAGTAAACAATGGGATGCCATCATGTTAGTTCCAGCCATGATTTTTTTTTGTGGTGGGTTTACTTAGAAGGGGGATCAGCTAAATGTGGTTTTACATATGGTGTCTGGCACAAGCTTGTGGCCTAAATTTGGGGTGGCAAATCTACTTCCATGGGCTTTAGTAGAGAAAGTTTAGCAAATGGAGTTCCCAAGTTCCTTTTTTCCCCAATTGCTAGCACACATTCTAACTACTTAGTGCCCTAATTCAGCACTCGTCTCAGTCAAAACTCCCACTTACACTACTTACAATGGGCGTTTTACCTGAATACGGAGTGCTGAATGGGAACCTCATAGAATTACCACACCTTCTGGCTCTCTACATTGTGTGTTGTTAAAATCAAATAGCCAGGAACCAGAAAATACTGCTATGTCTTTCTGTGATAAGTAATTTAAGGTCAACTTTTTTTTTATGTGTAATGCATTGCTTAAAATACAAACACCCTTTGTTTGTGCTGTTAATGTCTGCACCACTGAATGCTTTCAAGGGTCCTGGCTACTGTAAGGGATGGCTTAGAAATCGAGTGTAAAAAGGCAGCCAATGCCACTGGGGAATAGAGTACTCTACAAATGACTTGTGGCTTCCATTTACCAGGTTCACAATGTAATGCTCTTTCTACAATGTATATAATTCAGGGTTGAACTTTATGAAACTTAAAGGGATAAAACATTTTTTCAATTCCTTTTAGTTATTTTTAGAAATTTAGCACTATAACTTAATTACATGTGAGTTTCTTTAATTTGCACAGTTCGAGAATATTTTGCTTAAAAAACAAAAAACAGAGGCATTTCTTGACATCTTGGTTCTCATTCTTCTTCCCACACATGAAAATTATAACATTATAAAGTATGTGGGCATGTTATTTCTTCCATTCCTTACATGAAGAGGGTGGTATATGTAAAACTACCCCTACACTGCATCTCCAGAGTCCAAGAGCTGCCGAGCACTCCCCCTCCCGTCTTTGTTTTCCCTATTTCTTGTCCTTTGGAGAACTGACCTCAATGACAGGTGAAACCATAAAGATTTGTCTAGACTAGATTCTAGGGTCCTTTTTAATTGATTGTCAATTGACTTGAGTTAACTAACATGATTATAATGCTAGTCTAGACACATCACAAACCTTTGTTGCTGAGTCCTAGAGTAAACCACAAATGTCTGTGTCCTGAAACAATTATTTGTGGAGTGCCTAGATTGGCATTTACAACTGTTTGTTATTGAATTGACTAGGAGAATCCTCCATTTTCAGGCCTGCAGGGCTTGAGCTGAGGTGGAGGTCAGTCAAAATAATGTTCAGGGAAGGTATCCATCCACCTGTTGCACATAAAGAGTGCTGAATAGGACCCTAGTTAAGGTCAAGGACTAACCTCCTTTGGAGTCAGTAGTGCCATTAGAGGGGCAGGTTGTTGTTTCAGAAGAAGTTGATAGTTCTAAAAGTGCTAATTGCCTGACAAATCATATTATATATTAAGGGGCAGAGGTAAACCTTTGAGAAGCTAAGCCAAACACAAGAGCTGTGACATTAGCCTACCATGGGTTTTCTGGGCCACCTGAAGCTAATCAGAAGCCCCAGAGAAGTAATAGGACAGGAATCCTATCATCCATCAATAGAAGCCTACATACTTTCATTGAACAAGGTCTCCAATCTGAATTTATTGCAAAGGCATTGCTTGCAGACTCTTTTTTGAAGAAGTGGAACTCATTAAGATCCTTGTTAGGCTCTCATAGTAAATTTTCTATTTGTGGCATCAGGATCCATCCCACAAGGCATCCATCCTGTTATAGTACAATAATATTTTGGTTATCTCCTTTGTATTTTTCCCCATGCATATTCAGTGGGGTCCAAGATTTGGGTGTGTGTTTGGGGTTTTTTGGGGTGTGTATGAGAATGGACTCATTCCCTCGTTTGGCTGAGGCTCACATACCATCTTTAACTGGAGTTGTTTTAGGTCATCAGTTACAATATTTATCTGTATTTTTTCCTTAATTCAGTTTCACATGCACATAATACATGTAAGAACATCAGAATGGCATGCTGGGTCAGACCAATGCTCCATCTAGCCCAGTATCCTGTCTTCCAACTGTGGCTAGTGCAAAATGCTTCAGAGGGAGTGAACAGAACAGGGCAATTTATTGAGTGATCCATCCCCTGTGCTCCGTTTAGCCATGGTGGCACTTTTTTTTAATCCTCTTACTTTTTTTTTATTTGGGCTATACATATAGTTTGAGCCTCGATTATGATGTTTTAAAAAAAATTCCATGCAGCTTGCAGGCATTTCAATCTTGTGACTGTTCCTTTTAATTTCTGTTTTCTCATTTTTGTGTAGTCCCCTGTTTTGAACTTAACTGCTACTGTATAGTGGTTTCTTTGGTATTCACGCCCCCCCCACATGATGTTTAAATTTAATTATATTATGGTGGCTATTACTGAATGGTTCAGCTATATTCACCTCTTGGACTAGATCCTGTGCTCCACTGAGGACTAAATCAAGAATTGTCTCTCCCCTTGTGGGATCCAGGACTAACTGCTCCAAGAGGCAGTCATTAATGGTGTCTAGAAATTGTGTCTCTGCATCCTGTCCTGAGGTGAAATGCTTCCATACGGGGATAGTTAAAATCCCCCATTATTATTGGGGATTATTATTATTTCTGTTTTTGTAGCCTCTTTAATCGACTTGAGTATTTCACAGTCACCATCACCATCCTGGTCAGATAGTTGATAGTATATTCCTACTGCTATACTCTTATTATTGAAGCATGGAATTGCTATCCATTGAGATTCTATGGTACTGTTGATTCATTTAAGACTTTTATTATATTTGACTCTATGCTTTCTTTCACATATAGTGCTCCCCCTCCCCCCAACATGACCTACTCTGTCATTCCTCTTTATTTTGTACCGTGGTATTATTATGTCTCACTGATTATCATCATTCCCCCAAATTTCTGTGATGTCTATTATATCAATACCATCTAATATCATGCACTCAATCTTGCCCCTCTTAGTATTTAGACTTCTAGCATTTGTATACAAGCACTTATAAAATTTGTCAGTATTTGGTGTCTGCCCTTCATGTGATGCCATTGAATGGGACTCTTTTGTTCAACTGTTTCTCTTCAGTTCCTACCTGTACTTTATCAACTTCTATCTTCTCCTTTTACTAGGATATAGAGTATCCCTTTAATAAATGCTCCCCTCAGGGATGTGTCTGTCCAAACTGTGCACTCCTCCACATCTGTCGGCTTTCCCCCAGCTCTTGGTTAAAAACGCCTCTACGAACTTTTTAATTTTAACCAGCAATCTGGTTCTGTTTCTATTTAGGTGGAGCCCATCCTTCCTGTATAGGCTTCTCCTTTCCCAAAAGGTTTCCTGGTTCCTAATAAACCTAAATCCCTCCTCTCAACACCATTGTTTCATCCACACCTTGAGACTCTGCAGTTCTGCCTGTCTAAATGGCCCTGCACATGGAGCTGGAAGCATTTCAGAGAATGCTGCCATGGAGATCCTGGACTTTAATCTCTTAGCTAGCAGCCTAAATTTGGCATCCAGGACCTCTTACCTACCTTTCCCTGTGTCATTGGGACCTACATGTACCACGACCACCAGTCGTCCTCAGCACTACACCTAAGGCTGTCTAGCTGTCTCAATGCATGCATACAGTACATTCAGAAGGACTGATCCTTTTACCAGCAGTCATGAAGAGCACCAAAACAATTCAATGCATTTCAAGCAGATGTTGAAGGAAGCCGAAGACTAGAATGACAAGAGCGTTGCCCCTCAGAAATGAGATGCACAGGACAGAGAGCTGGGTAGATGCCTGAGCAAAGTTTCCACAAATGTCCGCTCTAATATAATAATAAAATCACTTCACCCATGTTCATGTCCTGTTTGTGTTTGTTCTGTAAATGTCTAGTAAATGAGTTCACTGGCAGCAATGTTTGTGCAAGCCAATGTTTTCAAGTAAATATTAGGGAATATTCACAGAATGCTAATTTTGAGCAGATAAATGTATTTGAATCTAACCCCCAACTGTAAGAATTACATTCTGTCAGGGAAAAATTCCTCAGTCCAGGGATTGCCAGGGAGCCCAACCAACAGGGCAATGAGACTGACTGAGCTGAAGTTAGTTACTGAAGAACTAGAATCAAGACTAATCAAGCAAACACTGAATTTCAGATTTTGGATGTTGAATGTTTACCAGCAGTTTGTTGAGAGCATGCAGTAGGTTAAGGGTTAATCACTCAAATTATTTGGTGAATAATTTTGAATAACCCAAGAAAGTTCAACTCCCACTGAAGTCAGAGAGTCTTTCCCACTGACTTTAATGCAATTCTGAGGATCAGACCCTCAGAATCATACATTGTTTGTTTGTTGAGTTGCCTCCCAGCAAACAAAAAAACAACAAAACAAGGTTAAATGAGTCATATAAGTTGTTTCTTCAGCTCTTGAAACAGGCACAGCTGTTTGTTTTCATAGACAAGTATAATAGTTGCATATTGCATATTTCATATGGAGATGATTTAGTTAAAATGAGGAATTTCAGCAATAAAGACAGAAAAGAGTTGTTTTATTTACGCAGGGAAAGTATTTGGAGGTTAGTATTTTATTCTCCTGTATAGAAATCCACCCATTTAACTGAGTGAGCTACTCCAAAACATGCTGGTGGTAGAAGAAGTTTCCCTTTTCACAGTAAATCAATGCACTTTTGCACTCTGCTGAATAGTGCCTTCTGAAATGGAATATGTATACAGCTAACAGCAGATCACCTCCAGAAAGAAATATTCAATTTTTCTGTTTAAAAGAAACAGAGTTTACAAAATTTGGAATCAACCATTTCATCACAACCATGCATAGGAGCAAAGGCAGATAACCTAAGGCCCACCCAGAGGTACATTTTAAAAGCAATTACCAGGGGTTTTGAAAGCTATGCTCACTCAGCTTTGTGCCAGAGTCACAGAGGGACTTAGGTGCTGAAGTAGCAGATTTAGACTCCACTGGCATTCACAAAACCCTGCCCAGGTGGTGCCTAACCCTGCAAGGGCCTACACTTTTGCAGTGGAAGTTTTACAGGTGCCTAAGTTTCTGCCCCTGGACATGCACATTGCCTTGCTTAGCTGCTGCAGGGCCTGATCCTAGAAGAAGTCAGCAATAAGCTACCATCTGTCAGGGAACAACTGTGGGAGCATAGCAAGTAGGGAGTTGTGGTTACCTGAGCCACATTTCCTTCCCTGAGATGCTTCTCCTTGCAACTAAATATCTGCTCTTCAGTGTTCAATATGCTAAGGAGAATTTGTGATTAGAAAAGTGCACATATTGCAAGGTTTTGATTTTGTGTTATATCATATTGTGTTTAATAAAATAATTGAACTGACAATGCCAAAACCTAGAGTTTTAATATATTTGGCACAGAAACCTTCAGCACAGATCATACCAGACAGAAAACCAAGTATCTGCAGCTTCCTGGGTATATAAAAATACAAACTGAGTTTACCGGCAACCTAAAGGCTATTGACTGTAAAAACAAACAAACAAACAAACAAAAATATATACACAAAGAATCTGTATGCTTACAGAAATGAAAGCTGTTCTGCTAGCAGCAAATATCTGCAACGGCTGGAGATGAGCCACTAAATGTCAAAGGCGCCGAGTTACTATAGAGAATTCTTTCCCAGGTTCTGGCTTGTGAGTCTTGTCCATATGCTCAGGGTCTAACTGATCATCATATTTGGCGTCGTGAAAGAATTTTCCCCTGGGTCAGATTGGCAAAGAGACCAAATGGGCGTTTTTTGCCTTCCTCTGCAGCATGGGGAACAGGTCACTTGCAGATGTAAACTAGTGTAAATGGTTGATTCTCTGTAACTTGAAGTCTTTAAACCATGATTTGAGGACTTCAGTAACTCAGCCAGAGGTTAGGGATCTGTTACAGGAGTGGGTGGATGAGGTTCTGTGGCCTGCAGGACATCAGACTAGATGATCATGATGGTCCTTCTGACTTTAAAATCTATGAGTAAACCAGAATCCTCTATGGCAAGGGGCACTAGACATCAGCCTAATTTGGCTGTCATTCACTGCAGCTTTACATCAGAGTCAGTGCATTAACTTTAAGGAGTTACTGTATGCCAGGCCAAAGTCTCTCCCAGAGCCACAGGCTGTGGAGCAGATAACTGACACAAGAGATCTTTATGCTGCTTTAGACAGCAGGGAAGAATTAAAAAAAAAGAAGCCTGAGATGATAAATAAAACATGGCTCAACATGATTCAGTTCAGCAAGGAAAGAGGTAGAATAATTAAAATCCTCTACACATGAGAGTTTTATACACCACTAGGAACTCTCAATCACATTTGTATATAAACTGAAATCTATGGTGCTGTGGTGAAAAATAAGGCGCCTAGCAAGTAACTGATTAAAATATAAAATAAATTGTTCTTGTTGGAGGAACAAAGCAAAAAGCAGCCAAGCACACACATTAGGTAGGCTTGGTATCTGTGGGAGATATTCACTAGGAAAACTGCAAATGTTTTTAGATTGGTTATTGTATTTTTTTCTTCCCCCAAAGATTATCAGGGAACAAAGATTGTGACAAGGAATATCATGGCATTGCTCTTTATTGATCACATAGTATGTCTTTGTGCAGTGTTTGTAGAGATTAAAAGTATGTTAAAATGAATGGTCTCCGTAAAGATTTAACATAGCTACAGTAGCAGCATTAGAAGAAAAGATAGAAGGGTATGTTTCAGTCATATATTCAGCAGGTTTCATGTAACTCCCAATATGTCAACAAGAGCTATGTTTAATCTGTTATGCCCCCTCTGCTTGCAGTGTGATTGCCTTCCTTAGAACGTTTAGGTAGCTATCAGCAGCAAGTACTATTTCTTCTAGGTATGCAGGGTCCACACAGCAATGTCTTTTCACCTCTGTTTTTAATGTGACAGCCGACATTAACTGAAGTACTGGCATAAAAAATGCTGTTTTCCAGGACAATGGGATGTTAGTTGTTAACTTATCCAACAGCTGCCAGAATTGGTCTGCAATTTATTTAAAAAAAAAAATCAACTGTAGACCTATATTGGCACAGTAACCAAGCTAAGTGGAGCTGTCAGCACATATTTAAAACTACAGATGGGCCCAAATGACCAAATTTGGATGCACATTCAAGCAAGCCAGAAGTTATGGTGTTTGGACTGGGGCTTTGTGGGGGAGGAGGAGGGGGAAGGAATAGGAGCCCCTTTCTATGTAAAAAACTTGTTCATTCTCTTTTTAAATGTGAAATTTCAAATTTTCTGAACATTACTTGTAACTTGACTATTAGAGACATTCAGTATGTATGTTAAATAGTTGAGTGTCATGGGGTCCCACCCCAGAGCAAGCCTCACACGCACAGAAGTGACTCACCAACTGACCCCCCTTGTGGCTGGGTATGGACATACTGGTTCTTCCTCTTGGTTATCTCCTGCTGTCGGTCACCTCCATCTGGATCTTCTCTGGCCTCGCCATTCAGCCAGGTCACTTAAGAGTTCAATCCCCTCCTGGGGTATTTAAGACCAGCTGTAATTACACGGGCCCCAAGCTGGCTTCTCCCAGCTGGCCTTGTCAAAGTCCCTTCACCTGGCTCCCTCCTGGGCTAGCAGCGAGGTCCCTCCAAATCAAACAATACTTAATAGAATCACATTCTTCTTTCATAGAGTAGCTTCTCCCTGGGCTCCTCAAAATTAAACACCACCAAAGCATCTCTCTTGCCTCTCATCCCTCTTGGGCTCCTCTTCAGCTCCTTGTTCCTCTTGTGGAGGAAAATCTTTCATCCTATGTGTCTCCCTGGAGCATGGCCCTTTGTTCCAGGGGTCCGCCACTGGAGTTAGCTCAATTCCTGTGGCTTGGATCGCCAGACCTATCCAGCTCATTTGCTCTCCTCCATAGCCAGCCCCTGAGCTGCTGGGCTTCCTTCCTTTTAAGTCCTATACTCAGCACAGGCCTGGCAGAGCATAGCTTATTAAACAGGATTGGCTAGCGCTAGGCCTCTTACTCTTAAAGGGCAAGTCACCCTGTTGCACTGAGGTAATTTGTAAACATTGCTGGTGGTCATTGTGTATTGGTGTGTATATTTATTAATTTAATTAATCTAGACTAATAACTCTATGATACAAGAGCATCTATCCAATGCTCTGGGCAGTCTTTTAAAATACACTAATAATTAGACACATCAGTGACTCCCCCACCTCAAATAAAATGTCAACAATATAGATATAGCAAAATTAAATGAATGCCACCAAAGTGATCCACAGGAGAGGGTCTGGAACAGTGGTGGGCAACCTGCGGCCTGTCAGGGTAATCTGCTGGCGGGCCGTGCGACAGTGTTTACATTGACCGTCCACAGGCATAGCCGCCCGCAGCTCCCAGTGGCCGCGGTTCACCGTTCCTAGCCAATGGGAGCTGTGGGAAGTGGTGGCCAGCACGTCCCTGAGGCCCGCCCCACTTCCTGCAGCTCCCATTGGCTAGGAATAGCAAACCGCGGCCATTGGGAGCCGCGAGCGGCCGTGCCTGCGGACGGTCAATGTAAACGCTGTCTCGCGGCCCACCAGCAGATTATCCTGACGGGCTGCGTGTGGCCCGCAGGTGGCAGGATGCCCACCACTGGTCTGGACTATGGCTAAGACCTAGGTGGGAGGGTAGTGGCCTGCTCCTTTCCCCTCCCTTACTGCTTGATGAGGGAAAATAACTAGATACTTGGAAGAGAGCTGGGGAATGCTCAGTTGACTGACTGAGCAGCTGGTACTGATTAGGAACTCCAGCTGAGGTGAAAGCAGGCTGTGACCACTCCCTAACCAAGGCTTGGGAGATAGGAAGTGGCCCATAAAAATCTGGTCAGGTGCACCAGGAAGAGGTGACCAAGACACCTCATGCCTCTCCTCCTTGGGCCCTGGGCTGGGACCAAGTGGTGAGGGAAGGCCCAGGACCCTGTACCTTCCCCTCCCTCCTGCCCCCATCTGTCCAGGAGAACTCCAGGCACTGGGGAATTGGTGGGCCATGGCCTGCACCCTGGGCCTACTGGCCTGCACTCTGGGCCTACTGGCCTGAGTGAAACCCACTACAGGGTGGAAGGACTGTTGAGCCACAGCCTGCCCACCAGGCCTGCTGGCCTCTGAGTGAAACCTGCTACAAACTGATGGAGAACATGGCCCAACTTAAGGGATACTGAAAGAAAAAAGAGAGAAGGGAAAAAAAAGGGAGGTAAGGATTTGAAGATGGACATGGACAAACTACTAAAGTGGATTGTGGAGCACCAGGAACAGCAACAGCAGTAGCAGGCCCAACTGCTTCAGCAGCTAGCCGTTCAGTAGCAGCAGCATCTCAGTAGAGAGTTAACTATACAGCTGGATCAGCCACAACAGCTGGCAGAACAGATGGCCACACTGGCGCCAGCAGGGACCAGTCTGTGTCTCACACCAAGTATCCTGCTGAAACTAACAAAAATGGAGCTGGAGGACAACCCAGAGGCATTCCTGCTAACCTTCAAGAGGGTTGCCACAGAGGCCAACTGGCCTGTGGAAAGCTGGCCCACTCCTCTAGCCCCATGCCTCATGGGAACAGCCCAGGCTGTATATCAAGCCTCAGCGTGGCAGCTGCACAAGATTACCCTCAACTTAAGGCAGCCATCTTGGATGCCTTTGATAGTTTGATCGAAATTCACGGCCGTCATTTCCAATGGGAAAGTTTCCCATCTGGGACATGACCACAGGTGGTGGCCCAGCATCCAAGAGAACATTGGTGGCAGTGGCTCCATCCCGATGAGAAAACAGGAGCTTAAGTAGCTGAAAGAGTCGTCTTGGAACAGTTTATCCAAGTCCTCCTGGCGGAAGGATGGGAGTGGGTGGTGTGGCACCTTCCCAAAATCCTCTTGGAGGCCATAACATTATTCAAGAACTATCTACTCAACACTGGGCCCATAGTGGAGACCCCTCGGGTAGCCCACTCCAATCCCTTCTGATGCAGCCCACAGAAGGGATAGCAAGAAAGAGGGGCATGAGCGGGGTATGGCAACTTGACCCTGGCAGGGCTTGGGCTGAAGATTGAGGGTGGCATGTAGGGGCACATCCCCACCAATACCCAGGCCTAGGAAGTATGGCTGTCCCTAGGAGAAGTCACTCCATGAAGCCAGCAGTGGGTGTAGGAGACCAAGCAGGGACCCCAGCTCTGGCAACAGGGGCTTGCTTCATGTGTGGGCAACCAGGCCACTTCCACCGAGACTACTCATACATGGATTGTAACTATCGCCAAGTCTGAGTGACTGACTCCAGGGCATGCAAGAAAGAGCCAAAGAAATTACTGGTTCCCATACAAGTCAAAGGTGTGAAGGTGCAAGGTTTGATAGATTTGCGTGGCAGTCAAACTCTGGTGTGGCCTAGTCTGGTGGGACCTGGAATAGACCACACAGGCACTATATATTTGCAGTGCATCCAAGGAGATGTGCACCCTTACCCCACAGAGTTTGTAGCCCTGGTATCCCACCACTGGGACCAGTTGCTCCCGCCCCTCCTGTTTGCTCTCTGTGAGGTCCCACAAGTGTAAATGGAGTTCTCCCTCTTTGAGTTATTGTGTTGGAGAATCGAGTGGAATACTGGACCGCCTTCATGAGACATGGGAGGAGCAAAGTTCCATGGCAATTAATACGATACAGTATGTACTAATTTCTCCCTCAGTTATAAAGGTTTTGGCTGAGTTTACAAAGGAGAACATAGTGAAGGTGCAGCAGGGGCAAACACAAGCCTACAACAAGGAGGCCTGCATTGGGGATTTCCAACCAGGGGACCAGGTATTACTTCTACTACCCACTTCAGAATCCAAATGGTTAGCCAGGTGGCAAAGTCCCTTTGAAATAGTCAGATGGATCAGTCCGATAAATTACAAGATTTGCCAGCCCAAGAGGAGGAAGGACACTAAAATGTATCAGGTCAACTTGCTAAAGGCATGGAAGGATCGAGAAGGGCTTTTAATAACACTGTTTCCCTCAGAACCTGAGGCCTCCATGTCCTCCAGCTTCAATCACGTGCTATTGGAAGAGGGCCTATAGGCAGAACAAGAATGACAGTCCAAAAGCTTTCCCAGTCCTTCTCTATGGTCTTTTCAGTGGTGCCAGGTCAGACTCACCTAGTGTTTCATCACATAGAAATTGAGGAAGAGAATTTTTGACTATTGCCAAAACACACATGGGAAACAATGCAAAGAGAGATATGGGCATGTTGGACCTCGAGGTTGAGGAGTTGCACAGTAAATGGCGGAACCCCATCATACTTGTGCCTAAACAGGATGGGTTGTCAGATTTTGCATCTACTTCCAAAAAGTCAGTGTGGTGTCAGATTTTGATACACACTTGATGCTGACATTTAATGTATTGTTGGAGAGGTGGGGGGGCCACCAGTTATATCACCACACTTGATCTCACTAGGGCATACTGGCAGATCCTCTTAATCCTGGAGTCCTGAGAGAAGTTGGGCTTCTTCATGCCATTCAGACTATACCAATTCAGGATTATGTCCTTTGGCCTGCCTGGCTCAGTAGCCACCTTTCAGAGGCCAATATATCCATGTACATTGAGGATATTGTCATCTATAGCAAGACTTGGAATGATCACATGAAACATGTTGCTGTAATCCAGCAGACTCTCAAAAGCATGGGCTTACAGCCAACCCATCCAAGTGCCACTTAGTTAGTCAAGAGGCGATGTACCTGGGGTACACAATGGGAAGGAGGTGCCTATGCCTGCTGGTGGGAAACTTGCAAGCCTTGGCAGAGTGCCCCATGCCCATCACAAAAAGGCAGGTATGACATTTCCTAGGGTTAGTGGCAGTGGTACTGGAACTAGGGGTTCTGGGGGTGCTGCCACACCCCCTGGCTTTAAGTAGTAACAACAAATACCCTGGTTTCCATCATCAGTACACCCACTATAAAAACTGTTCTAGCACCCCCAGTTAATAGATGGTTTGTTCCGAACTTCACTACAATTGACAGATTTGGTGAAAGATATAGTCCCCAAGAAGGTCTGGTGGTCTCAAGACTGTGCTAAAACTTTCAGAGCACTGAAGGATTAACTGGCTCGAGACCTCCTTCTTGTTCCACCCTGATTTTTTCAAAGCTTTTTGTCTTACAGACTGATGCCTCTAATATCAGCCTGCGGGCTGTGCTATTGCAGGAGGTGGAAGGTAAAGAACACCCAGTCATTTACTTCAGATGAAATTCGTTCCCCCCAAGAAGGCTTGTGCTTGATAATTGAGAAGATGTCAACCTCCATCATCTACCAGTTAAATTCTCAAAGAAACACCTTTGTGCTTTCATCCCATGCTGCCCTTCACTCTTGGGAGGAGCTTCCCATAAATATCTGCAAAGCCACCTCATTATCCTCCGTCAAACTCTCCTTTTCCATGATGCGTACAAAAAACTTGAAAACGGACACGGGGTGTGCTGAGACCACTGCCTGTCGTGCTGACCAATAACATCTCATTTTTTCCTTGTACATCCCTGTCTGTCCTTAGCCATCTGTTGTCTCGTATGTTATATTTTGATTGTGAGCGCTCTGGAGCAGGGACTTATTTTTGTTCTGTGTTTGTTCTGTGCCTGGCATGGGGGGAGGGTGCTTGTCCATGACAAGGGCTCCTAGATACAATGGTAATACAAATAATTATTAATAATAATCTCTCTGCTGGTGTACACAGGTTGTAGAAGCTCCTCAGCTGGCTGGGGGAGAATTCCACAGACACAGGCTCTTCACAGGGCTGCAATAAGGCTTCAGAGCATGGGCTGTACTGGGTTAGGGCAAGGTGAGGAAAAGAGGTTGTTGGGGGAGGGCCCGGGGGTGTCTTCATAATGCTGAGCACTATGGCAACGTTGAGCTGCATAGCAGCCTATAGGCAATCCTTAGAAGGATTGGAGCAGCCACTGGCTGATTTATTTTACTCTGGGAGCCACACTGGTTGCTGCACTAGCACAGAACTGGGAGCATGCAAGGATGGTTTAAAGTCACCTTTGCCCCCCTCTCCTCCTGGTGGCTCAGTACAGATTATAGACAGCCAATATAAACTGGGGATAGAAAGGGTCTGCATTCAGTGCTGCTTGTTTTCATTTCACTATGATGAGACTTATGGGAGAGAGTTTCTGCCAGGAGCTGAGAAAAATAATTGTTAATCCACAAATATATATCAAAATACTGGCCTTTATTGGTATTGTTATGTGTTTGTTTATTGGTATGACTTTAATAGAGTGACACCCTTTTACACCTGCTGAGGATCTGGCCACAGAGCCTATCTGGAGATTGGCTCAGCTGTGGAAGCTAGGGAGGAAGGAAAAAGAAATAGATCGTAAATCAGTGTAACAAGGTGGCTGAAGAAGGGAGAGTCAGGAGTACAGTCACTCACTTCAGCAGTATGTGTGAGTGCTCTCCTGGAGGGCTGTCACAGTCAGAGACAAACAGAAAACTGCCTACCACGCTGTGATTTTTATTTAACGGATTTTAAGCAGAGAGAACCTGCCTGTGCAAAGAGAGAGTTGACTCTAAGAAAGAAAAGCAGAGTGAAAATAGAAAAACACTAAACCAGTGAGAACAAAATTATAAAAATCCAACCCCCCAGAGATGCCACTAATTCATGGCTGTTGCCTCTTGTGAGAAGCTATTTTCTGTACAGTTTAATCTTTTTTTCTCTGCGGATGTCCCACAATGTAACGGCCCCATCCCCATAAATAAAAGATGTAATAATGAGTCACACTTTCATTGCAATCATCACATCAATGATAGAACATTAACCGTCTGACTATTCCCAGACAAAAATTATGTTAACATGGAGCTAAGGTTGAAAGTACATATGAGTATTTTAGAGTAAAAAACAATACAGGGATGTTGCAATTATTCTAAAACAAGCACTGTAAACCCAGGAAAATCAGAGTTAAGGTTAAATTTAAAAGAAATCTAAATGTTTTAAAGTATGGAAAATGCCAGTTAGGGCACCCAAACCTTAACTCTGCCCTGCAATGACACAATACAATAACCATTAATGTCTTTAGATGTAATTTTTTTCCTTCCTGGTGTCATGTAAGCTTCAAAAGAAGAATTTAGTGATTCAGACAACTAATACATGTAAATCCCACATGTTAGAAAGCCAGGAGCTCTGCATACATCATCTCAAACCATCAGCAAATGCACATCTGGAACTTCAAGTAATGCTACTGATACTGGTTCTGAGCTCCTCCTTTTGAGTACTTGACTTTGCAACATTAACATTCTTTTCAAATTTTTAAAAATATAAATAGAAAGCGTGTTGCCTGTCTCCATGAAGAAGAGTATGATTAAGTATTCTTTGCAGTTTTTCTTTATCGTGGTGGTATTTCTGTATGAATAGCTAATATGGAAGATTCTTAGCCTCTTTCTTGTCTCATCGACTTTATGGGAGTAGTATCAGCTCCTCTGACTTTTAATACTTGGAATCATAGCAATCTAGTAGTATTGTTTTCAAAATTCTCCATGAACAAAAGACATATTCTGTTTAGATTAATTAGAACTTCAGTAACACTCTAAAGTGTGTTCTGTAATGATGTATCAGAATAAGGCTTGGTCTACACTAGAAAATTAGGTCAGCATAACTACGTCGCTTAGGGGTGTGAAAAATCCAAACCCAAGCAGTGTAGTTAAATTGACCTAAGTCCCTATGTAGACAGTGCTAGGTGGATGGAAGAATTCTCCTGTCCACCTAGCTGTCAACTCTTGGGGAAGTATGCTGATGGGTGGGATTCTCCCATCGGCATAGGTAGTGTCTACACTGAAGTGCTGCAGCAGCGCAGCTGTGCCGTGGTAGCATTTTAAGTGTAGACAAGCCCTAAGACATTTCAGTTAGAAATTTAATGTAACCAGTTAGGCCTTCATTTACAAATTTGGAGGAATCAGATGTCTCATCAAAACTAAAGTGAACTAATAGATTTTTAAAAAATGCTCCTCCTCTAATTAGTGTTTTGACATTTGAGTCTTAAATTGCCATTTCTCAGCTGATAGAAAAATACATGAGTGAAAACTTTTACCCCATGGATATATTAAAAATGATTTATGCCATTTTTGCCTGCGAGTCACATAGCGAAGAGCCTACTACTGCTATTTATTTTATTTATGCAGTTTTACCTCTGAGAGGAGAAGAATAACATACATTAGTCAGGATTCCTTATTTAAGTTCTTGACAGATGACATAGCATTTGAAAAAAACTAGGCAGAAAGAGACAATTATTTCATTACTGTAACTTCAACAATTTCATATTTTGATTTTTTCACCTGTAGATATTCTATTATAACACTATTGGACAAACATTATCAACTCTGGATGCTTAAACTTAGGCACCTAAAAATTTGGCCTGATTATTAGAGGTACAGAACATTGACAGATTTCTTTGTCTTTGATGAGAGCTGTGGGTGAGTAGCATCTCTGAAAAATTAAATCAGGCTATTTGGATAACTTTAGGCGCTCAGGATGAGAATTTTTGGCCCTAGTTTTCAAGTATGCATTAATTTGATGCTGAAAGAGGTAATATAAGAGCTAATATAACTTCTCTCTTAGAGAAGTATCCGGGTAGCATATAAGCAATGTGGTACCTGCAAACATGCGGGTAGTTTGCTTTTCATTCACTGTGTCTATATCACCTATATGAATAATGTTCAGCAGAGTCTGAGCAAATGTATCTATAAGTTTAGAATGACTTTTTGCAAGTATGTTACAGAGCCGACAGCAGACTATATTCTGCATGTTCACGAAGGCACTGAACATGGTGCTGATCCTACAAATATGCACACACACATTTAAATTTACATATGTTAAGTTACTGGGGATATTCAGACACATAAATTTAAAAATGCTCACATGACTTTTTAGGACCAAGGCTTATGTTTGAAAAGCAAGTTGTAAAGGTTTTACAAACAAATTGCAAAACACCCTAAGTAAGGAAATGGATTGCACACTGATGGATAGCTATGGCTGGACCTCCAAGCTATTGCTTTCTGTATATTCTTATCCACATGAAATTTGGTGTAATACTGCTATAGAGGGAAAATACTACTTCTTCTCTGCAGGAAGACGCCCTAGGCTATTCACTTCCTTACTCCTTCCCCAGAACAGGTAAGCAGGGAATATGTGAACCTATGGCTCCATCGCTGACTCTCTAAGCCAACACAAGAAGTGAAATAGTAATTTCCTGTTATAGGCTAGCAATAAATTACTGCCCCTTGGGATTAGGGTGACCAGATGTCCCGATTTTATTGGGACAGTCCCGATTTTTGGGTTTTTTTCTCATATAGGCTCCTATTACCCCCCCACCACCTGTCCCAATTTTTCACATTTGCTGTCTGGTCATCCTACATGGGATCAAGATGGAAGAAGGGGAGACATTGTGACTCCAAGATGAGTCACAATGCCTTCAGAGGCTACTACTAGTCTGGTATGGCTTGTGCACCATCCCTAGTTTACAGCTGTGCCTAAATCAAAATCTAGCCCGGTTTAGATAATTAAACTAAACTGGTCTCACTTTCATGCTGTTTCTAGTCCCTACCATTGTATAGTTCTTGTGCACCTGCACAATGCAGATCTATTTAGGGTTCCATTTCTGGTGTGGAACATTTATTTAAATTTAAAACAATAGCCCTTTCATTTATATAAAAACAAATAATCACAACATTTTTATTTACACTAGGCTTTATAAACCCACCCCTCTGTTTAGTTTTACAACAGTAACATTGTGGGCATCAATTAATTGACATGTTCCTAGGACATTTTGTTCCCTTAGATGTGAGTTAAATTCCTGGGATGAAATCCTGGCCCCACGGAAGTCAATGGGAGTTTTGTCATTGACTTTAATGAAGCTACGATTTCACCCTCTAGTTTACGATAACAAAATTTCACCATATGCTATGACTATGAATAACAAGACTCTTGTGGGAACTGATAATTCAGTGGTAGAAAAAGAATGCATTCTGTTGTTCTATTTTACTCCCAGAGACCTATATTTTTCTGAATTGACTATTATTCAATCATTGTAAAAATGCAAAGTTGTTTCACCATCCATGACTGTGTTATGCTAATTATTTGGTTGCGGTTCTTCTGAGTTTACTGTGCAAAGCTCAGATATAGATTTAGAAAGTACTGGAATAACCTGTGGTGAATAATTCATTGATCCAGAACCAGAGAAACATCCTTTTTTTGCTAATTACAATTTCTGAATATTCCGTTCTTTTTGGATGCCACTTCCAGATTCCTGAAACTTTCGCATCAAATCACTGTCCACTGTCCCTAGCTTTAATTTTAAATTACTTTACAATACCAAGTTTGAAGTACAATAATTAGAATGTGTCAAATTTACTTAGGTCTGTGCAAATTGTCAAATTCACTGTCTCTCAGAATTCTGAGGAATATTTTTACTACTTCTGGGCAGGGCTGGCTCTACCATTTTTGCCGCCCCAAGCAAAAAAAACAAAACCAAAAACAAAAACAAAAAGCTGTTCGGCCTGCCGCCCGAACAGCCAAAGCAAAAAAAAAGGCTAGCACAACTGATCCTGATTGGGGCCGCTAAGCTCTGCTGTACTAATACAAACATTCAATAATAATGGTAACTTCTAGACTGTAGGTCAGCAAATACAAGAAAGGAGCCCATTGGGTTACTCTTACTACTCCCCAAAGAACTGGCAATGAGAATGGGCCACCAGAGAAGGGGGAAGGAGACCTCTCCCTAACTCCTTCTACTCAGGATCAGGAGACACCAATCTCTAGGAAAAGGGGATGATCCCTACCAAAAGGGGTGCAGGAACAATTTGTACAGTGGGGGTGCAGAGAGCCATTGAACCAAACTGTAAACCCTGTACATAATGGAATCCACTTCAAGCCAAGGGGTGCGGCAGCACCTCCAGCACCCCTAGTTTAAGCACCTATGCCTACTAACATGCTTTTTAAAAAGAACCCAGACAACTGTTCTTTATCTTCATCTGCTGTGGTTGAACAAGGGAGTTATCTAGTCTTGCAACCTCTTTGACTGGCTGTGAGAGGCAGAAAATAGAGAGCTGTGGCATGCTGGACTGGGAACTTCATTTTCATCAACTCTTCACAACTTTCAGGAACGCAGAGGGGTGTTTTACCCTCATGCGGGAGGCCAGTCTTTCTCCTGAGGAAGTCATGAGACTTGTATCCACAGCCTTCAGCAACCTGCCTGGCTCAGCAGCTCCTGGATACAATGTATTGCATAAGCCCTTAAGTGCTGTGGATGAAAACATCAAAGAGGGAAAAATAACTGTAATCAGTAGATTGCTCATTAGGTCTCTTGCTTCCTGCAGAACCTAGTGTAACTGTGTTACACTGCCCCTCGTGCTTCTAAGCAGTACAAAAACAGAATGGAGAATTTTACCTACACATGTTATTAACTCGATATTCCTTCTCTTCCGGCCAAAATGATGCCAACTTGCAAAGTAAATAGTGCTTTGTGTTTTATTTTTTGCACTGACAGCATAGCTACATGAAAAATATTATGACTTGCCTCTGACACATGCGACTGAAAGAATTATTCTGAAGTGCTCCTGAGCCTGTCTTTGTCACAGTCTTCTATTTCAGTCCTTGTCATGCACTCTGCCTATCATTCATTATAGTTGATGGGCCTAGGGCAGAAAGGCGTCTCTCTTCTTGTTCCCTAGCGGATTTCATCTTGGCTGGCTCACCTTCAATCACACTAATAGCTCTCTTGGCACAAATTCAGAAAGGCCCTGATAAGACATTTCACACATTCAGTTCTATTTTTTAATTTCTAGTTTTAAAACTGAACACACTGGAGCAGGCCAAAATGAAGGTTTCCAGAAAACAATTTTGTTGTAATGAAAGCATTTAATTAAACAATTTTTTTTAGTCTATAAACCCTTCCAGTGTCCTTGCTAACTTTTCTCCTATGTACTGGCATAGGAATTTGATTGTTCATTGATTAAGCAATGAAAACTTAGCTCCTGAATTTATTATATCTTGCTTTATGGCAAGTTTTACACTGAGCCGAGGATATGTTAGAACAAAGATATGTTGGATCACAATTACAATCTCTAATTCTTAAATTAATGTCTAACTTCCCCTTAGCTGCTTTGCTTTTTCTCCCATGGCAGGGTTCAGCTGCAGATCTGACATCCTGACGTACCCCACAATTTAGGCAAAAGAAAAGTGAGCACTGTACATGTTGTATTCTGTGTTGTAATTGAAATCAATATATATGAAAATGTAGAAAATATCCAAAAATATTAAAATAAATTGATTACAAATATTTGCACTGTAAGTGCTATAGCAGCGCAGCTGTGCCGTGGTAGCATTTTAAGTGTAGACAAGCCCTAAGACATTTCAGTTAGAAATTGAATTTCTTTTGTTTTTTCACAGTGCAAATATTTGAATGTAACCAGTTATTACAAAATATTTGTATTTTTCAATTCCCCCATTACAAGTACTGTAGTGCAATCTCTTTATCATGAAAGTTGAACTTACAAATGTAGAATTATGTACAAAAAATAAATTGTATTCTATTATTGTTTAACAGTGAGATTAATTGCGATTAATTTTTTTAATTGCTTGACAGCCCTAAATAAAAGAAAAGACAAATAAATGCAATGGGTTTTATAATCAAGCTTTTCAAAAATAGATTTAGACTAAAAAAAATTGATTCCAGCATTTAAAAGTAAAAACAAACTAAAATCATGTCCTTTTAAAAATATGCTCATTCTTATAGAATAAGGATTGCACTAAAAATCTCCCAGCCATTGTATTTTCTGCATTCGTCACTGGAACATTGTGTAATCAGCCCTGTTCTGGACTATAACAGAGTTTCATTCAGTTTACCTGAGTTCCTTGATTCATTTACTTTTAGTGTATAGCTAAGGATGTGAGTCATCTGCCAGTTTAGCAGTTAAAAGATAATAAAATAGGTATGAGACTTTGTTATTCCTGCTTTTAGTGAGTTACAGTGAGGTGAATGTCATTCCCAGACATGTATTTTGCATTCTAGCCTGATGTCTGACACTTATCTGGATACACTCATAAAATCTCTAGGAGAGAGAACAAGCAACTTTAAATCTTAAATTATTCATTTTCTTAATTAAAACCTGTCACTGCCTACAGTTTAGGATACATCATACCTTCCTCCTCCTCCTCAAACTGCATGTCATATGTTGTCAAGTCCCATTCAAATAGAAGTGGGCTGGGAAAGACAGGGAGCAGTGGAATGTGCAGTAAACTGTGACACTGAAAAGGTTAAAAAATTAAACAGTCACCCTGTGAACCTCCGGTATGATGGGTTCTGGGTCCCAAGCAGGAAGAACGGACTCTTCCAACTCACTGCCAAGGTCCCTGCTCCTGCCCAGCTGCTCCTCTCAATGTGTGACTCTCCTCCTGAGCTTGTTCCAGGCCATTGGGCTGTACCTGAGCTCCATTCCTGCAAAGACTGTGCACATCCTTCCCACGGGGCTGTGCTCGCAATCCCCCTGAAAACTGCTCAAATAAGCCCTCGCCCACCTCTGAGGCCACCACACTCAGTGCCTCCATTAGGGTGGGGCTGGGTCCCTCCTGTGCGTGCAGAAGGGCATCCCTACTCCTATGCACCAGCTCCTGCTGCCTTGCCCCGAGGGAGGGGAGGGAAGGGACTGTGCATCCAGCCTGGCTCCTTCCAAGCAGTTCCTGAGGCAGCTGGCCATACCTTTGGCTGAAATCTCATGAGCGCTTCTCCTCCCTGGAAGTAAGGGGGGTGCACCTGGACACAAGCTAGGGTGTCCAGATATCAAGAGTGAAATATTGGGACACCTTTTTTGGGGGGCATAATTCCTTATATAAGACAAAGCCCCTAATATCGGGAAGGTCCTGAAAATATCAGGACAGCTGGTCACCCTAACACAAGCCGCAGTGTGCTCTCATATGCAGGGGAGGGGTGGGGGCCGAAGTAGCAGACTTGGCTCTGTCAGGGCCACCTGGGACACAACCCCTCCCACCCCAGCTGCAGTTGCAGCACCATGTGGCCCCCGTCCTCCTCCCCGTTGAGTAGTGGGAGAGGTGGGGGCTGTGGCAACAAACCCGGCTCCAGCAGGGCCATTCTCACTTGCCGTTGCAGCACCATGTGGCCCCCAGGCTCCTCCCCACCCCCCACGAGCAGGGAGGAGTCAGCATGGAATCCCTCCCTTAGGGGACCCCTGCTCCAATAACCGGCAGTACCCCCATGCTGGGGAGTGGGGCAGAGATACGATCCCTGCAGTGGGTCAGAGTACCCCCCACATCAGGGAAGACCCTCTGCCCCAGGGGAAAGGGGCCCCAAAATCCTTACCAGCCTCCCTCTGCATCCTGAGGACTGCCACTGCTGTAAGAGGCTCCACATAGCCCCTGCGCTGGGCTAAATCCTGGGAGCTGGGGAATGTTGGCCAATGAGCACCTCTCTCCCCCAGGTGGCCAATGGGTGCCAGTGACTCCCATGGGGAGTAGTGACCTACTGTCCTTGGCAAGGGTCCCCCTTTCACTGCCACACCCATCAATTTCCCCCACCCCTTGATGCGGGTGGTGGCATTTTTACACACAGTGTCACCTGGTGGCATAGTACAGTTAACATTCCATTACAGGGGAATTTGACCCAGTCTCCTGCTCCCCAGGTGGGTGCCCTAATCACCGGGCTACAAAATCATTGTCATTCCCACTCTCTCTGGCCCAATCACTCTTTATACACAGTGGAAGAGTTTCAACAGGAGAGACTGAGAAAGCCGCACATCAGATTATCCCATAGGTCAGTGTTGAGAGCACTCTGGTGGGAAAATCTAGTGCCAGTCCTTTTCTTGAAGCCAGAGTTTGAGTTTCCATTTTACATATGCTATCTAACTGTTTTGAAAAACGTCATATCTTTGAAATAATGAGGTTACAACATGCCACTGAAATTGAGGCCAAACTCCACCTTGATGTCAATCTAGCCCATGATTTGGTCTGCACTTTAAATCTGAACGTTACTATTTTTTCCACAATAACAAATTGTAGTCTTGCAAAAACTGGAGTGAAGGATGGAGGGAAAGCACTGGAGCGGGACTTGGCAGAGCTGAGCGCCCTTCCTGGCTCTGCCACAGACTTCCTTTGTTAGCTTGGGCAAGTCAATCTCTGTGTGTCTCATTGCCCTTGTGTGAAACAGGGATACTACTACTTCCCTACCTCCTAAGGGTTCCGGGAGGATGAATGTTGTGTGGGTACATGGCTATTATGGCGAGGGAGCCTGTATAAATACTTCAATAGGTATAACAAATATACACAGTTTCCAGAGCACAATTTAAAATTCAATCTTGATTGAAGAAGATACATTTAGGAAAACATTAATATCAAAAGATGATTTCGCAGATGGCTGCAATTGTTTCTTTAATGCCAATCACTGTTCGTTCTTTATTATCTTTTCTTACAGCTATTTCATTCTGAATGGGGTTTACATTCTGTATGCCGAGGCCTTTTGAATGTCTGATTGAAGTGTTACCTTTTCGTGCTTCACATTTTTTCCTGGATATACAAGATTAGGATTCGTTTGGGATCAAAATAGGGTATTTTTATGCTAGACTTGATGAAATCATTGTCGGCAACTGTCAAAACAAAAATGACTTGAAGACAGATCATCTTGTTATAGGAGACTTGCTTCAGTAATCTGGAACTTACAACCAATTTAGTTATGTCAAGGCACTAAGTCCCATTTATAGTGAAGACATGATGTAATAAATATAAATTAAATTTGTCTTAGCTGATTTAATGATCACACCATTCTAATTAATTTTGGAAACAAATGGTTTAGAGAACACGTTAACTATGATAGGTAAATTTTTTTTTGCAGATTTATCACTGATGAAAATATTAATTGGAAAATAATGATACAACTAAGGACCAAAGGAGTGAGATAATGGTGCTGGTAATCTAAGGGTTGAAAGGCAGATTCAAAGTCACAAGAGAAAATGAGTATGATGGGCTCATACTAGTTCTCAATGGACAAGTGATGACTGACACCTTAGGCAGGTTTAGCTCAGGACTTGTCTAACGCACGGGTGTTGTAGGTCACAGGGGGCCCATTGACTTCAATGGGCTTTGGTTCAGACCTATGCAGAGCCAGCTAGGGAGGAAGCTTGTAGATTGCTTGTTCACAGGATGCTTGATTCCAGCCAAATATCCGTAACAAGCACTAAACAATGAGAATCCAGTGGCCCATCCCAACGCTCCCCTTCATGCTGGTGGATTTGGAGCTGGTGCAGAGTTCCCTACAAAGTTTGCAGGGGATTAAGCAGGTCATGTGGGTGGTTGCTCTGCCTGTACCTTCCCAAGCATGGCTACTGGTTAGATTTCACCCACATGTAACATGTATATATGGGATTCTCTTGCCTAATTTTTTTGTGGGGGTATGTAGAATGAAATATACCTTTAGGCTCACTAGATTCACAAGGGCCCAAAATACAGATTTAATGATGCAGAAGTATACAGACTCTTTACCCTAATTATCTGGACTGCAGTATACATACTAACATCACAAGGGCTCTCTCATCAACCTTTCCCTCTCTGAAACACAGTGCCATTTTTACTGTACTGCCCAAATGCACAAGTTCTCCAAAACATCTCTATAAATGCAAGGTTGCTGTTCTGAGTATCTGTGTTCTTAATAGGACACGTCTGAATTTCTTGCTTATGCTTATATGAGTAAAGCTCCCTCTCCTTTGAGTCCAGCCAGTACAGAAAACAGTCTGGTCTTTGATTAATGCAGCAAAACTTGTGTTCCGTCTGTATGAATAATGAAAAGTGTTGTCTGAGTCTGTATTCACCCAGACCTATCAGTCATGATCAGGAAAATTTCTATATCCTGTCATAGGCACTCATCAGGAAGAATTTCATCCAGAGTTGCTCAGGCAGAGGTCACATGCTGCTGCTGTCTCTACACCATGACTTTCAATATGTTCCCACTCCTCAAATGCATTAATGGTAGACTGACCATTCTGACTTACATAACCTTATATTATCTTTACAGTCACTGCAAAGCATTAAAAGGGTGGCCATAAACAGTGCTGCTGCAAGACAAAAAGTGTACTTTCAAGCAAGGACATAGCTGTCCGCTACTCTGACTCTAAAGACAGGCCAGGGCTTGAAATATGCTATTCTGGGCCTTTTCCATTAAGTCGTCCTCCACTTAGTACCATAATGTAATTAACATTGTGGGTCTCATGGCTCTTTTTAAAGGAATTAGACACCATGACTCACTTGGGCATTATCTGAACAAACTCTGCCACTGCAGCATGACTCAATCACTAAGATTGCTGTCTGGCAACAGTCCGAGATATCAAGAACTAAGAGCTAGCTCTTAATCTGATTTAGGGTCGTCTTTAATATTTTTCAAACACCACAGAATCCTATTCTGAAAAAAAGTTATGAGTTATTTTAGGTACACACTGAACCCTGAGCTGTCTTTCAGCATTACCGATCCTTTTAAAGCAATTGCATTTAATTTTGAAACCTACCGCAAAAGGCCAGAGGAAGAAATAGAGCATTCAAAGCAGGGCAAAGTGCACGCAACCAATGGGACACAGAGTTTGAGAGAGGATTGTGAATTATGTGCAACCCCGATTGATTTCTCCCTTCTTCCTCTCTCTGCCTTCTCCCAGGGGATGGTAATGTTCAATCTAGACCAGTGATACTCAGACCTCAGTGGTTCAGGAGCCAAATTAGCGATCAACATTATCCAAAATAGCCACAGTAGTGTGAATTCATTGTTTCATTTCGTATAGTACTCGGTATTCATATTTAAACAGTATGAGAGGGGAAATATTTAGTATATTAGTCTCGCAGCAAAATGACTGACCAAATATTATTATTTTATCAGCTACAATTGGTTACTAACATAGTAAAAACATCCTGATTGGTTAATAATTAAATCACACCGTGTTTAATATCATGTGCTGCAAAGAGCCGCAGGAGGCACATTAAAGAACCACTTGCAGCTCACGAGCCTCAGTCTGAGCATCACTGATAGACCCTGGCTGGAGAGCAAGTGATGAAGATGTCTTGCAAGGTGCAGAAAATTGGGAAGGCAGGGGGTGCTTACACATGATTTTCGCTGTTTTTATAAATTGTCAGGCAAAATGGTGGACACTGGAGTTTGGAATGGTAAGTTTCATAGTGGCATGCCTGTTTCATAAATTCAAAAGCCAGAAGGAACTATCTAGTCCGGCTTACTGTGTAACACATGCCACACAACTTCCCCAAAATAATTCCTAGACCATATCTTTTAGCAAAACATCCAATCTTCATTTAAAAATTGTCCATGGTGGAGAACTGCAGGAACACTAAAGGATTTTCCATAGGGCTGACTCCCACTGAAAGGAAAAAGTCTCTGTTCCTATAGGCTGTGTACCAAAACAATAACTTACATTCACCATTTGGCCTATGGAGCTGTCAGTTTAGAACCACTCATCCTTCATCGTGACCCCTTTGGTGCCAGCCCATCTCAGTGACAGCTAAAGCCTACAAGACTGGTAGAGATGAGGCAAGAAGGGGGAAGGCAAAGACTCCTCTCAAAACACCCAGAAATCTCTTTTAAAAGCAAGGGACAACAAAGGTGGTGCGCACCTTCATCTCCCTCTCTGCTCACTGGCATTTTTGGGTGTTCTGCACTTCTGAAAAATCAGGCATCTTGGATTTAGATGCCTAAGTCTGGATTTAGGAGCCTAACTTTAGGACCTGGGTTTGAAAATTCTGGCTAAGAGCTGTGTGTGTTTTTCCTTTTTTGAATTATTGCTCTGATTGAATCTATTTCTGCACTGACTACCAGAGAAAAAGCGGATATTTTCCCCTGGAAAAAGGGGCAGGGAATCATTAATAATTGAATTAGCACAGTGACTCATTATCTAAAGGGTTACTATCAGGTCTAAAATGTCTCATTGAGATAATTGCAAAGCAAACTCATCCCTTTATATATCTGTTCCAGCCTGACAGAGACGACCCCGCCTTCCTCTAAGATAAAGCCCAAAATGGAACCAATTCTTAAGATCAAAGTAATGACATTTCAATTTGTTTGAAATTCACATTGTGGGACAAAAGGAAATGAAAAAGAGCTGGATTGATTTCTTGCTTTTAAAAATATATGATAATAACCATAGGAGTCTTTAGTGAACAAATTAGTTTTCAAAATTTCAATCTCAAAATTGTATCAAGGGAGATGTTATACACATGTGGTGATGCTTTGTTGAGAAGCTACTTTTTGAGGCTTTGGATGAACAGTATCTGAATGTGATCCCAACCTCGTCCGGTCCTGATTCACTGGCATATGCCTCACTGAAGTCATACTTAAAGACATACTTAACTGCTACAATGAAAATGGAGGGAGGGATTCAAGTAGAACCAGATTTAGGGGCAGACGACTCAGGCGATCGCCTGGGATGCCGGGCTCGCAGATTTAGCATGCAAATTTATCATCTTATCTGACAGGGGCAAATCATGCATGCAAATCATGCATCAAAGTAATGAAATGGGCTACAAATGTAGTAAAAAATAAGGTATTCAAAAGTTTAACAAATGAAGGGGGAGGCCCCCCAAAGATGCTCCTTGCCTGGGGTGCCATTTGGTCTAGGGCCAGCCTTGGATTCAAGCACTAGCCTCTAGCTCAACAAGTACTTTGACATGTGCTTAACTCGCAGCATGTGAGTATTCTCGTTGATTTAGGGGACAATACTCACATGCTTAAATGTCAGGCGAACTACTTCGCTGAATCAGTGCCAAAATGATATGTGAGGCTAATAGTCCTATATGGAATAAGTGGGGAGAAAACAAAAAATAATCATTATAAAACTTTGCTTTTATATAGGGCCTGAGCCAAAGCCCGCTAAAGTCAATATGTGAAATCCTGGCCTCAATGGGAGTTTTGCTATTAACTTCAGTAGGGCCAGGATTTCATCCATCAGGCCCATAGTGTCAAAAGTGTTTTATAAAAATGGGTGATTATTATCATTGTTTTATAACTAGTGAAACCAAGGCAGAGAGGTTAAAGGCATACATAACTGAATCTCAGTGGCTCAGTCTCACACTATCCCTTTTCCCTAAAAAGTTAATCAAATATGAGAAGTGTTGGGTATAGAGAAGATTACACATATAAGGCAAGACATATATACAGAATATTTAGAAACGTGGTTTCCTTCCATTGAGTTTACAGAAAGAACAAGTTACCTAACAAGTAGCCTTTCTGACTTCTTTTTTTCCCTTTAAGAATATGTAAAATACATGGATAATCATAGAAACTATCAAGTCATCATATGATTTCATTTCTTTCAGTGAATTGGTTATTTGAGTGTATAGCAAGATTGCATAGAACAAAGTTTAGGTGATTAGAAATATATTTGTATCTTTGCAACTTCTTTGTGAATGAGCTATATTTATTTTTGCATTTGATTCCCATTTTGGCTGTACTGTTAAATGTAGTAGTTGGAAAGCCTTGAATAATAAAGAGAATACAAAGTAGTTTACGGGAATATTGAATTTTTAAGGGTAAGTATTTTCTGATGGGATACATATTTCTGGAGTTAATATAATGAGGGGTAGGTAGGGACAGGCTATAATGCAGTTGTGCAGGTGACTTAGACTCCTCCACATCCCTGTGTGGCTCTGTTTGGGCTGCTTGCATCGGGGCTCAGTTGTGGGGAGTGGGAGGTCCAGGAGAGACTATGTTGCTAATACTGTCCCTTAGCAAGCGAGAGGATGGGGTGGAGGTAAGGAGTGGATGGAGCAATGGTTTCATTACACCCATATGCTTGTCTGCAGCAATGGCCAGGCAAGAGGGGTGAAGCAAGCTGCACTCTGAAAACCAATGAAATATCTTACTTTCCTCCCAGAACAGGATAGCATGAGCAGAGCAGCCACGCTGAGGCCTGGTCTACACCTAAAACTTAGCTCGACCTAGCTACATCATTCAGGGCTGTGAAAAATTTCACACCTTGTGTTATACAGTGAGGTTGACATAACCCACTGTAGATGCTGCTAGGAAGAACTCATCCATGGACCTAGCTACCACCTCTCAGAGAGATGGATTACTTACACAGGTGGAACTTCAATGTAGGAAGCAGCTATACCACAGCAGCACAGCGCTGTAGCGCATACATGTGCTTTGACACAGTTTCTTCCCTGGGCTGCTCCTGCTACAGCACAGCTACACACCACTCCCCTGTCAGGGCTGATCCTAGTGGATCAGTCTAGCCAGCATTAGCTCTTTGTTGTCTGGAAAGCAATACAAAGCCAAGGAAAATATGATGTATTTTAAAGTAATTAAAAAAACCTTGACATAATCACCAAGCATTAGAAAACATACACATTAGTTATCAGGGTCAATTCATTAAAAAAAATAAAATAAACACCCCCCACAACCCTTCTTTCAAGAAGCAGAAACTCCCACATGTATTCTCTAGCTTTGTGCCTTCTGAAACATTACAGATCCATAATTTCCATTCTGTGTTTCTCTTCACTGCTGAAGAAATTATTCCGGTGCCTCTGCAACAGCAAATGAAAGAAGAATTGAGCTTTTCTTATCTGAACAATGGACGTTCAATCCACCAGAGATACCATTCCTGCTTTATTGAATTACTTAATGACATTGACAAAAAGCTCTAAATGTGAATCTTGATCTGAAGGAGCCCTGATCCCAATTTGTACAATAGTTTCTACTAGATGGCTAATCTCTTTTCTCTTTGCTAAAGAGTAAAGAAAACAGAAAAACTGCTTCTCTGTGCAAACTAGAATGTGCACAACAAAAACCAAAATCAATAAAAGCAGCAGAAAATCCACTGCTTTCATCTAGCTATTTATCCCAGTTAGTGAAGGCATTTTTATAACTAGGTTAGCTAGCTTCCAGAACAAGCATTATTTTGTACCTGATTCTTTCTGTGAGGAAGGCTTTTTTCATTGTAGAAACCACAGTCTCGTTTTATTTTTGTTCTTACCTTACTAAAACAAAGATTTAACAAATTTACAAAGGAATAACTTGATGTGGCTTATTTTAGTTTCTCCAAAAAGAGCAAACATGCTTCTATTGAAACAGGTATTTTATAGATCTTGGTGAGACAGGAAATATGTCTGTGTCTATGGGTATGTCCATATACATTTTACAGCAGGACATTCACACATGGGAGTTTGTGCATAGGAGAGGTTTTGCAGTATAACCTAAGGTGTGAATTTAAACCAAAGGTAGTTATATGGGTGTAACACACCCTTCTTCTCCCCTCATGTGGACACTCCTATTCCAGTATGACTGTCCTTTTTTGGTGTAGCTTACATTGTGTGGAAAGGAGTTTAAGCTATACTGAAAAATGCCGTTATTGTACTGGAATAAGAGTGTCTACGCAGAGAGCTATACAGGTGTAACCATATCTGGTATTTCTGGTACCATGTAACTGGTAGCATTTTCCCATGTAAACAAGCCCTGAGAAACAATTTGATGACCACTACTGAAATGAGACAACCTTCTGAGTTATGTATTTACTGGGAGACAAATCCTGAGGTAGAATCCGGAAAAAAACTAGTCTCGATGCCTGTCTAAATATCAGTCTCTGGATGAAGAACTTCTCGCTGAAACTGAAACTAACCAAGACTGAAATTATGCTGGTATAAAGAGGGAAGAACTACAGAGAATTTGCCTCCTCTATAACACTCCCTACTATTAAGCCTTGGGGTCCTTTTAGACCAGGGGTGGGCAACTACGGGCCGGGGGGCTGCATTTGGCCCTTCAGACATTTTAATCCGGCCCTCGAGCTTCCGCCAGGGAGTGGGGTCCTGGGCTTGCCCCGCTTCGGCGCTCCAGCTGGGGAGCAGTGTCGAGGGTTTGCCCCACTCCACACAGCTCCCACAAGCAGCAGCATGTCTCCCCTCCAGCTCCTACGCGTAGGGGCAGCCAGGGGGCTCCGCACGCTGCCCCTGCAGCTCCCATTGGCCAGGAACTTTTAGTAAACACAATTTTGTCATCTTGTGCCATTGCTCATTTAATTTAAAAGTCAGCATGTATTTTCGTTTTTCTTTTTAACCTTGAGATAGTGGTTCAGCATCACAGGTTGGCTAAGAAAGATACAGTATGTGCTTGTATCATATACGCAGATATGGATTTTTACTTGACTTTTCGTGATACAAATTACATTAGTGAATAGGCCTCATCATTTATTTTATCACATTTGTCATCCTGAGCTCGCATGAGCAATTTAAAGGATTAAGTTGGAGGGATAGAGAAACTGAGAAATCCATTTAGTGCTCTCAAAAATTTAGCTTTTTATATACGAGGATAAATTTGTGCCAAATGCACAAAGAAGTCTGCCGCTTCCCTCTTTAGTTATTCACTGCATGTTCATTAGTGTGGCCTGTGACATAGTTTTGGAGCAATATTTTTCAGACTCTCTCTTCTCCATTAATCTCTCCATATAGGGTCAAATTGCACTTTGCTTACTCAGTCCTCACTAAAACAAAACTTCGGTTGACATCAATCTAAATATAGATTTGACCGACAGTGTGTAAGGTGAGAAAGCGCAGAAGGGAAGGTTAGGTGGGTGAGAGATGCTGTATACAAGAAAGCATTTCCTCCATGTCCACAAATGATGGTATTGTTTGCTATATATTGCAGTTTCAGAAAGAAAAATCCCTGTCATTGTAAAACCGAACATGGAATTTGCAAGGAGGCTATATAATGCTACTACAGTTTGAACCATAGGTAACTTACTTTTGTTGTTTTTCCATTGTGAGCATGATCAATGGATTAATAACCAGGTCAGTTAATACAAACTTACCCACTAGACATGTGAGGTTTTTTTGGTGCTGAAATGCAATTTGTAATGTATAAGACAAAATCTGATGAAGTCAGTAGAAACAAGATATCATCAAATTACAAGGCAACAAAGCTCATGTAAAAGGACTTTATGTTACTATTACATGCATAAAACAAAGCAATAATCACAGTCTTGTAAGCATTTCTTGTCAGGAAGATACTGCTGTCCAACTGAATCCCACCAGTTATACAGTTTTATTTTCTGATTGATTAATACAGTAACTGGGGACAGTTACCCTATTTTGCTGTTTGAAAGGTCCTGGCTGTGAATTTAGTTAAGAGCTAAGATTTTCTCCATCTCATTTATCATGTGCTCTGGATTATTGTGTTAGATCATATCACTTAGAGTAGTCACAATACAAGCAGACGGCCCAAAGTTCTCGTACTTTGTAGCGAGAAGGCGTGGCCTCCCTCAGACGCGGATGCAGAGGGAACACCGCAAACCTCCTGGTGGGTGGAACCAGGAGGGCCACACCCGGGACACCGGAAGCAGAGGGGTGTGACAGGAAGGGGAAATATAAAAGGCCGGCCCAGCAGCTCAGTTGGGAGGAAGCCGCTGCTGCTGGAGTGGAGCACCAAGGAGAACCGCTGTTGCCCCAGGGACCAGCATGAGCTTCCAGGGAGCCCTGATACTCTCGATGTGGAGGAAATGCTACCGCTACCCTTGGCAGTGTGCCCTGGGGGGTTGAGGACACCCCTGGATCCAGGTACGCCCGATGGGGAGAAAAGGAAGCAACCCAGGGGAACTAGGCAATAGTCTGGTGGAGAATGAGCCTGAAATCAGGTCAGCTTGTTGTGGGCGGATCCCTGCTGACCCAGTGGCGGACTGCTCCACAACCGTTAGGGCCCTGGATTCCCCCTGCGTTCCCCCTCCCACCCACTCCTGGGGTGGCAGTATTTCCCCTCCATAGGCTAGGAGGCCTGTGATCCTCGGCTCACCCCAAACCTGAGCCCGATAGACTGTGGGTGGTGCTCACCCCAAACCCGAACCCCATATACTGCATGTGGCGCTCACCCCAAACCTGAGCTCCACAGACTGGACTGGGGCTTCAGCTCTGCCTGATTGCAGGCCAGAGCCCTGACTGCTTGTTGCTTCGACCTGCTTAAAGGCGGGGTGTATAGACTGCTGCAGCTCTGCCTGGGTGCAGATCAGACCCTTGCCTGTTGGCTACCCCACCCTGCTTAACAGCTAGGCGGACAGGCCGCTACCGCTCTCCCTGGTTACAGGCCAGAGCCCAGACTGTGTGTGGCCTGCCCTGCTTGAAGGACGGACCCCTTGAGAACCACTAATTTCCCCCTTTTCCCTACTTGGAGAAGGCTTTAGCAGACCCAAATTGTGAGGAGGCGTGGCCTCCCTCAGACACGGACACAGAGGGACGGCCCCGCCAGCTTACAACTTTTATTGTGCTGGATTCACCGCTCTGCCTGTGTAACTCCCCTCGAGTAATAATGGAGTGATACTGTAGTGAATCAGTTCTATTCTCTTTCTCATCCTCTCATTCTTTTTCTACTCACAGTCTTTCTCACACAGTCCCCTAGCAATAGCAGCTCACCTCCCCATCTGCACAGTAGCCAAAGAATTTACATGTACTCGTAAAAAGCATCCTTAGTGTCATTTCATTATGATGCACAACTGTGCTGTGAAGGTTATGTGCATATGTCAGAGTTGCTGCTTTACCTGATGATCCCTTTGATTTGAGTGATACAAATTACATTAGAGAATGATACTCAATTTACTTTGACTTTTTAAATCATCATCTGGACATAGGAAGGGCATGGTCTTTAATACATATAGAAATCCCTAAGATTTCACCTCTCAGTTATTTTCTCACTGTCAGAGAATAAGCTTCAAGAAGATCCCATTCATCTTTTACTTAAAGCTGACAGAGTGCTGCACGCTGCTGTACTTGTTTGGATTTACAGGGCCACATCGTGCCATTGATTTTTACGTAGAACTCCCTATTGACTTCAGTGGGTTGCTCTGAGTAATAGGTGATGGCATCCATAGGGCCCTTACTAATGGACAGGAGCTGGCTCATTCTTTTTCAGATTCAGCATTACCCAGTTAGACTCATTCAGGATTTTACTGTCTGTGATATCAAACAGTTTGGTTATTTGGTTTGGTATCCTTATTTGGTTAACACTTGAAGGGAAGAATCTGAGAAACCTGACATCACAATGTGCATTAGATTGTATAGCACTGGTTTAATTGATAACAGACTAATGAACTGGCATGTTATTTAATTATCCTTTTCCTGTGCCAGTTCAAGCACTGGCCACTGGAAATCAGCACCAGTACAGCACCCCGGTGACAAAAACCCACAATAGCCTATGGACAGCCTCACTCTGAGAGAAGATCATAAACAGATATGCCCTAAATTTGAGCAAGTAGGCTGACAATTCAGGCAGGATGAGATTCACCCATTGTATGGGGAGCCACTGCAAGGTCCTTTGTATTATTTAAGCCTTGCATTGAAGCCCTGCAGGGAAAATGAGTCGGGAGTGTTGTCTCCATGCTGGCCCCACCCATATAATTAAAAAAAAAAAGACTTTAATGAAAACTGGCCAGCGGTGGGCCGAGACCAACCATTGAAGCCATATTTATGAGGATCTGGTCTCTCAACAACATTGGACCATCACTCCAGCTGTTAGGACCAAGACCCCAGGTTGGAGGTGGTGGATTCCACCTCCTTCCTTTCTCCCTCACATACACAAAGCCCATGTTTTGGGAATAGATTTCACCCTAACGAACTGAAGACAAGAGTGGTCACACATCAGAAGAAACAAGAACTACAAGACCAAAAAACTTCCCTCTCTCTCACACACAAAACCCCTTCTCATTTACAAAATATAGCTCTCTATATTAAATGGTCAAAAGAGTAAGTAAATGCAACAAGGATGGTGGGGAAAATTTGCATTAATACCATCTGTCCTCGAGACAGAGGACTTTAATTTCCAGTGCTGTCAGCTGTGCATCGCCAAAAGCACTACATTCTGAAGTCAGAGTAACTCCTAATTTGTTCTTGGTAGTTTAAACTTGCACTAGGTTTTCCGGTTTCCTGACAGCTTGTTGCAAGAGGTGCCTGATAATTTTACAGGTCAGTTCATTTACAAGATGGCAATTAGTGTGGCAAGCTGCCACTTAGACTGACAGATCAGAACAAAACACAAGGGGAAAGGGGTGCAATGTCATTATGTGGACAACAAAGAGAACAAAAGGATAATCTTTTAAATACACACTGGCTATAGAAAATTAAGTTAATGATGTCATGTCTATCATAAGGCCCAATGAAGGAACAATCAATAGAGAAAAATGCATCATTCCATCCACTTGTTTTTGAAAGGTAGAACATACTTTTATCCCAAAGAGGTCATTTTCCCCCGGACCCACACGCAAAGGTAAGTCCCAACATTGTTAATGGAAGTCATAAGACATTTAGACTAACATGTTTGACTTGAACATCTATGTAAAAGCGATGGCAAAAAAAAAACAAAAAAACAAAAAAACAACCTGCAAAAAACCCCCAAACCTCAGATGGAGAAAAAATGCCCATAGTACCAAATTATTTTGTGTCTCATGCTTTTGGGAAATATACTTCAATTTGTATTTCAGAACTACTTCTGACTGGTGTGGTGTGAACGCACACACTCTACTCTTTCTGAAAATTCTACAGAGTTACCGACTGCTCCAATGGACGCATTCATATCACTGGGTATCTAAACGAATACTAATGCTTTTGGGGAGACTGGAATATAAACTGAAATTGCAAATAAAGACCATTCTGACCTAAATTATATTAAATTAAAAATACTGGGCCAATCAATCTCAGTTGCCCCAAGGTAAGTGGGAGTAGAATTTGGGCCACTAACACTGCGTTGGGGTTCTGGGGCCTTAATTTCTGTTCCTATTATTTGTGAGGTCACCAGAATTCCTTGGTGAAATTTTGTCTTGGCAGAGATTAGATATTATGTATAGTATATCTATAGCTATATCTATTGAAGAATCAGCCATGTAATAAACCATCTTGGGCCTAATTCTCTTCTCAATTACTTTGAATAAATCAGGAATAACTCCATTGGATGTACATCAGTTTCAAACTGGTGTGAGTCCAAATCAAGCCTCTTATTTTTACAAATGAGCTGAGAAAGTTTAACGGGCAATAGTATAGCAACAAATGAGTTATCCCTGAGTCATCTCTTCTTATGAGTCAGTGTCATGACAGGTCATGTCTGTTGGGCACTTCGTTTCTCCCACACTTCTTCTGGAATGAAACTGATTTAGATGCCTGCCACAGAATGTTAAGAGTGTATAGAATGTTTCTTAATACAGAGATAATGAATCCTGTTAAATTTTAATAATTTACAAGATATGTTATTCATGAAACTTTATAGGGCCTTACTCTGCAAGCCTAACAGACACAGATTAACTTCACTGAAGTCAATGGGATTAAGTGCTACTCAGGATTAGTAAAGGTTGCTGGATTGGACTAATGTTACATATGGCTCTATAATAAAAATACAAGGAAATATTTCCAAAATATTGCTTCTGTTATGCATTACGTGGTACATGTGTCTGAATATACATACAAACATCATATAGGCTAATAAGAACCTTAATATCACATCATTGTGTATTATAATAGTGGTAGGACTATTTTTATCAGCATGAGTTTGGGATGGGTGGAATGGTTGAGGAATGGTGAAACCATGAACAATTTCACAGGTTGTCCCCAGAGAATTTGATTAAAACCTTAAAAACAAATCATACCATTATGTATTGTGTATGTTAAAGAAATACTTTAAAACTATGACATTTCTGTGGGAGAAAAACTGACTATGCTGCAGAAATCCATCTGCAAGAGTTTCCTCTGTCCCCAGATGGAGAATGTGCACCTCTAAAATTAAACTTGCCTGAGACCCAACACAAACAAGGTTCTAGAACAGTGACAGCTTTTCTGCACATTGTATAAATGGCTTTTAGCAGCATGTTTTACAGAGGATTCAATGCACTATGGAAAGTTTAATGTATCAGTTAATCCTTCAGCATGCTTTATTCCCTTCAATACAAACCTGATTTTATCCCTCCCCTTTTGGAAGTTTTCATTCACTATTCACTTTACAGGAAATCTTTTTTTTTTTTTTTTTTAATTAATGTTCCATACTTTTCTCATTCCAAATGTGAATATTTGTGCAAAATTTGGGGAAAAATTGGTTTGGATGTTTTCAAGTTAGAAGAGTAAGAATAAAATACATATCATGTGGCATTCTAATGGCTTGACTGAGTTCAGTGGTAATGCTATTCTAGCTGTACAGTGGAACGTATATCCTTTCTGGCAGATAGATGGTCCCGGCTGCATGGACCATTTATTGCCCTCTTTCTCGTGTCCTCATTTTAGTGAATTGTGATGTATGGTTGTGCAGTTTCAGGAAAGAAGAGCAGCTTGTTTGGTTTATACATTTTGTGTCTGTTTTCATCCAGTGAAAAAGGACAGAGAGTATCTACACAACTGTGCCTGTGTCATTGTCATGTTTGTAATGGGCATTCCTGGATAAGATTGCTAGATCCATGACAAAACAGTCCTTTCAATGGAGGGCATCTGAACTGCTCAAATGTGTTTCCTAGTTCTTAAATGCGGACTGAATAAAATGAAAGAGACAGATAAACCGACCTTAAAAGTTATCCATATGTTCCCTACCTCAGCTGCCTGAAGGTATCAGCAACATGCAAGTTAACGCATCCGCACCAGTGAGGTGAAAATTCAGCAGCAATATACCTAGAGAAGTAGAGCAAGGCATGGTAGACCCAATCCTGCACTCATTGGAGCCAATGAGTTCAAAGGAGGCCGGATTGAGCACTGTCTTTGGCAATAGCATTTTACTGGGAACTGATGGCAAAAATTCAGTAGTCCAATTTCTCTCCTCCTTTCTCTAATGCTGTAGTCATCACATAACAAATTATAGCAAACGGGGACAGCTAGAAGATTTCACCTCTTTCTGTTGAATTCAGACCTGGCCACACTGATGATCTCTGGGCTTGATTATTGCTGGTCTTATCCAGGAGTGAAGCCACATGCCTTGAAAAAGCCCCCGTTGGTATAAAACAAAGCAGTGCATCTGCTTAGCAACACATCCTACTGCTGCTTCACACTCTGCACAGGCTCCCCATTAAATATATAGGCCAATTTAAGATGTCAGTCCCAATATTCATGGCTCTCCATTGATTGGCCTCAGCTACCTCAGAGATCAGCTTGCCTGCTGCAACCATGACTAAGGCTAAGATTTTGTCATGGATATTTTTAGTAAGTCAGGGACAGGTCATGGTCTTCCATTATATTTTTCTTTACTGCCCATAACCTGTCCCTGACTTTTACTAAAAATATCCATGATAAAATGGAAAGGGATTGGGCAGCTGCGGGGTTGCTGGGAGCTCTGGGGCCCCCACCACCAGTGGGGGCTCAGAGCTTCAGAGTCCCACTGCCCCCTCCCTAGCGGTGGGGAGCTGCTGGGATCCCCCTGCCCCTGTGGCATCTAGGGATCCGAGGGTCCCCTTGATCCCCTGTGGCAGAGGGGAACTGCAGGTCCCCCTGCCCCCTCCCCAGCAGCAGGGAGCTGTGGGAATCTCCCTGCCACTGTCACGGTGGGGAGCTGTGGGGGCCACCTGTCCCCCATAGTGGCTGGGGGCTGTAGGGGTCCTCCTGCCCCACTACAGCTGGTGAGGAGCTGTGAGGATCCCTTTGCCACTGTGGTTGGTGAGGAGCTGTGGGGGTTGCCCGGTCCCCTGCAGCAGCTGGGAGCTGCGAGGTACCACCCTTGCCTGCGGTGGCTGGGAGCTGCGGGGTACCCCCACTGTCCATGGTGGTTGGGAGCTTGGGGGCCCTCTGCCTCAGGCAGCGGGAGTACCTCATAGCTCCCTGCTGCTATGGAAGTCCCAGATTCCGGATTTCCACAACCTCCGTGACAAAAATCATAGCGTTAACCATGACCTTTCATGACAGCTACATGCTCCTGGAACAATGAAATTGTTAACCAATAGTGGGAGCCTCATAAGTGCCAGAGATAGAAATTTCTTAGGTGCTGGAATTACCTTTTGTGAGAGTAACTGCCCCACAGCCTAAGGACAACCACAGGGCTCAGTGTTCAGCTCTACAAAACATCTCTTTGACTGGAGTTTCCCACAGTAAAGCCTTCATAACTTTACAAAATAAGTTCTCCTACAGGTTGGAAGGAAAGGGAGAGATGCACTGTTATATCTAGGTCCCTACCAAATTCATGGCCGTGAAAAACACATCACAGACTGTGAAATCTGGTCTTCCCTGTAAATCTGGCTATTGTAGGGGGGGCAGAGGGATAGCCACTCTTACTTCTACACTGCCTTCAGAGCTGGGCAGCCAGAGAGTGGTGGCTTTTGGCCAGGCACCTAGTCCATAAAGCAGAGCCACCAGCAGCAGTGCAGAAGTAAGGGTAGCAATACCATACCATGCCACCCTTACTTCTGCGCTGCTGCTGGTGTCGGCACTGCCTTCTCTGACCACTCAGCTCTGAAGGCAGTGCAGAAGTAAGAGTGGCAATACCACGACCCCCACTACAATAGCCTTGCGACCCCACTCCCCGTGACCCTCTTTTGGGTCAACCGCCACAGTTATAATACCTGAAATTTAAGATTTAAATGTCTGAAACCATGAAATTAAAGATTTTTAAAATGCTATGACCATGAAATTTACCAAAATGAACCAGGAATTTGGTAGGGCCCTAGTTATATCTATTTTAATTATTCTGGAAGTGCTCAGATGCCTAAATACCTCCGTGCCTAGATGGCAGATCCTTCCTGACAGGCTTACATGTGCAATACCTCTGCTTGAGCTGATCTCTCATAGAGTAACTTCCAACTATATTTCTCATTAACAGACCTAAGATCACTTATGTGTTTCAGTCATTGGACTCTGTATCAAAAGCCAGTCTTCATTACTGAAAATGGGGAGGGATTTTAGATTCTGGGGCACCCCCTGCAAATTCCTGAGCAGGCTCTTTGAAATGAGCAAGGAATTAACTGGCACTAATAGTATCTTTCCCAAGTTTGACTGAGTCTAGTGCATATTGGAACAGGTCTTCTGGAACTTAGTCAATGATGTGTGACTGTGCAGACATGATAAAAAAGCTCCAGGTTATGTAGATCTTGAGTCTCAGTGTCTAGATTCAAGGAACTCTCCAGTTACCCAGGACATAGCAATTACACTTTTATCCAGAAACTTATCCGTACAAGGTAACTTGCTTTTAATACTGTGCATTGCAGTGGTCTCCTTGGCAATGAGTCGTTATTTGTGATGGAAATACTGACCTACATTGTGACTCATAAGAGCATATGGAAAACTGCACAAAATCTCAGTGGGATCATAAATACTCCATGTCACCAGGGCTCAATATTTTTAGCAGCAAAAAAGGTTTTGTATATCGTCATACACTTGGAAAATGCTGGAAGAGCTTCTTTTCATGTGAGTGTTGACATTTGTTAGCCAGGTTCCTCTTTAAACACGTGGAGCATCTGGATGGAGACAACCTTCTGAGCAAAGCTGTAGCTGACACAGAGCATCCTTATGCATGTAATCCAAAGCTTTTAAAAACCTCATTCATCTCTCTGGGGTTTCCCTCTTGTAGTTAATGCAGTTTTGTGGCTGAGTTGACTCCAGTACTCTCAGTGGAGCTGTGTGTGCACTTTATTCTGCAAATTGAAAGCTTGGAGAAATGGATAACTCTTCCTAAGTCTCTCACACGCTGGATAAGAAGAAAAATAAATTCCACAGAAGAGTGTTAACACCACCAAAGCTTGTTGTAACAAATAAAGCCTTTTAGAGATCATACCATTATTCAAGAACACAATATCAACTTTCAAAAATAAATTACATAGCAGTGAATGAAGAATCAACATTACTTGGTTCCAAATGTAAAGGAAGTATATTCATCTACATGAAGATTGGCTAGACATTAATTAAAGCAAGTACTTTTTTGTTTTATTTTCAGATGCCAAGATTTAGTGTACAACTGCACAGCTGTCCATCGATATCAGTAACGTAAATCAATGCACCATCAGTAATATACTAAAATTCCATTACTGAACTATATTGATTTTGAATTTCATTATTATTGTATTCTTGAAGCAGAAGATGCTAGCTTTCAAGAAGAGTTAATACTAGCCTATGGACTATTCCTAGACAGAAAATAAGACACTAGCATTAGGGTTGAAAGTGCTTATCACTGATATCAGAACACCCTTCCAAGAACATCATAGTTATCAAAAAGCAATGGAGTGACTTGTGATTTTTACTGATGTAACTGAGCTCAGAATATGGTCTACAATGTTTACTTGTTCTGTATCTGGCTTTACCTGGCTGAACTTCAGGGGGGAAAACAAATAGACTCTCCAAAACTCAAAATAAATGCAACAATGTTTAAAAAAAGTGTATTAAACTTGTTAGCTAGTAAAGTTTCTTGGTGACCTTCTATAGTCTTGTTTAATGGTGATTATTAGATCTAAATTGTTAGGGCCAAAGAGTCTGTGAGTAAACCGGTGCAACTCCAATGAATCACGCCCATTTACATCTGGACTGAAGTGAACTCCTTCATTTAGGTACCTAAATGGGAGGGGTGCCCTTTGGAAAAAACTGGCCCTTTGTGGGTTTGAGCACTTCTGAAATCTGGCCTTACTGTGCACATTAATATTCTAATTCAATCTTATTACTCTTTTGGGAAGTGCCAAAGAATTGTAGTCTTTAGTGCATACAAGACTTCTGTGCATAAGATCTTATTAAATTACCTCTGCTTCTCTCTTTCTTCTTGTGTTCTGCACTAATTCCATCAAGAATACAACTGCTATTGAAGGCGACAGGACTGGAGGTTGCCCTTCGGTGAATACTTCTGTTTCGGCACCAGCAATTATATCTGCCCTTCTGTTTTCCTATTGCCCCAAGCTACTAGTTTTAAAAAAAGTGTAATGTGCAGTACATGGCATCGAAAGCTGTTAAATAGGGAACAGCTCCTGCCCTTAACAGGTAACACAAAGACTAAAATCACCTAGGGTTTGGCAAGCATGCATCATCCTTACAAGACAATACAAAAGGCAGTACAGAAAATTGTAGGGATTTGGCTCCATGCATTAGCAATAACTGTTGGCCCCAGTCATGCCAACACTTAGGACTGTACATGTGACTAGTCCTTTGACTTCTGTGGGAGTATTCAGGAGTAAAACATCATGCATGTGCTCACGTGTTTGCATGATTGATGCCTTAATCACTAACTCTAGTTACAACCACCAAACTAAGTAAAAAGCCAGGGAGAAACACTGAATCACAAAAAATCCTGGAAAGCATATGGCCCATTCTTTCAGAGACTCCATAGCTAAGGTTGAGACTTGCCTTCCATTATAAACATTTGGCCCTTCCTTTAATTTCTCAAAACTGTAATATCTTATTTCAATTTTGCATATGTGTTCTGTGGTCAGCAGCCAATTTTCTGCTCATATATGAGGTGATACAGACAAGTGGTTTTCAAGATACGGGAACCAGGCAAAAATAGAGGTTAACCATGATTGTAAATTTTAGTACTATTTTTTCATGTCTCATCTACAGAACGGTTGTCCTAGAAACTTCAAATGAAACGTGACTGATCTTGGTGCGTTTCTAATATCCAGGATCAATTATGGTATTGGAAAGGCCTAATGATTGTTCGCGGCCAAATTAGGAACCTCAGCATGGCCGATTGGCCTCTAATGTTGAAAGGTGCTGAAGGTGGAGACCTAAACTTTAATTTAAAATAATTTCTCTAGGTCTCTTCCATGGGGAGACTAGTTTCAAAATGCAAGCAAATTGATACTGTGAAGTACTTTTTATTTATGTATTTATTTTTTAAAAAGCTGTAGACTTTTGGAAGCCTCTAAGGAAAGCTCCTTGGTCCAAAAATACAACCACATACCGGTGACTAACTTTACTAGTGCTCAGTAAAGCATCTGCAGAACTGTTTGCAGAACTATGCTGTAGATATATAAGGAACAAGGCACGGATGATGGTTGAATTATGTCATTCTCTGGATTGGATTCAGGTTATTTGGGTACCTTAATTATACAATTTTATGCTTTTGGATGTTTAGGTTTCTTCAAATTAAATCTTAATGAACCAGAATTTTTGATAGCTTCAAAGTTTTGAAAACTTTGACGCTCTCTTGTATTTTTTTTAAACGCTGTAGTTTCAGAAATGTATTCTCAACTTTTACTCTAACTCATGATTTTCTTTGGTCTGGGAATGTATTTCAGGTTAATTTATTTCCCCATTTTCACCATCTCCATAATCCATTTACACTGATGTAAGTAGATATTAATGTCCAAGTTGGACAACGATTATCGTATTTTAAATCCCAAATCACATAGTCTGAATGACATATAGTATGTCATTTACCTATGTTGTCGCCATTGACGTAATGAGATGTTGTGAAAGTATGACTAGTGTTAGTGTATATGCATTTTTCATGAAGTAAAATGTCACATGAACAGTTGAGAACTTTTAGGTACAAATGAGAATTGTATAAGATACTTGGGAATTCAAATCTGAAACAATCTAGAAGATATTTACAGTTTATATAGCAAACCATTACTTTCATAAATGGAAAAAGATGTAGAGTGCTGGGGGAAGTATGTAATTTTTTGATCAGTCCTTGAATAGTCATGGTAAAATTAATATTTGCCTACAATATATTTCTGACTTTAGAATCTTTCTATAATCATCACACACACACACACACACACACACACACACACACACACACACACAGAGAATACTGTTAGAATTAATATGGAATAAGACAAGACAGAGCAAGTTTAGCTAATTTATACAGATCTATCAAAGCAGTTTGGACTAGCTGTTCCAGATATTATATGGTCCTATCAAGCCAGTCAGCTCAAAGCAATAGTGGACTGGGTACACTGAATCCAGCAAAACAAATGGTCACACTTGAAGAAATTAAGAATCACTCTGTCATTTGCTAGGAGCGCCTACTGAGTACTGGTAGCTTCTAACGGGGGGGAGGGGGGGAGGAAATAACTGCCCAAAATTAGAGTAATGGCATAAAAAAAAGTAGTGAGGGGGGAGGGGGGGGAAGAAGAGAGAGAGAAGAGATTAGAGTTATGGAAAAGTTAATGCAGTTATTAAGTACCTGAAAAATAGATATGGCACAGATAGGTATATGGATATTTGGGTCCCATTTATTCAATACCTAGAGCACACTCACTCACTCACAAAACATCTCACATTTGAATGTTTTAAAAATATAGACATGGCTAGGTTCGTAAACACAAATGAAAATGGAATTCTCTTTTACTTTAGAAAATCCACAGAAGCAACATAAGGAGCGTCATCGTAGAACATGGCAATACCGTGCCAGACAGAAAAGTGAGATGATTATGTCATTGCATGTTTCTCTAAATAAAAAGTGTATGGTAATGATTTTAAACTTGTTAAAACTTCCTAAATGAACACTTCTTAATTAAATACATCCCACTCACTATTCTGACCAAGTTAAAAAAAATGTGAAATTACTTCTCTTTTCCCTTCTCCAGAAATCACACAGAATGGGCACTGTGCTGAACTTCTGTTGTGCTTGTTTCCTCTTGGAGAGATTTGCTTGTTTGTTTAGGGTCTGAAAATGATACCAAGTTGTTTTTTCTCCAGAAACTTTAAATGTAGAAGTCTTATTTAACACCTTAATTATATCAGGTTGTGCTCAGTTAGCTTTATAAGCCTCAGGAGGATCATGAGCATCCCCTCCATACAATTCTGCATTTTTCTTGTTGTTAATTTAATGCTTATGAAGAGCCCATAAATTTGTATTGATTTTTTTCCCTTACAGGTTTCAGCCCTATTAGTATATAGCACAGATGGGAGTCTTCAACTCATTACAGGGAGCTACTTTAATACTGACCCCATCAATCTATTCTGTTTTCATTTCAGAGACAGAAGAGTTGCTACAGAGAGTTTATCTATATGCATCTGCTGTTGTGCATGTACCTAGATGACAAGTTCTGAAGTTAGTGAGGCAGAACAAAGGGAAATGGAAACATTATAATATGGATGAATAGGGGACATTTTGGCATGCTACCAAGCAGCCAGTATAGCTAGATTGAATTTATAACCCTGTTGCAGTTGCTTAAGAAAACACACCACCATACATACACAGATCAATATTCTTGAGAGTTCGACCTGTTTATGTTTTAAAAAAAAATTAACTAGGCTGATGCATTGACCACCTCTTCTAAATTTAATCACACTGGGACAATTAGAGTAATTTCATGTTTTCTACTTTAGCACTCCTCTGAAACGACCGCATCTGGATAACTTTAATTACTGATTTGACTCAGTAAAACAGAAAAGAAAAATGGCTACTTACATGATTAACAACTTCTGTTCTTCATCGGAAGTTTTTTTCTTTTTTAAAAAGGTTTTTTCCTTAATAAAATAATCCTTTAGCCAACATAAAACTCAAGCTGAGGAAGCCTAAGTGGGATAAAGACCACTATTACAACTTCATATTAAAATGTTTGCAACTCCAAAACTAATACCTTATCGATCGTTTTAAAACAAATATTTTGCTTAGAAAATGTTTGCATCTATTTCTCCTTACACCTCCTCTATTTTATTGCATGAAAACAATCTTTGCTTAATAAGAATGTCTGATCCTGCTGTTGAGGTGCAAGTAAAACATAAAAGAGTAGGAATTTCAAACAATGTGGTGTTCATTCATTAAAGAGAACCATTTTCTGTAACTCCAATTTCATGATTCAGTAGCTCTGTTGATAGTAATTAGCAACAATGTGTAAAGATATCAGGATTTACACAGGGTAAATTTGGCATCAGAAAAGGAGAGACATTTCTTGGAGACATGGATAGAGGGATGGTGATTGCATAAACCGATAGAACTATTGTATTTTGTAGCAAATTTGAGGTCATAGGTTCTGAACCTGCAAACAGTCAAAAGCACCTTCTTCACTTTATTCAGATGACTAGTCCCATTAGTGCCAATGGGACTACTCATAAGTAAAATTAAACTTGTGCTTAACTGTTTGAGGATCATGTCCAGAAATTCTTATGCTATATGCCATGATGTAAAAGCACTTTTAAAGTATAATTTAAAAATCATATGTATAACAGCCAGTGTCAATAATCCCCCCCCAACAACTTAGAAAGTCATTCAGCTGAGCAGCAATAATTATTTCAGCCTGGACCATAACTTTTTATATATTTTCTTCGCTTGTTCTTAATTGCTAATGAAGACAGGATCTTTACTTCTTAAGAGTTCATCTCCTCCAGCCTATTGTTCTCTAATGTGACATCACAATCATTTCTGTAGCAACCAATTGTCACCTCACAGTTGGAGGATTATTTTTCAAAGAAAAGCAATTAATTCACTTCAAGTAACTAATTATCGCCTCTCACTCTACCCCTCCAAACATTCATTCTTTTTTATTTTCACCCACCCAAAAAATTCCCTATTATATACAAGTTGCTTCACTAGGAATGATCTTTCAAAGAAGAAAAACAAACCCACATCAAAATACAGAGGATTATGACTTGAGGTGGGGAGGAAAAAAACCCAGCAGGACCAGAAAAATTCTTATTAAGCAAAGATCCTGTTTTCATGTAATAAAGGAGTAAAGAGAAATAGAGAAAAATAATATTGAGATAGATGCAAACATTTTCTAAGCAGAATGTTTATTTAAAAATATTATAAGGCATTAGCTTCAGGTTTGCAAGCTTTTTGATATGAAGTTGTAATAGAGCACAAGTGGGCATCCTAAATGCCTTAGCTCTAGCTTATGATTTTATTAGTGGCACATTTGTTTTAGTTACTGGTTTTCATTAGATATGACAAGTAGAGGAAAACCATTTAAGCATTAATATTTAAGCAGTCAGGTTTTTTTTTTTTTTTAAATGGCCCATTTCAAAATTCTACATTGATGTCCTTGTGGAAAGAAAACAAAGAAAACAGTGACTGCACATGGCCTGGTCATGCTAGTCCAGGTTCTTTTTGTAGCGACGACTGAATAGAATGAGATATTGGCAAAATGTATTGATTACAACATTAAGGATTTCTGGTCTTATGTTTGCAAAGAGAGAATGCAACTAACAGTGACATAAGAAAATTACAGATTAAAAACAGTCAATCCAGACATTTTGTCACATACACTTAAAAAAAAAAAAAAAAAAAAAAGGTAAGGCAAAATTATAATAAAATGTTAACATGCTACATCAAACATTTCTTGTACAGGATCAGGTTAATATTCAAAGAACCTGGCTAAAGTTTTGCTTGCCAGCTGAGAAGCACTCCTCCTCGGAGTGTGCTGGAAAGGATGACCACATTTCTAAATGCCTCTCCTCTTTTTGGCAAGTGTTGGGCCCTATTTTAACTGAACTAGTTCAGGACATATTGCAAGGGAATGAGATTTCAGATTTGTGGTTACGCACTTTTAAAAAAAACCAATAGAAACGACTGAACAAACCCCTACAACGTGGGCCCTAATCCTGCAGACAGCTGTACTAGTACAGACATGTGCCTATGTAGAGTCCAGCTGGAATCAGTGGGCATAGAGTCCATGTTTGTGGCCAAGCTCAGATATGGGATACTACAATAGAATCAAAAGAATCAAAGGAAATAAAACTAGCTTGTCTCTTCACTGCTAAATATTTTCTTTTAAATCAACATCGTCCCCAGTTTGTGGTGGACCCTGGCAAATGAGCTAAGGTCTGTTAATAACCACCAGATATGGGTCAGAGACAAAGCCCCAACTTCCAAATACCCCTAAGCTTTGGGGTGATCAAAATTAGAGTCTCATATGTCATTTGTAGGTGGAGCCAATCACTGTTAACTTCGTATCTAAGGTACTTATATAGCCCCTCATCACCAGAGTGTCTGAGCCAAGACCCATGCCCCTCAGATTCTTTAACGTCTTTATTCTCACAATACCCCTGTAAGGTAGGGAAGTGCTATTAGCCCCATTTTACAGATGGGGGAATGGAGGCACAATGGTACTTAGGTGCCTAAGTCCCAGTTTTAGGCTCCATTGTGATGCACAAAACCCCACTCTGCTGCCACCGCTGAATTCTGTAGGCACCTAAACACATTCAGTGCCTATGTTTTCAGGGTAGAAGCTCCCTAGGACCTATATTTCTGCCTCTGAGCATGCACACTGCTGCTTAACTCTGGGAGTCTAGTCTTCTATGTAAGTCCCAGAGTGAGCCACAAACTGGGGAAGACAGGAGGAGATGGTGGTGCTGCCATTGCCAGCCACTTTATATCTTCTAGTCCAGCAGTTAAAGACTCACCTGGGATGTGGGAAACTCAGGTTCAATTCCCCCGTCTGCCTGAGAGGGAGAAAGGATTTGAATAGGGGTCTCTGACTTCTCAGGACCGTGCTCTCACCACTGAGCCATGGGATAGCCTGATGGGGTGGGAGTGCTCCCTCAATCTCTCCTGTTGAAGCTGTTCCACTTTGGATAAATATTTAGTCACTGGGCTAGAGAGACCCTCTATAGCCTGGTGGTTATGGCATCCACACGAGAGCCCCAGGGTCCAGTCCCCCTGCTCTAGTTATACACAGTGGAGAGATGGAGGAGGACAGTCCCACTACAAAATATCCCATAGCTCAGTGATAAGAAGTGGGAGATCCAAGCCTCAAATCCCTTTTTCCTATCAGCTAGAGAGGGGGAGTTGATCCCAAGTCTCCCATATCCAGAGTACACTCCCCACTGGGCTAACAGTTATAAGGGACAGGACACCCTCTTCTCCTCTATTTTAGGTGGGCATAGATGTGCTCAGAGCACACCTATTGCCTCAGGCTCCAAAGGGAAGGTAGGCAAAGGATTGCCTATCTGGTGAATCCCACTGAGGCTTAGGTAGAAGATAGGTGCTGAGGGGTGTCAGGACTGAGGCAGCTGCGTGCACGTTCAGCCACTGAAATTTAAATGCCTTAGGGACATTACTAGTAGAAACATAGGCAGCAGCTGGCAGTAGTTTTGTCAATGCCATTTGGTGCCCATATCCAACATTTAGGCACCTAAAGTGGCAGGTAGGCATCAGAGTCCCTTTGTGAACCTAGGCCTAAGTGATTTGCCCAAGGACATTCAGAGAGTCTGTGGCAGAACAAGGAAATTGAACTAGGCTCTCCTAAAGCTTAAGCTAGTATTTTCCCCACTAGGCCATCCTCCATACAATCATTCACCCTGGTCTCTGGAATATCAAAGAGAACTTACCAGAAAACAATAAAAGTCACCAGGAGAGTTTCATTTCTATTTTAGTCACAGTAGCTATGATCACATTGGACCATAGAATCATCGAAGATTAGGATTGGAAGAGACCTCAGGAGGTCATCTAATCCAACCCCCTGCTCAAAGCAGGACCTATCCCAACTAAATCATCCCACCCAGGGCTTTGTCAAACCGGGCTTAAAAACCTCTAAGGATGGAGATTCCACCACCTTCTTAAGTACCCATTCCAGTGCTTGACCACCCTCCTAGTGAAACAGTTTTTCCTAATATCCAACCTAAACCTCCCCCACTGCAACTTGAGACCATTGTTCCTTGTTCTGTCATGTGCCACCACTGAGAACAGCCGAGCTCCAACCTCTTTGGAACCCCCCCTTCAGGTAGTTGAAGGCTGCTATCAAATCCCCCCTCACTCTTCTCTTCTGCAGACTAAACAAGCCCAGTTCCCTCAGCCTCTCCTCGTAAGTCATGTGCCCCAGCCCCCTGAATTTTTGTTGCGCTCTGTTGGACTCTCTCCAATTTGTCCACATCCTTTCTGTAGTGGGATGCCCAAAACTGGACGCAATACTCCAGATGTGGCCTCACCAGGGTTGAATAGAGGGGAATAATCACTTCCCTCTATCTGCTGGCAATGCTCCTACTAATGCAGCCCAATATGCCGTTAGCCTTCTTGGCAACAGGGGCATACTGCTGACTCATATCCAGCTTCTCATCCACTGTAATCCTCAGGTCCTTTTCTGCAGAACTGCTGCTTAGCCCGTCAGTCCCCAGCCTGTAGTGATGCATAGGATTCTTCTGTCCTAAGTACAGGACTCTGCATTTGTCCTTGTTGATCCTCATAAGATTTCTTTTGGCCCAATCCTCCAATTTGTCTAGGTCACTTTGAACCTTAATCTACCCTCCAACGTATCAACCTCTCCCCCCAGCTTAGTGTCATCCGCGAACTTGCTGAGGGTGCAATTCATCCCATCATCCAGATCATTAATAAAGATTTTGAACAAAACCGGCCCCAGGACCGACCCTTTGGGCACGCCACTTGATATCGGCTGCCAAATAGACATTAAGCCATTGATCACTACCCGTTGAGCCCGACAATCTAGCCAGCTTTCTATCCACCTTATGGTCCATTCAGCCAATCCATACTTCTTTAACTTGCTGGCAAGAATACTGTAGGAGACAGTATCAAAAGCTTTGCTAAAGTCCAGATATATCACATCCATTGCTTTCCCCATATCCACAGATCCAGTTATCTCATCATAGAAGGCAATCAGGTTGGTCAGGCATGACTTGCCCTTGGTGAATCCAAGTTGACTGCTCCTGATCACCTTCCTCTCCTCCAAGTGCTTCAAAATGGTTTCCTTGAGTACCTGCTCCATGATTTTTCCAGGAACTGAGGTGAGGCTGAATGGTCTGTAGTTCCCTGAGTTCTCCTCCTTCCCTTTTTTAAAGATGGGCACTATATTTGCCTTTTTCCAATTGTCCGGGACCTCCCCCAAATATAACCATTCCTCGGACAAAAATTACTTCAAAGAAATGGGATTTTCACCTATGGAAGGATTGCAGGATTTGACCCATTAGGAGAAATCTTGGCCCCACTGAAGTCAATGGCAAAACTCTCATAGACTGCAATGGGGCCAAGATTCCACTCTCAGTCTTTTCTATGCTTAAGATTCTAAATTAGAGTTATCATTCCTTTGAGTGAATATAGACTAGTATGTGTCTGTTTGTTGAGTGTTGTTCACCTGTCATTCTTATTAATACACCTCTACCCTGATATAATGCTGTCCTCGGGAGCCAAAAAATCTTATCGTGTTATAGGTGAAACAACGTTATATCGAACTTGCTTTGATCCACCGGAGTGCACAGCCCCCCCCCGGAGCGCTGCTTTACCGTGTTATATCCAAATTCGTGTTATATCGGGTCGCGTTATATTGGGGTAGAGGTGTATTATATTAGTCCCTAATGGGGTCCTGATCCTAACAGGAGCCTTTGTGTTGGGCACTGAACAAACCAAGCCACGGTCCATGCCTTGAACAGTTTATAATCTAAGGAGAAGACAAATTACAGTCTGTAGCGGGGCGGCCTGGCTCCCAGGCGCCCCTGTGAGGGACGAGCCAGAACAGCCGCCAGAGTGGGCTTAGCCACCGCCGCCTGTCCCCGCCCCCCGGAAGTCAAGGGGCGGGACAGGAAGTATAAAGGCCAAGCCACAGTGCTCAGTAGCTGGTCGGCAGTGGGAGAGGACAGACGCTGGTGCCCGAGCTCCCCCGGGCCTGAGCCTGCTGAGAGCCCGGTATCCTGAGGAGCGGCCTGAGCTTCCCCCCGCCGAGAGTCCGGAGGAAGCGACAAACCTACCCGGCGCTCGGGGCCCAGAGGAGCCCATGGTCTGGGACACGGCAGACGAGACTCAGGATGGACAGGTACCCATGGAGGAGGAGATGGGAAGTGGCCCGGGGAGCGCAGACCCGGAACCGATGTCAGGGTGTTGCGGTCAGGATCCCCACTGACCCCGCGGCAGACGGACTGCTGCGGATAGGGCCCCAGGCTGGAACACAGTGGAGTGGATGGGCCTGTGTTCCCCGCACTGCCACCCCATGCCAGGTGGCAGTCTCTCCTCCTCCTTTCCTAAGGGCCTGGGCTACCCCAAACTGACCCAGCCCCTGCTTAAGGGCCTGGGCCTCGGACAGACTATTTGTTTGCTGCCCCGCCCTGATCTAGGGCCTGGGCTGCTATAGACTTTACCTCACTCCCTGCCCAAGGGCCTGAGCTCTGAACTGTTACTTGTGTGCTCACTCCCTGCATAAGGGCCTGAGCCTTAAACTGTTATTGGCTTTGTAGCAGGGCGGCCTGGCTCCCAGGCGGCCCTGTGAGGGACGAGCCCCACCCTGGAACGTCTACACAGTCCTATAAGAATAGGAATGTAAAGTGGGGGAATGGAGATGAGGGTAATCTAAGCTTATTTTGGGGCAACTTGAAGGTTCCTAATTTAAAAACACTTTTTCCATTATTTTAAAATGTGCCTTCAGATGATAATTCCAAATCCTCCCTTAATGTGGTGTCCAAGTCCTGGCATCAAGGGAGCTGGTGTGCGCATACATGTGCATCAGGCTACTTGCTATCCTGTATTAGCTTACATTAGTGATCATGCTTGGATATCCCCCTCCCGCCACATTTGTGTAGTACCTGCTTGAAGTCTATATAGTCCAGCGATACCATGCTAATTATAACGTCTTCATTAAGAATTCTCTCTTAAGGCTGTTAGCTGATTGTACCTCTGTAGATTATGTTGATTGAAACTCTAGGCCAAGATTTTACAGTTTAGGAGCCAAGAATCCCATTTGACTTGCTTGCGTCAGCTACATGCAAATTGCATCTAAGAGAAGACCTTGTGCTTGCGTTGCCCAGACAGCGTATGTTTAATGAGGCTCAAAAGCTACTAAGTTCTCTTGCAGAACTAAAATAGAAAGGAAAATAAAATATGGCACAATTAGATTGGCAGTGTTTCAAACAGCCTCTGAAATTGCTTATAAATACAAAAGTGACCCAATGAGGCAGAAAAGTCAGAGACTACTCACAGGGGAGACTTTAGGGGAGTAGATGGCTCAGGATATTGGAAATGGGAAACAGAGTCCTCTACCTCCGGGTTTCTGTTTTAAAACTAGTCCATGTTGGTAAAAAGTGAAACACGGGCTGTCTGGTCCCGATGGGAAACCAGCTGTGATCACAATTTAATTCCCAGTCTACAAGTCCACATAACAAGAGCTACCACTGACTCCAAGTCTGAAGCAGTATAACTTGTAAATGAAACTCAAATTTAATATGAACTCCCACAATACCTTCCCCAGAGCGCTCTCACTCCATACAGGAGCCCTCCCCCAATAGGCTCAGATTCCCACATTAACTTGTATTGTTTTGTGAGGTGAGGCCCACAGTATTTCTTTTTAATGCTTTTGGGATCTCCAGGGGAGAGTTGGTTGACTTTCTTCTCTCTCTCAGAGATTCTTTTTTCCCCAGGGATCATTCCTTCAGGGACTGGCTTGTTTCCCTCCTAATCTATTCTCAGGCTCTACCTGCTCCCATTTCTTCTGACACAATTTTCCTTCTGAGCCTAAGCCCTTCAAAATTTTCATGAAATAAAGGGTGTTTGGGCACAACACCTACTAATTAGGAGATGCCCGAGAGAGGACTGTGTGTGGATGTTATCCAGCAAGTCAGGTACCCTGATAAATAGAATAGAGGACCTCAAGACTGGAGCACCTCGAAGAATGAGGAGAGCATGGATATAGGAAGAGCAGAAGTTTGCCAGGCCTATCTTCTAAGGCAGTGGTTCCCAAACTTTAACAGCCCGCAAACCCCTTTCACTAAGTTGTGAAATCTCATGAACCCCCTCCTAAAAATGAATATTTTCAGGGGTTAAAGTTTAAATTTCCTCAGTGTGATGGATGGCCCAACTGCCCGGCCCTGCTCTTCCTGGGGTTCAGGCTGCCAGATCCCCCGCTGATGGGGGCAGGGCTCGGGCTGCCAGCCCCAACTGCCCGGCCCCGCTCTCCCTGGGGCTTGGGCTGCCAGCCCCGCGCGGAGCTCTGGGGTTCGGGCTGCCTGCTCCCCCGCTGACCGCCGGGACTCGGGTTGCCAGCCCCAACTGCCCGGCCCCGCTCCAGCCCCCTGAAGAGCGCTGGGGTTTGGGCTGCCGGCTCCCCCGCTGATGGGGGCAGGGCTCGGGCTGCCAGCCTCAACTGCCCGGCCCCGCTCTCCCTGGGGTTCAGGCTGCCAGCCCCGCGTGGAGCACTGTGGTTCGGGCTGCCAGCTCCCCTGCTGATGGGGGCAGGGCTCGGGCTGCCAGCCCAAACTGCCCGGCCCCGCTCTCCCTGGGGCTTGGGCTGCCAGCCCCGTGCGGAGCGCTGGGGTTCGGGCTGCCGGCTCCCCCGCTGACGGGGGCAGGGCTCGGGCTGCCAGCCCCAACTGCCCGGCCCTGCTTTCCCTGGGGCTCGGGGTGTCTGCCCTGCAACCGGGTCCCACCTGCTGTCTCCAATGCCCGGGGTCCTCTGTCTGCCATTAGTGAAATTTTTCTGGCGAACCCCCTGTAACGTTCTGCAAACCCCAGTTTGGGAACCACTGTTCTAAGAGTATGCTTATACAGCAAAAGCAGTGCACAGGCTAGCAAACCAGAGCTAGCTTGAATGCAGCTAGTATGGGTAACAATAGCAATGAAGACAGCACCAGTAGAACAAGCCTGGCACTCTGGGCCTGTACTCAGCTTGCTAGCCTGCTGTGAAGCCCATGCTATGCTCTCTTCACTGCTACTGCTAGCTACATGTGCTAGCTGGATTCATGCTAGCTTGGGTTGGCTATGCACAGCTTTTGCTATGCAGACATACCCAAAACAATTCCAAATGAAGAGGGGGGGTCCAAGTGGGAAGAGATGCAGGGCCTGTGACAAGATGACCAGGGGCAAAAAAAGACTGTCTGGATTGCTCCTATTTCTCACTGTATGGGATATAGAAAGTATTTTGGTATTTGACACTTCTAGTTTCTGGGTATCCAGAAAGTGGAGGTGCCATAGCCTTTTGGAGAAGGCTTAAGGAAGATTTAATACAGGTTTGTGAGGATGCTTGAAGGATGATTGAGATAAAACTACCCCCTGGGCTCTAAAAGTGATCCTTTCAGATAAGGGTTGCATCTGGCTGTGTGCAATGTGGGGAAATGTTTATTGCTGGTGTCTGGGCTGTCCTTGCTCTATGGATAAATACTTCAATTGCGCAGGCTGGCAGTCCAGCACCTTTCACAAGCAATTGCTAATTTTTATTTGTTGATTGATTTTAAAATCTAGCTTTTAGATATAGGCTAGAACCAAGTTCCCTTAAGGCTAAGATGAAGATGTCCTTATACATGATGCATCTAAAACCCTAATTATTTTTGAATCCCTCTGCTGTAATTTTTACACAACTTGCCTTATTGCATTTGCTGACTTTGGTAGTTCTATTTATTGAACTAAGCCTCTGTGCAATACCACCACTACCACCATGTCAAAGGAAACAAAACAAAACAACCTCCCAAATGACTTTTAGGATGAGCTTACATTAAAATAAAACTACAGCCTTTCTATTGCTGCATTAGTCATTAGCTCAGGAAACATGACTGCATCAATCCTTTTCTTTCCTTTAAGAGATTAAAAGTCTTTGAGAGTCTCTTAAATCTTTGTTGTAGAATACAATGCTTGGCAAGTATGACTAACTTTTCTTATAACTAATACTTAAAATAACTGGCTGTCCGTTCCAAATTCTACAGTGTTCTTTAATACAGAGACCAGAATTTAGAGACAGTAAATCCATTACTCAGTAGTACCTGCACCTACCCCCTAGACACTCTGGCCCAGATCCTCAAAGGTACATAGGTCCCTAACGCCCGCTGACTTCTTGCATGAATAGCAGCAGCGAAACTGACAATGTCAGTTTCACATTTCATTTCAGAAACTCCACGTTTCAGTGTTTCCAAAAAGAATGTTTCCAGTTTGCAGAGAAATTTCAGCAAATTTGCTTTTGCTTCAATGAAGAACAAATCCATAACAACAAAAACCCAACCGATAAATTTCTCATTAACTGAAAAACATCAGTGTCAGTTCACTCTAGTTTTAGCCCACGTTATCTGGTAGGAGTTAAAACCTAGGTCCCCCTCTGCCCTGAGGGTTTATTTTGTACACCTTTAATTTTCCTTGTGATACATGGCTTAAGTCTTCCAGGTGAGAGCTGAGAATATCTCTATGAGAGGTGAGGAAAGAGATTACTGGCTCTGAGGGTGAGTAAACAAAAATAAAATACAATGTGTATATTGAGGTACAAGTACTACTAACAAATGTATTACTTGTTGACCGTCATGATCCAGAGAACTCAGCAGGCAAATTTGGGGTGAAAGTTTTTCAATTTTCTAAGCATTCTGGAAAAACTAAATTGATGGAATATATTTGAACAACATCTGTCAATTAAACCCACTCTTATGTCCATAACCAATTACAATTCTTAATTGATAAGTGGCAGAAATCACAAGCCATGCTATCAATTTGCATTAGAGGGGACACTAATTACAGAGGAGTGTCATTCGAGCAGCTAAGAAACTACAGCCATCATAAAACATTTGCAGGTAATTAAAATAAACCACTTCTCAGAGGTAATAATTGATCTGTGCTGCTTGATAGCTACCAGAAATTCAGATGGAATGCTTGCTCAGGCACCAGATAAAGTTATTAGAGTTTTGGGTTAAATAAAGTTAGATGTATCTGGAATACAGAGGACTGACAAAATAAAAATACTTGTCAGAGAAATTCTTATTGAAAATGTTTTCTGAAATTAAACAGCAAAACTTCAAATATTCTCAGGTAAAGACTGTGAGCCACATTCTTAGCGAGTTTAAATCAGCATAGCAATGTTGTCATCCATGAGCTATGCTGATTTATACCAGGTGAGAATCAGGCCTGGTATTTTAAGGGTTAACTCCCCGAGAAACCAATTTAAAGGCTATTTTCCCCACACAGCTGACATTTTCACTGGGCTGTTGAATACGGTTGTTTCACCACCAGCTAATCAGAATCTCGCTTAAGTGTTTACAGAGTGCCAGTCATTGTAGTATCTAGCCAGGAGAGTGGCTGGAATTTTCTATGTTGGCTGTAAACCAGCATATTAATAAAGGTCAAGCCACCGAGGATCCGTTACCACCACCACAATAGAGCAGCTGTAGCCAGGAACTCCCGGGGCATACACACCTGTTTTAAAAAAAGGTACTTTAGCTGAAGCACTCTGAGAAATACAAAGTGAAGATTATGCCTAACTTGGCCTCTGCACCCCTCTTCCATATTTCCTGGTCGTCTCCTCGCTCTCTGTGCACCACCCCTCACCCATAACTGTCCTAGTCCCCACATCTTTCCTCCATACCCCTCTTCTATGGCTCCTTTTCTATATCCTTCTTACACCCCACAGATAACCTGTTCTCCTTTCAGTGCCCCTTCTCTTTGCTCCCTCATCCCTGCCCTCCTCTCCATTCCTCCTTCCATGCCCTGGCAATCTTCTGCATCCCTTCTTGTGCTCACTCCTCCTGCCTCCCCCAGAACTCCACCATCCCTGCACCCTCCTATTGCTCTCGAGTCATGTCACAGGTTCTGCTCTACACACTGCTTGCCAGCACCTCCTCGGGGCTCATCTGGGGAATTAGCTTGCAACTGTCCATGCCCTGTCTGCCAGTCACTCAGCTCATGGTCCCAGTCACTCACTCCGCGGCTACTCTTCTGCCAGTCCAGAGCTGCTGTGCCTCTCCTTCATGGCTTAGCCCTCTGGCCAAGTTACCATCATCCGCCCCTTCCGGGATATTATCAAGGTCACCTTCCTTGGAGCCACAGGCAGTGTCCATCTTCAATGCGCTGACAGTACCACTCCCACAGTGGCTGGTAGGGAAACCCAGGCCCGCCCTCTACACCAGGTACCAATCCAAGGATCCTCAAACGATCAGTTCTGGTTTCTCTCTCTCAGACCTTACTGTTCCTTCCCAGGACTAATTCCTACCCTTCCTTTCTCAGGCTCCTACTCTCCTCCTTGTATCAGTGTGACTGTAGGTTCATCTTGCTACAACCTAGGGTGACCATATTTTCCTATGCTGAATACAAGACACCTGGTAAAACTACTCATATTCAAGCAAGTTCAATGGCAATCAATTAGAACTATGTAGTACAAACATTCAAATTAACATCAAGTTGACTGAGCCCCTGTTAATAAAGAAATACTGCATAGTTGGATTTTTTTTACCTTCTTATCTTTAAAGCTTTAGGGTTCACACAGGGAGAGGTGACACCCCCCCTCCCCCACATGGAGAGGTGACTCACAGGGGGGTGACTGACCGACCTGACCCTCCCTGCCTGATGCTCTCCACCCTCCATGCTGGCTTGGCCCCTGGGATGAACCCACCTCTCCTGGTACCACATCTTCCTGAGGCAACACATGTGTGTGGGGGGGACTCAGGGTCACATGCCCCTCCCCCCCAGATTTCTGTTAGGGTTCACACCACAATGTGGCCAGCAGCAGCCTTTCGGCACTGTGTGGGAGGGAAGGAACGGGAGCTGCTTCCAGCCACAGAGGAAGGGGGAAGGGATGACCTGGCCCGTGTCTTTGCAGAGCTCATCTCTTCCCCCTCCCACATGGCTGGAAGCAGCTTGTCCCTTCGAGTATGCCTAACTGTGTAACTCCCTTCTTTGATATCCTGTTGCTTTTCTGTTTGAGTTGATTGACTGAACTGAATAAGCTATTTAGAGCATGCGTTCCAGAAAGGCATGCAGTTTCATGTTAAATAAAAGAAATATTAAAAGAAGTTGACATTATAATTAAATTAACATTTATCCAGGATTTGGGATTTTTGCTCATCATACCAGCAAATGAGGCTCTGACCCTATAAGGAGCTCCTTATGGATCCTGCCTGAGATTGTTAATAATGCATTTGATGGAGCTACTACGACCATACAAAGAGCAGAGTTCCATTGTAGGAATGTCTCTTGAACAGTATAATTGACACATATGGATCATTTAAATTGATTTACTATTTGGTAACATGCTGTGGACACACAGATATATGAAAACAGAGGAGGGAGCTTAGGTATAAACTACATTACTGGGATTTCTCCAGAGAAAATTGGTTTATCTTTCACTTGCCTATAAATTCAATTTGCTTCTTTGACTTCCTGTATTGATACAAATGGAGTAAATCAGAGGATGGCTTAAATAGACATGTCTAGGTAAGCATTTTTCATTCCCTTTTCTCAATTAAATGAGCTGCAATTGCATTACAGACGACTCTGCTCCTAAAGCTCATAAATATTCCTAATGCATTCTGTCTAGCTAAACCTAGAGTGACGCAGTCAGCTGCCCTCCTGAACCTTTCTTTCCATTTCTTGACATGTGCTTGGAGAGCTACATTTTTACTTGGAGTTATTGCTAGTTGAGATGTAGAACTATTCAGAGTTCTTTGTATGCCTTCATTCCCCCCCCCCATATGGATACAGATTGTCCGATTGTCTGATACCCATTAGACATCAGATTGTAGCCGGAAGCAGAATTTTATAGCAGAGGCTAGTTTTTAAAAGCCATTCAGGAGAAGCTTCAAAACTAACTTTCAAAACATTTTATAGGCCCTTTTTTTTGTCCTAGAGAAGAATACAGTTGGAGAAAAGAAGTGCAAATGCATTTTTTGGCAGTTTTGAAAAAAATATCTATTGAATAGCTATTTTTCAGACACCCAACACACTCATCAAAAATCAATGATGACTGAACAGGAAAGACTAAAAATTAGTACCAATAATTTCTAAGAGCTGCTTTATTAAGACCTTTTGGGGTTATTCAAAACACATGAACTCATTGCTCACTGGATTTATAAGCAAAGCAAAACCTTGACTCGGTTGCACTGTTTTTCCAATGCAGTGGTTGAGAGTTTGTAGAATTTGTTGCGTCTTTCTTTAAAAAGGAAAAAAGGAAATAAAAATCACAGATCCTGGACTGGTGATTTGCTCCATGATACGGATAGAACAGAAATGACGATAAACATATTGAAATAAGGAGGGGCTGTACTGGGATATAAAAAGTGGCAGAGGCATGTCGGTGAACAGAGCTAGAAGGGGAAACTCAGGAAACTGTAGGAAGTGAGAGAGGCTCTTGCAGGAAAAGAAAACCCCTGATGGCAGGGGGATTTGGGGGCCCAAGTCCAGTGAGCAGGAGGCTCCTGGGGGAAACCCTGACTGGGTTTGGTCCTAGAGGCCAGTGCCAGAAGCCTGACCTCTGGCTAGGAAGAGCAGGGAGGATGGGCTGTGAGAACAGAGTGGGACAGAAGAAGAGCTCTAGTTGCGAGAGAAGACATCAGAGCTAAGTGTGGACTTGTGTGTGGTGATTTTTGGGACCCTGAGGACCATTAAAATCTATTTCTGTTATCAAACCAGACCTGGGCAGGGGTGGTGGTGCCTGTGTACACTTCGTAAGGGGCCGTAAAGAGGGGGAGAAACAGAGGCAGACCTCCATCCATGAGGGGGTGCTCAAGAGGCAGCCAACACTGTTACAGGACATTAATCCCTGCTCAGGGCCTGTATATGCTACCGTAATCCTAATAATATTCATCCTTGTCCCAAAACCAGATTCTATGCACAGGCCCAGTTAGTATACCAGGAATTATTGAAAGCTAAGCAGGTATGTTAAAACGGCAACAGTATATTCACTGCCAGTTTAGAATGAACCTTGGTCTCTGCTCATGCCATAGCTATCAAATCCAAGAGGTCAGGTTTTAATTGCCAGGTAAATCACTTGATTGTACCAGATAATCTCATAGAATAGGGTGAATTAAATAGAAATATTCATGTTCCCTGGTGGAGATTGCCTACTGGTAACAAACAAGTCCCTGGCTTTTACTGTGCATGTTTTCAAAATGGGACTAATTAAATCATGACTGGACCTTGCTGTAAAAGAATTCAGACCCAGATCTCCATAATCTAGAAAAACCTGCATTTCTTAGCTAAATGAAGATATAAAGCCCCACTATTATGGGGGATTTACAAGCGTGTGATAGTTGCCAGGAAGAAGCATACATCAGAGAGGAGAGGGAAATACCTTCCAGATAAAATATACAGGGAAGTAAATCCAACCTCTGGTGGAGTAAGACCAAGGAAAATCTGGATCAGTAATAAATCCATACCCCCATCATAATAAAAAGGCATTGTGTAGTTGGAATGGTGTTAGCTTTTGGATGACATGTGAATCTGGGGGCTAGATCACTCAAGGTCATTTCAAGACCTCTGGATAATATCCCTACTCTTTAAAACACAAAACAAAACAAAAAAAACCCTTAACTTCCATGTTCTGCACAGGTTTCAGCTCTGGTAATCGCACTCTGCATGCCTAAGTTTCTCTTGCTGTTTCAATTAAGTCTGTTCTGCCCCACCCCCCACAAAAGTATCATATAGCATTGCTTGTACAAAGCATCTGCCACCTTCTATTCCAGATTTGGTAGCATTTCTGTGGTGGGCCATATGATTTTTCCACATATAGCTTGCGCATCATTTTGGGATCCATCAAGATGAAAGATGTTGTGTAAGTCTGAGATGGACCTGAACCCCAAATCCAAAGGTATTCAAATTCTGAAGAGGGCATGTCAAAACCTGGACACAAGCACAGATCACAATTCTGGGCATAGATCCTTTTCTAATATGAATGCAAGCTGTTAGAGGCCAAGTTCTGGCCAGCCTTTGTACGGACACACAAGGGAGGAGTTAGAAGGGAGCAAAGAATTTCATCCACCTACTGCTGGAGCCCCTGTGCAGGAACTATCTAGAACCCAAATAGGACAGTGCTAGGTACTTGTTCCCTTTCACCCCCCACACCAGCCCTCCCACGTGTCTCTACGATGCTAGATGTCTAAGGCTACGTCTTCACTACCCGCCGATCCGGCGGGTAGCAATCGGTTTATCGGGGATCGACTTACCGCGTCTCGTGAGGACGCGGTAAAATCGATCCCTGATGGCTCTACCGTCGACTCCGGAACTCCACCTCGACAAGAGGCGGTAGCAGAGTCGGCGGCAGCGCGGCAGCGGTCGACTTTCCCGCGTCCTCACCGCCAGGTAAGCCGACCTAAAATACGCAACTTCAGCTACGGTATTCACGTAGCTGAAGTTGCGTATCTTAGGTCGGAAGTCCGCTGTAGTGTAGACCTAGCCTAAGAGTAGGCAGAGTGTGGGGGTGGGACTATGCATCCCCTCTGCAGCCAGCTGAGTAGCCGGGCACACAGGGAAGATACATTCTATTTAAGCATTGTGTGTGCTGCCTGCTAGAATGCAATCTGGCCCTTTCAACTGACTACACTGTTGCATGGGAGATAGTATTAGGCCTGGTCTACACTAACCCCCCAAGTCGAACTAAGGTACGCAACTTCAGCTACGTGAATAACGTAGCTGAAGTCGACATACCTTAGTTCGAATTTACCGCGGTTCAGACGTGGTCCACACGCGGCAGGCAGGCTCCCCCGTCGACTCCGCGGTACTCCTCTCGCCGAGCTGGAGTACCGCAGTCGACGGCGAGCACTTCCTGGTTCGACTTATCGCGTCCAGACCAGACGCGATAGTCGAACCCAGAACTTCGATCCCCAGCCGCCGAACTAGCGGCTGGGTGTAGACCAGCCCTTAGACTTTTGCACTAATACTATAATTTATATGAAGCCATATTTTAAGTTTTTAATGAAATAATTAAATAATAAAGTTGCAGATACTTATTTAAATTAAGTGCAGCTCAAGCATGGGAGGTGGTGAGAAATTAAACATGGTGTTTATAAAATGCCAATCGGTTATTATTTAGTCTTAAGGCTAAATCTTAGACCCGTAAAAATCCTTTGACTTCAGTGATGTTTCACTGGTGAAAACAAGCAAGATATAATCCTTACTCAGCAAATACTATAGTTTAGTGCAAATAATGCATAAGTAGCTTACCTTCACCTGAGTATGAATCTCCTCTTTCTTAAGCCTCTTATAAAATTCTTTAGAAGATGAAATAGACATTTACATTTTGACATAAAAATAGAATACCTACAATCTCAGGAAATAGTTCATACAGCATTTTCTTACACAACATATTACAATAGTACTTCAGTGTTATCAATATCAGCAGAAGACTTATGCTGTGGGAAATATGGATACTTTGGACAGGTTTTTGGAGACTAGTTCACATCACTGCTGGTGTTGAAATGTAAAAGAAAGAAATTAGAAGCTTCTCTTGAAGGGGTGATACCTGATTCATTTTCCTACTTTAAAGAATATTCTTGTTTTACTTTTCAGACAGTAACATGATCAGCTGCCTCTTGAGCACCGCCTCGTGGTGAAAGGTCACTTTGCAACACCTTCCCCCTGTTCAACATTCTCCCTTAAGAACTCTACACAGTCTCTCAGATCAATCACAGCCTTGCTTGGGGCCTGTTTTTTAAATGATTATTATTAACCGAGAGTTCTAAAGAACAAACACAAAAAGCTTCCACTCAGCATTAAGCTGGGCATAACCTCTTCTCCCAAAGGCACTGTCCCTTCCTGTTTGAAAGGGCAGTTGGGGCACATGCAAAATTAGGCCTGGCCTGGTCTTGTCTGGTCTGCCTTCCTTGCTTTCTCCCAAAAGAAAAACAAAGCTTTCAGCCAGCTCTTCTTGCCCAACTCCCTTCCTCAAGGACCAGTGCAAAAGACCATCTAATTCCACAGCTTTACTCTGCAGTCCCGCTTCCAACTCTACCCTTACTGGCCCCCTCTCACCTTTTATAGCCCAGGTGCAGCTCTGCCTCCGCAATTGACTCAGCTGGGAGTACCTGCTCTGGCACAGGGGAGTTGGACCTATTTTAATCACAGGGACCAGCTTCCTTGAGAAGGTCCCATTGTGCTGGGTGAGGAGTCATGAAGCAAATAAGACAAACAGTCCTTGCCCCTAAGTTTACAAACTTATCCTGCAGACTGGCTGAGTAAAGAATGTTGCAATTCTTGGTGCTGGCAAATTACAGTTGCAAAAAGCCCAGGCTTTAACAAGCTGGACCATCATATACAGAAAAGCCTGGCAGGGAAAAATATGGGATCTTCTTCTTTTGCAAGGAGGAGCTAAAAATGGGGAAAGGGACATTGACTGTGGCATAGTGGAACTTGGTAGAGTCTTGGCTCTAAATTCTTGAGCCATCTGAGGCTTTAACCTGACATAAGTTTGGAAGAGGCCAATATTTCTGCTGCGGTGCCAAGGCAGTAAAAGCACATCTCAGCACCAAAGGGCTAGTCTGTAGCATCAGGGCCTTTAAAAACAGCATTTTTAACCTCTGATCATCCTGGTTCAGTGATGCTGAAAAGCTACAGTATAACTTGTGTGCTGGATCCTTGCTTCAAGTGATTCCTGCTGAGTTTAGAGTCACAGCTGCCACATGCAGGCTAGTTGAAGAATACCAGCAAGGAAAGGAAATACTGATATCAGAGAAAGCAAAATAAAGCCTGGAGACCGACTGTGATTCGGCTGCCCATAATGAAGGCACCCTTGGAAACATAATGTGTGCTGCTACTGGGAAAAGATCTTAGCTGACTCTGAGCCTCCAGTAACTTCAAACACTGCTGAGAAGAGCGGGCACACTACATCTTACTGCGCTTACTCTGTGCCAGGAGACCCCACTGAGTGGTGGTAGTTAATCCTGTTAGATAGCCGGGTCTTTGTGATGGGGCAGTGTCATTTCTTGGAGTCTCACCCAGCAGGATTCTAGGAGAGACACTGTTTTTAATCTGTGCTGAAAAAATGTCTGATAAGTGATGTCATTTACTCTCTGAAAATGCAGCGAGGCGACTCTTCAGGATATGCAGTCTACCTGACACCATTTGCAAATGCAATGCTCCTGGCAAGTACTTGTATCTGCTAGCACAGAGGTCTATTGACCAGTGGTTTTCTGCAGAGTGCTTGCTGGAGTCAGTGAAGACATGGTGGGACCCTTGATGCCATCTCTTTGTTTGCAGTTGCTAAATCATATGTTAAAAAAAAATCTAAAAATACATAATGCACTTCTCTAATGTTTGTGTATGCATTTGCTTTAGGGACCACAGATGTTCTGCAGTGGTGCAGGGAGAAATGGTGGCCTGCAGGATTGCCTGGGAATGGGCTGTCCAATCGAGAAAAGGAATGGAGGAGGGCTCTGAGCTAATCTCACTTTTGAGATGTGGTCTGTGAAAGAATTTGAGGATGGTCTAGATCAGGGATCGGCAACCTTTGGCACACGGCTCGCTGGTTTGTTTACCTGCCGCGTCCGCAGGTTTGGCTGATCATGGCTCCCACTGGCCGCGGTTCACCGCTCCAGGCCAATGGGGGCTGCAGGAAGGAAGGCCAGCACATCTCTCGGCCTGCGCCGCTTCCCACAGCCCCCATTGGCCTGGTACGGCGAACCGCAGCCAGTGGGAGCTGCAATCGGCCGAACCCGCAGATGCTGCAGGTAAACAAACCGACCCAGCCCACCAGGGGGCTTACCCTGGCGGGCCGTGTGCCAAAGGTTGCCGATCCCTGGTCTAGATAATATTTAGTCCTGCCATGAGTGCAGGGGACTGGACTAGATGACCTCTCAAGGTACCTTCCAGTCCTACACTTCTATGACCTCTTGTCCTAAAAGTATTTAGTTCCTTACAGATGAAATGTGCTGACTGAACTGGTTCAAAAAACCACTACCTTCTCTTCATTTAAATCTCTCCTGAAGGCCCACTCTTTTTGTGATGCCAACAAGAAACTAAGCTATCTATGTATGTGTTTCATTCATATACCTAAAGAGAGGGAACTGCTCATTTATATGGAGGGAGGGAGCTGAATGTTGGGAAGTAGGGGCATAAAGATGCTGGGACTAAAGTTGGGGAAATGAGAGGGTTAAAACTATAGAGTAAGGATGGGGGGGGGCTTAAAGGGGAGGAGACAGTGTTTAATTTAAAAAGAAAAGAGAAATTTGCTCTGTTATAACTCTTTTCTCTTGTAAGTTTAGGGTGGGAAATCTTTTGGGCAAGACCTGTGGCTTGTGTTAAGAAAACACATTATGGGTGCAACCAAATAATCAACAATTACTTTTACTGTAATACATACATATTCATAGAAAGATTAGAGCCATTCTTTATTTGTGCATCTCTGTAAAATAAAAATGTAGATTGAACAATATTTATCAAGCACGTCCCAAAACTTACTTTATTTTAGTGTTAACTCATTGCTTTCTAGTACTAACTAATCTATTGTTTAGATAACTGTTTTATTATATATTTTTGTATTAATGTTTTGCATTTAAAAACTCAGTATATTAAAGAAATGTATGAACTACAGAAGGTCTCATGGATAAGTAATGACGTAAAATGGTATTTTCTATGTCACATTTTTAAATAACGAGGAGTCCGGTGGCTACCTCCTGATACTTGACATTTTTAAATAAAACATTTAAGAGTCTGATTATTCGCCTCCCTAGTTAATATCAGCGCTGATGTTAGCACAATTTGCAAACACTGGGCCCGATTCTGAATGAGCGAGAGAGACAAACTTTTAGCACCAAAGGGAATTGCGGCTGCTCAGCACCTCCCAGAGTCAGAACTGCTGCATTTGCCCTGAAGATTTTTCCAGTCTCCTATTTCTGTACAAGAAAAACAATAAAAAAAAACCAAAACAAAACACTTACAGTGATGAGACAAACTGCTTAAGAGCAGAGCATGAGTTATGCTGCTGTGACAAGTAGCATAAAACTGCATGAAGTCTCTTCAGAAACTCTTCCCCCACAGGGCACAGGAAAAGCTTACTTTGACCATTTTCAACTAGTAAACAACCATCTTTATAAATCTGATGTGGCTTCTGTAATCTTCTCATGACATCAAGAAGTGACACTGACAATTCCCTCTCTGGAGTTTTCATGTTCTTGTCAGTTTCCAACAGACAGTAAATACTCCTAACTGGACTGTCTGGCTTAAAGCAAAACTCATGGTAATTCTGAGAGACAGTGAGAACTCAGGGCATTTTTAAACCCTTTGTGTAAATCATCACACTATTTATTACACTGTGGAGCTTTATAAAATATTCTTAGTAATGAGAATGTATCTATCACATACTGACACTTGTTTTATTCTTTACAGTGTAGACTAGTACACAACAGTTGACTGGATTTTCTAACTGAGCAAAAATACCCAAAACCAGGTGGTTTAGGGCTGGGAAGTGCTACATATCAAATACTGGTTGTTGGCACCTGGTTGTATGACCTCTTTGGTTGCAGCCAAGGGCTTTCATTCACTTTTGCTCTCTTCCTATCCTCTGGCTGCTGTACAGTGGGTTGGTCCCCAGTGTAAGCCAGGGTTGAGCTAATTTCCACCTATTTTGTGTGAGCCCCCTTCCTCTACCCACACTTCTTATGATGGCAGCTGGGATAGGGATTGGCTGAGGAGCTTCTATGTCCACTCTGCCACCTAAGGATCTGCCTACACTGGGGTGATCCTTTTACAGCCAACTACATCATCTTTAAGGCTGCTTTGTGCTGGTGGAACAATATAAAGTGGCCCTAATACAGTTAAGGATTGGTATCATGGTATTTACATGATATGTTTGTGTTGTCTCTATAATGTCGTCATATGGTACAAGTTTCCAAAGTATTGGCAGAGTAGGACTGCGTAGGAGTTCAGATTTGTCTGCCAGTAATTTGTGTCAGCCAGAGTGCCCCAAACTGTATTAATATACATGAATGAGAACCCAAGCTTCTATAAATGATACCCCAATGCCTATACTCTGGATTCTCAAATCGCCTGCTCATAGTGATGGTGCTTAGTGCTCTCACTCACAAAACAGCGGCTATCAAAGGGGCACAGCTCAGTGCCCCAGTGACTTGTAATAGATTAACCAAGAGAGCAACAAATCACAGAAGTGTAGGGCTAGAAAGGACCTCAAGAGGTCATGTGGTCCAGCTCCCCAGGATGAGGCAGGACCAAGTAAACCAAGACCCTCCCCTCCCTGACAAGCGTTTGTCCAACCTGTTCTTAAAAGCCTCCAGTGATGTGGATTCTACAACCTCCCTTGGAAACCTATTCCAGTGCTTAACTATCCTTATAGTTGGAAAGTTTTTCTCAAGATCTAACCTAAATCTCCCTTGCTGCAGATTAAGCCTGTTACTTCTTGTCCTACCTTGAGAGGAGAACAATTGATCACAGTCCTCTTTGTAACAGCCATTAATGTATGTGAAGATTGTTATCGGGTCTCCCTTCAGACTTTTTTCTCAAGACTAAATATGCCCAGTTTTTTTAACCTTTCCTCATAGGTCAAATTTTCTAAACCTTTTTTTCCCCATTTTTGTTGCTCTCCTCTGGACTCTGTCCAGTTTGTCCACATCTTTCTTGAAGTGTGGCACCCAAAACTGGACACACTACTCCAGCTGAGGCCTCACCAGTGCTGAGTGGAGTAGGACAATTAAACTCCCATGTCTTTCATCCAATATTCCTGTTAATACACCCCAGGATGATATTAACTTTTACTGCAACTGCACTACATTGTTGGGTCATAGTCAATTTGGAAACCACTAAAAGCCGCAGATTCTTTTCAGCAGTATTACTGCCTAGCCTGTTGTTCCTCATTTTGTACATGTGCATTTTTTCTTCTTAAGTGTAGTACTCAGGTACCCATTATCTTCTAGGAGAATCAGAACTTGTCTCCGGCCCGACCAATACCTAGTCCAGGGGTCGGCAACGTTCGGCACGCGGCTCGCCAGGGTAAGCACCCTGGCGGGCCGGGCCAGTTTTATTTACCTGCTGACGTGGCAGGTTCGGCCGATCGCGGCCCCCACTGGCCGCGGTTCGCCGTCCCGGGCCAATGGGGGCGGCGGGAAGTGGCGCGGGCGAGTGATGTGCTGGCCGCGGCTTCTCACCGCCCCCATTGGCCCGGGACGGCGAACCGCGGCTAGTGGGGGCTGCGATCGGCCGAACCTGCCGCGTCAGCAGGTAAATAAAACTGGCCCGGCCCGCCAGGGTGCTTACCCTGGCGAGCCGTGTGCCGAACGTTGCCAACCCCTGACCTAGTCTATACATGGTTCAAATACCCACAACCCTTTATTCTGGGGGGAAAGAAGGCATCATTCTCTCCTTATCACTTCCCCCTTCTAAATGATTACAAATCACCTGTCTGGGAAAGTCAACAAGTGGCTTCTCTTCTCCTTTGATACTAATAGAATGGCTGACAGAAGACACCTGGACAGCAAGAAACTGTAGAGCCCCAAAGTGTTATCTCCACATTACATCTGATCTCCACCAGCCCAGCCAGTGAAAGACCCAAGAATTTGTCTTTCAGACTATAGAGACTTTCATTCAGTCAGTGTCATTTTGTTTGTTTATATAATCGATGTATGGCATTTTTAATGCCTTTGTCACCATATCTTACTCTCTTACGCTCTCTGGCTGCCTAGCTCTGAAGGCAGAGCAGCCAACAGCCGCAATGCCACCCTTACTTCTGCACTGCTGCTGGCTGGGGCGTTCGTGTTGTCTGCAGCGCAGGAGGACTATTTTTTTAATCCTGTTCCTGTCCTGCAATCCCCATTCCCATTCCCACCTGCTCCTGCATTCTTTGTTAAATTTTTTATCCTGCTCCTGCTATTATATCAGTGAGATCCCAGTTCCACTGCAGGATAGAGTCCTTGCAAAACAAACAAACAAACAAACAAACAAATCCAGTGTCAAATTACAAGTAATAGAGGAGAGGCGTGACAAATTCCATGAATGATAAGGGAGGCGCGACTGGAAAAGTTTGTGCACCAGTGGTGTAAAATATTGTCATCCATAGGGCCTGTTTATAAAGCCGAATGTCAAAGAACAGCTGACCTCTATTTCATTTAATATGCTTACGCATGAATTAATTACGTTAGTCATACAATATTTAAGCATGGCTGCAAACATTAAAAAAAAAGCATTAACAAGAACCAAACAGTATGGCCACAAAATTAAACAGCTTTTAACCAAGGACAACAAGACATTCATTTTAGGCGTACATGACATTCAGCAGTTGTTTTGATTAACATCCCCCTCTCCGTTGTCTTATTTGCAAAATGTGTTCATACCAGATGCAGATGATTACTCCACCCATAATATCTCTGCATATTTGACTGCAAAAGGCCTTAATAAAAGAAAAAGTACTCTATGAATTTGATTCATTTAGGAACCATACAAGTTCTCAGAGGTTCTGTAGAATTTATTAATTAGAAGTGTTGAATGCTTGACTATTATTATAGCTTCTGTGTTCAAGAATCAGCCAAGCCATAAAATCTAGAAATGTATTGGCAACGTTGCATAAATTGAATCCATCTAAGCAAACTGTAACTTGCATACCCTATGTCCACAATTTTTACTCGTTTTTACTGTAGTATTTATTCAAGATGGCAAGTTACTGTAGATAGCCATGTGTCACCCATTTCTAGCTTGCTATGAAATAAAAGACTATGGGTCCAATCTTGCTTCATTGAAAGAACAGAGTTTTGACATTGGCTTCAGCAGAATCAGGCCCTACAGTATGTCTCAAAGAAAAACCACTCCATTGTATTTCTATCATAAAATAAGCAAACTTTTCCTTGAACATAAGAACGGCCATACTGGTTCAGAACAAAGGTCCATCTAGCCCAGTATCCTGTTTACCGACAGTGGCCAATGCCAGGTGCCCCAGAGAGAGTGAACCTAACAGGCAATGATCAAGTGATCTCTCTCCTGCCATCCATCTCCACCCTCTGACAAACAGAGGCCAGGGACACCATTCCTTACCCATCCTAGCTAATAGCCATTAATGGACTTAACCTCCATGAATTTATCTAGTTCTCTTTTAAACCCTGTTATAGTCCTACCCTTCACAACAGTACCACAGGTTGACTGTGCGCTGCGTGAAGAAGAACTTCCTTTTATTTGTTTTAAACCTGCTGCCCATTAATTTCATTTGGTGGCCCCTAGTTCTTATATTATGGGAACAAGTAAATAACTTTTCCTTATTCATTTTCTCCACACAACTCATGATTTTATATACCTCTATCATATCCCCCCTTAGTCTTCTATTTTCCAAGCTGAAAAGTCCTAGCCTTTTTAATCTCTCTTCATATGGGACCTGTTCCAAACCCCTAATCATTGTAGTTGCCTTTCTCTGAACCTTTTCTAATGCCAGTATATCTTTTTTGAGATGAGGAGACCACATCTGTATGCATTATTCAAGATGTGGGCGTACCATGGATTTATATAAGGGCAGGTTACAAACCATAGTTAATAGTTCCGCAATTTCCCATTTGAGTTCTTTCAGAACTCTTGGGTGAATGCCATCTGGTCCCAGTGATAAACATAACAGTAACAAGTCAATTAATTCCAAAACCCCCTCTAGTGACACTTCAATCTGTTACAATTCCTCAGATTTGTCACCTACAAAGGATGGCTCAGGTTTGAGAATCTCCCTAACATCCTCAGCCGTGAAGACTGAAGCAAAAGATTCATTTAGTTTCTCCGCAATGACTTTATCGTCTTTAAGTGCTCCTTTTGTATCTCGATCGTCCAAGGGCCCCACTGGTTGTTTAGCAGGCTTCCTGCTTCTGATGTACTTAAAAAACATTTTGTTATTACCTTTTGAGTTTTTGGCTAGTTGTTCTTCAAACTCCTTTTTGGCATTTCTTATTACATTTTTACACTTAATTTGGCAGTGTTTATGCTCCTTTCTATTTACGTCACTAGGATTTGACTGCCACTTTTTAAAAGATGCCTTTTTATCTCTCACTGCTTCTTTTACATAGTTGTTAAGCCACGGTGGCTCTTTTTTAGTTCTTTTACTGTGTTTTTTAATTTGGGGTATACATTTAAGTTGGGTCTTTGAAAAAAGTGTCCATGCAGCTCACAGGGATTTCACTCTAATGACTGTACCTTTTAATTTCTGTTTAACTAACCTCCTCATTTTTGCATAGTTCCCCTTTCTGAAATTAAATGCCACGGTGTTGGGCTGCTGAGGTGTTCTTCCCACCATTTTTTGATAGCCTCTCTAATCTCCCTTAGCATTTCATCATCACTATCACTGTCCTGGTCAGGTGGTTGATAATAGATCCCTACTGTTATATTCTTATTAGAGCATGGAATTACTATCCATAGAGATTCTGTGGAACATGTGGATTCATTTAAGATTTTTACTTCATTTGATTCTACATTTTCTCTCTCATACAATGCCACTCCCCCCTCCCCCTGCATGACCTGTTCTGTCCTTCTGATATATTTGGTACCCTGGAATGATTGTGTCCCATTGTCCTCACTCCACCAGGTTTCTGTGATGCCAATTATATCAATATCCTCCTTTAACACGAGACACTCTAGTTCGCCCATCTTATTATTTAGACTTCTAGCATTTGTGTACAAGCACTTTAAAAACTTGTCACTGTTTATTTGTCGGCCCTTTTCTGATGTGTCCGATTCTTTTTTATGTGAATGTTTCTCACCTGATCTGGCCCATACTTTATCCTCTTCCATCCTCTCCTCCTGACTAAAACCTAGAGAATCTCTATCAATAGACTGTCCTCTAAGAGAAGTCTCTGTCCGATCCATGTGCTCTTCTGCAGCAATCGGCTTTCCCCATTCTCTTAGTTTAAAAACTGCTCTGCAAGCTTTTTTAATGTAAGTGCCAGCAGTCTGGATCCACTTTGGTTTAGGTGGAGCCCATCCTTCCTGTATAGTCTCCCCCTATCCCAAAAGTTTCCCCAGTTCCTAATAAATCTAAACCCCTCCTCTCTACACCATCGTCTCATCCATGCATTGAGACTCTGAAGCTCTGCCTGCCTACCTGGCCCTGCGTGTGGAACTGGAAGCATTTCTGAGAATGCCACCATAGAGGTCCTGGATTTCAGTCTCTTTCCTAGCAGCTTAAATTTGGCCTCCAGGACGTCTCTCCTATCCTTCCCTATGTCATTGGTACCTACATGTACCACGACCACCGGCTCCTCCCCAGGACTACACATAAGTCTATTTAGATGCCTCAAGAGATCTGCAACCTTCGCAAGTCACCATACGGTTCTCCCAGTCATCACAAACGCAGTTATCTATGTTTCTAATGATCAATTCTCCTATTACTAACACCTGCCTTTTCCTAATTACTGGAGTTCCCTCCCCCGGAGAGGTAACCTCAGTGCGAGAGGATACCCCAACATCATCTGGAAGGAGGGTCCCAACTATGGGAAGGTTTCCCTCTGCTCTTGATGACTGCTCTCCTTCCCTGAGCCTTTCATCCTCCTTAACAGCGCAGGGACTGTCTGACCAGAGGTGGGACAAATCTACAGTGTCCCGGAGAGTCTCATCAGCATACCTCTCTGCCTCCCTTAGCTCCTCCAGTTCCACAACCCTGGCCTCTATAGCCCATACATGGTCTCTGAGGGCCAGGAGCTCCTTGCACCGAGTGCACACATATGCCACCCGCCTACAGGGCAGGTAATCATACCTGCTACACTGAGCGCAATAAACAGAATAGCCCCCACTCTGCTGCTGGGTTTCTGCCTGCATTCTCTCCTACAGTTACCTAGATTAATGATATGTTTTATTTTTAAATCAAGAAGTTTTGATTATAGTTTAAAGGTTTTAAAGACTGGCAAGTGTCCCTCGCCCCCTTCCCACTCTCCTTCCAAACTCCCTCTTGAAACTCCTTGTTAGCAGCCCCTGGTCACTGACTCACTGCTTTATAAAGCCCTGGCCTTCCTGATAGCCCCGCCCCCTGCCTAAGGCTCAGCCAATGAACAGAGGCTTCTAGATTTCAAATCTTGTTTAAAAGCTCACAGCTTCCAACTGCCAGCCCCAGCACATGGTCAAACAAAACAAACAAACAAACAAGCTCAGCACACAGCAAGTAACCCCCAAACACAAACACACACTACAGACAGCCACTTACTCCAAGGGTCCCGTATTTGCTCCTCCTTTACCTGGAGAACTCCCTGTTCGCAAAGCTTCCTGGTCTTTGGTTTGACATATTCATCAAAAGTAGGGATATTGGATTTGTAAGAACCTCTAGGTTCCATATGTTTTTTTCTTTCTGCTGAAAATGAAAAAAGAAGAAGGATTACACAGAGTGCAATCATGTGTATGAGCAGAGACCTGTGATAGCAGTGGTCTCTGACAGCACAGTAACAAATGATGGCTTACTGTTAACTCTTCAGTGGTGACTTAATGGCTAATCCATACAGGGGAAATGAATAGCTGCTTTGGGTCAGGATCTACCTTTCCCTTCTGTACTGTATACTTGTGTCAAAATCACCACCTGTGCACGCATCGGAAGAGTGATTGTTGACACCACACTCGGCTTGCCATCTTTTGCTCTGACAATTCCATTTGAAACTGCTCCATCTGTAGGACTTCCTGAAGTCCTTTCCCTCTGCCCGGATACTTGGATTGTCAGAGGAAAATAAACCCCATCCCCATCCGCTTTCTACTGCTCCTTTTCTAGAACGTTCAGCTTTCAGGACCTGCAGCAGCTAGCTATTGTCTACTAGCCTCCGACTTATCTAAACAAATCCACCTGTTTTGTGTGAATAATCATTAAAAAGGTGGGAGGATACAAATACTGTTTCTTTATACTTCTAAAAAGGAGCCCTGCAAAAGGATTAGGGTTAAGACACAAGCTCTCCAGTGAACCAGAGAAAAAGGCGGGAACAATGTTAGGGACAATAGAGTTTTCCTTATTTGGTGTTAGGAGAAAGCATCTCTGTCTGTGAATCTTTACCATCATCACATGACAGCAGGTCTGTTTTACAGTTCAGTCAAAGAGCGATATAACTGATTATTTGCCCTTTGCAAAAAGAAATACATAAATGACTATGACTAACAGACTGTATTATAAAACAAGATTAAATACACAGTAGTATTAGTAAGAGCAGCTTTTTCTTCTTCCTCTAATGCTTATGACAAACTCTCTGAAAGTTAATTGAAAATAGTTTATGACTAATACTCTAAATTAATGGCAGTAATTTAAGATGGGTGACATCAACATCCATCGAGAAGTAATTATCCTTGTAAACAAAACTAGTCACAATGGGATCTAGCTATATTTTAAAAAAAGTTTTCTCATAGAATATCTTTGAGAATATCTTTTATATTTAGGCTTTCCCTTAATAGCCACATATCCAAAAGCTTATATATTAACAAGTGCTACTGTGAAGAAGGCAGGGCTTCTATATTCTGTCTGGTGTAATGCAAACGTTCCCTTCTAAGGTCAATTGAGTTCATTTCAGAAAGCCAGACCAGCTATTAGCCATTTAGAAGATTAGACTCTATATCAATCATTTGTTTGGGAAGGCATGAAACCAGCTGTCAGTTGCTGGAAATGCAATAGGTTAAATTTTAATAGCATTCATCTTTTTTTTCCTAGGAAACTGTAGTTTGTCATGCTTACAAGCTAAGGAAGCATCTACATTCTCAGTGAATTTAGTGGAGTCATTTCTCATGTCAATATTCTAAGATGTGCAGCTGTCAATAAATTTCATGTGCTGTCAGGGTGGAGGATAAACAGCTGCTTCTTCAGAAGTGTAAGAAATATGTACTGTTCAAGATAATGTAAGGTTCTGCAGTATTTTCAAATATGCCAGTTATCTTGAGGGAACTATTAGTGTGAAGGAAGAAGAAAAACAAAAGGAGAGATCACAAAGAAAGTGTTTAGGCGCTGCATTTAAGTTATGGCTTATTGAAATTTAGGATTTCTTGCTCATCCAACCTTCACTGTGATGCCTTTGTTAAAACATCAGCGTTAGAACTACTTTAAGGAGACATACCACGGAAAATATATTTCTCTTCTTCTATTGTCCCTCCCTCCGTACAACAAAGATGAATGATTATCTCCACCTTCATTTTCAAACATTTTAAACACCACAAAATATTACATGGGAGTGGCAAAGAGATTCTAATGATGAAGAACTCATATTTAGGGTGCAAAATTGTGGAGAATCTCCAGAAAACTTTCTGTAGCTACTGGCCTCAAGCATAGATAGTAGGCTCAAAGGAAATTATGCAGAATGCAAAAATTCACTTCAGTCATGTTACTTAAAGGAAGTGAGACAAAACCCCAAACAAATCTTGCACTACTACTCACCAGCTCCAAGCTTGCAACTTGTGCTTTCTCAGATTCAGACTGTAAACTCTTTGGGGGCAGGGACTACTTCCTTACTTGTTTCTGTGAAAGGCACAGAAGACTTTTTTTGATGATCAAAAATAATAAATCATTTCTCTCAATATAAAATTGATAGTAGCAATTACCATGGCTACATGTGCACTGGTGGGTGCATTCACGTGACAACTTAATCTTACTAGTCATTTGCACATAATTACTGTGAAAGGATGTACAACCACAGTGGTTGCAAGTGGGAACTGAATATAATGAAGGCCCACAGTGTGGAGTTTGTGAGTCTTCAGGTTTGGAGAAGTCTTGCTCTGTGGCAAGGTCACTGTTTGGAAATTTCACTAAACTGAAATAAAGTAGCAGCCTTCTGTACTATGATTATAGGGTCCATTGGCAGCTGTGGGCACCTCATGGTTTCATATAGCAGTGGTTTGGCAAACTGGTTTGGTTTTGGTGCAGGTGAGCTTACATGCCTTAAGACTCACTTTCAGTTTTGGCTTTAATTTTTGGATTCACTTAGGGTGTGTCTACACTGCAGTGGGGAGGGTGCTTCCCAGCATGGGAAGATGGACACGCATTACCTAGTGTACTAGATATAACAGTGTAGTTGGGAGGAGGCACAGACAGTGGCTCAGGCCCAAGTGTGTACCCAGGGGGTTCTGTCATGTTTGTACTTAGGTGGCTAGCTCCAGCAGTGGCCCATGCTACCCCCTGGCTACACTGCTATTTTTAGCATGCTAGCTCGAGCAGAGCTAGCAAGTGTTTGTCTATTTGCACTGAGAAGCCTGAAGCTCAGCTGAAACTGTTGTGTGTTTGCCTGGTTTGAAGCTGAAACCATAGGTGTGACCCAAGAACCTATTAATGCCCCTGGCAAAGGGCTGGCACAGCCCAGAGGAGATAGTTTGTATTGCTAACAGACTGGTGGTGTCAGGCATCTGACACCCAGTTAAGCACAAGCAATTTTCCCCTCTCACTAGAGATAGGGGGCGGGAGGTAAACAAGGTGACTCACAATCCTGGGCACCCCAAGAACCATTACAGTGGCATAGTCCTGGCAGGGTTTACACACAGTCTGTTGGTTAGCTAACCACCTTCCAAGCACTGGTAGCCGAGATTCTGAGTGTCACGAGGGAGAAGGTTGAGAACGGACAAAAAAAACAAACAAACTTGCAATTTGTTATTTTCTGTTTGTTTATTTTGGGTAAGGGAAATAGAACAATGGAAAGCAGAATATGGCTAGATGCTAATTTTGCTATGCTCACCAAGAAGAAGTTAGAAGAGCTGTGTGCACAGCGAGGTCCGTCAGCTGCTGATCAGAAGAAATCAGAGTTGGTGGCCAGGCTGCACTCATATGCCATGAGGCAGGATGGGGTACCTGCTCCAAACTGGGACTCACCAGGGATCCCTTTTTCTCCTCCAGGGCATGTTAGAGACCAAACATACAGTTCCCCAGGTGATCCAGCAAAGATAGCAATGGTGAGAGGCCCAGAGCTGTGGAGGCTGGAGTGGAAAAGGCTGCCCGCGGAGGAGAGATGGTTAGAGCTGGAGGCCAGGAGTCAGAGTGACAGGGCAGAACTGAAGCAACAGACGCTTGCTGACCAGAACAAACACAGGCAGCTCAAACAGAAGAAGAGGGTCCCATGGGACCCAGGAGGAAGGACATAAGGATGTGTCAGATCAGGGACTAGCAGCAAACAGGTGTGGGTCTAATGGCCACTAAAGGTTGTTCTGGGATTCGGACTGTGGGAAGTTATTTTTCCTGATGTGTTATTTTGTGTAATAATGTAACAGGGTTAAAACCCCAAGGGCTCAAGTACAAGCCAGTTGTGGCCAGACTCAGTGGTCAAGAGGGCAAACTCGCGGTTTACTCTTGCTGGGGAAACCGAGTCAGTGCTAAGTGTGTCTGTGGTACGGCTAAAAGGCGCTGTGACCCAGAGCTGGGAGTGGGGAGACACTGGTAACACTAGGACATGCTGTGGGCCAGAACACCACTGGGAGCAGGGAAAGTAGGCAAGGCCATACGGTGACACGTGTCAGAGCCACCCAAAACGAGATGCTGGGTGGCAAAAGTGCTGACAAATTCATGCTACCCTGCAAAGGATGGGAAAAGCCCTGAGGGGGGTGAAGCAACTGCTGAGGGAGGTGTAGATGTTAAGGAGGGGCAGAGCCATCCCTTGGGTAGGGCGAATCGGGGCAACCACTCTGGGCCCTGCACTTTGGGGGGCCTCACAGGCCGGTGTGATTGGCTGGGGCGGTCGGTCCCGGAAGAGATGAATCCGTCACTTCTGCTCCGGGCCTGAGGAGGGGGAAAGGTGCCCCTTAATCTATGGGTTTTGTGTGGTCATTTGAGATGTAATTAAACCTGAGGGGGGTGGAGGAAGGACACATTCCCCCCTTGGGAAAAGGTGAGGCATGAACATGGCAACGAAAATCTGATCTTGTCATCAAGCTGGATTTCGGTTTGATCACTGGAGTTGTTTACTGACTGACTGCATGTACAAAGTTCAAATTAATGAGTAGTACAGCTAGTGTCCTGTCCAGGCAAGAGGGTCCTGAGATGATGGCTATGGAGCAGCCAATGGCTGACCCTACTGCCTCAATGTAAGAGGCGGTGTGTGACTCAAGAACCTCTTAATGCCAGCTGGCAAAGGGTTGGCTTAGCCCAGAGGAGATTGTTTGGGTGGCTAATAGACTAGTAGTGCCAGGGAGCTGACACCCATTTAAGCCCCAGCAATTCTCCCTCTTGCTGGAGGCAGGGGTAACAAAGTGACTTGCAATCCTGGGCACACTGAGAACTGTCACAATAGGAGTTCATGTCAAAATCAGAAGGCCCTCCCCTGCACTTGTGGGAAGGAAGGGATATGACACAAAAAGTCACCTATGATAGATTTGTCCTAGAGCAGGGGTGGGCAAACTACAGCCCGCGGGCTGAATCCGGCCCACCAGCCATTTTGAACTGGCCCTTGAACTCCCGCTGGGGAGCAGGGTCTGGGGCTTGCCCCGTTCCGGCGCTCCAGCTGGGGCGCAGGGTAGGGGAATGCTCCATGCGGCTCCCGGAAGCAGCAGCATGGCCCCCCTCTGGCGCTTGCCTGCGGAAAGGGTTTGTAAACTTCAGTGAACCTGGGCTGCATTTCAAGGTTCTAACACTCAAAGCTAGATGAGTTAAGTCAGTGTAGTTAAGTGAACTTGCAGAGAGCGGGAGGTGCACCGGCAGCTAGAGCTGAACAAAAACCTTTTCATCCAAAACTTTTTTCAGTGACACTGAAACATTTTTTAATTCGTGTGGGTGCTGCTGAATTGTTTGCGTCAGGGAAAACAAAACAAAAATTCTGAAAAAGTCAAAATGCTTCATTTCAATATTTCTGATTTTTGCTTCAAAACAATTTTTTTAATTTAGAAATTTGCTTCAAATTTATTTAAAAATTTAAACATTAAATGCTTGAAACAGAAATTATTTGGATTGAACAAAGCACTTTTTTTGACCCAAAATGATATTTTTCATATCTTTTCAATTTGCTGAAAATTTTAATAAAATTTGTTTTCAGTTTGACCCGGAATGAAATTTAAATGTTTTGGAATAGTCAGAGAATAGAAAAATCCTTTCGTCACACAGCTTTGTAGTGGCAGCTTTACCTGATTCATATTTCTTATTTTAAGTGTTGAAACATTTTATTTCACTGAGATCAGGTACAGTGAGGTTTGGTTCCTAGCAATAAACACAAAAATTAAGAAGTTTCTCACATACGGTACTCAGCCACAAAATCTTGTAGAGGTTTCTTTAAGAAAATTTAATGATTAGAGGATAACATTGCAGGTACAAAGTACTTTTTTACATTGTCAGCCACCTACTTCCAAGAGTGAAATCTTAAATGAAGTGGATCTAAATCATGGAGAGCAGCAGTTACTTGATGAACAATCAATATATCATTTTTGCAGAAAGCAAGAGTACAAAAATCACAGCATTTGATTTTACTGTAGTTGTGGTCATTATCATCATGGGCGTTGATTCAGTTGGAATGAAAACACAAAACAGAAATATTTATAGACCATGAAAAGAGTTTTCCCCAGAAAAATGTACTGAGAGAGGGAAAAGGGGGAGGGTAAGGAAAAGAGACATTTGGACAGTTTCATGTTATGATCCGTAATCATCTGTTCAGGGGACGTGCACAGTGTGTATGAACCAGCCAGGGGCAGGTATGGAAACAGCATTGGTTTCTAACACAAGAAAAGAGGAACAGAGATCAGGCTGAAAGTCAGGCATGTGCACTTTTGAGTATCTAATTTATATGCACAGATACCAGGTATATGCTTGCAAATTGGGTATTGTGCACAGGTGGCCAATCAGATAACTGGCCATATACATATAGAAATACTTGATTTACATGCTTATATTAGGGATATGCATACACAAATGAGATATGTATAAACGTATGTGAAAAAACAATCAACTGAAACTGAGAATCTGGTCCAATGTGTATTAGATAAAGATATAGACAAGAATTATCACAAACTAAGGGTCCCATTTGGTGGGACGCTAGGAATCAGCTACATCTTGTTACTCGGGCTAATGTGAAACTGCTGTTAAAATAGTTCTGTGAATTATTAACTTTAAATATCTATTACATTATTTTCAAAATATGCTCCTGCCAGCCCCCCTAAAAATCATTAAGAAATTAAGGGCTGGCCTTGTGATTAAGGCATTGGGGCTAAGACTGAAGGGAACTAGGTTCAAACTTCAGGTGTCAAAGACTTCCTGTGTGACCTCAGGCAAGTTGCTAGTTTCCTCACTGTGAGCCTCCATTCTCCATTTGGTATCAGGGGGTAGCCGTGTTAGTCTGTATCTACAAAAACAACAAGGAGTCTGGTGGCACCTTAAAGACTAACAGGTTTATTTGGGCATAAGCTTTCGTGGGTAAAAACCTCACTTCTTCAGATGCATAGAGTGAAAGTTACAGATGCAGGCATTATATACTGACACATGGAGAGCAGGGAGTTACTTCGCAAGTGGAGAACCAGTGTTGACAGGGCCAATTCAATCAGGGTGGATGTAGTCCACTCCCAATAATAGATGAGGTGGTGTCAATTCCAGGAGAGGAAAAGCTGCTTCTGTAATGAGCCAGCCACTCCCAGTCCCTATTCAAGCCCAGATTAATGGTGTTAAATTTGCAAATGAATTTTAGTTCTGCTGTTTCTCTTTGAAGTCTGTTTCTGAAGTTTTTTAGTTCAATGATAGTGACTTTTAAATCTGTAACAGAGTGACCAGGGAGATTGAAGTGTTCACTTACTGGCTTATGTATGTTACCATTCCTGATGTCCGATTTGTGTCCATTTATTCTTTTGCGGAGGGACTGTCCGGTTTGGCCAATGTACATGGCAGAGGGGCATTGCTGGCACATGATGGCATATATAACATTAGTAGATGTGCAGGTGAATGAACCCTTGATGGTGTGGCTGATGTAGTTGGGTCCTCTGATGGTGTCGCCAGAGTAGATATGGGGACAGAGTAGGCAACGAGGTTTGCTACAGGGATTGGTTCCTGGGTTAGTGTTTCTGTGGTGTGGTGTGTAGTTGCTGGTGAGTATTTGCTTCAGGTTGGGGGGTTGTCTATAAGCGAGGACTGGCCTGCCTCCCAAGGTCTGCGAGGGTGAGGGATCATTTTCCAGGATAGGTTGTAGATTGTGGATAATGCGCTGGAGAGGTTTTAGCTGGGGGCTGTATGTGATGGCCAGTGGTGTTCTGTTATTGTCCTTGTTGGGCCTGTCCTGTAGTAGGTGATTTCTGGGTACCCGTCTTGCTCTGTCAATCTGTTTCCTCACTTCCCCAGGTGGGTATTGTAGTTTTATAATTACATGTAACATGGAGATAACAGTATTTCCTTTGTTTGTCTTTTCTGTTTAGATTGCATTGCAAGCTCCTCAGCACAGGGACTGTTTCTCACCCTGTGTTTGGGCAGTGTGGACAGCCTTGTGTAACAAGGACAAGTGCAGAGTCCTGTACTTAGGAAGGAAGAATCCCATGCACTGCTACAGGCTGGGGACCAACTGGCTATGCGGCAGTTCTGCAGAAAAGGACCTGGGGATTACAGTGGATGAGAAGCTGGATATGAGTCAACAGTGTGCCCTTGTTGCCAAGAAGGCTAACAGCATATTGGGCTGCATTAGTAGGAGCATTGCCAGCCAGGGCCGGCTCTAGGTTTTTTGCCGCCCCAAGCAAAAAAATTTTTGGCTGCCCCCCAGGCTTGGTCTACCCCCCGCAGCCCTCTGCCGCCCCAGCCTTGGGCTCGCCCACGCTCTCCCTCCTTCCATCCCAGCCCTATGATACCAGACACCTCTGTGTTCTTGTGGAACCAGGGTGCAGTATCCAGCCTGACTCATGAAAGACACCCCACCCCAGCCTCTGCTTAAAACCAAAACCCATCAGAGGAAAAAACTTGCAGAGAGCAGTGAAGGGCGTTGGGAGACACACCTAGACCCCTCCTGACAAGGGTGACAAGATTAAGACATCTCCATTAGCATACAGAATGGAGAGCAGAGAACCACACTGAATTCTGGGACCAGAAAAAGCAGGAAAGCACTGCATCATGGGAATCTCTGCTCCAGATGCTAATGAACCTCTCTCTGCACACACCCAGCTCAGCAATTATCAGACCAATTCTGATATCCTTAATTGATATCCAAATACTGAAGCAGCCTACTTGCATTGTGAGCTCCCTGGAAGAAAACACCACCCATAGCCAAGAGTGATCAGCTTCTATTGTCTAGTCTAAAGAAAACCCTTGAGTCATCAGCTTACTTATAAAAAAATCTATTGTTCTCTCTTGAACAATTGTATTTTCTCTACAAAAATCCCTACTCACCCTCTAGTCAGGGTTCTGATGCTTAGATCCAAACTATGCATCAGTTCCACTGGAACTCCATCTTCTCCTGACTGATCATGCTGGGGGCTCTGCCTGTCTCCAGCACTCAGGACCCTCAGCTACCACTATCATCTGGGAACCCCGACCAGTTCAAGCTTCATGGAGTGGGTGAGATACCCCCTCTTTCTCTCTCTCTGTTTTCCTTTCTACCTTAAGTATTAACCTTTAATAATGTATGTTATGTTGGTTTAGCCCTCCTTGTGTAGTTATCACTATTATTCAATAAATAACTTTTATGGTTAACTTGGTTGCTTCTCTCTCTCGCTGAACTTTACTCTTTTGTGTTTTTAGCTTCCCCCATTCACTCTACAGCAACGCTTCTTTTACCTAAGCTAAAGATCCCTGCAGCGCCCAAAATACTGTGGGGTTTGCTCATCAAGTAGGTTACTGCCAGTACAATTGTGATGTGAGAGTGGGGAAAGGGACGTGCTGAATCTGGGACCAATAAGGGTAACAGCTTGAAAGTGCTGCTTGACCCAGTCCATGGAGCCCAGGGGCATATAAGGAGAGGCAGCTTGAAAGTGCTGCTTCATCCAGCCCAGTGAGTCCAGAGACACATAAGGGGTCAGCTTGACAGTGCTGATTGACCCGGTCCACTCAGACTTGGTGGGTGGGTGTGGGTGTGCGCGCTCATCTGGTTCTGGGGCTGGAGGAACCCAGCCCTGGGGAACCTAGGTCCTGCAGGATAGCTCCATTGGGAGGGGACTTGCAGCAGGGAGAAGTAGAGCTCCATATAAAAACACAAGTGACACAAGCAGTACATTGATAGGATTACAGAATCCTCTTCTCCAGAAAAGTAACCCAAATAAATGAGCATACCCCAAAGTAATCGGCAAATCTGGTAACACCTGGTCACTGGTAACTCGCTCCCAGGGCGGGTCATTCAGCAGGAATTTTGGATGTGCACAGAACACAGACAGGATTGGTTCCCATATGGTTACAGAACTACAGTAAAGTGGAACAGTTTTCAGCTTGTGTGATTGGAGGATATCTGGATGCATATTATAAGACTGTCCTCCATAAATGAGGAAAAGTTGAGGTGCCTTTATTATTCTTTTGTTCCACTCTGTCTTTCTATGGGGAATTTCCAAAGCAATATCACTGTCTTCCTTTTAAACAAATAAAACTAAAACTAAAAAAAAAAAAGAAAAAAAAAAAAGCAATGGCTGTTGAAAATAGCAATTCCAGTCCTAATAACCACTGGGAAGCATTTCTTGCTCAATTTATTCTACTTTTTCTACAGCAAGTTACAGTGGATCAGTATATTTGATTTGGAAGAAATGAAGTAACAGCTGCCCAAATTGAGCTTGAGCACTCCTGAATTTTGAGGGTGTTCAGATCTGGAAGGCAGGTGCTAGATTCCCTTTCTGAATATTAGCTATATCTGGAAAAGAAAAGTCAATTTCTGCTTCCATGGCTCAGAAGTGTAAATCCTCCTACGTGCCTGGTACTGTATCTAAAGCTGCCCAGTCTAGTAGAGCCTCTGCTCCCTTACTTTTCATTTTAAATTCTAGTGGGATCCACGTACCTCCCTTGCTAGGCTTCAGATAGAGAGGGGCACTGTCCCTTTAGTCCACCCAATTCTTTCTTTGGGGGCTGCAAGGTGAGGTCACACCAGTATCCCTAATCCAGGCTGGGGATGTCTTCGGAAGGGGATATCTGGGGCAAAGCCTTCTACTCCTTGGGCATACTTGTTCCCTGTTCTAGCATTGAGCTCTCCATTCACAGCAAGCTGCAGCATGGCTCAGCTACCTCACTTCCTCCCCCTCCCTTTCCTGTTGACAGCAGCCAAGGGAATGCTGGGAAATGTAGTTCTTTCCCTGCTCCAGGGCTGGCTCTATAGGCAGGGAGCTAACCAAGGAACTACAGCTCCCAGGGCCCCCTGCTGGTTCTCAGCTCCAATGCTGGCTTCCTGCCGGCTGCCGCCCCTGCAAATGGGCTGCCCCAAGCACCTGCTTGCTTTGCTGGTGCCTAGAGCCGCCCCAGACCTCACCAGCCAGGCATCATACTAAACATTGTCAAAGAGACACCTGGGCTTGTCACAGAAATATGTCTTCCACTTCTAAGAGATACAGACTGCAGTCTCCACATTCACTTAACTCATCCTGTAACTTTAACCTACACTAGTAGCCACACAGTGTGTGTATATTACAGCTCTAAAAGGGCAACATATCTCACAGGAGTGAATCCAGAATTTAACCACTGAATTAGGCCAGCTAGAAGTGTAGGGCTGATGTTCAGGACCATTAACGCTAATGAAAATGCATATTTTTCATTAGAGTCTAATAGCCTGCCACCAAATAGGGCAACTGCTGTGCAATGTTTATACAAAAAAATTGCTAATCACAATCTTTATTGTGCACTTGGCTACAGCCAGCTTTTAAGCATTTGCAGCTATGAATTGTTACTGTTAGTGAAAAAGGAAATATTATTCATGGAAGACACTATATGGCATTACGTCCTGACTCCATTTCTTCAGTGTTTATGAAGGAGATTTATTATCATTTTGCACTTCCCTGATGACTTTTATTCTCCCTTTTCTGGGAAGGTTCTTATTCTATTTATAAAATTGTTGAGGAATTAAGTAGCTAGGATTATAAAAATCTATTTCTGAAAAGTACAATCACATACAATCCTGCAAAACCTTACTAACAGAAGTTGCCCTTATTCACGCAAGAAATCCTATTGTCTGATGTTAATCTGACTACTCACATGAGGAAAGATTTGCAGAATGGGGAACATTATTTATATTTAACATTAACTGGTAAGGAAGTGAATACTGAGAGGCCAATCCTGCAAAAGATCTTACTCATTCAGGCAGTTCCATTGAAATCAATGGAGCTACTCATCTGTGTGGGAGCTGCAGGAGTAGAGTCTAATTTTCCATTGCAGAATGTTTCATACTTTCTAAGGGGATGTCTACACAGCAACCAGACACCCCTGTCTGGCCCATGCCAGCTGACTTGGACTCAGGCTGTGGGACTGTTTCATTGCTGTGTATACATCTGGGCTTGGGCTGGAGCCCAGGCCCTGGGACCCAGATCCCAGGCTCTGGGACCTTGTGAGGGTCTCAGAGCCCTAGCTTCAGCCCGAGCCCAGAAGTCTACACTGCAATGAAACAGCCCTGCAGCCTGAGCCCGGTGAGCTTGAGTCGGCTGGCACAGGCAAGCTGCAGGTTTTTCTTTGCTGTGTAGAGACACCCTAAATTTCCACCAGTAGGAAAAGCAGAGCTACTGGCCTGATTCTAAGCAGCTGTAAATCAGTGTAGCTAAACCAATTTATTCCAACTGAGCCTACTATATATAATACGACGTAGGTTTGTATTTCACTGTGAATGGGATTATGTGGTAATCTCTTTCTGTTTGACTGTTTCCCTTAGTTCTGCACACTTCAATACAAGACACACACTAACAATAATTCAAGAGAAAAGCCCTTTCTGATTAGGGAGCCGGAGGGATAGCTCTCATGAGGAAAGAATGAAAGAAGAAAATATGTCTAGCATGGCAAAATAAAGGAGGTGGGGGAAACACGTCAACTGTCTACAAATATATGAACTGTATCAGCAACAGGGATGAAGAGGGATTGGTTAAGGCGCTAAGAGGAGATGTAACTAGAAATAATGGAATTGAATATAAAAAAGAAAATTAAATGGAATGTCAGGACCATACACAACCCATCCACTTGCCTTGCAATGCAGGGCTGTGCCTTTAAAGCACAATTCAATCCTAAAGCAGAGATAAGGAATAGCAGAAAGAAAGAAAAAGTAATGCTTATTAGCTCTGAGCAATTCAAGGCAGCTATTCAGGTTAGTATTATTATTTGCATTATCTTAGCATCCAGGAGCTCCAGTCACAGACCAGGACCCCTATGTGCTGCACAAATACAGTACAAAAACAAGTCCCTGCCCCCAAAGTGCATACAATCTATGGCCTGGTCTGCACTACAGAGTTAAGCTGAAATAAGTTGCCTTGTGTCAACCGATCTGTGCATGTGTCTACACTCAAATTTGTCTCTGGACGATGTAAGCACCTTGCTATAGTAAAACCACCTCCCCAATTGGCGTGGAGCCAAGGTCCACCTACTGATGTTGAGGCAGTGCGAGAATAAACATGGCATGACCTGTGTTGACCCTAACAGTGCTCCAGCAGCTGTCCTGCAATGCTCCATTTCCTGCAACAGTGACTGCTCTGGTCACAATTGTAAACTCCATTGCCCCAGGGTCATGGAGACCAGCTGAAGCCGTTCTCCCTCCATGCTCTTTGAACTCCTTACATGGTTTTGGAATGCCTTTTCCTGGATGCCCACCTTGGTGAGTGCACCTACCAACTCACCCTTGTTGTGTGTAACTGCACAACCGACCAGGCTGGCCCCATGCACTAGAAGCATTGGACATCCTGGGCCTATGGGGAGAAGAGGCTGTACGAGCACAGTGACCACCACTACCACCACCATTTCTTGCAAGAAACATGTTAGGCCCCTGCCCCTGATAGAGGGGTTTACGACTGAGAATCCCTGCCAGAGATATGTCCATGCTTCAGGGAGGCACCTAAATGCCTAACTCAGAGAGGGGCAAGGCTTAGGACACACCCATCTCCTCAGCATCTCCCCTTAGCTATCTTAGGCAGCTCCCTGCTCAACGTGCTGGCTTAGGCATCTCTCGCTCTCTCCATGCATTGTACAGGGATGGTAGGCAGCTAAGTCAGGCTTTGTGAATCTCAGTGATTTTCTAGGTGCCCAAAAGGTAAGTGATGCAACACCTGAATCTCTTTGTGAATTTAGCCCTCGTTACAAGGATGGCTGCACAGTTATTAGTTCTAATGTTTGGGGACTGAATGGCTCAGAAGATTTACTCGTTCAAATCCAGCCCAGGTCAGTAGTAATGACCAGAACTTGCTACTAGTTGATGGCTCTTTCAGTTTATTCCGCTATAAAAAGACATGTGATGACCAGAGCTTTTTGTTCAAGGAAAATGCTTACCTGGTGCCATTTCTAATAAAGTTATAAACATCATAAAATTGCAGAATAAAGGAAACAAATTTGATTTTTCCTGCTGGAGCTTTTTGATGCCAAGGCGAATCTGCTCGGGTATTGAATTATTGATGAAGTTTGCCTTTTATAAACCTTACTGTATTGCCTGTGATATGGTAAATATGACTCCACCCCAGCTTTTCATCCTCACTGCTGGCTATATTTTATCCTCAGTGATGCATAGCTGGCCGCTACTGACTTCTATGGAATCCTTACCCCTGCATCCCTGGGTAAGGGTCAGGTCTGTTTTATAGTTGTACTGACTAGCTAAACATGAAAGCCCAAATGTAACTAATCTGTTATTGTCAGCAAAAAGGTGCTAAATGTGGGTTCTCTTTCTACTCCTTTTTAAAAGGGCAGGTTATTTTAGGACTCACTCCTATTCTGGTCAGTTCCATGAGAGTTTACTATTGGTTTCAATGGGAGCAGACCCTTAAATAATATCTAGCTTTTATAAAATGCGTAATGGCTAATTTAACAATTAGCCATGTATAATAATTATACCACAAGCAAAACCAAATGAAATCCAAAACCTTTATGATTAATGTTATTCATTGAAGAAAAAGCAATGAAAGGTGGGAGCAGGGATAGAGAACTAATACTAGACAAACTATACCCAAGGCAAAGCAGCAAATATGTCCAATAAAAATCCAGGCTTGGATGTGTCCACACAGTCTGTCCCTATCAATTTTCCAAGCAAACTGACTAACGCATAGATGATTGCTACTCTGTCTTCCCCAATTTCTAGCACTTTCAGCAATAAAGGTTACCAATACAGCAGGCACTGTTCCCCAGACTCTTTCAACCTGACCCCAGCATTAGAAAACAGCAAAGCTTTTGCCAGTAGCCCTTGCAATCTTCCCTTCCTACCCTCTCCCAGGTCCAATAAGCAAACCCTAGTTGTCACATAACTCACATTTCAAATCACACTGCTACTGTTTTGACATGGGAGAGGTGAAACAAAACCAAAACACCCCAATAACCAAACAAAAAGTCCCCCAGACCAAAAATATCAGGGGCTCCTGTATTTACTTTAGATCAATTACACAAAAAAGAGTTAAAGTGACTTATGGCAACCTTATTATACAAGCTTGCCAGCAAATAAACAACCTCCACTCTCCTCAGCAGTGCAGAATAGTTCCACTACTGGAGTAAGTTGGTTTCTCATAGATTCATTTTATCTCAATTTACCTCTCTTTGATACTCCTGTATTATCCAAAGCCAAAAGCACATTGGACCATCACCTAATTCTCCTTCCTCAGACAATACTGCTCCTGAAACCAAGGCCATAGGTCCTTACTAGTTGCTTGATCTGCAGCCCTGACTTAAGAGAGTAGTCTCAATAATGTCAGTGTCCCATTAGCTTCTTTACTCAAAGCCAGATTCTGACCATCCCATATCAGGTGTGTGCTAAAGGTGAGGCCCCTGCTCAGGAGCTGGTCAGAATCCCATTGAGCAGCAGAAGCCTTACTCCCCGTTGGTATCACTGTTTTCATCTGTCTAAATACTGATCAGGAGGGAAGAATGGGGGCTATAGTTGTGCCCCTGCCTTTCCAATAACCAGTTCTGTTGGCTGGTAGAGGAGTGCCATACTCTCTCTAGGGGGATTATGGATGACTCAGCCAGAATTCTTCCTGGAGACCCCATTCACAATGTCATTTCTGGACATCTTCTCCAGCACATCTGAGGGCAACTAGAGCAGAATCTCTCTATCATAGCTTAGTCCTTCCTCAGGCAAAAGTCATATAGTCAGATCGGGCCAGGGAAGCTGAGGCACGTACTGCATACGCTAAGAAGAAGATGATCTGTGCTTTTGATTGGGGTCTATCTTAATTCTATATGTTCTAACATAAATCACAAGTAGTGGGGTGACTGGATGAGGTAGACTCAGAGTAGATGGGAGGGGGACACAGGCCTAGATTTTCAAAGATGCACTCCTATTTGTAGTTGCGCTTCAGGAATCGTGGTTGTACAAAAGTGCAGCCTCAAGTATTTAGGCTACAATAGATTAGATGAGATGAATGCATGTGGATAGGGCAGATGACTGAGTCCAACTGGAGTGAGGTTGGGGGAACACAGCTGGGTCAAGCCTGAGGACAAGATATTAAGAGAACTGGCTGGTCAAGCCCATGGATGGTTGAATCCTTTCCTTATTATCTTGTTTTACAGATCTGGAAGAGCCAAGAATAAATTCAAAATTAAACTATTAGTTAAGCCTAGGAAATATTGTAGTAAATGAGTTTTATTGAAGTTTTAGGCAAACACTTACGTAATCCTAAAAACAAGAGCATCAAGAGGTCTGAGGCACCAGACCTCTGTCTAACCTCTGTGTCTTGAATGGAAGTTTCCTGTGTGCTATTTCTGCACCTCATTTTATTGCTCAGGGAGGCAATAAGAGCTGGCAGGAAAGAGCAGTTACGCTTATATGTGAATGTCTTATTGTTTTACAGTTATCATTGAAGGTCTCACTCTCCTAGGTGGTTTAACAAATTGCAGGATAGCAAGGAGATGGAAGGATGGGAGGCAATTCATATTTCAGTGTAATTAAACTTGGAATAAGATGCACCTGGAAATAGCCAGTGCACCCCTGGCAGTGTGGCCTGGAGAAAAAGAGCAGAAAAAAACATAGTAAATGCTATATTGGAACAGACTCTGGGTCTGTCTGGGTTATCCAGTGTCTTGCAATGTGAGATATTTCCTGAGTTTTTTTTATAGGCTTAAGAGGAATTTTCCAGAGCCTGGAATGGAATCCACATCTCATGACTGACTCTCCATGCTTTGTCTCTTTTAAGAGGACAGAATCTGAAATAAATCCTGAAGCCAAATCACCCTTGATTTTTTACTTGAGTATGAAAGCTAGATGACAAATTCCATTCTAATGTCACACCACACTTTGATCCCTTCACTTCCTAGTCAAGATTAAAAGTTATCATACTAATCATATTCGTGTGTTTCAGGATATGGCCCCATTAGCCCTTTCTCTTCCTGCCTCCAGTAGGTTTAGTGTGTTTTTTCTAGCTTACCAAGAGACCATAAATATTATACAGAAGCTGTACATGATGACAGCTTGCGGTATTAGGCAGCCTTGTCGTTCATCTTATTCACTGTTTGCCCCGGATCCATTTTAGAAGCTATTTCTGAGTCCCGCTTGCTCTTTTAGTTAATTAAAATCCAGGAGACCTTGTAATTTTTTCCAGCAAAACTTTTGGAAGGTCTATTAATACTGGTTGTGGGTAATGGATATGGTGAGTAGGCACATATTTATACAGCAGTAAAGCAGGGGTGCCTTCAGAGCTATACCATGAGCCATGTTTTAGTATATGTGTATATTTCAATACAGCAAAAATATAGCATTTATTCAACATTCAAAGGTACATGAGTAGAGATGTAATGGACTGACTTTTAAAAAGCCTAGGAATAGCTCACCCTTTGTAATAAAGATGGGATACACAGGGGTGCTAGGAAGACACTAGACTTTATTTTCTGGCCCCAATCATCCAGCCTGGGTCAGGGTTACAAAGGTTAATGCATGCAGTAGTCTACCCCTCTTTTGGCAGCCGTGAGTGAATATCTCCACTACTCTACCCATCCCTATTCCTTCACTCGAGTCTCCAGAACTGCTGTTCAGAACTGTCCCCAGACAGCAGAGTGAAATTAACTTGGCTCTTATTAGTTTCACCGCTGTTCACAGGATTCTGAATAGCACCAGCAAACACTAAAAAGACTGGTTGGTTTTCACTCTTTTGCAACTTGGGAAAGCTCTGAGCACAAGCAGCAACCCTGGAACTGTCCATCAGACACCACTATATAGGTTACACTAGGCTTATATTTGGAAGGTTGTAGTCACAACAATTTTTTTTTTTAAATAACATAAAAGCTTACATTTTGCAGCAGCTAATGCCACTCATGGGAAAATTATTAAACTAACCATAGGCAAGTGGCTTTTTCAAGACCTGTTTATTCATCACAACGCATACCAGCAATTTCACAAGATACTATAGCAAGCTTAGATATAGGAAGTACATTACTAAAAGGTGTACAATTGCAATACTAAGAGAACTGAATACTAATAAAATACTATCCGAATACTAAGAAGTATTGCATCAAGATCAAAATGGAATAATTAAAGAAACTTTTGTATAAGGCACTATAAATAATAGCAAGTGTGACACTGTCTAATTAAAATATGACCATACAAATCATTATTGCTACCACTGTTATATAATTGCAACAACTCTTATACAAAGTGTAACATAACACCAGAAAGGGTTAAGCATCCCGCAGGCTAATTAACCCAGAGTCAACCTGTAGAGACATGTTAGAAATGGTAATTAGGGCCATTCCCTGGTAAATAGGCTAGAACTTTGAAATGCAAACCTATGTTGTTAAAAGTTAGAAGTAATAGTAATTGTATGTGTGTATTCATAAATGTTAGCCATGTAAACAGACAGCTATTGATTCAGAGATCAAAAGGGAATATTAACATTTAGATGAATCTTGGGTGCAGTAATGTCATTGTCTATATGTCTCTTTAAAGTTTATAATAAATTGCTTAATAGATAGATTATTTTATGTTAATCCATATAGTTAATTACCAGTCAGGTTTAGGAAACAGAAGGGTATCTCAAAAGCCTATTGTTCACCCAGGACTGTATGGTCATGTGGCTGCTAGAAAACCATTGAGTCCTGATCCTGTCATCTCAGATCTGCTTAAGCTTCATCAGGGGAAGTTTGAGTTGCAAGATTGAGATCCCAGTCCTAAACTGGAACATGATATTGAATATGATATTGGACATTGGACTGTAACCTGTGGACAAAATTCTAAAAGATTTCTTTGCAACTACAAAGCTCACCATCTCTGCTATGAATCTGAACCTCAAGAATTGAACTCATGTCTGTACGTATCCTGATCTTTTAACCAACTCTCTTTCTTTTTTAATAAATTTTAGTTTCGTTAATAAGAATTGTCTGGAAGTGTGTATTTGGGTAAGATATGGAATATTCATTATCTGGGTGGTAATGTGTCCAATACTTTGGGATTGGTAGAACTTTTTTATATGATGAATACAATTTTCAATAATCTTCATCATTTTTAACTTGGGTGTCTAGGTGGAGGCCTGAGACTGGGTTATTTTAAGGGAACTGTGTTGTTGGCTTCTGGGCAACCAGTGAGGTAATTTAGAAGCAGTTTTGTGCTGGCTTGGTAAATCTAAGTATTGGAATATCCACCAGCTTTGGGGATTGTCTGCCCCATTTGTTGCAGTTCACCCTAATTGAATGATCTCAGTTGGCTCCCCTTGGGAATCCGGTCACAACAAGTAGTACTTGAAATCATTCATAGGTAGGCTATTTATAAAATACTAGCCTCTCTACATTTTTGGGGAGCTATTCACATTTGTTTTCAAATGTCATGTGCGGAGCACTGCTGAAGGGTCTTACAGAGAAACTATATTGCTGGATGGAAATAGGAGAGACACTGTAGCTAGGTTTGCAGGATGGAGAAAATCTGATAATGTTGTACTTCTACCACTTACCGGAGTCTCATGTGTGCAGAATAATGGCTCAGTGAGGCATATTGCCAGCTCTGTCTCAGAAGTGCTAGATACCAGAGGCCAAGAGTTAGTTAATCTCCTTTCCCAGAAGCTCCACACATTCGACGACTCCAAGAAATCTATTGCATAGTCTCTTTCTTCAGTCTTTTTTTTTTTTTTTTTTTTTTTTTAATACTTTCTCCAGTATAGGAATTTCTTTTCCTGTGTTCTTCAGGCAGGGCATTATCTTAGTACGATTCTGAGCTGAGAGGGTATCATTTGAAGAGGGGAGAGATTACATTAGCAACAGTGTAGCTTTCATCAGATTTGACATTGCAGAAATGCTAAGATTTGGGCATTAAATTTTCTTTTTCATGGCCCAGCTAGACTGGACTGGCATGCAGGAGTTGGAGCCCTGACAACACAACAGTAATACCGATACCTTTTTAGATTACGGATTTGGATGCCTAAAGTTAGGCATCCAGGTTAGTATCTCTATAAATGTTGACTAAAATGTCCAAACACCCAACTCTGCCTCCATATGTTAGATGTAACATCATATGATATCACTGCTGAAACTTATGCACATGACAGAGTTAAGGACTGATGCCAAATGCTCATCTCATACACTAAGGGTATGTCTACACTACCCGCCAGATCGGCAGGCAGCGATCGATCCAGCCGGGGGTCAATTTATCACGTCTAGTCTAGACGCAATAAATCGATCCCCGAGCGCTCTCCCGTCGACTCCTGTACTCCACCGCCGCGAGAGGTGCAGGCGGAGTTGACGGGGGAATGGCAGCAGTCGACTCACCGTGGTGAAGACACCATGGTAAGTCGATCTAAGTTCGTCGACTTCAGCTATGTGAATAACATGTGAAATTGCCACATGTGAATAACATGTGAACAACATAGCTGAAGTTGACGTACTTAGATCGATTCCGCCCCCCAGTGTAGACCAGGGGTAACTCTTCTCTACAAAATTGCAATTTTTAAGCCCTGTCACTTACTACTGGGTGGTGCCACCTTCTGGCTATTCTGGGGATTAGCTCCACCAGTTCAACACCTTCTTTCTTCTCTTTAACCAGTGTTGCCTCTCCTCCTGCTTACAGGATAGCAGTACGGCTGCTTTGTGACTCAGCCCTCCAGCTAGATCACACTGTGATTTCCTCTTTTGGAAGAGTCTTTCAAAATTTCTCTGCACAAGCAGCATCAGGCAGTCCTCATGCCTGTTGCCCTGACTATGTCATTCCCATGGTGACAGCAGGAAGTCTTCCTGTTCACTGCCTCCAGCAATACCACTCTGCTGTGGATAATAGGGGAACCCAGGCCTTCCCTCTATTCTAGGTTCCAGTCCAGGGCCCTACAGCAAGCATTTAAGGTCTGCAGCTACATCTACCTTACTGCTCTCATCCTTCATACTTCCTATCATGCTTCTCTAAGCTTTTCATTCTCCAACCCTCCTAATCAGACCCCTCTCTCTTAGGCCTATCAGATAAACCCTTCCCCATAGGTGCCTCCCCCCTTCCTTCTCCCTTACCTCGGAAAAGAAAACTGAAAGCTTTTCCTCTCCCACTGGTGCCAGCCTCCTGGCTTTATAGAAGCCATGCCTGTTCCCTCACAGGTGAGCTTCCTCCTAATTAGTGCCTTCCACAAAGCCTAAATCTCCCCCATTTACTGGTTGATTGGGTCCACTTGCCTTAATTCAACTCCTCCAAGGCTGGTGTGGGGAGTACACCCCATAACACACCCTTTTATACTGCCAGAGTAGTGTAGAGGAGCTAGTAATGTAAATGAGAATCTGACCCTGTATGTCAGCTTGGAGAAACTAAATATTAGTAGCTCTGTATATTTCCTCCGAGGTCCATTTTCTCTCCCCTGCTTTTTCCTGGAAATGGGACAAGATGCTTTGCTGGTTTTAAATGGTTGGTTTTTGGGGTAGGGGAACTCCAGAACTATGAATTAGAACAATTTCATATCTCAGGCAGTGGTTGCTTGAATTTAAATCCAAGGGAAATTGAAAAAACAGTAGGCAAGCAAGTTAGGAAAGCAAGTTAGACCAATATCCACTTTTTCTAATTGTGATAATTCAGTCTGTTATGTTAAGATACATTATCTCTGTCAAATTCTATTACAAAACCTGGTGAAGCTGACAGAAACGATCTTGTCTCTTGAACTAGTGCATGGCTGCTAAATCAAAGGGGTGGAGGTTAAGATCAATTTTGCCATGGTTCATTTACTCCTGCTGTGCTGGTTTATTCCACCTAGTGCTAACTGAGATGAAGGGAGATAAGCTGCAGCTGATCAGCCATTTACTAGGTACAGATTTCAGTCATGTAATGGCCAAAGAGCTACTGCTATGAATAGCAGAACAACAATGAGCTCTCCAAGAATGAGTTCTGGCAAAACAAACCTTGTTGGACCCTCGTCTAGTCAGGAGATAGCAACTACTGCAAATGTTTATCACTTAGAACTGAGGGCCCAAGATGAATCAGCCAACTGAAATGGTCATAAAGGAGGTTTGAAAAAACATTGAGCAGAAGAGAGTGGCAATTGAAATATTGCTGTAAGCCTGAGAAAACACAAATACTCTGTTGGGAAGGGGGAGGGCAAAGAGAGAAGAGCAATATTTTGGTCTGTTTGTTCTGTCTTCCTTGAAATACAGGAATGTTTATAACTCTAAAGTGGGTGGTCTCTTTCTCTGTTCTCTTTTGTAATCTGACTCAGCTCTATTGTACACACACGTAATACTCTATTAGAGAAGCCTTAAAAGTTATATGCTGGCTAATGTTTTGAGGGGCAATATTATACCTAAATGCAATATATGTGTAAAATTAAATAACTATTATAATGTCTACACACAATCCTTTAGAAACACATTAATATGCACACATCTGGGCAAAGCCAGAGTCCTAAAAGTGACTGCCATGGGAATGTTGGATAGCTTGCAAGGCTTTTTTAGCCCATACCCCACAGGAAGACAAGACAGCAGGAATGTGCTTTATCTAGGCTGCAACTTTATTAACTTACTAAATGTAGGAAAAACTCTGGCAATACCTCACCCAGTGCATGTCACCCATGGCATGTCTGTCACCCAGATCACCGTGAGGGAGAACTGCCTTTGGCACCCCCTTCACACCTTTAACCTAGTCCCAGCACCATTGCTGGGAGCCCACCACACTCCCATCATGCAAAGGGTAAGGGGGTGGGAAAAAGGGATGATTTCCTTACCATACCAGATGTTAGGAGCCCATACTCCATTCCCCACCTTTTTTAGGGGAACCTCTCCCCAATCCTGCTTCCAATTCACCAGGGAACCAGATGTCCTATTGAATCATTATCTACACTGGGAGTCACAGTTTCAGGGAAAATGCACCTGTATTCCCCCTCCGTGGTCCACCAAGAGAGCCAACTTTTAAGCTTCCAGCTCCCAGATGTCACCTGTCTTGGGAAGTGCCCCACATCTCTCTGCCTCCTGACAGAGATTTTCAAGGTGGCATAACTCCCTGCCTACGCTGTGAGTTCCCCAGCAAGCCAGCATCTGTGCTTTGCTTTCTCTCTGAAGGTTATAAACACCTTAATTGCTCACAGCTATAAGTTACCAAATAGCTCTTTCTAAGCAAGCTCTTTTATTCTTAAGGTAAAAGCATTACTGAGGAAACATATACAAACAATAGCAAATTCTTATACACATGCTAAAAGCTTTCCAGAAGCCACCCATCTGTGTCATGGGCCCTAGTAGGTCACCCCCAGGACATAAGGTCCGGTTGGTTTGCTGGATCAGAAAGAAGGCCCTGAGTCAGTTTAAACTCAGGCTATTTATCTAAAGTCCTTTCTTTGTCCGTTGGTCTCTGGAGAACCCAGTTTGAATCAGTATATTTGAGCCTTCCCAGAGAGCGATACCTCTTTTTGGGGCCGTTTACACCTAACTGATTTGCCTTAACCACCACCCACTGTTTTAGTTCCCAGAGAACCTGTGTCAGCCCTCCCCCATAGCATATGGGGCACAATCATACATAAACCATCATTTAAAACTGCGGACTACAAAGATACTGCACAATGTTGAAATATCTCTCACCTCTCCCCCTAGAGAGGCTACATACAATCCTGGCTCCCACAAACTTAATACAATAAAGTCTTTCAATGATATTGCAGGAAATTGCCATATCTGTCATACTGGGCACCTGCTAGGGTGTGACAACATGAACACATTGTGACCCAACCTACCCAGGGGATCTCTGAGCTGCTGAGAGGAAGATGAAAACCTCCCATGCTACTCAGGATTATTGACAGTGAGGGAAAATTCCTTCCCAGACCCCCAAAGGCAACTAGTTTGATGCCCTCAGCAAGGTCCCAAAACTCAGTCCTATTCTCATCCCAGGAAGGAGATGGCAGGTGCTTTTCTTCCCCCTATCCAAGGGCATCATTCTGTTGTGGGAAGGGCTTATAAACCCTCCCTCCCCGGGGTGCACAGGCTTCCACTGCACCATTCTATCCAGCCAGTCATTTAATCTCGCCAAGCTGATGAAGAGATTGAGCACCCAAAAGGAGGTGAGGAAATCCTTAAATAGGCCCAAAGATGCTCTTTCTCCTGCTGGTCCAAACAGTCTCCCCCATCTCTGAGGCTGCTCTGAGAGGGAGGGCAGCATTAAAAACATTTAACAATCCATGAACTTTATTATATTTGATATACACAGTAGCTATCATCTTTTCTCCCTTTTGATGGCTGTTGTTGACCATACAGATGTTTGCTAATACCTGACATTTATTAGTTATTTAATGATTATGCACATAATCAAATATTGCCTGTAGGAGGAACGCTTTTCTGTTTATCTGAGATGAAGCCCGGCTTTACTCTTCCACTGTAGTCTTTGATTGCCTCACTTAACACAATAAACCAATCACAATCAAATAAAAGCTATATCCTAAATTCTTTAACTATGCTTCCTTGAAGCTTGAAAGTCTGTCAGATTTTTTTTAATGTTAATGTTAACAGGCCATTTCACCTTGAATGGTCCCTTGAAATATGTGCTAATTACTTATGCTAAACAATCTGTTCCCCCCTTGTTTTTAGCGGTGACAGTCTGGAGTACATTTCCCAGCCCTGAAAAAAGAGCTCTGTGTAAGCTCAAAAGCTTTTCTCTCTCACCAACAGAAATTGGTCCAATAAAATATATTACTTCACCTACATTGTCTCTCTAATATTCTGGGACCAACCTGGCTACAACACAGCATATAAATATTTTTTAATCATTATAAATGCTTTCATGACCTATGCTTTTACAAGCTTTTTTTTAAAAAAGTTCCAGTCCTACAAATCACTAAGTGCAAAAATAAGTATTCAAATACTTTGCCTAACCAGCTCTTTTTCTTTCCTGTCAAAAACACAATGATCTGAAGAGTTGTATTGGAAAGAAGTCTGAAGTTTAGGTAAAGTGAGTAAGAATACTTATCAAAAGGTGAAATCTAACTCCACATTCTGCAGTGCAGGGTCTTTGATACATGAGAAAAGGGAACATAGCATCAGAGTGATAGTGCCATGGTTATCAGATCCCCAAAGCCACTAGTTGTAAACAGTGTTTTCCACCTCTCACAATACAAAATATACTAAATGCCAGAAGAAAAAGAGTTGGCGAAATTACCTTTCCCACTCAATAAAAGTATTGGAGAGGAGACGTGCAGATTTGGGGACCACCAAATTATGGGTGAGGCTTTCTCAAGCAACCAAGTGATTTAGGAACACAATTCCAGTTAAAAGTAATGGTAAATTAGTCCTAAATAACTTGGATTCTTTTGAAAATCTCACCCTATTTATCTAATCTGTGGAGCGATGACTGACATATTTTATTTCGTTTTTACTTCTGTTGTAGAAGAAAGATATATTTTACTAGGTATGTGGACCCAGCTTTATAACTAGGTGGGTTCATTTTTTCTTTTTTAAGAGACAAAGGAAGATAAAAAGCTAGTTGTTGGTTTTGCAGCAAAATTTACATTCAGTTTTCTCCTATCATATTCACACATATAACTGCATAGTTGTGGTCCTATTTGTGAAAGTCCAATCATTTTGTGGCTCATTTAATTTCCTTGGTGTCAGAGCTCTGGCCAGCGAAGTTCATGGAGCTGCTATGTATTCTCCATCACATACAATTATTATGGATATTTGTATTACAATAGCTCCCACAGGCCCCAGTTAGGATCAGAGCCCATACGCGGTACAAACAAATGAAGACAATCCCTGCCTCAAAGAAATTAAGATAAATTTGTTGCTCATGAAAGGTGCCAGATTAACAGTACTGGATATGTCAGCCCTCTGCTCATCCCGGGAACCAGAAAAATCTGGGCCTGGACAGTGGAATCTTCCTCACATTGTCCCAGCAGCTTGCCGCCATTATGAACTGCAGGGACCATTCCTAAGGGCGTGGTTTATCCTCTAGTCCATGGGTCCTCAGCCTTTCTGCTGAGAGTGCCAACAGGGTGATGTTTTCTCATTCAAATGTCTTCCCTTTTAAGTCTTATTTAGCAGCAAATTTGGGCAGGTACTGCACAGTGTTTGGGGAATAGCTGTTGGAATGTTCAAAGGAATGGACTTTGGTTGTGTTCAGACACTTTTGTGCTAGCTGTCACAGTTTCAGGGCACCTGCACCTGTTTTCCCCCTCTGTGATTCACCAAGGGCACCCACAGAAAGGTTTCCAGCCCCCAACTGTCACCTTTCCTGGGGGGAGCTCTGTACCTCACTCCCTTCTGGCTGGTGATTTTTAGGATGCACAGTTCCCTGTCCTACAAGGGAAGGCAGACTGGCTTGCTAAAAGACCGATGCCTGCTCTATGCTTTCTTTCCAAAGGCTATGACCAGCATATTGCCTGCAGTTACAGGTTACCACACACCTCTTTCTAAGCAAGCACATGTATTCTTAAGGTGAAAGCACTGCAGAGAAAACATATAAAACCAATAAGAGAACCTACACACATGTTAAAAAGCTTTCCAGAGATCACCTCAGCTTCTGGAAGGTGTTAGTATTTCAAAACCCCAAACTGGGTTTTCCCAGTGTTACAAGTTCATAACTGTCTCTGATTCAGAATCAGAACAATGGCTGGGCAAGGCAGCCATTTCCTTATATAGCTGGGGCCTTTGACCTTGGCTTTTGGTAACAGTTTATCATCAGACAAAGACCCCCTCCTCAGGGGGTGAAGGGGAGGTAGCTTCAAAAGGCTGGGTTTTTGCATAACCGGAGTTTCATAATTTGCAGTAACTTTTCCCTAGGGAATCCCCAAGAAATCCACTTAACATTTATTGTCCAAAAAGTCCATACTTGTCTGGCACATTTTCAGTATAGTCTTTTGAACTCACAGTTCTCATATCTGTCATCTCTCCCTACCCCCCGCCCCCCGAGAGGTTACATGCAATCTTGGCCCACATTAATACATAAACATAATATAATGAGATCATTCAAGGATGTTACAGGAAATTGCCCTGTCTATCACACTGGCTTTCCATAAATACTAAAGCAGTCAAGTTTTACTGGCACAGATACTCATAAGTGGTGATTTTTTAATTCTTGGTTTGCAAACATTCAAACCAGAGATCTGATAATAAGAAATACGCTTGCCTGGTCAGGGAACAGAAACATTACCATGTGACTACAGTATATGACCCATCAATACATAGCTTGGATTCAGGTTTTGAATAGCAAAATAGAGGAGAAATGTTTGTGGAAAATAATATAGAATACATTGAGAAAATTGCATTCTGTTCACGGTGCGACTTTAGGTGCGTCTCTTTAGCCACTGACTCTGCTTCCTTTTCCTGATCTGTAAAATGGGATCTCTGGGAGAGCATGAGCCAGAATAACCCCTGACTACACCTTTTCACAGAATATGCTACATTTTCCTCCCAACCAAGTCATGGCATTGGCCCCCTTTGGGGAAGCTACTACTTCAATTAGTGCTAGTTACAAGCCATCCTTAAGTACAGGGACTAGGATTAAATCTGGCTTTTCTAGAGGGCACAAGGTGGAGAGGGTCTTGTGCACCTGCAAGGGGCTATATATTATTTAGCCATATATCTTGACGTATTAATGGATGGTACTACAAGAGCTAGTTAATTACCCCAGTGATCAGCCTCTCTTTTAGTTATTTACCTCAAGCTCATGTTCTGATTGCAAGAGGCTAAACGTGTGCCAGGGCTAATTGAATGGAATTGTCTATTTTCCGAAGCATTCATTTCAAAAACTAAATTGGAAAACATAGGCATCCTGGGCAGACTTTCAAAACATTCCTTTTTGCAGTTAGCCACAAAGGGTTTCTTTCCACTGGGACCAGCACCATTGCTTAGTGCCAGTATCCTTCACAATTCATCCATCATAGTAATGACTCCACCTGGGAAAATAATATAAAACAAACCTATTTCTCCCCTTTGAGACTCTCTCTTTCCACAATGAGCATCAAGTGTAATTCAACAGAACCCAAAAGAATAACCCTGTGTATATACAAAATTTGAGAGACAGGCAGGAAATGAATATTTTTAGAAACATTGTTCCTTTGGCCAACTGTATCTACAGACATTAGTAGGTAAATAAGTAAGCAGGATTGCCTTGGAAAGTTTAACCACTGGCAGAAACACAATAGGATTTTCTGGCAGACGTTGTTATTGCTAGAGACTAGTAGGATAAGAGGGAAAGTACCCCTAAAAGAAGCAGAAAATCTCCTCTGGAAGAGTTTGCGTTCTTGTCCATTTCAAAAGTAACTACAGACTAAGATGTCACTTTGGGCTAATGTAATCTTTGTCTTACTCAGTCTTGCTTTAGTGCACATTCCATTGTGTGGTAGCAATCACAAAATGAGCTTAGCCAGAGTCTTAGAAGGTTATACTTGAAGAGAAACATAACCACATGATGCCTTTCCCATTTACTTGTCTGTCCCTGGGCAAGCATTCAGCTTTTCTAAGTGATGAGCTTATTAAGGTTTTGCTTCTTAAAAGCACCCCAGGGAGACATTTGTCTTTTCGTCATTCTGTATTTACAATTTGTAACTGCAAAAATTGTAGTAATGTCCTCTTTCAGCTATACGCATACTATCAATACCTTGGATATATACTAATATTCATAGCTTTCTGTGGATAGTTGGACCCTGGTTAACAAATCACTATTGGAAATCATACAGAAATAATTACATTTATTCTTTTATAATATAAATGCTTTTCATTGCAGAATATTTGATTTGCTTTTGAAAATACATACTTATTTCAGCTCTCCAAATATAAGCTTTCAGAGTGCATTGAGATAAGTAGGAATATACATGGCCTGGTTTTCAGAGGGGCTGGGCACCCACAATTCTCTTTGGAGTTGGTGGGAGTTGGGAGCATTCCACACCTCTGAAAATTAGGGCCTAGTTGCCTTAGATCAGGTATACAAAAATCAGAGCACCCAAAATCAGCGACCACTTCTGAAAATTCCAGCTCCAGTTTGCTGGGCAAGAAGCTATCTAAAAGGGAGAAGCAAAGTGACTTTCAGCACCAGTGCCAGGTTTTGCTAGAATTGACTTTAGAATAATTTTGTTCCCTGTTCTAATTTTAGTACACTGTACTCAGCAAACCAATCCTGTGTGTACATACTACACCTGTCGCACTCCATTGCATCTGGATTTCCAAACTATCAGACTTCTTGAGGAGAGGCATCTCTTGTACCCTGTGAGATTTCCACCAAACATATAGTTTCCTAAGAAACCTAGGCAAAAACCTAGCCAAAACCATTTCACATGGAGCTCCTCCTATCTTCCTGTTATGTTTAATAATACTGTTTTATTTGTAGAGGAATCCCAAAGTGCTTTAAAACGGACACACTTCAGCATTCATAGGAATCACTTCACCACAACTGAGGTACTGCAGTGGCTTATGCAGCGTAATATGCTTCAGCCTTGTAGCCATTCCAGAATATACAGATACTATATAACTACCAATACAGTGACTTATAGTAAACCAGACTGTGAAAACATACCTTCTCCTCAGGAACATTAAGGGGAAACTTAACAGGAGTTAGACTACTTACCTCTTAGAAGAGACAGGAAGCAGTAGCAACTGCAAGCTGTAAAATGGCCATTTCAGGGCTGCAGCTGTGTGTCTCTGGCAAATTTAAAGGGCTAGCCTCCAGAGAGGTATCCTGGGATCAATGTTCCCATAAGTGGGCAACACTGTACTGCGAAGGGTCAGGAGAGATAATGGGGTTGTGGGGAAAAGTGTGCCTGCTTTTGTAGATCACCAACTTATTTGTAATTCCCAGGCGCAGAGCATGATAGATCCACTGTGGAATATTCCTGGTAACTTGGTAAATTCCATTCACCACATGAAGGTAAATTCCTTTCAACTGAGAGATCACAAAATTTCAAACCTCAGCATCAAATGAAGTTTAAAGTGTCTAACCTGTTCTCCTCTCTGTCTCCAATAGCAGCTGTCTGGCAGGTGTGAATTTCAGCACTGCTTCTCTCCTCTAGTCCTGTTTGTTAGGTCTGCTCTGTCTCTTCTCTGGACAGGCTTAGTCCAGTTCCTTCCCCCTTGGGTACATCTGGTTGAAATTTCCCCTCTGGCTCTGTCTAGTCCATAGCCTCTTTTCCTTCCAGCACAGAACATTAGTATTTACTATTCAGATTACAGTAGTGCCTGGCAGCCCCAACTAAGTTTGGGACCTGACTGTACTAGGTGCTGTACAAACATATCAAGACATGGGCCATAGCCTGATGCGTTTACAATCTAAGAAATTTACTAGAAAATTCACAATTAGTGCAGATTGTATTAAAACATTCTGATAGAGGAAGTATTTCAAAATTTTGATTGAGAATCCAATTCTCCAAGCTGTTCTCTATAGGCAAATCCTACCTCAGCACAGAACCCCAGCATGGTATGAGTTTGTCTGGATGCAGCAGCTTGCAGGGTTGTGACCTAAATATTTATTATGACTGTTTCGGAGTTTGAGGGTGCAGTCCAGATCAATGAGAGGTTGTGTCACCACCTGCCCTGCAACCCTGGGTGCCTCACAATGCCTTGCTGCTGTAGCTGAGAGCCTGCGGGGCTCACAACAAGCCTACCAGCATGCAGGTCACACCCTGAGTGTCTGTGTGCTAGACAGCCCTGGTTCACCAGCTCTGACCCCAGCAACCTGTCTTCAGCCCCACTTCGGCTTCCACCAGCCTTGGTTATAACCAGCAAGGTGACCCCAACACACTGCCACTCCTGAATTTTCCCAGCCCATGTGCCCTGCAATGTTCAGCCCTCTCCTGGGTAGTTCAGAGAAATAATAAGGTTTGTTTGTTCCTCTAAAGACACAAAAGCACATCACAGCTTATTAGCTTACCTTGGGTAAATGCACCTTTCCATTAAACACAACACTGAGTTGGTTTACAGTAAAAATAAAACAATTCATTAACAACAGAACATAGCATAAGCGATGCCAAGTAAAAGGAATAAAGTTAGAAAGGGTTACAAGCAAACAAAAGTGAAAACACACAAATCTAAAAGTCTAAAACTTAATCTTGCAAGCAGGGGCGACTCTACGTATTTTGCTGCCCCAAGCACGGCAGTCAGGCAGCCTTCGGTGGCGCGCCTGCGGGAGATCCGCCGGTCCCACGCCTTTGGGGTACCCGCTGCCAAATTGCCACCGAAACCGCAGGACCAGCAGACCTCCCGCAGGCTTGCTGCCAAAGGCAGCCTGACTGCCGCCCTCATGGTGACTGGCAGGCTGCCCCCCGCGGCTTGCCGCCCCAGGCACGCGCTTGGTGCACTGGTGCCTGGAGCCTCCCCTGCTTGCAAGATACAGGCTTTGTTCAAGATCGCTTCTCACCTATAGTCAGTTTCCAGAGACTTGAACACCCTCTCCCCTTGGTTGAAGGACCCATCTTTTATCTTTGTTTATATCTTCCCAAGTTCGAATACCTTGTTTCAAGAGGCAGGATGACCTCATGCTGTTCTTCCCTTCCTGTGGGCCTTCCATCCCCCTTCCATTGTTTTAATTCTACTGTGCCTAATTTGTATAGGAGACAGGTAAATAGCTGCCTTCTATCCTGTCTGGGAGGGAACTTGTTTCTCCCTGTTTGGCCACACACTTTAAAGCATAATATTGTTAAGTATCCATATTTCCTCATATACATGATCCTGCAAATACTTACACATGTGCTTAACTTTATGCACTATGGGTACGTCTACACTGCATAGTCCTTTTGACGGTGTGTAGAGTACATATACTGCATGGACTCCTAGCACAGGCATAAATAGCATAAACAATGAGGCACTGTTTAGAGTTGAATATGATTAGAATTAAGACATGCCTGAACCCTGTGAGTACGTATCCTACTTGTCCACCGGTGCCTCCCCCCTCTCCAGTGCTACTTTTAGCAGTATAGTGTCCCACTGCCTCTCCACTGCTGAAGTCTTTCCCTGCTGCAGGGAAAGGCTTCAGCAGCAGGGAAGGACTCCGGCAGCAGGGAAAGATTCTGGCTAAGATTTCCCCGCCACAGTGAAAAACTCCATCAGCAAGGAAAGACTCTGTCAGGGGGGAGCTCCCTGCTGCTGAGCCTTTCCCTGCTGCCTCCCCCTGCCAGAGCCATTCTCTGACACATGTAGCTACACATTGCAGTGTGAATGCAGACTGCTTTTCACTGCAGCGTGTAGCTATCCCTACCCTATATGCTGACACCAGTAGTGTGCAGCGTAGACATAGCCTGTGAGTTGTCCCATTGACATTAATGAGGCTGCGGTGAGCTGTTTTCTAGAAATGTAAAGGCCAAATTCTGCTCACAGTTTCCCATGTGCAATCTATAATTCCTCTCTTGTCTCTCTGCCTATCTGGCCCTGGAACTGGGGGAAGGTGGGGAGCCTGAGTGCCTGGAAGGCAGAGGCAGGGCTCACAGCCTTGGAAGCCCTCCTGAAAAGCTTTTGTCAGTCTTCAGGCAGAAAGTGAAATTGACAAGAGCCTTCCCGTGGATAGCTGAGGAGATGTCATTCTGATTTTCCCAATGGAAAGTCAAACTATTTTGGAAACATTGAAATTTTTCTGTGGGAGATTTTGATTTTGAAATGGGCATTTTCTGTCAGCAAATCATTATAATGAAAAACTCCCAGGCAGCTCTGGTTGTTAGATCTGATCTGTCTGCCTAATCAAATCCTCATGCACATTTAGTTGGTTCAAATCCTCAAAAATGCCGATGTTCTAAGGGCTGCATTTTGGTTAACAAACAGATACACTTGAAAAAGCTAGCAAACAAATACTTACAGGTATTTTGGGGGTAAAACACAAGCCTGACATCAGTGAGGGAGAGGCAAGGACTTTATAAAATTGATAACTGAAATAGCTAGTTATTTTTTTCTTTACTATTTCTCCACTGATTTTGATTAAACTATCTTAGATGCATGATTGTAGAGGTAGTACTTAGAAAATATTACAAAGAATTTTCTCTGTATGGTTTTCTAGGCATTAACAGCTTTAATGAAGGTGTTAAATAACTGTTGTGTCTTTAGCTAATCTCTCGTGAATATGAGCAAAACATTTACCATTCGTTTGCAAGATTAAAATAGTTCTATAAAAGTGATCCCTTTGTATTAGCCATACAGTGGAGCTTGAGTAAAAACCAGCCCCCAAATCTCAACAAAGAAGAAATAAGCATGGTAGTACTCCAAAATAGATAGGATTTTCAGTGGAAACTTGTTTTCTCAGGTTAGTTGCAATGTAGACTTCTATGATAAGGAAGATTCAGCCTTCCCATTTTTATGGTCTTGTCTGCTCCAAAAGGACTATTTACTGGGTGAATCTAAATTTCTCTGTGCTCTCTTGTTGTTGATGGTACTTGAATTAGGAGTTGGTGGCCCCATTCTTCAAATATATAGAGGAAGAAAATATTGCAAATTTCACGGTAGCTTCATAACATTCAGCCCCTATTCCTGCAGCATTTCCTCTTAGAAGATGCTGACCTGATCAATGATATTTTGTTCATACAGTGCACACGCCATTGACAAAACTTCCAGTGTGGTATAGAAAGAAATATTAAGCTTCTAAACCCTCCATTTCCTATTCTTAGGAAAGAAAAGAAGGAATGTATAGTATAGATTGGGAAAATCTCAGGTTCTAAGGTGGCTTTATATTTTATTTCCTCATATGAATTGTTCCATTACATACGTTATGTGCTCCTATAATTATTTCACTGCCATATGTAAATATTCACATTCATAACCATTATTTATATAGCACCATAAGAGCATATTGTGATATACGATACCTCTGCTGTGTCCACTGATAAATAGAGCCTACTCAAGGAGTCTACAGTATATGAGAAGACTGACTGAAGACACAGATTTCAGAGGGGTAGCTGTGTTAGTCTGCATCAGCAAAAACAACGAGGAGTCCTTGTGGCACAGAGTGGTATATAGCCATAGCTGGGATGCTTTACTAAAATAGCAAATGCACTGCAGAAAAGATATTCTACACTTCTTCATTTATATAAGATTGTTGCACCCTGTTCATTTTAATGTTATGAATTATACCCCAAATGGTAAATTACTATGATTTGTTTTAGAAGGTGTAATGGATTATTTTGTGACTACTTTGTAGGAAAAAGCTTGATTTCTATGTTAGATCTATACAAAACATGAACATCTGACACAATTGGCTTACATTAATGCTGGTAAGACACTGGGGAACGAAAACTGATAACCAAAGAAAAATCTCCTGAAGTGTTGGTGATAGCAATTTAAAATGTTCTGCCATTCAAGGTACATTGAGAAGGCACCAGTATACAGCTGGGAATTTTATTTATTGAAAATGAGACCTTCAGTACATGATATGTCTCATTTTCCTCTCAGCGTTGACCTTGCATTTGAGATTTTGACTGCAACAAGATCAGAATTGATGGAGATGACTTATATTTCCCTCTACCTTTCAGTTTCACTTGATGGCTACTGGAAATGATTGACTTTCAAAATATTTAATCTACTGACGGACATTTGGAGTGTAACAACCAGCCAGCAACATGCTCATGCTCGAAGAATTTTTTGTTAAAATAAGTCAAAAATGTAGAACAGTGTTTAAAAATACATAAGAAGATGAAGGAAAATGGGCAAGAACGATGTCAAGTATTGTAATAATATCCTTATGTATGGCCAAATACAACATCTGTTCACTGCAATCACTTTTGTATCACATTATGCAGCATATGAAATATATTCCTGCCTGCATTTTAGTATCTTTTCAGTATTATAGAAGGCTTTTTGATACAGGAGCTCTATAAGGCTGATCATGCTCACAGTTCAGCATAATACACCTCTACCCTGATATAACGCTGTCCTCAGGAGCCAAAAAATCTTACCACGTTATAGGTGAACTTGCTTTGATCCACGTTATATTGAACTTGCTTTGATCCACCGGCGTGTGCAGCCCTGCCCCCCCGGAGCGCTGCTTTACCGTGTTATATCCGAATTTGTGTTATATCGGGTCACGTTATATCGGGGTAGAGGTGTACTAATAATGTATCTGCCCGAGCCACATAATAAGTGCTAGAGTTCAAGACTGAAATTGTCATGCCTAGGTGCCTAAAGTTATACTGGTAGGACTGGCTTGATATGATTAACTGGACATGGGTGAGGCCTCATTTCTTGGGAGACAGGATTAAGGAGGTAAATGGATCAGCAGGCTGGACACAGAATGTCTGTGCTAAAATAAGGGGGAACACTCACAGAACCACTTACAATGGACAAGATAACAATGGATAAGATAAATCTGGAATGTAAAAGGAGGTAAGGAATGAATCAGGCATGAACAGTGCATGGACAGAGCATGCTATACAGGAATTGGGTCCTACAAAGTAACCAAGCCAATCCCAAAATGTGTAATGCAATGTATAGTAAATTCATTGTGATGTGTAACTGTATATAAAGGAAGAGGTTTGCCGTGTGACTTTGGACGTGTAGTACGCCCTATATCCATCCCCTGCACTTGAGGCTGATCAACTCAGTGTAGCTTTGTGGTTTGCCAAACAAAGGAACCTGAGTGACAAGATGGGGGTCGAACTGAGTTCTTGGAGAACTGAGTGGAAGAGTCTTGAGGGAACCCCAACAATGCTTAGCATCTTGCAAGATTGGGCCCCAATTTAGCAACTGGCATGTCTTCACCAGTTATGGGACTGGATGAAACACTGGTATTATTTCTTCCTCTCCCCTGCTGGGGTTTGCAAAATAGGTTCGGCCTGTGAACTGCCAGCCTCTCATAATCACAAAGGTCTGATCAGTCAGAATTTTAGGGAGCACAAGGTGGCTGGGCTTTAAGTCTGGGGATACTGCACTCGAAGAGACCTTGTAATCCACTGGGCCTCTAGCTTACAGACTGAGGAACACATCGTTGCTACGCTGGGTCTGACTTAGTCCTTGCCCTGATTAAGCAATTCTGGAATCTGTTGCTCACTATACTGCATCCAGAAGAAGCCAAATTAAGAGAAATAGAGAGAGGGGAATAAAAATAAGAAAGGAGCATGATACACACACAAACAAGTGTTCTCCAACCTTTTCCAGGAACCAGGGACACATTGTTTGCATTAACAAAATGCAAAGGGATGATCTAGCTTTCACCAGCCTGATCCTTCTCTCCTCGATCTGGTTTAGTCAGAGTGAGTGTTAGCCATGCACTAGGTCAGGAAGAAGCACCAGTAGAATGACCTCTCCTCCCTAATGCTTCCCCAAAGGGAAGGGAGCCAGGGCATCAACAACAGTGTCCCACAAGAAAGTCCACTCCAGACAGCCTTCTGTTGCCACCAGATATTGACATCTCCTTCATTTACAGACCATTCTCATCCATTTACTATATATTCATGAATTCATCAAAGTCCTTGAATGTAATTATTACAGTAGGTCAAAATCTTTCATGTTCAAAATTTCTATGAATTTTTTTGCAAAAAAACTTGAAAACTTAATACTATGTTGTGTGTGTGCGCATGCGTGCACACACACTCAATAACTACAGATACATTTATATATATAGGTATTACATTTACAGCTCTAAGTGTAAGCAGAGATTTTGTTCCTTTGGTTTAATTTCCCATTGCTCTGCCCCTGTGTTAGAACAGTTTGTCCTTTTTGGGGATTTTATTGCCATTTATATCCAAAACTCAAGCCAAGCTTTACAAAGTTGATGAATTTGCAATAAATTTTAGCCAGATGGGCTGTTATCATGAGAACCATGTGTAAAATATTATATGTATTTGTTCTTTGTAAACAAATGACAAGTTGGCCCAGGATGGGAGACCAATAGAAAGACAATTCCTGTTCTGAAAAGTTCACAGTCTAAGGCCCTGATTCAGAAAGGCACTTAAGCAGGTGTGTAACGAAGCGTGTGAATAGTTCCATTGACTTCAAAGGGGCTACTCATTTGCTTTGAGTTACACGAATGCATAAGTGCCTTCCTAGATCTGGGCCTAGAAGACCAACATCATGAGGAAAAGATGCACTGTGTGATCCAGAGAAAGGGCGGGTTTCTAACACAGGATTAGTTTTAGTGGTTTGATACAGAAGGGGGCCAGACAAACTGGCAAAAAAGCCATTCCAAACTGGAGTTTCAGTTCTGCCTGGTGTTGAGGTTTGTTCAAAGCTGACACACAAACCAAAACTCATTTTGGCCATGGTCGTTTGTGAATTCCAACAGAACAAACGGTTTGTGCACAGCCCTTTGCCATCCCTCTCTCTCTACAGGCAGCTCTTATTTACCAGCAGTGACATCAGCTGAATGGGCGAGGTGCCTGTTACTCCTGTGTTTCTTTAGCAACATGCTTCAGAAAGAAAGGTCAATAGTATTTTTAAAAGAATATTTCTTCATTCCCAAAGCAAAAGCAATGAAGCTCAAATATTTGCAAGATTAGAAGTGCACGGTAAAAGCCCTGGAGCTCAGCTAATGAAAATGCAGGTAAATTATAGAAACCAATAACAAAATGCATAAAGAACTGACAGTGCATTACCTGCTAAGCCTACAGGCTTCAAAGGCCATTATTGAAATTGGGATAGTGTGAGACATACAGGCATACCACTGAAGTTATAAGAAATTATGATGCTTATCATTTGCTTATCAAATACTAGAGAGGGTCTGCAATGTCCATACAGGGCAAATGTTGTTCTTAAACAAAAATCCTATTTTATCAAATTAACAATGCTATAAAGTTGATGGTGAATCTCCTGCTAAATCCAATGTCTGACTACGAGGGGTTGTCTTTGCATAGCAGTCTCACAAATCATGTTATTTGAATGAAGATCTGTGCTGTAGGAAATTCCCAGGCATGCTAATTACTGACATGTCATTGCATTCAAAAAAAGCTAATTTAAAACGTCAGGCATTACACATAGCACAAGAAAGACAAAGAACAGCAGTAATTGGAATTAATGTTATTTGTGGCATTGTACTGGGGAAGCAACTGCCCGTGATTGCAGAAGTCCCTTGATGTAATGACTGACCTTCCTGGTATTATTTATTATTTATGTTACAGTAGCACCTACATGCCCCAAGCAAGTTTAAGTCTCCTTGTACCAAGCACTGTACAGACACACAGTAAGAGACAGCCACTGCCCAGAAGAGTTTATAATCTAATTAGACATGACAAACAAGGTCAGAGGGGAACTGAGGCATGGAAAGGTGAAGTAATTTGGCCAAGGTCAAACTCTGGTCGGTAGTAGATCCATAAATAGAATCCAATTCTCTGACACCCATCCAGCCCCTTCCAGTCCAGTGCCCTGTCCACTGGACAACAAGGCTTAGACTTACAGTGCTCTGGACTTGACGCTCCAGTGCCGTGTACACTGTACAGTCATTTACGCCTGTGCACAATTGGTATTCACTGTTAATAGAAGATGCTACGAAATTAGAATGGTAGCACTGAACAACCATTTTACAGTACAGAGGTGGAAATTACATCACAAGGTGCAGGGCTGTGGGCAATTTAGGGTCAAGTGAAGATAGCTGAGATTTATTACTTGATTTTAAAAACAAAGATGCGAGTGATTCAGAACCCAGAAGAAGTGTGCATGCGAGTGTAGTGAATGCATGGTTCTACCACTGCTACCTCTCCTCTTGCTGCTTCATCCATCTCTCTGCATGATAAACTCACTCATGCCTTGTGTTGTTAGACTGAACACTCTTTGGAGCAGGTGTTTGCACAGCACCTAACACAATGGGGCTCTAATCATTTGTCCTTTGGGCATTTTAGTAATAAATTACTAATAAATAATAATAATAATTAATTATCTATATTTGATATGCATAAGGAGCAAAATATGTAAGCTATAGAAAAATTCAAAGGACATTAGAAACAATAGTCCTATGCATTGTTCACTGCTGTGAAGAAATATAAAAAATATAGATGTGATTGGAGTCTTAATATTAATTCCTGTCTTTAGCTACAGGAAGCAGTACTCCTGCAATGAGGTTGGAAGAAGTCTGTGACCCCCATGCTCCTTCATCAGCCCTCTTTGTTCAGGTGTGAGAGAAATATCATTGTATCCAAACCTGAGCCACTCGATAGTTTAATAAGAGAACAGGAGGATTCACAGGAAGACACTCTCAAAGAAAATCTGCAGCAGACTTTGGACAAGGAGGATTAGTGAGAGATTCTTCACATGGCCCATCAGGCAGCATTGTGAAAGCTGGAACTGGAGACTCGGAGTTGCCTTTTTGTGGAAAAGATGGAGACAGTCATTTCAAGCTTCAGTGTCAGAACCTGGCTGAGCCAACAGGTTTCCTTTCCTGCTGCAGTTCTCTTTACCTCATCCATTCTAATCCAGGCTGCATCACTGAGTGACTCTGATCTTTTTTTGCTCCTAACTGCAAACTCTCATTATCAACTACCTGCTTATGTCACATAAGGGCAAGGTTTAGAGAAGCAATTTCTTGACACCTTAAATGATTGACCATGACAAGGATTCTAACCCCTTCCTCTGAAACCTCAAGTCATAGACCCTGGTACTGACCACTGCTGGATACTGCACAGACTAGATGTGCTACTCATGTGCCTTAATACAGTAATACCGTTGTTCCTAAATACAAAACTTCCGGCAGGGCCTTCATTTAGTTCTAAAACAGGTTATTATTGCTGCCTATCATTATTTCCTGCCCTGCTCCAATTCTCTAAGAATCTGTTACATGCTTTGTAAAGAACAATGGGATTTTTTAAATTTAAAATTTCTTTTTAATTCTTTTTTTGTTACCTCAAAGACCAAAACATGGTGCAGTACCTTGAGATGCATGAAAACGGTTCCAGACCATACACTTACAAAGCTGTGGTAAATTACATACCCTGCACTGATAAAATCTGTTACTATGGTTCAGTGCATGCTTAAGGGTAACATATTACCAACGTGACTTTTATTTTGAATATTGCATTGCAGTTTGTACCTTAGTTAATTACATACCTGCTATTTGTCATCAGGATTGCTCTGGCATCTAACAATTAGGAAGAGCAAATCATTAGCTTGCATTTCTGAACTGAGTAATGAAAACATTCAAATAGTCCTGAGATTGCAATCTAGGCATTCGACAATCACATTGCCAAGTCTTCTAAGCTAAGTTGAGCGTTTTCTAGATACTATTTCTTATGACACCCTTTTCAGATTTCTTTATACATATGTATTACTCATGAAGGTTAAGGGACTGGCAGCATTGGAAAGTGATCTGTTTATTGACAGTTTCTCCAGTCTCAGTAAAGATCTTTTCTCTGTCCCTCAAGTCATGGGACACTAATGTGAATGTAGCAGGAAATAGCATGACAGTGGTAAATCAGTGAGCAGTGCAAGCTGAAACACCCTAGCCCCTTTTTTGACAATGAAATCACATCAGCAAATGCATAAAAGATCATTTCCTATAGATCGTAACAGGGCCAGGCATGCTCATTTTGTTTCTGTTTGGCCATCACTAATGGTCCATGTATGACAAGCTAGGCCATAGCTGTTAGTACAATCATTTTAGGATATACCTTGAACATGGATTGGTTTACTCTCTTCAGCAACTTACAACTGCAAGTCACTTTCTATGGGCCTCTCTGTGGTGCATCCCATGGCCAGTTTTGCAATTTTGCTTGCTCAAGTTGCAGTTTCTCCATCAACACTATTACAGTAGTTGCTGAAATGTCCAAAGTTGCTAAATGACAGGTTTCAGAGTAGCAGCCGTGTTAGTCTGTATCTGCAAAAAGAACAGGAGTACTTGTGGCACCTTAGAGACTAACAAATTTATTAGAGCATAAGCTTTTGTGGGCTACAGCCCACTTCTTCGGATGCATATAGAGTGAAACATATATTGAAGAGATATATATACACACATACAGAGAGCATGAACAGGTAGGAGTTGTCTTACCAACTCTGAGAGGCCAATTAAGTAAGAGAAAAAAACTTTTGAAGTGATAATCAAGATGGCTCAGTACAGACAGTTTGATAAGAAGTGTGAGAATACTTACAAGGGGAGATAGATTCAATGTTTGTAATGGCTCAGCCATTCCCAGTCCTTATTCAATCCTGAGTTGATTGTGTCTAGTTTGCATATCAATTCCAGCTCAGACACAATCAACTTTAAGCGAAGTTGCGACTTTAAGCGAAACGATGTTAAGCGAATCCAATTTCCCCATAAGAATTAATGTAAATGGGGGGGTTAGGTTCCAGAGAATTTTTTTCACCAGACAAAAAACTATATATTATATAGATATACACACAGTATATGTCTTAAACAAACAATTTAATACTGTTCACAGCTATGATGATTGTGAAGCTTGGTTGAGGTGGTGAAGTCAGAAGGTGGAAGAGGGAGGGATATTTCCCAGGGAATGCCTTGCTGCTAAATGATGAACTAGCACTCGGCTGAGCCCTCAAGTGTTAACACATTGTTGTTAATGTAGCCTCTCACACAAGGCAGCACGAACACGAGGGAGGGGAGACAGCATAGCAGACAGAGACAGAGACACACCTTATGTGTGGGAGAGAGAGAGAGATGCACACTGCCCCTTTAAGTAAGCTGACCCACTCTTAAATCCATTGTCTTTTTAAGTGGATTAGGAAGTTGAGACAGCAGCTGCTGCCCCAAGCTCTCTATGTCTCTCTCCGTCCGTGTCCCCTCTATATGGAGAAGGGGTAAGCGGGGTGCAGGAGCAGGGGGGAGGGGGACACCCTGACATTAGCCCCCCCTTTCCTCCCTGCACAGCAAGAAGGAGTCTCTGGGAGCAGTTCCAAGGCTGAGGGCAGGAGCAGCACATGGCAGTGGGGGGAGGGACAGCTGAACTGCCGGCAATTGCTAGCCTGCTGGCAGCTGCTGCACAGGGAACTTAGGGGAGTGGGGAGCTGATAGGGGGAGCTGATGGGGGGCTGCCGGTCCACCATGGTTCCAAGCCCCCACCAGCTAGCTGCAACGGGCTGCTCTTCCTGCAAGCAGTGGACAAAGCAGGCAGCTGCCAAATGACGTTAGAAGGGAGCATTGCACAACTTTAAATGAGCATGTTCCTTCATTGATCAGCAACGTAACAACGAAACAACGTTAACCGGGACGACTTTAAGTGAGGAGTTACTGTACAAAACACCTTATAACCTTTCCATTCTGTCATCCCCTCCAGTTCAACAAGAGGCAAATAAGTTGAACAGGAGGGGATGGAAACCCAGGGACCCATGCACGAGCAGATACTTAGAGTGAATGAACAGCCACTCAGCACCATCCTATATAATTTTCCAGAAAAGGAGGAATGGGACATTGATGTACACCCCTACATTCACCCCTGCCCAGTGTCACAGGAGAGTCAACACTGCTTTGTAGTCACTATTATGAAAGGCTGCTGACAGATCTAATACAACTGGGACACTAGACCAGTATCCAGCATCAGAACAATATCATCAACCAAAGATACTAATGCAGGCCCTGTATTGTTCCCAGATCACATTGATGGGGATCATGATAGCAGAATACCAGGGGGTAACAGAGTTGCCCCACTTTTTTGAGTGACCTGAGCTTAATCTAGAGTTTCAGTTGAATTTAAATCACCACGCTAATAGCATCCTAGCCCATTGATGAATGCAAACTGCTAAGTAATACAAAATATGGTGCCAAGCACTTCTACAATTATTGATTACATTTCATTAGCAAATTGTCTGGGAATATCAAATTCCTTTTACTTAAAGGAAACTTTATTAATAGTTGGGTGAAAAGTGCCAATCCATTTCCAAAGAAGTATATGTACTTTAATGCATCAACATCATTGAAACCTGCACTGTATTTTGATTTATACTTTGAAAGAGTAATAAAAATAATAAATCAGGAATTGATTCTTTGTTGGTGTTAGTTTCATTTATACACAGGTTAAGGCCCCTTTTCACAGCCAGAATGATGTAAATCTACCTTTGTGTAAATTAGAATCAAGCCCTCAATATACAGAAAGACATTCACATGATTAAAACTTTGTGCTGCTCCTGAATTTACTCCTTTTCTCAGTGGAAGTACTAGTCAGTATTTGTAGGGTTATCATCCCTATACTTTGATTAGTATTGGATTTGAAATTGTGAAATTTGAAATTTTCTAAGAGAGAGCTGATTCATAGTTTATTTAAAAAGACAGCTCGCTGCATATAAAAGATGGAAAGCAACTTTTTAAAATGTTCAATGATTAAAAAACATGTAAATGAAAAGTTATGACTCTTTTTTAATAATTTGCCTCTCCACTGTCAGTTTTTATATCCACTATCAAAGTGTTTGCACACACTACATTCAAAAAATGAAAGGATATTTAAATACTGTTTGCCAATCTATATTACAGCACGTGACAGTGCTAACCTTTCCACTATGCACTAGGTTAGAACAAGAAAGTACCATTTCCTTTGGACTTTAAGTGCATGTGCACACACACACATACTTTACTCTCTCTCATGCACACACCAAGGTTCCCAAACAACCATCAAACTACGTCTTTACAGGCAGAGAAGCAAGAAAGAGTGATATATTGTTATGGTCATTTCCATTTTAAGTATTTGGGAGGCCTCAGATATTACAGTAGATTGGACCATGTAATTTCATAAATACATAAAGTGGAGTGAGAATGCTGGTATTTGGATTGTGAGGTTTCAGCAAAATTTGTGCGTTTTTTTGTATTCATATTTGTTTGTGTTTGTACGGATGCCAAATTATCGGGGAATGTGGTACGTCTTCCCATGTTTGTCATGTGCGTTCTGTTTTTAGTAGTTGTTAGGATCACCAGTAGTGCAATAAGACCCATTCTACAATCTAATAAATTCACCAAAAACTTTTACATCACTACAAATTAGCCAGTAAAAAATAATTTTCAAAGTTTTTCCTATAGAGAGTCTCTGGGAATTTTCTTATGGCTGCTGCCTATCTGACTGGCATGTATATCACATTTTACCTACTATATATATAAAACATCAAAAGAGATCTTTCTTTAAAAAAAAAAGCACATCACAGTCTCTTGTTTATGTTTTCTCCTATTTCTGTCTCTGTAGGTTGAATTAATTGTTTGTATTATTGAAATATATATACAGGGTACCAACATTCTTGTAATCCCAGCCAGTTGTTTCAGCCTGTGATCCAGGTGCACCCTGTACATTTTCCAAAAGCTGGATGAACAAATCAGTGACTTAATCTTAGTCTCAGTGTCTCTGGTGCCTAGAGATGCAGATAGGTGCCTACTGGGATTTTCAGAAGTGCCTAAGCAGGTTAGGTCCCTAATTCCCCTTGAAATCAATAGGAATTAGTGGGATTTTTAGAAGTGCCGAAGCAGTTTAGGTGCCTAACTCCCATTGATTTCCAAGGGAGTCAGAGGTGCCTAAATGCTATTGAAAATCCGACCCTCTATCATTTAGTGTCTTCATGTGTAAAATGGAGATACTATTGCTACCTACCTTTGTAAAACTGAAAAAAAAAAAGATGAAACAGTTTTAATCCCCCCACCCTCCTTTTAAAAAACAAAAGAACCCCAACAGAATACTTTGTATTTCCACTTCATTCAGACTGTCGGGCTCTTTGCTCACCTTTCCACAAATGGGGCCCAATCCTGCAGTCCTTGCTTAGGCAAATTTCTCACTGATTCCAGCGTAAGGACAGCAGACTCAGACTCCAGATTACCAGGACTGGATGTAGGTAATCCAGGAATCTAGGCACACAACATGAACCACTGCACCCCAGTGGCTCCACCTCCCAAGCTGTGGCTCCACTTGCCACACGGTGTGACAGTGGCTGGCCCGTCCCTCTCTCAATGAGGCAGAACAGTGGCATGAGTTACCCCCTTTGCCCTCTGCCAACAGCAGGGACAGTCGCAGTGACATCTCATCCTCTAGAGCAAGGGAGACAGCCGCGGGAGGATCACCTAATACTTTTTCTAGCAGTTGCGGAGTGAAGTTCTGCTTGGATGAGAAGGCCCAGCCCACTGCACTCTTCTCTTCCTGCTACACACAGAGTCTTCTGATGAAGTGGTGCTGGCAGGGCCCCTCAAAGCAATGGCTCTGGGAATTAACACTGCGTTAAGATGAATGGGGCAGGTCACATGTTTCAGAGCTGTGGTTGCAGGCTGTCTGCAGAATCAGGCAGATAACACGGCATTAGTTACACTCATCGGGTTCATGTTTTCAAGCTTTCCTTCACAACCACAAGGAATCGAAAGCTACTTAAAAAATGAAAGATTAGATTCTGGTGTAACCCCATGACTGCAGGAACCAGAGCCCTAGGCCTGGGTTTATAGTGCATATGCCTTAATCTGGCCCTGCCACAGTAAAGTGAAATAAAATGAGGATCAGAAGCTTGCCTGGGTCTTTATGAGTGTTCCAGTTGTAGGATAATTTATTTCTCTGGTACTATATGTTGTATATAAACCAAACACAATTTACTCTGCTTGATAATAAAATAAATTTATATTTGTTTTTAATAGATGGACAAAAACAGAGCCAAAACTAGACAATATTTTCCTGAATTACCTGGGCCCTATTTAATACAGCACTGATGCAGTTAAAACATAGACATCTATAGTATGGTTCTTGTTTGACTTGCTAGGTATAGAGTTTTAATATAATATTTCTGACACAGACAAAAATATACATTTTATAACAATAGCCACAAATACTACCCTGTTAAATAGCAGACTTACAATAACTTACTGCCTAATTGCGCATTGTACTTGTTCAAATGAGCTTAACGGGTAGAAGGCAAAATAAATGACCATTTTATTTCTGTGATATTTATATTTTAATTCCTAAATTATTGTACTATATGAAAATAAAAGGCTAAATCTGACTGTTGCCATATGCGATTCACTTAAAGTTTACATTCAGTTCAGGTTCACATAAGATTAGTTTAGTTATAATACACATATCATCCTATGTGGACAGCTATAGACATAATAATAGTTCATAGATTACTTGCATTCATTTTTGACATCATGGCTATGTAATAAGCTTGATGTTATGAACAAATCTCATGCAGAAAGTTCTACAAACCTACCAAATAAGCATGTTTTCCACAGTAATTTTAAGAGTATGAAAATAAAGCCTACAATCATGATAAGAATACTTTATCCACAATGGTAGGCCTAGAAATAATGACCTCAGTGTCTGAAAATGAACTTATTCCATAATTTGGCCTTATTGATTGTATAGCGGATTTAGCACTACTGTCCACAAAATGCAAAACTAGGAAAGAAACATCAGAAAGTCAATGGGTTTTTCTTCGCAAAAGTCAAGGTTCGGGTATGGCCCTTACTTGTATTCACATCTTTGTTCCCTAATGTTAGATACACTGAACTAAGGCAAGAAGTCTTGGGGCTTGTCTACACTTACAGTGCTGCAGTGGCGCAGCTGCACAGGAGAGCTTCTCCCATCAACACAGGTACTCCACCTCCCCGAGAGGCAGCAGCTATGCCGACGGGAGAAACCCTCCTGGCATCATAGCACTGTCTACACCGGGGGTAGGTTGGTATGCTATGTCGCTCGGGGGTGTGGATTTTCCACACCCCTAAGAGTTGTAGTTATACCTGCTTAAGTTTGTAGTGTAGATCAAGCCTTGTAGCCAGGCATTATGCTAGAGTTCTCTGTGGGGACCTTGGAATCTTCCCACACTTGAAGGAGAGCATCCGTACAGTCCCTCTGCAGTTTCTATAACTCCCCGCTATGCAAGCATATAGGTGTGTTCTGTGGATTGGCAGAGTTGTGGAACCAATGCCCACACCCCAGACTGTCCTTCCCCCTCTGCCATAGGTGCTGGAACTAGGGGGACTGGGGGTGCTGCGGCACCCCCTGGCTTGAAGTGGTTTCCATTATATACAGGGTTTACAGTTTGGTTCAATGGCTCTCAGCGCCCCCACTATACAAATGGTTCCAGAACCTCTGCCCTCTACTGCAATAGTGATGCCATGGAATAATGCTACTCAGAGAGTAACAGATGTGGAATCCCCTATTTAGAACTGGTTGGGAAAACTTTGATGGAACCATTTTCCATCAGTGAATGCAGTGCTGTTGAAACTGAAACACATTTGTGCTGGTTTCAGTGAAATTTCACTTAGGAGATAAAAAGTTTTAATATTTTTGGAATGAAACACTTTGATTTTTATTATGAAGCAATGCTTCATTTTGAATTTTTTAAATTCTGTATTATAATATATAATCTTAAAAGTCAAAATTGAAATAATGATTGTGACTAAGCAAAATGTTTCAATCAATCCAAACTTTTTTTTTTGGAACTTCCTTTAGCTGAGAATTTAGAAGTTGCTGGGTTTCAGTCCAATTTGGAACAAAACCAGTTTTCAAAATCTTGAAATCCTTTGTGAAATGGAATCTCCATCCTCTGCTCAGCCCTGCCCTCAGTACAGCTTCACTGCAGGTTGTCCCCATGAACCAGCAGATCTTCAGTAGTTCTGCTATGTTCAGGCCTTCCAAGTCCATGGAAGGTGTTAGGATTTAGCCTGAAGGGTGAGATCCTGGCTTCCCCTCAGGGCCAGCTCTAGCTTTTTTGCCGCCCCAAGTGGTGAAGGAAAAAAAAAAAAGCCGCGATCGGCGGCACTTCGGCGGCTGCTTTTCTGAGCCGCTTCATTCTTCGGCGGCAATTCGGCGGCCGGTCCTTCCCTCCGAGAGGGACGGAGGGATCCGCCGCCCCCAAGCACCAGCTGGTGCCTGGAGCCGGCCCTGCTTTCCCTATAAAGAGCCACAGTATCAAGGCTTTGCATGGTTCATTTACAAATGGTTGCCAGATGGAGTCCTCATACTCATCCTGGAACTAGGGCACAGGTCACCTGCATTATGAATGCAAGTACAGGCATGGTTCACTGTGTCAGCTAATGGGAGGCTTTGGACTAGCAGATCTGAGATGTACATAGACCCAGAGCCGGTGCAACCCATTAGGTGACCTAGGCTGTCGCCTAGGGCGCTAGCATTTGGGGGGCGGCATTTCGGGTCCTTCGGCGGAGGCCAGATCTTCGGCCGCCCCGGTCGTCGTCGGCATTTAGGCGGAGGGAACTGGGGCAGGGGGGCGCGGGGAGGGCAGCCTGCAGCATGTAAGCGGGGGGGCTTCTGCTTCTCTCCCTCCCAGGCTTGCGGCGCCAAACAGCTGATTGGCGCCGCAAGCCTGGGAGGCGGGAGAAGTGGAGCAGCGAGGGCGTGCTCGGGGAGGAGGCAGAGCAGAGGTGAGCTGGGGCGGGGAGCTGCCGCACGGCTCTCCGGACCGGGGGGAGGGGCGGCGGGGGGGGGGGGGGGCGGGTGCGGGGGGGGGGGGGGGGGGGGGGGGGGGGGGGGGGGGGGGGGGGGGGGCGCGCAAGGTGGAAGTTTTGCCTAGGGCGCAAAACATCCTTGCACCCTCCCTGCATAGACCCACTGGCCAAACCCCAGCAACTTTTCTCCTTCCCTTTCTATATGGTCCAATGGAGAATGCCACTGTGCATGCAGCAGGTTTTGGAGCCCCCTAAGTGGTCTGAATCTGCTCTTCCATTCACTCACACAGTAGAAACTTGGCATTTCTACTGTGTATTGGGCCATGTGTGCATTTGAAGGAGATCTAGTTTTGATCTACAGTCCTTAGAGCTTGACTTTTTTTCTTTTAAATCTAGCACTGCAGTTCATAAGGTGCACATCCAGAGCTGAGATGCAGTGTTATTTTTGAAATATGACTTTTGGAAAACATTAACATTTCTAAAATGAATTTTATGTACATACATAATATACATATAGAATTAAAACTCCACAAAAGGAGCAAAAAAATTTAAGGATCAACCTTGTGAAAGTTTCGTTGACACTGAATGCAAAAGTTGATGGCTTCTTCCTTTAGCAGCAAAACTTATTCTTACATTTTCTGTTCTCTGCTATAATTCATAGTTTCATGAAAGTTAATAAGAAACTGTCACCAGTAATCAAATCATAAGGAAATATGAATTTCAGTTTTACACTTTTCTGTCATCTGTTAATTTTACAAGGATCATTGGAGAATTACTGGAGTATAACTCTTCATTGTAGAGCAATTTAGTTGTTACGCCTCCCATTGGGAAGGACCGTACTAATGAGAAGAGACACAGACATCTAAGATATGGTCAAGTGGCTGCAATTTTATTTGCTCTTAGTTTGCTGTGCCAGGGGGCTGAGCAGTAAGAGGCCAACTTCAGTCTGGTGCTGCCTTTTATGGGTGCTGATCCACCTGCTGACCAATCCTAGTGTTCCAAAGAGGCATTGGGATTGACCAATAGCAGCCCTCCTAACAAAGGAGGACTCCCTTTGGCTGACAAGCATCACTGTGCCACCTGTTGGGTGTGTGGATTAGCCTTTCCTATTAGTTACTCTGACCTTGAAGGCTGACACCTATAGCTGCCCAAAATTTTTCTGTCAAAACTGTTTTTCAATAAAATTTGGGTTTTCAACAAAGTGATTTTTTCCACATGTCCACTTTCCATAGGACATTTAGACTTTTCACAGCAACCCCCCACATAAAATAGATTGCATTTTTTGTTTGAAAATGTTTTGTTTTGTTGATGAAAAGTCAAAATTTTCTACAGGATTCCCACCCCCATCTCCCACCCAGCCCTCTGGGAGCCCCTTACTATTAATGGACTCTGCACTGTTACATTGCCACACCAGCAGACTGTTTATGTCCAATATTCATTCTGACACGGAGTGAAGAAATTGTTTCTTTTCTCACAACTGCAAAACTGTATTTACTTCTAGAAAGCATAAATTCCCATTACTTCACCCAGAGCTTAATTTTCAACTCAATGTATTGCTTTAATTTTTTTTTATAAACAAGTTTTTTATCCTCTATTGGTGACAGCCTCCCAGAGCTGGAAAGGAAAGGCATCTGTAGTAATATACTTTATTTAAGGTTATCTTGCATATTGTATAAGATAACACCACATTAAAATAGTGATATCTTTTTGAACCTTTTTTAAGAATAATACATTTAACCCTCCTATAAGGAACTTAATGTTAATCACACACTTAATTCCTTTAGTAGAAATAATAAAATACTGGATGTATTTTTACGAAATTTGTTATAAGAAAAAGCAAGAAAGGTTGTTAATTATTACTTCTTGTTCAAGCAACCTGATAATTAGCAATGAATCACTTACAGTAGTGACCATATATTTTTCAATTTGTGCCAATATAATATTGACTGCTCATTATTTTAGAGTGACCATATCATAATCTCACAGATGACAAATGTCAAATATTTTTATATACTGGCTGACCTAAATAGTTTTCACTGTTTTCTGTTACGTATATTTTGTGTTTTATATATTTATTAAATTCTCTAGTATCAAGATCTGTTTGCATGGGGGGGAGATGCTGAATTTATCCTTTGTTTGATATTCTATAACTCAATGCAACAAGTTTGATAATAAAATACAACAGTTTATTTCACAGGCTCCCACTCTCATAGAAGTGATTTAAAGAATTGTGCAGTGACATTTTATTCCTGGTCCCTGTTTTTCTTCTGCTAAAATGCCTCTTACCATTCTTGATGGGATACCCTGTTGCACTGCATTTTATGTGAAAGCAGAATTTCATTTTGTGTTGGTCACCAAGTTATCTTCAGCATTGGATAGCTCTGGACTTGAATCAATGTCACTGAAGGCCTCCTTATTTGTGAAAGTTGAGTTCAGAGTCAGACTGCGCCGAGGGTTCACAGGTGCAAGTTCATTTAATATAATATTGTCACTTTTTACAAGAGTTGCTTTGTCCATGTTTTCTTGACTGTACCTCGCAACAACAGCATCAAGGAAGTCTAATTTTGGTGGCAAAGAACCGCTTTCAAATAAATATTTTGCTAGGTAGGAGACTGCTATATTAGTGAAGAAGGAGGTAAGCATAGCAAGTGCTTTAAATGGGAAGCGTTGGATGTATATATGATTTTTATCTGCGTAGTAACCAGGATAGAAGATCAAGGGCTGAAGGTAGAGGTATGGTTCTCCTCCAGTAATTCTGAGAAGGAGGCCAAACAAATATCCTGCAATGGCACCGTAAGTGTTGGTTCCTTTGATAAATAACACACATAAGAGTTGAGGGAAGATGATGATGTAAACAAGATCAGAACTGAGATACCAGAGTCCATAAACTGACTTAGCTAGCAGTGCCATTGCTGTTGCTGCTGCTCCAAAGACAAAAATAGTGATTCGCATGACCCAAATTATTTCTCTCTCTGAAGCCTAAGAAAAAAGAAAAAAGTGTTAGTTTTCCATAGTAATGCATGTATGACTTTTATTTTGACTAGATCATATACAAGACTCTGAAAAATCAGAGGATTTTGCATGATTCATAAACAGATATTGTGAAAGATTTAGGAAGAGATATAGCATGTAAGAAGAAAAAAATTCAAGGGGCGTGGCTGTCACCCCCAAATTTTTGCAGCTTTAGGGAAATATAGTTTAATATAGGGCACAAGCAAAAGAACAAGTAGATTGATAGAACTGAATTTTAAAAATAAGCACATCATTAAACAATTTGTTGATGTGAGAACATATCACTTCATTTACACTGACAGGCTTTTAAGCTATAGTTCATTCTGCTCAATTTCAATTTGTCAAATGATTTCTAAGCATTTTTGATGTTAATTGGTGTTCTGAAAATGTCTCATAATGATTTAATAAAACTTGTACTGACAATAATAATTAGGAATTGTTCAAGTATATTGTAACATCATGAATAGAGCTAAATGCAGTTTCATCAGATGTTACTTCTTCACCTATGTAATTAATCATAATCACCAGGATTTCTATGATTTTTCATTTTCTTATTTAATATACTGTAATAAGAGAAATGTTACATTTTATCTTACTAGAGATAGAAACAAATGGAGAAAATTTTCAGTGTCACTTTGAAAGTCTCCCCAAGCCCTTTTCATTACAAAAATAAATTGAAATTTAATCTCACATTTTGTCGAAATGAAAGTTGGTAAATATTTCGAGCAAACATAGAACTCGCTGATAAGATTGAAGAGTCAGCTGATGACATTACAGCAGCAGATACTGCACCAAGGCCAAAGAAAGAAATATAGACAGGACAAAGATATTGAAGCACAATTGGTAAAATCATATCTGCTTCTTGCCTCTCTGTGGGGTCTGGTAAACCATACATAGTCTTGTTCCAATCTGTAATACAAATATATATACATATATATGTAATTGATGGTGTAGGATACATATTGACTTCTTTGCCTTTGTGAATAATCAGTGAGCCAGTGCATATTGTCATGTTCATTCATGCTCATTGAGCCTATGCAAACCTTGCCAATTTGAGTTCAGATGGTTGCAGCAAATCTAAACCAGCTGTTCCGCTTTGCAGGGGGTTTGTACCACCTGAGGTTCAGTTGGAGGGGTGGGCTCATTTCAGCCTGAACACTCCAAATATACCTGGCTAAATTTGCTGATTTCACAATGAAACTAAGAAGTTGTGCTAGCGCCTTCCCCACTAACCTCTGCACCCGAAAGGCCCCTTCCTTTTTTGTTGCTATGTTCTGATGCAGTGGCCCTCAAACCTTCCTGACTGCCTTTTGGGTGCCCACGTGGCCTGCTGCCCTTATCTGACTCTTTGAAATCAGTGCACTGGACTATCCCCATGAGGCCCAGTCTAGGAAAGGTCTTCTGCCCCCAATTCCTCCCAATCATTAGCAGCATCACAGAAAACAGACTGTTGGTGCTGCAGATCACTCTTCTGCATTGACCACTTCCCTGGGGCAGCACTATGTGTCTCGTGACCAAAACTAGAACTAAGGAAACTCTGTGTTTCTCAAGCTCCTGTGCAGGACCGCATGGTGTATTAAGACCTCAGACTTCCCTAGAGAGCAGTACAACAATAGGAGCAACCACCTTTCCTGCCATTCTGTTGCTGAATTGGAGTAGAAGGAAGGAATGGCCCAGGATATGTGTCAGCGACTGCTGAACACCAGGTGGCTTTACCTACATAGCCACTGCCCAGGTGTTTGGAGTAGGAAATATCGTTTTGTTATGCTTGCACAATGCCTAACAACATGGGTCCATGATCATTGACTGGCTCCTAGGCAATATAAATGCAAATTATATTATTAATAATAAATAGCTAATATCAGGATGTAACTCAAACTGAAATATTGTACCAAGTCTGTTGACACCTAGGAGAGGCAAAATAATGGCAGCAATGGGGACAAAATTCCAGCTGTAATAGCACAGGGTTGTACCACTTGAACAATAGTAGAATCTCTGTTAGATGGTATTTGCATAAGATCTATGACATACACAATTAACTTGCTCTGATTCCATTCAATAGAAGGTAGTTTTATACATTTACAATAGGTAGTTCATGAGTGTATTCAAAATATATTAAATATTTACATCATTAGACTGAGCTGTGGGATACTTTGAGTCAGAAGAATGTTCTATACAATTACATTCATGTCTATTCTTGTGTAAAGGAAATCAGGAGAAGTTTAATGATATTACCTGGCTGGATTATATTGAACACAATGCATCCGAAGAAGTGGGTTGTAGCCCACGAAAGCTTATGCTCTAATAAATTTGTTAGTCTCTAAGGTGCCACAAGTACTCCTGTTATTTTTACACTCTATAAGGGTTTTCACACACTGATAGCCATAGTTATATTCACTGTGGTCAGTCATTTACCTGTTGATGCTCCTATTGCACCAATGAGTATCGCAGGAAGGGCCATCACAAGACAGCCAAAAGCAGCCAGAAAGGATAATACTTGAGCATATGTGGCAGACGAAGAAGAAAGAACTCGCTGAAAATATGCTTGCCATGGGATTCCTCCCAACATCTGCAAGTACAATAAACAATATTCTATCATTTCTGGTTTACTGAGGGTTTCTCTGATATATTTATATAGACTGTAACAAGCAACACCAATAATCTGCTCCTATCCAGTGTTGTTACTACCTCAATTATATATACTATCGAAAATTTCAACAGGCACAACCCATAACAATTGAATACTTTCACTCTCTCAAATAACACTGAAATCTTTTGATGTGTAATCACATCTCTCCTTTTCTGTGCAGGCCATTCCCTTGAACAATTATTATTAATACTTTGCACTTCACCAGTCATCCAAAGATCTCAATGAGCATCACAAATACTAATTAAGCCTTACAATAAAGATTAGGAAATATTATCAACTAATTTCATAGATGGAGAACTGACATACAGAGCACCCTCTTGAAGCCAACAAGATCTACCTTAGGCACCAGTGGGATTTGAAATGAACAGTTCTTTGTACTTGACACATGTTTTAGACCTCCAAACCATGCAACTATGTACTTTCAACCCAGTCCTCAAATAATTCTTCTAAGCCATGCAGCCAAAGTAATATCAATGGAAAGTCTAAGAAAGCAGTGGCACAGAACTTTCAAACCATCATAATGGTAGAGAAACAATATTTTTTCTTTTAAAAATGGTGCATCTCTTCTTCTATCTTGTTGAATAACAGGAATCATGTTTGAGTAAATTTAAAATGACACACAAAAATCTACATTAAAAGTACATTATTAAGGTTGCAATGTCAAGTCTGTCTTGAGAACAGGGTTTGAATAGTGTCCAAAATATAAGGAATGGGGCCACATATTGAACAAAGAAAAAACAAAATATTAAACAGCTGCTCGTTAACTGAGCACCATCCATCCTGTGCACTGAATGTGGCAGGGGTCCTGTGGAAAAAGTAGTATGTAATTATATAGTTAACAACTGTTATCATAATGCATACACATAAAGTGGCCCAATTAAGGTTGCACAGGCAACCTTAATTCTGACATTTCTTCATTTTTGCATGTTTGGCTTTACAGTCTTAATAGTGTTTTTTTAACACAGTTTTTTTTTGCGTTTATGCATGTAACTTCCTACGTTTTTAAAAAGAGCAAATGGAGAAACAGAAATTCCATCATGTGGCACTATATTGACACCCTCATGGGCCATCAATAGGGTTGGAACCTTCAGAACCACCAAACAGACCTCTTCCCCTTGAGCTAACAGAGTAATAGAGACCAGTAATATGTTCTATTCCTCTACTCCTTCCCCAACTTGGCCAAATTTGCCTGATTTTCAGAGGAATAGCAAAAGTTACATCCTTGGCACACAGGGCATCAAATTCCAAGTTCCTGCTCTAAAGCATGGGGGCGCTTGACTTCTCAAAGGAAAGGTTGCCAGAATCTTTTAACATAGGCAAAAAATCCTATGTATTTTCTAGATCCATTCTCAGAAACAGCTGAACCATTTTGGCTGAAATTTTATAAATAAATAAATTCATTCAGCCTGAGGCATTCACCTGGAATGGAAAGTTATACGTCCAAAGTTATAAGCAACTGAAAAGAAGGATGTTATAATGCAAAGTGTTGGGCAACCTTAAGAATACATGGAGTTACCAGCCGTTCCTATATTAAATGGATTTTGAAAATATTAAACTCAGTTTCACTCTGGCCTGCATCTGTCTGTCCATCCATCCATCCAAGGTTTTCTAACTCACCTACAACTGTAGCATCTTTAATCAGCTGTATATAGTATTTATTGCCTCCTACAATATAGTCCTCTGGCAAGAATGCCATCTGTTAAATCGTATCCTTATTCTATTCCTTACCTTTAACTAGGTCAACTCTTTTAGCTAAACAATATTTAACTGCTTTGCTGATGGCCCTCCACTTCAGCTGATCTGCTGCCATGTTCTACTGAAATTTCATTGAAATCAATTGACTATCAGGATATAGCTAGTATATTCATCAGCAGTGAAGAAGTTAAAAACCTCCATGCACAGTTCACTGGCAACTTTTAATTAGCCACTTTACATTCACACGTCACATGGCAATACACTATGAATGATTAAATGCTTTATTCTCTCATACAAGCCATTACTTACCAGTAAAAAGAAATTGTCAAGCCATGAGTAGACATCAAGTGATTCAATGGATCCAAGCCAAGACTCATTCTGCGCAGCTGTGAATCCAATGTTTTTAACTGCAGGATGTGACATTGCAAAAGGAACACTGATCCACTATAACCAAAGAGTGACATTTTATTGAGTGTAACAGTCTGTGCAAAAATTTGAAATTATTGTATGAAAAATTTTACTCAGTATTTTTCTTCTTACTGTGTGCTTTAGCTCAAATGCCAAGTTTAATCACAAGAGAACCATATTCTCTGTTGGTGTAACTTCACTGAAGCAGAGGTGGATTAGGGGTTTGTGGGGCCCTGGGCCAGAGGAAGTGGGGGCCCCTCCCCACCCTTTCCGCCTGCAGCCCCCCTGCTATCCTGCCCCCCACTCTGCCTGCCTGGTGGTCCTACCAAGGAAACGGGGTTAGGGCGCAGGGGCTCGCCCCCGCCTGCCTGCTTGGCACTCCTGTGCAGGGGTGCCCATTTTTCCGGGGACTCCCCAATTGGCCGGGACCCCTGGGCATGGGCCCTGTTGGCCCAGTGGCTAATTCACCACAGCACTGAAGTCCACGGAGTTATGCCAGTGGAAAGTTTGGCACATAATGTAGGTACACATAAAAACCAAATGTATATAGATAGGAGGGAATTATGCTATAAATCAGTGTTTCCCAAACTTTTGAAAGCTGAGTCCCCTTCAGGAAAATGAAATCATCTGCATGTCCCTGTTATTGGAGCAGTCACTTGAAATTTGGCAAGAGGGGCTGGTGTTTGCCCCAGGGATGTGCCTTGTCCATCCCCATGACATTCTGTTCAAATTTAGTCAAGTTCTAAGCTTTAGAAAAATCACAATTTGCATATGCTCAGTAGGATCTTCTTAGATTGTAGGAACTAAAATCTCTGAAGATTCTATCCATACTGGGCATGCTCCAGCCCAGAGCTGAACAGCACCTTCCTTTCAATTGACACACTTGGTGCTGTGAGTTGTGCTGAGTCCAGGTCTGGGCACCTGAACTGAGAACAGGGAGCCTGTCTCTCTTGTGTTCTCATTAGCCTCCGCTGGGATCAGGCATCTTAAAAGAGGAAGCTGCCTGATTTGACTGCGGAGGGAACAAGAGCTGGACCTACTAGAGGGTGGAAACTGGGGTGAAGGCCATCAGGATGGGAGAGGGAAACTAGGACTAGGAGGTGGGGTTGTGGGGAGACTGGGATTGGATGGGCAAAGAAAACTGGGACTGGGAGACAGGAACAGGAACAGAAACAGGGAGAGCCAAATGAAGCAGGATTAATGTGGGATAAAATAGTATGTGATCAGGTAATTAAAGACAGTACTGCAATACATACACATAAGGGGGCCAAATTAAAGTTTCACAGGTATCTTTAATTCTGGCATTTCCTAAGAATTGAATGTTTGACTTTGCAATCTTAATAATGTTCGTTTAACATAGCTGTTGTATGTACCATACACACATACAATGATTAAAGGGAAGATTCTTTGCTGCGTCCAGTTTATGTTGAACTGCACAGAAGGGGAGGGGATTCTCAGTAAATTCAGTAATGGATCCATGATTCTCTGCCCTAATCCCAAACCCTGGCATAGTTTAGGACAGTCTAGAGACTGCTCTGAACTGTGCCTGAAGGCTATGGTGCCCTAGGGACCATATACCAGCTGGGGATTTCTGGAGCAGTTCCCCCTCTCGCTGCTCACCCTCTTGCACTTCTTCACCCTCTGTGCCACAGGCTGCTGGGAGGGAGGTGACTATGTCAGCTGGGACTCCCCTATACCAGGTGTATCCCCAGCTGAGGAGTTACAAGAGGTTTGGCATTGCCTGAGTGGTTCAAAGGGATGGAATGAGCCAGAGAATAGAGTCCTGTGTCCCTCCTTCAAACTCCTACATGTCATCAGTGTATGGGCTCACTGGCACAAATGCAGCTCTGCGCTCACAGAGCTCCCTCTGGAATCAAACTGGAGCAGTTCTGCTGTGCAGGCTGGATGTGGAGGCTTTGCATGAGGAAGAGGGGGCAGGACTGGTTGGTTATAGGACAGGTGTGTAGATCCACTGCTGTGAGAATCTTCCAGTCCTCCTTTGAGCAGAAGCTCTTTGGGTCTGTGGAAGGCTACTTTATACTGCCACTAGGCTGAAGTAATGTCTCTGCAGAACCACACTGCTCGCAGCATGGTGAGGGGAAGGATTTCTTCTCCCCACTCCCAGTGACCATACTCAGTTCCCAATCGGTCAGTTAGGCTGGGCTCTGGGCCTCTGGATTTGGCCCATTTTCCAGAGCAAGACCACTAGGCTTAGAAAAAACAACAACAACAAAATATAAATGAGCAAGCTCACCAGCCCCAGGAAGATGCAGAAGAGCTGAACCACATCAGTATAGGCCACTGAGTAGAGTCCACCCACCAGAGTGTACATAATTGCAATCAGGGCAGAAACAATCACTGAAATATTGACATCAATATCAATGATCACACTTATGGTGGCACCTGGAGGGGAAAACAAAAGACGTTAGCTATTCTGCTCTCTTCAGTCTCCTTTCAGAAGCCAGTTGCAAGATATGTCACACACTGCAAAATAAAACTGTACTTTGCTTTCTTTGGCCTGTTTTTTTTCTTTTAAGATCCAGTTGACAGTAAGGAGTGATGTGGAGCTGTATTCTGCCTCATCCCAGGGAGACAGAAAACCTCCTGGAGCTCCTGAGGAGGGTGGAGGAATGGCTGGGATAAGGGGGAGAAGAAGAGACTCTTCCACTGGATTTACAGCAGAGGCTAATTTCCCTGCCCAGGTGGAATTCTCCATCCACCTTCTTCAATTGCTTTAAGTCCACTTTGAGCTGCTTACGTGGGGGCAAAGTGGCCAGCCCCCTGTGTTTCCAGATGTTGTGTGTATGGACATTACTCTAGAAATTAATTGCTTTTGTAGTATTGATTAAATACACTTTATTTCTACAGCACAAAACTTTAACATTCATTCAAACAGTGAATCTCAATAAAGCAATTAGTATATTTTCCTTAGATGAAAAAAACAACAAAAAAACCCCAACAGTGTCACATGAATGCATCTTTTATCATTCATTTTAAAAATCCTTCCCCCACTAATTGCAGAATGTTTAATTTAAACCATCACAATGACTTGCAGGTGTGGCATCTCTCCTGTATGTAATCACTAAGTTCTGTGTGAACCCATAGTTGGGAAAGACCTAGCAGTACAGCTCCTGCAGAAGCTGTGTTGTCTTAGGGCTTCAGGGGGCTAGTGGGAGGCATGCTGTTTCTTCACAGATGCCTTCAGAGAGCCTCCAAGATTCATGGGTTCAGGGATGGAACCACATACCTTTCTTAGACTGCTGCAAACCTGTCCCTTTCTCCCAAGTGAAGAACTATGAGGAAATTCAGTCAAAACTTATTCCCCATAGTGGATATAACCTTCATAGGGGAGAATGGTCCAGTAAATGTGGGAGCACAAAATGGTTGACTTTGTTCAAATAGTAGCTAAAATGGGGAAACCTCTCCATTTTAGAGTCTTTAATTACCACTTGTTAATATAATATGCTAGAAAGGCATTCACAATACTTACTTTCTTGCTTTGAAATACAACATAAAGCCTTCTCAAAAATCAATTGATCTTCATTCAAAAAGAAAGAACATTTTAAATTCTCAGAAAGTTCTTTGAGTCATTCACTTCCCATCACCTCAGCAGGCAGTTTGCTCTCAGATTCTTAAGGGTCTTGTGATGAAATTATGGAGAACAAGTTCCCCAGTGCTTTGCAGTTAATCAGAGCACAGTTGGAAAGAAGCTTGAAATTTTATTTTTTGTTTAAAAAAAGATTGTCCTGTAAAGCAGTACTATATATGTGCACGCTGTGTGTTACTTGGTTTGAATCACGACCACTAATGGTGATTTAACTCAAGAGTTTTCTCCATTTTTGAAGGGATAGCAAAATTCAAATCTCTAATAGGGATGGGAGAATGGAGGTGTGATTTTCTATATATAAATATTACTCTTCCTTTTCTGAACCATTAGTTCTCTGAATCATTTTTGAAACCTAAGAATGTTATTTATTTTTCCAAATACAGATGCATTCAGAGTTTAACAAGACTTAGGTTCATTGATCAGTCACAGCTTCAATGTTCTATGATCCGTTGAAATTGTTTTACAGCTAGGTCTCCTACAATGGTCGAATGCTAGGGATTATAGCATTTATATGCACTATCAAAAATGTTGTGTGACTATCCTCTTTCTTTGACACCTATTACTCCTGGTTGGTGTGATCTTGAGGCTTTCAACAAAAATTGTGTGACTGAAAATAACAAAATGCTTTAAAGTATACTGAGATAATCAAGGTTCTGATAATCGGGTATCTCTAGAAGACAACTGTCCTTTTAAAAACTGTCTGGCCAGGGTAGTTCGCATTTTAAAGTAGTTTCTGGGTTCAGGGGTTGGTTTTGAACTGGTGCTTCTGTTATGCATTTCTGATTTTTTAAAACTCCCTCTGGATAGTGAACTAATGTTTTTACTGCTGATCCCTTACCTAATGCAGAGAAGATGGCTGCGGCCCAAAACATCTCTCCCATTAGAGCGGGTATAAACAGCAGCCCTCCCATTCTTTTTCCATAAAGCTGTTGAAACGGGTCTAACATTGTCACATAGCCTTTGGAACGCATGGGTTTTGCAAAAAATAGACCACCTAAAAATTAAACAACAAAAAACGCCAACTTTAGTGGAGAAACGCATTTACAGCCAGTAAAACACTTCTGCTTTTAACAGGTGTAAATGTATCTGTTGGACTGTATTTTTGTAAAATGTAATTAAAATATCCTCTAAACATAAAAGGAAGTTTTATTTGTCCATGTAAAGAAAGCAGCGGTTCAAAGAGCAGGATAAATATGAATGAAAATCATTTAACCCCCCCTACCCTATGTATACACACAACACTAACACACATGGTCTGGTTATGAAAAACAAAATATGGATTTGTAAGGCTCTGTGCTTTAATGCATTCAGCCTGCTGTGAGTGGTGCTCAGTTCATTTTCATTTAATGTAAAGGTGCTTTGCTCGGGATCAACATATTGGAACAGGACTGCAATTTTTTTTTGCTCTAATTTTATTTGGTGATGTATCCACAAGCCAGACATGAATGTCCAGCATGAGAAAGGAAGGAATTTACCCAGCATTATGTCTAAGAGATGAACAGGGTTAGATGTCTGGAAAGCATATCTGAGGGAGCAAGGAGCCACTTGGCAGGGGAAGGATGTATAGGTAGAGATGAGGAAAAGAGGCAGAAAAGCATCAGCAGGAGACAAAGGAACAGAATAGAAGGGAGGGGGAATGAAGTGAAGAGCCAAACTAGACAATGGGATCCATTTTTATCAGAAAGGACACTTAGCACATTACCAAGAGATAAAAATAAATACATACATTCCTAATAGTACTTTTCCATTCAAACAATTGCTGTAGTTGATACAGGGATCTCATGTTAAATAATAAGATGATGACAAACCAGTCAGGAGTTAATCTATACTATTGTGCATGGGAAGACCAGTGGTTCACAAGACAATAGCTTTATTAAGTGGTGCGCCACCCTATGAAGAAATCTGAGAGCCCCTGTTCTACAATGAATTTTACTTTCTGATTTTTTTTAAATTAAAAAAAGGAATTGTGATGTCAGACCAACTCCCTTTTGAGCAAATAAAATATACTATGTTCATTTAAAACAACCGTAAGACTATATTTATGAAGTCAGAAGTACTGTATTTAAAAAACAAACGAACAACTACACTGTCAATACTTTATACCTTACATACTAGCACCCATTCAGTGTAAGCCTCCTAATTTTGGTATATCACTTTGGCTTTCATTCTGAATTTGAGGGGAAGGAAGGTCCACTGTTTAGGGCACTAGCATAGGGGTTGAGAACCTTCAGTTCAATTCCTTGCTCTGCCACATCTTTCCTATGTGACCTTGGGCACATCACTTAGCCTCTGTGCCTCAGCTCTCTGCCTGTAAAATCTTGATAATAGCACTTTGCTGCCTCAAAGGGGTATTGTGAGGATAAACACATTCAAGATTGTTCTCAGATATTAAGGTGATGAGGGCCATATATAGTACCTTTCTTTGACAGATTTGAAAGAAACAAAATCTACTCAAAATAAAAGCTTTATATTACTGTAGTAGTCCTCTAGTGCATTCAGAAGGGTTAACCTCTAGATGTCAAAGGAAGTCTTGGTGAGTTAAGATATCAAATTATTTCCAGTAATTAGTAATGCATTAGTTTCCTTTCAAAGGGCCTGATTGAAAGCCCATTAAAGGCACTGGAAGGACCACCATTAATGGTAATGCCCTTTGCATCAGGCCCTAATTGTGGGCATTCCAATAACAATTTTAACATCTGTATATTTTAAGAAATGGAGAGACTAATTTATTTTTGCTTACCTAAAACCAGACTAAGGGAATAGCCAATGGGTGCCTGAGCCCAAGCCAGCCCGTAGCCTGGGACATACACAGCTTCTGCTGTCCCGTTGATATAGCCTCCTCCAACCCAGGTGGCTGAAAAAGAAGAGAAGGAAGAACTGAAAACATAAACCCTATTTTGATGGTCAACATTTATCATACAACTATAAGCTGAACTCAACTCAGAAAATTCTTAACGTTTAAATTTAACAAGAGTTTAACCAATGAGGGTCCTTAAAATATGTCTCGAGTTTCACTCTCCAGCTAAGTTAAAAAATCTCTAGATTTGGCCAATTTTCAGTTCTACAAATGCCATTTAAAAAAATTAGAGCTACGGTGGGCATGTCCTTCTACCAAAATTTTTAGACTTTGTCTCATCTGTATTGAAGCTTTCTAAAGATACATTCCTGAACTGAGTTGTGCTATATGTAGAGGTCCTGCTTTCATTCACACGAAGAACTGCAATATTTGTGATATTCCCAACCACTGGAAGCTAATGCACTCATTCTGTCTCTGGTGGCAGATTGCCAGACCTGGGAGGCTGAGGATCAAGACTAAGTCTCAAATGCAGATCTCACACACAGAAGTGTATTGTAATTAGATCTGGGCAAATAATTCATAGCAAATAATTGCAGTGAATATGATTTCTTTTCCTGTTTGCAGATTGTCTGCAAATAGATCTTGATTTTCTCTAATGTATTTGTACAGATACTCTCTGAAAAATATTTATGAATTAATGTTTGGGTCTGTAGTTTGTTCATGGGCAGTTCATTACTAATGTTAGATTTTTGAAATGCAAAACCTGCGCAGTTTTGATTGGGCACAGAGGTCACAAGATTTGGTTCTTATTCCCTGATTAGATGAGAAGGAATGTAACTCTTAGAATCATACTTCCAGTGTAAAAACTTGTGATTCGAAATTCACTTTCTCTGAGTATTCTGCAATACGCTGTCAGCAGTCACTGTTTCTACAAACATTCATGCCAATAAACTAATTTGTTAGAATATTTGAAGAAAGCAAAGACAAGTGGGGGGTGAACACAGATGAAACAAATTTATTTAAAAATGTTAATAAACTTTTATGGGAGATTGTTTACAGTATTCGCCCCACACTTTCTGTAATAATATCACTGAGCAGGTACAAAATGTGGGTTTGTGTGTTTTTTAAATGGTGAAGCTAAATCTTGTACGTTTCCATAGGCTAAGGAACAAAGCTAACAGTGGAGTTCTGGCTACAAAGAGAAATAATTAATATCTTCTACTCTGCATTCAGAATCATAGCCCTGGTCCAGTATTCAGCTGCAAATCTTTGTAGGAGATATATTTGGGACAGCAGTGGAAGATCTGCTCCTGGTAAGAGTTGCCAAATCCTTCTCCCTGTGATCCTGCTGTTGTCAGTGGACATCTTGGTAGCTTGCCAAGATTTATTGCACAATACACAGACACTGGCAATGATAATAATGCATGCCCAGATATCAAGAGACAGAAAGAGCACTCACCCCATTACTGATCCCTGGCACCAGGACCCAATATTACAGAATCACTGACATACTGCTCATACTATAGGCTTTTGTATCGCCTAACAGGGATGGGTGGAAAAGCTAGAGAAAACATGGTCCAGTCTAGTTTGGTTTTCCAGTGTCCTGACATGCCTGTGATATGTGTTGCTAGCTGTGTGTTAAAGAGTATATAGTAATGGGATAGAAGTGCCTAGATACTATGATTGTAATGTCTACATTGAAAATGCTTAGGTGGATGGAAGGATGTTTTACCTTCTTCACTAGGGAAGGTGGACATAGAATCTGTAGAGTGGTGCCCAGTACTCAAAGTCCCAGGCTGGAATAACTTGTTGGCTGAGTCAGATCAATTGCACCAAGCATTGGTTGCATTTGGGATGGGGAGTAACAGGTCTGGACCCCTGACTTTCTCATTCCAGAACACCCACTTCTCTTCCTATGCTGCTTAGGCATTTTATACCTGCTATAAATCATATAGGAGTATGTATATCAGGGCTCTGAATGCACAGAAGGGATTATTTTGTCCAGCACAACCTTTTTCACCCAGAAATACTGACCAGCTTCCTTAGTACCAGACCGAACACTTATTTTTATTTTATTTTATCATATACTCTATGAGTAAGACAAAAATTCTGAGGTGCTGTTTCTAATATATTAACACATTTCTAATGGGATAATCTCTCATTTTAGGAAAGAACAGCTGGGCTTCACTTCATGGTCATTTCGGTTTCCTTCCCTCACAAAACTGCTCATGCAGTAATACTCATGTACATACATGGTTACATATATAAGATAACAGATCATTGTATTGTTCTTTCTGATATTTAGAATGTTCTGACAATGGCGCAGAGCATCTCTTGACCTGGTTATACCTGAGGATCTCTTAATAGACCTTTTCCTGAACCATTCTGTGGGGGTGGTGTTAGCTCTCACCACCTCCCCCATGAACAGGGAGTTCTGCCCCCAGAATCAGATCTCTGAGATCTGTGCAAACCTCAGGAAATCTATTTCATACCCACTTAGGGTATTGCCTCTCTTGTTGCCATAGCTATGATCAAGGCAGGTGCTTGGGCAAGAGCAAGATCAGTCTGTAAGAGAGAGAGGCTGTTGATTGGACATTCTCCATGGAAGAACCATGACTTTCCACTCTTATCACAAATAGCCCAAATTGGTTAATCTTCACTGGACGTTGCAGAGCTCATCTATTTTCCCAGACTTTCAGGAGAAAGGGCTGGTATTTGAGGATACAGTGGAATATTGTTCAGTATTAATTTTTTGGTTGGTCAGTTTCTGGATTTGGGGGTGAGGAGTGGCTTCTAATTATATTTTAATTTGCAAGACTGTCTTTTAAACATCTGTTGAAAGTACCTAGAACATTGGGAAGGTACCCTTTTGGGAATGCATACATCATAATAAATAAGTAAATAAGAGCCGTAATGGCTGGGATGACATAAGGATGAAATTTCATTCTTAGATGTATATTTTCTGATACTTAGCTTTGCTAAGCCCCACTTTTAAAGTTATTTTAATGTAGTTATTGTGTGATCTCCCTTTTTTAAACAAGCCAGCCACAGAGAATAAAAAACTAGTAATCTACAGAGTCAGTCACATATGGGAGACTATTTTAATCTTTTATCTGCCTACACTTCGGATGAAATACAGACAACACCAACTTTCCATTTTAAATGTACACCAAGAGAAATGTTATAGATTATGTTTTGGATTACGATGTTATAGATTATGATGTGGAGTCAAATTCTGCTTTTAGTTCAGATGAGAAACACAGAAATTCATATTAAATGAACCTTCCATGTCAACACGTATCACAATATTGGATTTTTCTAGTAGTTACGCAGATAGAAAACCAGCTAGCATTTCTTTATAAAACAATCTGCTGACTGATCACTCAAATTGTTATCAAGCTGAGATTTTGTAAAACAAAGTTACTGATCACACAAGCATCATATTGATCATTTTTCATTGTGTAAGAAAATGTAGTGCTCTCTCTGACTAAAATAAAGAACAGTGTCCGAGGATCATTATTATCATGGCTCCATTTGGAGCATTATTGTTAGGCTGTGGCAGCATTTTGATTAAACAACTCCCAGAGTTTCCCCCAGGGTTTAATCACAGCCATAAACATTTATGGTGGGCTGAAATTTGCCACAGATCTCATCTCCGAGGTAATTTTTTTCACTAAATAAAATGCTAATAATTTGTTCATATTCAAATTTATACATATAAAATGATATATGAGTTAAAGGCTTAATTTGTTCTTCAATACATCTTAAACAATTTCAGGTTTAAAATAAAATTTTGTGATTTGACCATAATTCAGTCTTCTAACTCTTTGTATTTTGAGAACAGCAGATATGTTCAGCTTTGAACCGTTTTGTGTCAAAACATATTATTTACTTTTTAATACAGCTGTTTCTTAAGAAACATAAACCTCCATTTAGATTTTCCCCATTGACATTATTCATTGGGTGTATATATTTTATAAACTGTCCAAATGCTTATTTACAAAATAAACTTTAATAAATCTAAGGGCCTGATCCTACTCCCATTGAATTCAATCCAAAAATTCCCATGGACTCCAGGACTGGGCCATAAATTTGATATTAAAATCTAGGTACTCAGTTCTGCCACCCTTGTGTTGAGTAACACCTTACCCTAGGAGTCACTCCTTTGATTTCAGTGGTACTACTTGTGGAGTACGACACTACTCAGCAGGAGTCAAGGTAGCAGAATTGGGCCCTATTCTAATAAATACAATTTTAAAGTTTTTTTGTTCCCACATGTTTGTGCTATGGGTGTGCTGTGATGCTCAATAAGCAGTTTTTCATTTACGTTCTCATTTACATGTCAGGCTTTGTTTTTGAATTAGCATTTAAACAATTAAGGGAATTAATGGTATGTATTTATGTTGGAATAATATTCCTAAAATTCAGGAATTTCAAAGCTCAAACTAAAATACTTCCCTTTAACTCGTTCTGCCTGGATATCACAAGATACTCTCCAAAAATCAAAATCTCCCATTGTTCGGAGACATCAAAATACCAAGGCGTAACATGGCAGTTTTGTGTATATTATGGTTGATTATCATCTTACATTTAAAAATTGCCTTTCATTCCTGCTTTACAAACTGTGTGGCCCAATCATCCCTATTCAAACAAGAGTTAGGCCCTGATTCTGCATAGATGTATGAATACACGTACATTTGAGCGCTGTGCGAAGTGCCATTGAACTTAGAATGGGACTAACTTTATGCATGGTTGGTAGTCCCACATTAACTTCAGCGGGGCTACTCACAGCACGTAAAATTAAGCATGTGCATCAGTCTTTGGATGATCGAGCCTTACACTTTAAAGTACATGGGATTTTTACCTGAGCAAAGACATCAGGACTGGATCCTGTGTGAATACAGGAAACATCACCAGCACAGATGATCAGGGGATGACAATTCTGTTTTGCGGCAACATTTGAGGTTTCAAAAAAAAAATTGTTTTTGTTCTTCCTTTGTTTTGGGAGAAAAATCTTTGGAATGTTTTCATAATAACGGCACTGTGTCAGGAGGATGTGTGTGTCCTGGTGGTTAGGACTGGGATGTGATAGACCTAGGTTCAAGTCCCTGCTCTGCCTGATTCAGAACGGAGTTTTTCATCAGGCAGAGCAGGGATTTGTATGTGGGTCTCCCACAGCGGAGGCCTAACCCTAACCATCAGCCTCCCCACACCCTCCTCTCCTGAAAATTTTTGAGAGGTTTTGGTTTCATTCCAAGGTGGAAGTAAAACAAATTTTGAAACTTCAGAAGTTGCCACAAAATGGAATCGTCATCTTCCAGTCACTTCTACTGGTGACGTGCCTCATTTTGGCGAATAAGTTCCAACCAGAGTTAGTCAACGATATCTAGCCCCCTTTGAATGGAGAGGTGACAGTTCAGCAGGCAACAGGAACACACTACACTACACAACAGTGGAGGGAGGAAAGTAGAGTTTTAGTCTTGATTCAGAATCTATTGGCTTTAAACAACATCCTGAACAATTTTCCTGCTCTACAACCAAATCTGCAGTCCTTAAGTGGGCAAAATTCCTATTGCAGTCAGTGGGAATTCTGCTTGATTAAGGACCACAGAATTTTGCTCTTAGTTTTTATGAGTCTCTTCCTTAACTCTGAAGCTGGAAATACAGCACAAGAAAGAAATGTCAATAGAATCTGATCAATCTAAACTGGAGGTGTAAGGGCTTCATGTTGGAATTGCATTAAGAATATCACAAATGTGAACGATTCTAAAACAAAATGACATATGTTTAAATAAATAGATGACGTCAGTTCAGTTTGTATACAATGTAATTTTGTACAAATTAGATAGAATATCTGAAAACACTTGTAATTTAGGGCCAGATTGTGATGCTTTTACTCATAGTACTGAAGAGTTACTCACACAAGTAGCCCCATTGTCTTCCGTTAGTCCAGTGGTTCTCCCAGACACTCCAGTGCACCCCTTTGAGTCTCAGAGGTTGCGCTGGTATGATTGAAAGTAGAACTCAAATCTTCTCCTAATCTCTGTCCGCTAATATGAATATGCACAATACAATATTAAGTCATTTTGCCAAACTATGGCAAAATAGGCCAAAATAATCCCTTGTGTAATTCTATTGAAATCAATGGAATTAAATTTGGCCCAGTGCATCAAAAATGCTCTTTCTGCAGCATATTTTCCCATTCCTTTCTGCATTTAAAGTTTTTTCTCTCCTAAAACACATCTCTAACCCACAGGTTTGGGATGCTATAATAAAAGTAACTGTATATTCACTCCACTGAAAAATTCTGATGACTCAGTCTTCTATTTAAAATAATTACTGCCCCAAAACGTCTCTATTTTACTGATTAATACGGCATAAGTGTAAAATAAATAGAGTTAATTCTTCCTTTAGAATATAATAATGATTATTTAAATGACTGGCATATTTACTTATGCATTAAACAAATACAGTATCAAACAAACAAAAATCATCCATCTTAAATCATGACTGTGCATTGAAATTAAGATTTCTTTTCTCCACTTTGCATTATTCAAAACACAATATTGCCTATATCTTTTATTCACATGAAAGAAAGAATGAGATGCTATGTTTCAGGTATAAAAAAGAGGGTTTATCATACCGGTCATCGTAAATCCACCAACTAGCAAGCCTATATCTCTTCCACCGACTATGATAGCTTCTCTGCGATCTCCATCGCTGCCACTGTTTTTGGTTTTCCAGGCAGCCCATATTCCAACAAACAGGATTGCCAGATAGAATACAATTATAGCTACCAGCCCCTCCACATGGAAAGGCATGTCGAAATCACGACTGTTCCCTGGTTTGCTATTTCATTAAGATCTCTGGAGAGAATGCAATAATACATTATACACTATACATTTGATAAAAGCAAAGCAAATAAATTATACATGGCATGAGACCAATTAGAACCAGAATATAAAGAAAACTCAGCAGTTCATCAAAGAGAGTATATGGATTATTTTATTAAATGGTTATTTCAGATGTAACCAGCCGTAATATGAGTTGTGTTTAAAACAATCCAGGTTACACCAATATTTCACAAACTTCTGACAAACCCTTGAAACTAAAAGCAAATTGTTACTTAATTTTTTTAAATTTGTTTCAGGAACAGAAAACTAGCATTACATGAGTTAAACAAAACAATCTTGCTAAAAACTAGGGCCTTGCAAGAAATCACTTGTAATTCTAATTGTTTAATATACTCCTTGATATAGTAGAACTCTCTACTCAAGAAATACTTTTGCTTACAGCCTCCAGAATAGAAGATATTAGTAATATGAGCTGTTCATTTTTACAAGGGATCTTTAATGAGTTTAAATCCATGCTACAAAATTACATTAAGGAATATCAAAAGCTGTGGACAAATAATAAACACTCTAGAAAACTTAAGTCTTGGAATCTATACCCTTTCCCTCCCCACATTAACTCCCCATTCATCTCCTGTACCTATACAACTGTATTTTCCTGCTCTTGCACATCTGTATTTGCTTTTTGATAAGAAAAATTCCTCGCACACCACAAGAATTTCTTCAATTTTGTCATTCATTTTATAAATAAAAAACTCCGTTCATTTAAAAAAGTCAGAACAGTGAAACATGCCAAATAGAAGATAAGTGTAATTGAAATAATCTTAGATAAATAAACTGTAGAGGATTGATACTATTAAGAAATATACCTATTCAGTGCACCTTTGCCATCCTTTCTCACAGTTTCTTTGAACTCACTCTCAGTTACACAAAGAAATGAACCCTGTATTTTTATGTACTAGATATTGACACAAAACATACAATCTTTAATGTATACTGTGGATCTCTACATAAAAAAAGGATTTAAGTTTCCATACAAGTCTATAAGTGAAGTTTAACTCCCCCCTTCTCCCAGGAATTGATAATACTACTGTTATCTAGACAGAGTGTAGCAAATTCTTCCAATCCCCCACATATCACTATCCAATACCTTTGACATACATAATCAGCCTTTACGTTCAAGCAAAGCAGGTAGCTTGTAGTTTCTGAGTTCGCACAGGCAAACCCTGAGCTTGCCTACTAGCTACAGTAGCAAGTTAGAGTTATTACTCCCATTCAGCAAAAATAGGATCCAGACACACACAGTTCCCTGCATCTTCAGCATCACTCAGCCAAAGCTTTTCCCCTCCAAAGCTTTTCCCTCCCCAGTGTCACTAATTCCAATCCCTGCCCCCATTCACCTCTTTTGTGGCAGGGTCTCCTCTTTCCCCTTCTTTCTGTGCTCTCTGTCTCCCCTGTCTCTTGAACTGGAGTCAAGCAGTCAGATCCCAGCGCCTTTTGTCCAGAGGTAGATTGTGAGAAGCTTTCTCCTTTTTTAAAGGGACAGTTACATTACAAAGAGCTCCAGCCCCACAGGAGCATCACATCTACTAGAGCAAACGCACATAGTGTCCTGTACAACACGGCACACTACTGACGCACGGGCAGTCACACGCCCTGCCAGCTAAGAGGCCCACTGTGTTTCCCTCTTCCATGTGGGGGGTGCATCTGTCAGAGCTGGGTGTGGGGGGGAGATATCAGAGTGCAAGGGGGGACTGGGGAGAGAGATGACTCAAAGGAGAATGACTGTCTGAGCCATGCATGGGGAACAGAGGGAGGGAATGATCAGAGGGGAGAAGAGGGAGGGAGAAAAAAAATAAAAGAAAGGTTCAGAGAGGAGCAGTGAATGAGGAAGAGAAGGAACTAAAACGATTGGGGATGAGAAAAGGTGAGGGGAAATGAGAGGAGGAAGAGAACAAGATAAAGAAGGGGCTGATTAAACTATGCATGCACTGGGCAAAAAGAATGAGGGAGAGTAGGCATTAGGTAGGAAGGTGGGGTAGGGATGAATGAGAGACAAAAGGAGAGAGAGAGAGAGAGAAGGTTTGATGTAGATAGTATTAGCAAGTGCGCAAGTGGTACAATAAAAATGGAAAAAAGTTCAAAGTCCAAAATATAAAGTAGGGAGATAAAAGAGAGACGTATACATTAAAAAAAGTCAAAGGGCTGAAGAAGGCATCACACATTTTAGTCATTCAGTAGCCCCAGGATCAGCAGTGTGGAGTCTGGACAGTCCTCCTGATAGAACAGCACAAAATGATCAGCCATTCAGTAGGTGTGCAGCATCCTCAACTGCACTGCAGCTACACCGACGACTGTTCCTGAGACCCAGGCTGTGGTCATTTGCCACACACCTCCCCACCCTACATCTGATCTGCTTGAGCTTACACTAGAGATAGCATGGCTGCTTGAAGCCTGGCAGTCTCTCCTCAAGCTGAGTGATGAGGAAGGAGTTTCTTACAGAGGAAGCAGCTCATTGCCGTTCTGCTTGCCACAATATGACAGCATCTACCATGGACGTGGTCGGTCACATAGTCCAGATTGGTCTTCTACTCATGAGTCGGTGGCAAGGCACTTCCCACATATCTTTTGGAAAGTGGCAGTTGTGGGTCTCCTGGAATTTGTCAAGGAGGTTCTTTGCTGCAATATAATGCCTGATGTTAGGAGGAGGCATATTAGAGAGGACTGGTAGCCATCAGTGTTTATAACATAGCCTCTGTTATTCTCATCATTTGATTCAGTTATACATCAACTAGCTTTGTATGGGAAGAGGTTAACCACAGAGGAGCACAGTATTTTCCATGTGAGTATCAGAGAGCTAGTGCTGTGTTTGCATGTTAGCTGCTCAAGTTGAGCCCACAGGCTTATTAGGAGGCCATTTCTGTTCTTTGTCTTTTGAGCCACCTTAGTGAGGTGGTCCTTGTAGGTAAGTGTGTAAGTTAGAGTTACTCCTAATTACTCCTAGTGGCTCTCGGCCATGTGCTAGTTGTTCTCCATTCAAGAAAATGTTGAGCTCTTGTGAAGTGTTGGTGTGGTTGAGATGGAAACATGACAACACTGTCTTTAAAAAAACAACAAGGAGTCCGGTTGCACCTTAAAGACTAACGGCTTTATTTGGGCATAAGTCTTTAAGGTGCCACCGGACTCCTTGTTGTTTTTGTGGATACAGATTAACACGGCTACCCCCTGATACTTAACACTGTCCTTGACACACTGGGCTTAAGTCTCCACTTCTTGCAATAGCTATTGATGGCTGACATGACTGGTGCAGGTCGTCCTCAGTTTTTTTTTTGAAGTCTCTGTCTCCTGAAGCTAGGCAGATGTCATCTGCATACTTGAATGGCCTTGAAATTGGTGGAGGTAGATAATCTGTAAATATGTTTAAAAATGTTTGAGCAAGAACCCATCCCTAAGGGAATCCATTCTGCTGGGTCCTCCAAATGCTCAATTAATCGCCTAGTATTTCTTGGAATTGTCTGTTTCAAAGCATCGTTTCTATAGCCATAACAACACATGGAAGTAACATCACTGACCACTTGACCAGCACAGCTGTGTGCCAGGTGGTATCATATGCTCCCATCAAGTCAAGAAACACAGCCCCTGTCTTCTCTTTCTGTTGGAAACTATTTTCTTTATGGGTGCTAAAAGCAAGAACTTGGTCACAAGTGCTCCTATAAGATCTGAAGCCTGCCTGGTCATCAGTCAGAGCCTGCTCTACTGTGGGCATGAGTCTTTGCAGAATTAGTCACTCTAGGATTTTTAAACACAGCTCAGAAGTGGTATTGGATAGGAGCTATATGGAAGGAAATGGCCTTTTCTTGGTGTTGGTATAGCTACCACCTTAACTTTCTGCCATATCTTAGATCTCTTGTTCTCTTGGATATGAAAATTAACAGCCATTTTATGCTCTTCTTACCAAGGTGTGGTAGCATTACTGGTGATACCTTGTCAAGACCATCTGCTTGTAGACAGTGCCTGCTGGGGAAGGTGGGAGCCATTCGCTACCCTCCTTGGCATCCTCACTATCACTTAAAATGGGCTCCACTGTGGGGCAGAAGTCAAAGTAAAGAAATGGTTCCCAGCTGCTGTTCAGGACTATTGTTCCCACGGTTATACTCCCATCCCAGGCAGACCTGCTCAGAGCCTCATCTCCCACCTACAGTGCTACCAACTCTTATGATTTTTTTTCATAAGTCTAGTTATATTTGTATTTGTCTTAAAGCCTCAGCTCGTGGGGTCCTGTGGATTCATTAGAATCTCAGATTTCATTAAAAAAAGTTTCTAGCCCTCATGTCTGTAGCGAAAAGCTTAAAAACATGACACTTAAATGCTCAAACCCCAAATCTGTGTACACGGGGGGTAGAGGAAAGAGTGTCTCAACGCCATTCAGATTTGGCCCAGCTGCCCCTCCATCATGAGCAAGAGTGGTATCTGCTCAGATTAAAGTCATGGCATCCCATGAAAATTCACAAATACAGTCATAGGGCTCCACTGTAGTCAATGACAAAACTCCTGTTGAATTCAGTGGAGCCAGAATGTCACCCCTAAAGTTTAAAATTAAACAAGCCAGCTTTTCTCAGGTTATAGGCCTTGGAGAAAAAAGTACCTCTTCTCATTCCTGAAAATTGTCCTGACTAATTTTGTCCATTTGAAACGCAGAAATGGACTAACACCTTCAAAATTATTTATCTTCAGTGAAAACTAGGGCATAGGTCCACTTTTCCCGTGTACATGTGCCTAATTCTTTACTTAGTTATTTCCCCCCAAACATGTTAAATTATGCATTTTCCTCTAAGGAGTTAATCAGATCTGTAGGTTCATTGAGTTCTGATATGGGATTGGATCCCCAGACTCCCTTTGCTGCTTCTAAGTGGTCTCACTCCACTGCCTGAGAAGAGTCTGAGGTAGCAGTTTTGTACTGGACTGGAGCCATATAAATCAGCAGCATTAACTACTTAGCACCCCTCCCCCAGAAATACACACTCAGCAGCATACCAGTTCAGATGTTGGATTTACAGTTGGTATCCCAACACATTCCTCTTGTACCCTCCAAAATCCTTCATTCTATTGGCTGGAGAGGGGCTCTGCTAGCACTTCCAGACAGGATCAGTGATATATATCAGCACCCAATAGCATTCATTACCCATAACTGCGCCTAGAGCAATGATGTCTATATTATTACATGCAAAAAACTATGTTAAAAGAACACTATTAAGTTTGCAAAATCAAGCTCTTAACAGTTAGGAAGTGCCAGAATCAAGGTTGCCTATGCAACCTTAATTCAGCCCCCTTGTGCATATGCATTATGATTCAGTCTTTCATTATATGACCATATACTATTTTTTCACGCTGCCCTGGGGATGAATCAGGGTTGTGCCCTGAAGGAGGCTATATAAGACCTTATTTGTTGCGGAAATTGGATGGTGTAGTATTTGTAGTACTGGGACAGGTGGGTCTGGGCCTGCCTATAGCTAAAGACAAGCCTCAATAAAGGGGGAAGAACCACTAAGTCTAGGCTATAATTGATTGCTGGGGACAAAAGGAGAAAACAGGAATAGGAGTGATGTTAAAGGTTGAAAATCAGGGAACCAGAAGGGGACACTTAAGCAGAGAACCCCCGACATTGCCCACCAGTCCACAAAGGCATCTAAGGAGTCAGTGGACACGGCCCGGGGAACTCTGCCCAGAGTTGTGATCAGATAAGGTCCTGCCACTTGGTGTCAGGGTGGGACATGAAGGCAAAGAAGTAGATGGTATGAAGCACGAGAGTGTGTGGGTGTTTTCTGGGTATGGTTCACAGAAGGAATGACTGGATGGCATTCAGCTGACTCATGTGGTGTGTCGGGGGTGGTCAGGGAGGCTCACGGGGCAGGGGCCTGATGATGAATTCCGGAGGGGTGAGCTGGGAGCGGGGAGCACCCTCCCACCTTGAGAAAAGCAAGTGAAGCTGGAGGCCAGGTGTCCCTCACCTCCTGGAGCACACAACAGGGACATGGAGGATGAGCAGTACCATGCACATGGCCTGGTCCCTGAGATCATGGTCCAGAAGGTCTCAGATTCTGGTGACACCAGGCAGGTCCATCCTTTGGTGCACCAAGTGGGGCTCCACCACTTGCACATGGAGATGGGAGTTGTGTAGCAGGAATTCTGTGAGGAGGTCCTCCCCCTTGGTGGCCACTACAGACCTGGTCGCTGATACTAGCTTCCAGGTCCTGAGGAGGTCCTGGTAAAAGACTGGCATCTCAGAGGTCTCGGGAAAGACCTCTCAGGTGGAGATAAAAGAGCTGCCAGTTGTATCAGAGCCCTCAGAGGCAGCTCCATGCCTGACTACCTGTAAAGGAATCTCTGCAGGGCCTGAAGATGGGAGACCAGGCCCTGTCTTCCCTCCCCTAGAAGGAGGCTCAGGACACTCACAGAGAGCCAGTGCAGCTCTGGCCAGAAGAACTCCAGAATCTTTTTCTGAAGGCTGGCCAGGGTCCCCAACGGCTGGCTCAGGGTGTTGAACCGGTGTCAGAGCACGGACAGAACTGGGTGGTTGAGCACCAGCACCTTCTCCTGAAGGGAAAGGCTCCAATGTAGCCGCTTCCACCTCCACAGCTGGTCAGACACCCTGGCCTCTACATCGTTCCAATTCTCCAGTGGAGAGGGATTGGTGGCAGAAACGTAGACACCCAAATAGAGCAGTAGACACACAAATAGAGCAATAGATCAGATGGCACAGAGTGTGGGTGGGAGCCCACCTGCTACTTGTCCCTGACCATCAGGACAAAGCTCTTCATCTAGTTGACCCGGGCAGAGGAGGCTGCTGAATAGATGGCTTGGCAAGCCTCTGCCTGCACCATAGCTCTCCCATGTCCTGGGCACAAGGAGCATGCTGTTGGCATATGCTGACAGGACTATCCTCAAGGCTGGCTCTTGATGCACCAACCCCGTCATCCTCTTGTGGAGGAGTTGGAGGAAGGTCTCAATAACAGAGGTATACAACTGGCCGGAAAATGGGCAGCTCTCACGTATGTACCCCTGGACCAAAGGTGACAGGTGTGGGCATCGCCTATTTGAGCTTGCCCAGACATTCCACAGCACCAGAAAAAACCCATGAAATGGGGCCCAAAGCCAAATGCCCGCGAAGTGGCCATGAGATACCCATGATCAAATGCCTGCTTCTGGTCCAGGGACAGGAGGGCAAGTGACAGACCATCCCTACACATTAGGTGATGTAGATCCCAGACCAGATAGAGGTTATCGAAGATGGTCCAGCCAAGATGGTGTAGATCTAGCCAGGGTGGATCATGTTCATCAGCACAGACCCCCAGCTGCGGTAAGATGGCTTTTGCTATGACCTTGTAGTCCATGCTGAGCAGCAAAACTGGGCCCCAATTCCTTAGGTTGTGGAGGTCCCTCTTCTTAGGCAGCAGGGCGAGCATGGCCCACCTGCATGGCAGGGGAGCACCTCACTTCCCAAGGACTCAGCCCAGATAGTGGCAAGGTTCAGGCTGAGGACATCCCAGAATGCCCAATAAAACTCCACAGTCAGCTCTTTGATGCCTGGAGATTTGTTGGTGGGCATCAGACGGAGGTTTTCCTAGAACTTGGGCAGAGGGAGAGGTTGCTCTAGACAGACCCGGTTGCCTGTGCTGACTGTAGGGAGTTATCCCACAAGATTCTGTAGGTATTGGCGTTGGTTGGATCTGAGGAGAAGAGGCTGGTGTAGAAGTCTCTGGCTCTTCCCCGCATCTCCACCGGATCGGTGAGAAGGGTGCCGTCCTCCACCAGGACACAGGTGATATGCTTTTTGGCACCTCTCATTTTTGCCAGTGTGTAGAAGAAGAGGGAGCTGTGATCCATCTCCCAAAGGAGCTGAATGCAGGATTGAATGAAGGTGCCTGGACCCAATGGTCATCGAAAGTTCAGAACTCACTCTGCTTCTCCTGACAATTTCTGCAGAGGGATGGATCCCCAGGGAGAGTGCCCAGACACCTCTCCAGCTCCAAAACATCTCACTCCAACTGCTCTATTGCCTTGTCCCTTCTCCAACTAGCCCCGTAGGCATAGTCACGGAAGGACAGCCGGGCACTTACCTTCCCCACAACACACCACCTCTTTGCTGAGGGAAATGCATGCCTCTGTTAGGCCAGCCAGAACTCCCAGACAGATGCCATGAAGCCCATATCCTTCAACGGGCTGTTATTGAAGTGTCAGTAAGCCAGTGTTAGTGCTGAGCCTGAGGAGTGGTCTCTGAGCCTGAGCCTGATAAGTGCTGCTGAGTCATCCATCAATCTGAACCTGATGAGTCATCTCTGAGCTAGGCGCATAGCTACAGGTGGCCCTGGGTGGCCCACTCACTTAGCATCCAGGCCCACCTAAATCAGGGCTGCAGCCCCCTGAATCCACAGTCTGGGACTCCTGACCCTGGCTTGGTGTCCATCCGACGTCCGCCCGGCCGTGTCCCTCTTCTGCCAGTGTTGCGTGCTGCTGTCCTGGTCTCTGGCCCCAGTGCCTGGGGTGTGCCTCATAGAGGCGGGTCTGGGTGGGGCTAGTGCTGGGGCCAGAGACCGGGGCAGCTGCATGCGGCGCCTGAAGGAGAGGGACGCAGCTGGGTGGACGGACACCGAGCCGGGGTTGGGAGGGGCAGGCTGAGCTCGAACCCTGGTGGGGCCCTACTCTGCCCCATGGGTGTGCCCCGGAGCCTGTATGCCCCAGCCAGTCTCATCTTCGGGTGCCTGCTGAGCAGTGAGGGCTGGCTGGAAGGGTTGGGGGTAGGTGGGCCCCCCTCTCTCCTGCTCCCCCTCTTTCCTCCCCCGTCATTGCCCACTCACCTGAAAATCAGGGCCCATCCAGTTTTCCTATCCTAGCTATGCTACTGCTCTGAGCTTGATTACCCTAGGGCTCCACATCAATTAACAAGGGCTCAGACAATCCCCAGGCCCAGGTCTGACCAGGTGACCCCCGCAGGGCCAGGGATATAGGCTCCCAATGAGAGCAGCCACTCCAGTCTGCTCAATGTCATTACCTTGCTGGGAGTATCCTCTGCCTCTTGGTTAGGGTTGCCAATTTTGGTTGGATGTATTCCTGGAGGTTCCATCACATGACATAATCTTTAATTAAAGAGTAATCTTTAATTCCTGGAGACACCAGGACAATCCTGGAAGGTTGGCAACCCTGCTCTTGGTGGTTCTGACTGACTGCTCCTGCTCCATTAAAGCCCTAGCCTCTTTCTGCTCCTGCCTTTGCCTTGTTCTTATCCTATTCTTGATTCCTGCTCTGACCCCCTGGCTCCAATCCCCAGCCTGACCAATAGGCTTGACCGCCACTGCTTCAGCCACTAGGCCTGACCAACCACTTCTCAGTTTCTGACAGCCAGCCCCAGCCTCTCGGGTGTAAGCAAGCCTGTCATGGCCACCATGTGGTGGTCCAAGAGTGGGGCCATCCTGATGCTGGAGGAGTGGGCCTACAAAATGTGAAATTGAGAAATGTAAATGCAGTCCAACCAGGAGTGGCTCGACTGAGTGTCCTCCACCTGGACAAAAGTGAAGGCAGTAGAGTCATCTGGGTGGTGATAGCGTCAGACTTCCACCAGGGACTGATGGTTGACAATCTCCTTGAGGACATCTGCGGTGGCCTGGCATTTCTCTATCCCAAGGTGGTCTCTTGTGTCCAGGGTGATGTTAAAATCCCTGCCCAGGACCAGGCATTTGTGATGATGCAGGATGGCTGCTGATAGAAATGCACCTGCTCCAGGCCCATTATTGGGGCATAGAGGTTAACCAGACTGAATGTCAGCCCCTCCACACAGACTTGGAGGTACAGCAGGCATCCCAGCATGACCTTTGCAATCCCCAGCACCTCAGGCTGTATGTCCGGGGAGAACATGGTGGCCACCTCACCTGAAAGCATGGTGAGGTAGCTGAAGTACATCCCATCCCATCACTCCAGCTGCAAGCCGGCTTCGGTGGCTAGATTGGTGTAAGTCTCCTGCAGGAAGATCACAGAGTATACCCCCTGTCTGAAGGAAGGAGAGTACCTGGCACCTGCGGAGACTCACCCTACAACCTCTGGTGTTGAGTGAGGAGAAGGTGGTTGGTCTCATCACAGGGTGGGGGGAAGGGTTGAGGATTGCAACAGCTGGGAAACACCACTGGCCTGCACAGCCACACAGCAACCCATGGTGGATCCCAAAGGTGACCAGGGAATCACAGAAGCAGTGGGCCCACTTGTAGGCTGCAGAATCCTATTTCCTGGTCCCCCTCCTTTCCTCCATCAAGGCCCTTAAGGTCTGGAGAAAGAGATTAAAATCCCCCTATTACTGGAGAGCAAACTGCACGTGTGTCTGCCAGGAACTGACGCAACTTATCCCACAGTGGAGCATTGCCTCAATGGGCAGATGGAAAGGGCAGGGGTGCCCCACAAACTAGAGCAGGGGCAGTATCTGGGCAGTAGACCAGGAAATGGGGGAAGGAGGATGTGGCGCCATGATAGACTCGGTGCCCACATCAAAGCCTGCTGGCTGAGGGTTGTCCTCCCACTGAGCTACAGGGGTCAGACCCAGGGCCTCACTCTCCCAGAGGATTGCTTGGAGGACCCAGCCTGCCATAAGAGGGTCCTCCCCATTAGAACTGAGGCGAGTTCCATATCGGCACCAATGGGGAGGAACAGATGGCAGAAATGCCTCTTCCATAAGGGACTTTGTCTCCCCGGCTAGCTCCACAGGTTGGAGTTTCTCAGGGACTGTGGAAGCAGCCCCAGTGGCGGCCCAACTAGATGCCTTACAGGAGGCCTCCTCCCCTTCCTCAAGGGGGAGGTACTGGGCCTGAGACTTATACCGGCTGTGCTTTGCCCCCCGTAACTAGTACCCAGCTCTCCATGGTGTCATTGGATGGCTGACCAGAGGGGCAAGGGCAATAGGATTGGGACTTGGGGAGGCAGGGATGGGGCAGTAGAGGGAGCAGTGGACTCCTCCTGAGATGGGCCTTCTCCCGGGATCCCTGATGGCACAACCACTCCCTCCTCCATGGTCCCTGCCCAATGGCTTTTATCAGCAGTAGGTTCAAGTCTGCTCAGCTGGGTGCCACAGGGGAGGAGGGGCGGCTATCCCTGGTGCTCCCCCAAGGATTGTCAGCTGGTGGAGGAGGAGGGTAACTGGGCACATAGCGTCACCAGCAAAGACCCCCTGAGCTTTGGGGGCATCTGGCATCCCTCCTTGCTGGACCAAGGGACAGTGCCTCTGGACGTGCACCAAAGCCCAGCAGAAGAAGCACCTAGCCTCCCCCAACAAATAATGGACCTGATACAGGATGCGCTGGTAAGGTACCAGGATGGACAAGCTCACCCCGCCATTTACTGCTGTGGGCAGCTGGATGGTAACCTGCTGGTGGAACAAGAGGATGTGATGGAGGGTGGGGTCCTTTTAGCCCAATGGGAGAGGGCTGATGGTGGATACCAGCTTTCCTAAGGTGGAGAGAGGACGGAGAAGGGCAGAGATGGGGAGGATGAACGGGACAGAGGTCAAATCACCCATATGCCCAGGGGCTCAAAAGGGACAAAGAGGCCCCCCCACTGAGATGCCTTTCTCCTCTGCCTCTTGGGTGGCAGCCTCAGATGGTAAGAAGATGACAATCTTCCCGTATATCTTGGAGGCTGCTAAGATGGCTGAGGACCCCCACTATCTGTGCCAGCACCCACATATAGGTTTTGACATGGAATGAGGCAGCCACCAGGAGGCAATGGACTGGTCAGGGTGGGTATGGGCCCACTTTCACCCCTGCCTCCAGCCCAATGCAAACTGGGGGAAGGAGAGAGAACATCCAACGAGCCCACATGCGCCTCCTCTTGCTTCCTTGGGATTTTGTGTAAGCTCACCTATCGGGCTCAGCGACGTCTGTAAGGTTGGAAAGTGAGGCATTGATCCACCCAACTTAGGCTTGATCAATTTTTGCCTTTATTTATAAATTTTCAGATGGAATCATTGGTACTTATCATATCTGATCATATATATGACAGATAATAAATAGATACAGCAGCACAGGCAGGGGCCCATGTTACTGAGTTCCAGGGTACTGGGAAGCTCTTCTGGTCATGATGGTCATCTCAGTCTCTGGTCTCGTATTCTCCAGCTTGTGCCCCTTGTTCACTTGGTTTCTTATACCTTTCCACAATACATATTCATTAGCTTTCCTCCTATCAACATAACACATACCCAGTTATATATTTATCCAAACTCTCATACATTTGTTTTTCATTTTCCATTCTATGCTATTATAAATCATTAACTTTACATCAACATTAAACAAGTAAAATGTCACCCTTATTTTCTACCATTCAGCAATTTTCTTCATATATTAATATCATAGTTCAGCATTCATTAATATAGCCTTTATTTTCTAATTGAATGGGAAAGTGATGGGGAACAAGATGACTTATGTCAGCATATTCTTATCTTTTCCAAATATGGGTTTTCAGGAGGCTTTTTGCTCAAAATTTAGCATCATGCTTGTCAGTCATTAAAAAGCTTTGTCAGTAATTTTGTCCATTTCATTTTCAGGTGCTTTATTCAGTTTAGGGCCTAGGTATTTTATTGTTCCCCAACACACCTACTGGATCAGACCTTGCAGGTGAGTTAGGCAGAGGAACAACCATTGTCCCCTGGTTCATGTATTGCTCTGAAGCTTAGGTTTCCAGATGCCTGACATGAGGCTGCAGTGCACATGCAGAAACATAGGCACCTAGGGAACTTTTATTGCAAAAATGTAGGTACTGCATGATTTTAGGCACCTATGGGAGTCAGTAGCAGCTGAGCAGGGACTCTGTGAATCCCAATGGGACCTGATTCTGGGATTTAGGCACCTAAAGTGGCAGTTAAGTGCCTAAGTCCTTTTATGAATCCAGCCCCAATAGTCTAGATGGTGGCAAGCCAGGAAGGGTAATGGGAGAAGACACAGTAAAATGATCTGAGCCATGGTTGCCTGGCAGTGTACCGTCTTGTGTACATCTTCCTTGCTTGTGTAGCCAGATTGGGGTTTAAAATCCCCAGTACTAGTGGATACTGTGCTCCTGTCTAGGAACCTATGCTCCTCTTGTTCATTAGACCTCACTACTTGTTATTTACTAAGACATCCACAGTTGCCTGCTGTGCAGATGAACTTTTCTGGTACCATCCAACCTGATGGTACTTAGTTTCTGTCACCAGTGTCTCACCTCTGAATGACAGTCATCTGCTAGGTGCAGCACCTAAAATGCATATACTTTAAAAGTTCCTTCAGGATTGAGATATAGTAAATTTTCCAGAGATATTTGCTCTGCTTAACAGGGGGAATAACTGGTAACATCCCAAAATTCCTTCTGATTCTGTTCTTTGTGACCTTTGTACCTGAACTTTCATATGGGTTTTCTCTTGCTCCATCTGAGCAGATGCTACACAGCTGTCTTGGCCGGGGATTCAGTTTGTGGAAGTGATGTTTGTCAAGACACCAGCATACACTGGATTACTCTTCATTGGTAGCCCCTGACCAATGTCCAGGAAGAGCAGGCCACTCCTATCAGCTGCAAGCTTCTTCCATGACCTTCCCCCAAGAATTCCCAAGCCCCATTCTACACTAGGCTATGCAGCTGTCAATTGTACCTTGGAACACTTTCTGTAAGCCAAATTCTGGGTGAGAGCCAAATTCTGTTCTCATTTACAACAGTGCAACTCTGGAGTAATTCCGCTGAAGTTAATGGAGTCACTTTCAATTTACATTGGTTTAGGTGAGAATATAATCTGGCCTTAAATCTCACTTTTACTACCCTTTGAACCTATCACTACTCCTTTCTCTAGGCAAAGGTGCCAAGCAGTGTTTTACTGAATTCATGTGTAATAATTTACAACCATAACTTGATCTTAATAAAGATTTTTGTCTTTGAATTAATTTTTCAGTCACCAAAGCTTTTTGTATAGAATGGTCACAGTGGATACCCCTCATGGAATTGATCAAAGTATTTAAGGGTAAGGAACAAGTAATAATTCATCTCAATGTGTTTTAAAAATACAGGACTTTTAACAAGGTTTTCTCTTTTTAAAATGCTTTTATTGCAGCTTAGTTTAAAGCCTGCAGTAAAAACTTTCCTGAGGCAAATGCTAAAGAAAGGTTTAATGGCAGAATTATTTAAAAACAAGGTCTTTAGACCCAATTTGTGGTTTTCAGGATATCATTCATCTTAGATTCCCACTGCAATTTCTTTATTAGCCATGGAGTCCCTAAAGAAAATTATCCATCCATTTGCTCCACAGCTCAGCAAAACCATCTGGATGCAGTAGGGAAAATATTGGAAGATATAGCTGAAAGAAATTAACACTTGCTGATTACCTTGAGGAAAGATAAAATTACAGTTACAGTTCTATGCTCACAAGTCCCCAGACAGTGTGCATCACAAACATGAACTTCTTGATCATAAACTGTATAAAACACTGAAGTAGCTGCTGTCTTTGTCTCTCTGGCAAATACTGTATATAGCACATTATTTAATATTGTACTGCATAATATCCCTTAGCCTATAGTATATTACATCCAAAAAAACCCATGTTAAAAGAATGTTAAGGTTGTAAAATCAAGTACTCAGAAGTTAGGAAAAGCCACAAATAAGGTAGCCTGTGCAACCTTAGTTCGACCCCTTTGTTCATATTCATTATAAAATGGTCTTTAATTACATGATCACATATTATTTTTTCCCATAAGACCCCAGTGTCATTCAGTGAATGAAGAGTTTGTTAATATTTCTTCTTATCCTTCTCATTTAGTGTATGTCCCTGGGCCTTATTTTATTACACAGCATTCAAATCCTGCATTAAATACAAGGTTACTAATTTCTCTTTGGGTGTTTCTACAGCGCTGTCAACTTAGTATCCAAACACATAAATATTAATTAATTTACCTTCACAACACCCCGGTGATAATAGGTGGCATTATCATCCCCATCTTGTAAATGGGGAACTGCGTCATGGAGAGATTAAGGCTAAAATTGTCAAGAGGCCATTAATTTTGGGTGCCCAGCTCGAAACACCTAAGCCCTGATTTTTCCAGAGTATTTAACATTTTTATACCACGTTATATCCTCAAAACACAGCTCTAGTTGACATCATGACTACTCAGTCATGAGTGCTCAGCACTTCTGCAAAGTTCAGAAATAGCTAAACCTTAAACCTTAAAACCTGAAACTTAAAAAATACTAATTCAGCCTTAGTCAGACACCTGCTATGGAAAATTTCAGCCTGAACAGTTAAAATACGGCAAAGCTATAAACGACTGAATACAATCCGATAATGAGAAGTTTCAGGTAACATTAAGTATAGGTATTGTTACCTGCAAATAATTAGCAAGCAGTAAGCACACTTTTATCTCATTGTTAGTCCACCAAGAGATTCATTTTGTCCTTCCTCTATTTCATCTTCTGTATTTAAAAAGTTGTGAAAATAAAAAGTTAAAACAAAAATCAAAAGACGAAAAAGAAATGGCTCTGCTTTTCCACTCTTACTCTAGTTTGACACCAGTCTAACCTTAGCGATTTAGTAGAATTACTCCTAGTTTACTTCACTGTAAATGAGAGAAGAATCAAATCCATAATATTTGCACCATGTTATAATGTGGGTGCTGACCCCCCCAGAGGGACCCCTTGTGTCAATGCTGGCATCAGCTTTTGGTGGCCCAGTAGGCCTCTGCCTCATTTTCCCCTTTTGGGGGTCCTGTGGCACCTTTAAGACTAACAGATGTATTGGAACATAAGCTTTCGTGGGTGAATACCCACTTCGTCAGACGCATTTGCCACCCACGAAAGCTTATGCTCCAATACATTTGTTAGTCTTAAAGGTGCCACAGGACTCTCTGTTGTTTTTTACAGATCCAGACTAACACGGCTACCCCTCTGATACTTTCCCCTTTTGGGCTATCAATAAGTTTAATGGGGCTTGTGTATAGTAAGAAGTGCCTCATCAGGGGTCTAATTTATTTAACCAGAGGCCAAACAGACATTCAAGCAAGTCTTCACCCCCCAGTGCCCTGGGAGGGAGTGTGGGTGGGGAGTTAATATTAGTCAGTCTTTTCCATTTGGGTCCATCTGTCTCCTCTCTCTAGGCTCTTCGCCAGTAAGGCCCTCTTGACCTAGAACCCCCTTCTGGAGTCAGGCCTCCTGCCTTCACCTGGGGAAGGGTTGCTTCTCTGGGGCCAGTGTCCCTGCAAAGGTCAAATCACTGCAGCTCTTCTCCAGAGTGGAGTGTAATTCCTCAGTGATCTGGACCTCTTGCCACTGTCTGATAAGGTCCTTCACTGGAACCAGGCCTTTGCCACTCATAGCCTTTTCAGAATCTGCTCCCTCCAGAAGCATGTTTCCTAGGTCTCCTTTCCTGCTGAACTCTAATCAGCTCCCCTGAGAAGTCCCTTTCCTCAGGAACTTCCTCTCTATGTTCTGGGCCCTCTCTATGACTGAGCCCTCAGAAGCATTCTTTGGGTCCAGGTGTTCCCAACTAATTAACTGCCGTCCAGCCAACTAGGTAATCAACTACTTATAGGTGGATCTGGGTTGGCTCATTCTCCTTAGCAGAGCCTGTCACAGGTAGACTGTCCCTGGCTCTTCTGAAAGGCCCAGCTCCTGTGATACACCACTTAAGAGAGGACAATCATCTGGTGAACTATGTTTTTGAATTGTGTTTGTTAGGGACTAACATTTATATTGTGGTAGTTTCCAGAAGCCAACCAGATTGAGGACCCATTGTGTTAGGTGCTATACCAACATATAATATGACACCTTGTCCCAGAGACCTTATGCTTTCCTCTAGGTTTTGTACGGTGCTGAACATACCAATAGCATGAAAATAATGAATAGAAATGTTAATAAAATCAATATAGGACATAGCTAAGGCTCTTAAGAAGAAGCAAATTACACACCAGAGGGCCATCTTGGCAAACAATACTTTGAAGGGCCTATCGTTCTTTTATTAACCTCTGAAAAAGCCAGAGTTTAGTACAAACAAGGAGAGGTAGACAAATCTAGGATCCAGCCTTTGTTGGACTCAAGACGATGAAAGATATTGCCAGCCAAAATCAAGCTGATTAATATGCTTAGTGGACTTCTGGGGAAATCTCTCCCTAAGCAGTAAATCTCTCTGAACACAGACTCATCATTAGTCAAGCTTCAATAATATCTTTTGAATTGGTAATCTATTAACATAGCGAGCACAGAGATTAGCCATCTTTTCTAAACTAGCATTAGTGTCATTTATTGTGTGTTCTATTGGCACGCAGAGTGTGTCCACGTGAACAGGAAAATACAGTCTCTGCCCTCAAGATTTTATAATCTAAGGACCTGATCGAGAGCCCATTGAAGTCAGTGGAAAGATTCCTGTTGACTTCAGTGGCTTTGGCTCAAGCTCTAAGAAGATAAGCAATGTATGAATGGTAGGAAACTGGGATGCAATAAAAGATGTACAGTTTCCATATACATTAAAAAAATTAATACCAACTATACCTGACTGTCCCTCAATCTACCCATTGTTCCCTGGCCAATTTCCTCTAGGTGTCCTGGAAAAAAGTGGATATTGAGAAAGGATTTAAGGGAGACAAATTTAGAGGCCTTAAGTTTCAAGGTAGGGAGGACCTTCTATGCATAAGTGGAAGCATGGAAAAAAACAGGGTGGTTGGGGAATTCATTGGGACGGTGCCTCTTTTCCTCCAGTGAAAACAAACTCATGTTGTTTTAGCCATTGCTCTAACATGACTTCAGTCATTAGCCTGGAAACATTTTGGCAGAAGTTTTAGGTAGGCCTCTTTGTGACATAAAATGGTACAATCAGACCAGTGAGTAGCTGTGTAACCCCTGCCCATAACCTGGGGTGCCCTTTACAATGCCTTGCTGCTGTAGCCTCCAACCTGGACTGCTCCAACAGCCTCAAGCATGTGAGTCACTCACAGCTACATCTGTGTGTGCTTCCGCCAGCCTTAAAGATTACCAGTGGTTCCCAAACTTGTTCCGCCGCTTCTGCAGGGAAAGCCCCTGGTGGGCCGGGCCAGTTTGTGTACCTGCCACGTCCACAGGTTCGGCCGATTGCGGCTCCCAGTGGCTGCAGTTCTCTGCTCCAGGCCAATGGGAGCTGCTGGAAGTGGCGCGGGCCGAGGGACGTAGATTTTTTTTGCCCTTTCCCCATTACCTGCCAAAGAATGGCCACTTAGCAAGTAATGGTCCTTCAGCATTATTTATACCAGGCTGAGGCAACAACTTGCCCTTTGTCTCTGAGGAACTGTCTCCTCACACTTATCTGGAAAACATATTTTAGTCATGATTTCAGTTTATGTTTATAATTTCACATATAATGCTGCTACATGCATTTTGCCATGATATTATTGCTGAGCAAATTATGAGTTTTTAAATGATACCTCACAAGGCATACCTTGTGCAAACATTATTACAAAAGTGTGTACAGTGTGAACACAGAGGTATATTCTGTCACACTCTGATAGACAGGCACTTTGTTCTCAATGTGAATTTCACATCAGTCTCTGAACATTTCTCAAACAATCCATGAAAACAGCCTTCTTTCAGAACAACCAAAGCAACACAGAAAACAAACAAAACTAACCCAGAAACTATAGCTCATAGGCTAGAATCAGGAGAATTATGTGATTTATTACAAATTCTATTTGATTTAAACATTACAATTACCAATAGGTGCAGTACTAAAGACCGTACTTAGTACTTATTCAAGCAAAGTTCCCAGTGTCTTGAGCCAGAATTTTGCTTGGGTGGTGGATTAGCTGGAGAAAATCCATGCATGAATCTGAAAATCCTGTGATATTCAACCTGTTGAATTTTCTTGGAACCATCCCACTATGGGTGGAGTGAGATTAATTTCTTTCTCAAATGGACAAGGGTCCACAAGGGGCAGAGTACACCACAAGATTTGGGTCAGGGTCCCCACCTCTTTCTCAGTTATAAAAAGACCACATCCTGACTTTGCTTTAATTATAGGGAGACTCTCATTGCAAAAGACCCCTAATCATTCTCATATCAGTGGACCTTGTAACCTGCTGAGATCAAAAGATCTACAGGACAATGCCACTGATTTTGGGGCATTCACCAAGGTGTAGAGGCAGGCACGTAGGCTACAGAGACCTAGTGCCTCAACATTGCTTCTTCAAATCTCTCTTGCCCCCATGGCAATATGAGTTGAATAGCTGCTGAGCCACCACAACCTACTTACCAGCAACTGACACCAAACAGAATGGAAACATTTTCTTCAAACCATGGAGCCCCAATTGAACAGAGATCCTGGACAGAAGCTTCTATGGAGTTGGATGATGAATTACAAAATGATGCCATTAATGCTCATTTTCCTGTCACCCCCATCTACATAAGTCATCTCAAATAATATTGAACCATTTCTGAGAGTTTTCATCTCCCCTGGAGAAAATAATGAAGGAACTGATCTGATCCTTTGACAGGAGTTCAGGATTAGCTATACTTAAGATTTTTGACAGCGATGAACTTTTCTTGGGAACTATAACTGACAAGCCCATATACTATACATCAGATGTCCATGACATTTCATTAGTTTCTATGATCATGGACTGTAATGATGAAAAAGTTGGATATCAGAGTTCAATTCAGATAATGTTAAGTTGTTGATGAAGAACAAAAAACACGTGCCATAATTTCGTAATGGAAATCTTGCCAGAATTCTTCACAATGTTCCTGTATCTACACAAATCACATCACATTTCTTTGTACTAGGAGCATCTACTTTAATTTCATTCAGAGCTCCCTCTCTTTTTTTGTTTAGTTTTTTATTTTATATAAAGACTGATTTGTCTCATACTCTAGTTGCTATCAAGTTTCATCTGTGTGAAGTTCACCACAATCAAAATAAATATGATGAAAATTCTTAGGCCAGTTATACATTTAAAAACATATACAACAATGTTAGGGCATAACATCATACTTATAGTTTTCTTATTTTATCTGAATTAATGGGATTAAGGAAGGGGTTGGGTTTCTCATTGGGTTGCCAGGGAAGGTCATAGAAAAATTTTGCTTTATTTAAAAAGATTTAGAAGAGGGGAAAACCACTAAAATAAATTTTAAAAAAGGCGACACCACTACCCAAGATGACATATCTGCATGTAGTATCAAAAGCACTCAGGAAAGCTGGGAGTCTAAAACTCACAAATGGGGCCAGGCTTCTGACTACTGTCATGCTTTCTCCAACAGGGCCTAAGAGAGACCCACTGGACTGTCACATTCAGGCCTCTTGATGCATGAAATTCACCTCTGTTGAGAAGGTTAGCACAAGCCATATGCACTATTTAAATCCTAGTTAAATTTCAGAATAAGCATTACAACCATGTCCCCTGCTGAGGGATGAAGGTGAACTGTCAGGTTGGAGGGAGGTCACCAGTGGGGTTCCTCAAGGTTCGGTTTTGGGTCCGATTTTATTTAATCTATTTATTACTGACCTCGGAACCGAATGTAGGAGTGGGCTTATAAAGTTTGCGGATGACACAAAGTTGGGAGGCATTGCCAATTCGGAGAAGGATCGGGATATTCTGCAGGGAGACTTGGATGACCTTGTAAATTGGAGTAATAATAATAGGATTAGATTTAATAGTGAGAAGTGTAAGGTGATGCATTTAGGGATGACTAACAAGAATTTTAGTTATAAGCTGGGGACGCATCGGTTGGAAGTGACGGAGGAGGAGAAGGACCTCGGAGTCCTGGTTGATCGCAGGATGACTATGAGCCGGCAATGTGACGTGGCTGTGAAAAAAGCTAATGCGATCTTGGGATGCATTAGGCGAGGTATTTCTAGTAGGGACAAGGAGGTGCTGCTTCCGTTATACAAGGCGCTGGTGAGACCTCATTTGGAGTACTGCGTGCAGTTCTGGTCTCCCATGTTTAAAAAGGATGAACTCAAACTGGAACGGGTACAGAGAAGGGCCACTAGGTTGATCCGAGGAATGGAAAACCTTTCCTATGAAAGGAGACTCGAGGAGCTCGGTTTGTTTAGCCTAACCAAAAGAAGGCTGAGGGGGGATATGATTGCTCTCTTTAAATATATCAAAGGGATAAATACCAGGGAGGGAGAGGAATTATTTCAGCTCAGTACTAATGTGGACACGAGAACGAATGGATATAAACTGGCCGTGGGGAAGTTTAGGCTTGAAATTAGACGAAGGTTTCTAACCGTCAGAGGGGTGAAATTCTGGAACAGCCTTCCGAGGGAAACAGTGGGGGCGAAAGACCTCTCTGGCTTCAAGATTAGGCTAGATAAGTTTATGGAGGGAATGATTTGATGGGATAACGTGATTTTAGTCAATTAGGCAATAACGTGCCATCGCTGGTAAAATGTGGGTCCGGCATCTTGCCTGTATGCTCGGGGTTCTACTGATCACCATATTTGGGGTCGGGAAGGAATTTTCCTCCAGGGTAGATTGGCAGAGGCCCTGGAGGTTTTTCGCCTTCCTCCGCAGCATAGGGCAGGGGTCGCAAGCTGGAGGATTCTCTGCAACTTGAAGTCTTTAAATCACGATCTGGAGACTTCAACAGCTGAGATAAGGGAAATTGGGTGGGTCAGCTTTTGTGGCCTGCATCATGCGGGAGGTCAGACTAGATGACCATAATGGTCCCTTTTGACCTTAAAGTCTATGAGTCTATGAGTCTCTCCCCATCCCTCCACAGACAAATTTAAATATTACACACACACACAAAAATCTTAAACTCACACTCTGTAATGTACCCAGACACAAATAACAACACATGCACTTAAATGGCCATTCTGGTTTCCCAGAACACCACAGGACATGGTTCAGGGTTCCCACCTCTTTCAGGTATAAAAAACCCACATCCTGGCTGTGCTTTATTCACAGATGCACACCATTGGTAAAAGACAGCCAATCATTCTCATATGTACCAGTGTTCCAGCTCCTCACTGCTATTCCGGTGCATAAACAAATATGTCGTAAACTAACAACAAAATTAGTTATCTTTTAAACATTGGTGAATAGTTCATTATTTTCTGGATGATGTGGTATGGATTTATAAACAACCTTTTCAGAGAGATGATCAACTCTTTTCAAATTAAATAAATTGGGCAAGATAAAAAATATGAATATTCATAATACGTTTCATTGTCATTAGGCTAGACAAAACCCAAAACAACAGGAAAACAAAAATGAAAGAGTTCCATTTCATCCTTTAGACGACACTCTTTTAACTTCACCAGATAGGCCTGCTTACAACATAAGCCCCAATTTCTACAAGGTTTAAGCAAACTAGTTAAACTTGTTTTGGAGAAGAAAATCAGGGTAGAGATAATCTTGGAGGAATGTGATGGAAATTATATACAACTTTTTCGTTTCACACACAGTATCTAATAGTCTATTTAATCAAATCCTCCTTCAGTACTTATCAACCAGATTCATGTAAAATTATCCAATTGAAATACTTGCCGTGTGGTACGCTTAATGGCAATGTGCATAGAGACAGCACTTCTAGCTTGGGATACAGTCTAATCTCTCCCAAATATTTGAGCAGGACATTCTGTTAGATCTGACACACTATGACTATCTAGTGACTCGATCTTCAAAGGACAGAGGCATCAGCTTGTCTTCTGTATTTACTAATGCAGGCTCACAAATGTTTCCTGGTAGTTTGATAATGGAGGCAGTTGCTGAATAGACCACTTGGTTGAACTTGATTGGAGAATTTCTATTCCTCTGACACAAATTGGATGAGATTCAGTCTAGGTGTAAAGCCATGTTTAGTCTCCATCAGAGACTAAGATGTTTCTTTCCAAATGGGACAATAATTTTGGATCATCTAGAACAGAATGGGAAGAAAATGTGACTAATTTGACAGAGGTTTTTTTTAAAAGATAAATATAAAGCCTCTTAACTATAGTCTGAGGGCTTAAGTGGGTTTTATATGCTGCACAGACCTTTTGTAGGCGCTCTGCACATGGGTGAATTTCACCCACAATTGAGTTCTTTCCTTTTTATTTTGCCATTCAGTGATTAATTTCAATCTATCCTCCATTAGTCTGACCAGTTAAATAAAGAGTTTCAACAAATTTATTTCTGTATGTCAGTATTCACTGTTACCAATTTTGTAGATTTGGGTATTGGAGCCCATGATTCAGGCCTTGATATAGAAAGGTACTTGAACACACGCCTAACTTCTAGTATGCAATTATTCCCAAAGACTTCAGCGGAACTACTGGTGTGCATGTGCTGAAGTACCTTTTTGAATCTGCCTCAGTAAACCTAGCAATACATGATGTGAACAGCAGCTGACCACAGCAAGAATCCTTCTGGGGGATATGGGGAATAGATCTGCCACAGCAAACCAATCACACATGTCCTCTACACTGATGTCATGCCTCAAAAGTCAGCTTTGGAGCAATGCTGCAATCGCAGTGAAAGGCAGCACACAGGCAGGCTTGCTACTCCCAGTATCTGCTGAGCAACAGGCTTACAACAGACCAGTGGTATACTGGAACTCTTCTGAATGTTGAAAGTATGGAACATGGCCACATCTGCAGTACAGCAGACTATGAATGTTCCATGCTGAGAAAAGTTCTCTCTCTTTGTTGGCAGCGAGGAGGACCATGGTCCTCAGAGTGCTCTACAGCTTTGTTTTATGCTATATAGTCCCATTAGTAGGGGCACCAGTTTGTGCAGGCATAGCTTGGCTTGCTACCAGCATCATTCGTTATTTTGGGCATTTGTTGCCATTTGCCAGCAGTTGTGTGGCTTAGCTGAAATAAGTTAGCCGTCTTCAGTTCCTAATAGACAGGTGTCATACAACACACTTCACAGTCACCATCAGCACCAATTAGTACACTTTTTAGCATGCTCAGCCAAAAGGTCAATGTCCGAAGGAGCATGGAGATCTTCTCAACTCTAGTCAAGTCCCCTACACAACAAAGATTGAAGCAAGTTGACAGAGGAGGGTGGGACACTTGCAGGGTCCTCATTAAACTTGTTTTTGTGGAGCAATAGGGTGCAAAACGTAACTCCTATTAAAGTAAAAGTGGAATTAGTACTCTGACAAATCCACAAAATCTGCCAAAGAAAGTTAATTTTTAATTCTACTGTTTTATTTATGCAGTCAATACAGATTCATAAATTTTCCTTGTGGTATTAGGATCTGATACAGATGGGAGGTAAATGCAAATAGCATGAAAACAATGTTTTCTAGGATTTGTTTTTCATTTAACTTGAAGCTAGGAAAAGATTGAATTCAGGCCCATGGGGCTTCCACAGGTGCATTTCATTTTGGCATTTTGCTAAAAGATGTTTAAACTACAGTGTTCATAAAAAAGGGGTAATTTATTAGCATAGTTACATAAAGCTGCAATACCCAAGAGCGCTAGCAGATTTATTATGAAGTCATCCTCTCAGTCTGTGCTTTTATAACTTAAACAAATGACAGGGAAACATAATATTTGTATGTAATTTTTACAAAAATCTTTCAAAAATGATTAATAATTTTTTATGTGCACTATAGCTGTGTGGGTGATCCATCCTGCAGTTGTTAGACAGAATGAGAAAAAGAGAAAGACCTTGTGTGATCCAAGCAGAAGGCAGTAAATCACAAGATCCTGAAGTCACAAAAGCAAAGATATGCAGAGTCCATTTATTACAACCCATTGTGGGTTTGTTTTAGTATGTAGCCATATTCTGGCTTCAGTCATTCTGGCTACAGAGCTGTGCACACATATGGTCCTCATTTTCTGCTTAGAGTAACCTAAAATATCAATGCACAGCAGGGAAGGCAAAGGAATGTGTTCGGCTTCAGCTGTACATTTTCTTGATTTTGTCAAATGGTTAATGTAATTTGTATGCATCATTGTGGTTTAATTCCAACATGTGTCATTGATATGATATCGTGTTCGCAGCTGTGCCAGACTCACTAATATGTCCATGAACCCACTGTGATTTTAGTGAACCGTGTAAACTCACTGCATACACAATAGTTGCCATTGTGGTGATATTGTGAAGAGAGGTGCACATTTTGTAACATGAATTTAAAATGTTTCTCACAGGAGAGGAACAAATGTAATCAATATTGTAAAAGAGGGAAGATTGACACTTGTAGGTAAAGCTTTAATTTTGTATGTGTACATTTGTTTGATGTCGGGTCAGTTCGTTTTTTAAAATGTTTATATTTATTAGGAAATGGGTCAGTATTTAAATCAGTGAATATGTATGAAATAGTCTACATTTTAATCAAGCACATCATACTTAATTAATTATATTAAATAGTATTCCAATCACGCAAGGCAATATGTTATTGCCATTTGCTGCCTAGAAATCATCTGATCAGCACCCTGGACAGAAACTCAGGTTCACATTTTTTTTTTTTTTTAATTTTGTAGCATTTAATTTAAATCTGTGAAGTCTAAATGTGCCAATATTAAAAGTCCCCAAAGGGACAGATTACAAAGCCAAATCTTCCCTAACAACAGGGCAGAACATCAGGCTTTTATGTCAGTATCATTAACATAAAATGAACCAACTGATGAGAGCAGGAGGGGGAGGTTTGTTTGCTGGGCCTGAAGGTCTCTCAAATTCTAAGGTGTACGAATAGACACTGAATTAGTTGCATTTTTCTGAATAAAAATATTATTGTGACCTCTCTGCGGTAGGGACTGTATCTTTCTGTGTGTTTAGACAGTGCCTAGCCCATTGCAAGCACTACTGGAATATAATACAGGAGAGATTTTAAAAAGGCACAAATGGCTGGGAGGTACTTAGGCACCTAAGTCTTGAGTTTAAGTGCCCAAGTACCAGTTTTGGGTCTGCTGGGATCCACAAAACTTTCACCAAGCTGTGTAGGCACCTAAACTCATTTGGCACCCAAGTTTTCAAAGTAAAAGTTCCCTAGGCACCTATGTTCCTGCCTCTGGGGATGTGTACTGTTGCCTCCCTCTAGCTGACCAGACGTATCTCCTGCCTAAGCCCCTGAGTAATTCACAAACTAGGGAAGACAGGCATTCGGCTGCCTAAGTCACATGTGGGGCCTGCACTAATGGGCATGCTCAGAAACTGCTTATCAGCTCGGGTGCCATTCAAAATATGACCGGAGGAGGAGGAGCTGTTACCCACCTTATCAGGTTCAGCCCACTGGATAGAGTACTTGGCTGGGATGTAGGAGACCCAGGTTCAATTTTTCCCTCTCTATCAGAAAAGGAGAAGGGAGGCCCTGTTCAAATCCCACCTCTCAGAAGAGTGCTCTAACTGCTGGTCTATGGGATACACTGGTGTGGGGGTCCCACAATGTCCCTGTTGAAGCTGTTCCACTGTGGATAACCAATGAAACGTGGTTGGAGCAGCTTTCTAGGTGGGTGCCTTCAGCACTGGTCTACAGAGTCATTACTATTTTCTGTGGCCCAATGACTATTTAAATATTTATCCACAGTGGAACAATCATTGGGATACAGAGAGCATGACTCTGTAGTCTGGTGATTGGGGCACCCATCTAGGAGGCAGGAGACCCCAGGATCTAGCCCCTCTGCTCCCATCACTCTTTCATTAGTTATCCACCGTAGAACTGGGTCTTTCACATCCCAGGCAAGTGTTCTAATCACTGAGCTAATAGTTGTTAGAAGGCACCACTGCCTCCTCCTCTAGAACTAATAAATATGGTCAGAGTTAAGGGTAGCTATTTGTTGTTCAGGATTAAATGTGGAGCTATGTGGGCTATTCGAGAAGCAGAAGAGGAATTAATGAGTAGCTTATAGATTGCATGTTAAATGACATAACCCCATAAAAAAAAGGAAATATGCTTTGCATTGATGGGACATGCAGTCTAGTCACCTTAATGTAAAGTTAATGGGTTTTATTTTTGTGGGAACAGAAATATAATCGGAACATTTCCAAATTTAATTATAGCTCTGTTTCAATCACGAATGACTGAATCAGATTTTATTGTGAAAATTAAATGCATTTAGCCATGATCACAAAAAGTCTCCAGGAAGGTTGAGCAAAATCAGCTTTTGTTCCAAAGAGAATTTACAGTAATGTGGCATTGACTTTTCTGTTTTCTGCCTCCCTCCATTTAAAACTTCATAGATAGGAGTACATGGAAAATGTAGCTCAGTGTTAAATGACCTGAGAAAACAGGGACAGAAGAGGAAAAGACAAGATGAGCAGACAGAAAAACCAATAACCTGGAGATCAATTGAGCAAACAGAGACAGGAACAAGAACAAAAATGAACAAGGGTAGAGAACTCTGCCCAAGAATCAGGGGGCCAGTTTGAAATATTTGTATAGAAGATATTCCTCAAGATAATTATTTTTTCAAACATTTACTTAAGGTGTGAAATTTTTATCCATGCCTGTAAATCATTGAAATATTAACCAATAACAATTGTTTCTTTATCCTTGAAAGGAAATTTATCCTTTGATATAAATTTTGATCGAATCCAAACCTTTCTCTCGCCATCCCACTCTCTTTTAAATAAATTTTTAGGCCTGATTTTCCCCAGGTGTAAGTCAGTATAGCTCCATGACTTCAGTGGTTTATACTAACTGAAGATCTGGCCTTCTGTAAGTATTTAGTCATGGTGAAAGGTGTCATATTGAAAGCCCTGGAGGCTAAAGTTCTCTATTTACCCACAGAACAGGTATATAGCATGGGCAGTTCAGACTTTCCCAAAATGCACCCCCCAGAATCAAAAGCAAACAGTGAGCAGAAAAAGCAGCTACCCTGAGATACAGAGGATCATTCTTTTTGATTTATAAAACACAACTATATTTCTTCATTTCCGTTCAGGTTTTGACTTCTTCCGAGTTTGCCAAATACTGCCAGTTATTGTGGATTTTTAGATGTTTATTCTTGTGCTTTGGGAATTGATCTGAGACACAGCTACAAATGAACTTCTGTTTAATATCAGATGAAGAATTAATTCATTAATTGAATGCCAACATTGTGCAAGAAGTCACTCAAAAGTCAGGAAAAGAAAGTTAAAGTGTCATGCACACTTTGTGCAATGGGTTATGATGCAGTCTTTAATTTTCATTTTGGAAATAAGGTGCAATTTTCTTTTAACAGGGAGGGTAATTAACCATTGGAACAAGCCACTTAGTGATGTGATGGATTCTATATTACTGTACATCGCTACATCAAGACTGGATGCTTTTCTAAAAGATCTAGTTGAGCTCAAACAGAAGTTATGGGCTTGACGCAGGAATGGCTTGGTGAAATGTTGTGCCCAGAGTTATGCAGGAGGTTAGACTAGATAATCATTAATGGTCCCATCTGGCCTTAAAAATCTATTGATCTTGTGCTGTAGTTAGTTTATAGTTTGAGAAATCAAATATATATCTCTTACATATTTTTTCTATAGTTTGATGAGCACACTAATAGCATGCTGTATTTCCTCCCACCTCTTTGTTTTTATATTTGAATCTGTAGTGGCTCAGTGCGGGGGCCCTCCCACTCCGCCTCATCATGTCACTGATACGTCGGCCGCCGTGGGGAACGAAGCGGTCTCTGCTTGCAGCTGAGGCCCAGGCCTGTACTCAGGCTGGGCGGGAAACAAACAGTCAATTGGCCCCAGCCCTGGATCAAGGCGGGGCAACAAAGAGTCTGAGGCTCAGGTGTCCGGCCTGAAAAAGGGGAGACTGCCACGCCTTGCTTGGGGTGGCAGGGGGGATGCAGGCCCACCCGCTCCACTGCGTCTCGGCCCAGGGCCCTGACGGTGAAAAAGCACTTTGTCACTGGGTCAGTGGGAATCCACGCCGCAACATGCTGACTCACCCTCTGTCAGTGTTACAACCAGACAGGGGTCTACTACCCCTGGGCCACTTCCACACTCCCCTTCTTGGTGTACCTGTTGCCATGAGGAGGGGTCGAGGTTGACGGCGACTCCCGGGACCACAACCAAATCTTTGGGGGTCTGGTCCGGCGGTGGTCCGGGCCAGTCGTCTTCTCCCTCTGGGGTCAGGTCCAACAGTGGTCTGGGCGGTCCGGGCCAGTTGTCTGCTTCCTCCAGATCAGCTAGTGGCCCTGGTGACCCAGGCCAGTCCTCTGCTCCCTCGGCACCCTCTGCCGCTTCTCAGCTCGGAAGGCCACAGGAGGCGTCTGGTGTCTCCGGTGATTGCCTCCCTACTGAGCTTTCCGGGTCAGCTTTTATACTTCCTGCCCCTCCAACCCCCCTCCTGGGGGAGGGGCAACTAGGCCCTGGTTCCGCCCACCAGGGCTCAGTGCGGGGGTCCTCCCACTCCGGGTCCCAGGGAGGCCACCCTGCCTCACTACAGAATCACTGAAATTCAGTGTGTGCTGGATACCTAATTCTGTTAGAAAATCTCATTTATTTAGGCCAATGTTTTCAAAAGTGGCCTTTGATTTTGAGTGCCTCACTTTTTTTGGATGCCCAGGTTCATATATTTTCTTCTATGGCCCACTCCAGGAAAGCATCTCTTTTGAGGAAAGCATTTAAGCAAATGCTTAAAACTCACTGAAGCCAATGGGACTTAAGTACTTGCTTACAGTTTAGAAAATTCTTAAGTGCTGGGATTTGGATCAAAATTTGAATCTGTTTCCCCCGCCCCCCCATGCCTCCTCCTCCCTTAATTTGCATTTTGTATGCCCAAATTGGAGAGCAACAAGTAAAGGGGTGAAATTCTGGCCCCATTCAATGGGAGTTGGCCATTAACTTTGATGGGGCCAGGCAGGGTCAGATTAACGCAAGGGCTGCAGCCCAGGGCCTCAGGTTAAGGGGGGCCTGCAGGCCAGAAGTGCCTGCTGCTTCTTTTCATCCGACCCATGGCAAGTCTCCATTCCGTGGGCCAGACACCGGTCCCCAAGTCTCGGCGCCCCCCCTCCCGGGGCTGGAGCCGTGAGTGCCAGCTCGCCAGCATGCCCCTGCAGCCCTTAGGCGAGGGGGGATCAGGGAATCTCTGCGTGCTGCCCCTGCCTCCAGCGCCAGCTCCACAGCTCCCACTGGCCATGAACCACGGCCAACGGGAGCTGCAGGGGCAGCGCCTGCAGGCATGGGCAGCATGCACTACGCAGAGTGGCCTGGCCCCTCTGCCTTGGGGCTGGAAATGCCTTAGCCCCGCTGTGCCGCCAACTAGGAACTGCCCGAGGTAAGCGCCTCCCAGCTGGAGCCTGCACCCTGCACCTCAACCTCCTACCCGAGCACAGAGCCCCCTCCTACACCCAAACTCCCTCCCAGACCCCACACCCATCTCTGCATGCCAACCCCCTGGCCCAGCCCTGAGCCCCCTGCCACACCCAAACTCCCACCCAGAGCCCACACCCAAACCTCCTGCCACACCCCAACCCCCTGTCCCATCCCTGCCTCCACCCCCAGCTGGAGTTGCACTCCCTCCCACACCCCAATCTTCTGCCCCAGCCCTGACCCCACTCCCACACTTCAAACCCCCAGGGGCCCCACAAAATCTAATAGCCCTGGGCTCACAGGAGAGTTAATCTGGCCCTGGGGCCAGGATTTCACCCAAGATCCCTCAAACCAAAAGCAAGTATTGAAAATGTTTGCATTAGACACTATAGATGACAAGGTTTCTTTTCTCTAAGATATGTATTTTAATAATTTTGTTAGCAACCATGAAAAATACATTCTTTTGAACGAGAAGCAACACAGCCTTATATGCAATTCTGAGAAAAACAACAAATAATAATTTTATTTATGAAGCACCCCCATGCCACAAAAGTTCTTGGGGTGCTGAAGAATCATACAAAAAATTCTCATTAGTTAATAAAAGAACACCCTGACCTCAACAACATTGCAGACAAGGTGGGTAAACAAACAAAACAATAAAACAGCAGTGGTATAATGAGGCTGTTAATGGGCCACAGATGTCTTTGAAAGAAGAGTTACCCTTTTATATCATCTTGTACTTTCAATGCACTGATTTATATGTAGTTCTCAAAATGCTATATATCTCAAAGAGGGATAAGTACAAGTGCTTACCCATCAGTAGCCCATTTCCCTAAAGGGGAATGTTGGTTGGATGAAAGCAGGAGTATGCCTTTTTCTAGATTCCATATAGAATATCAGGGTTGGAAGGGACCTCAGGAGGTCATCTAGTCCAACCCCCTGCTCAAAGCAGGGCCAATCCCCAGACAGATTTTTTGCCCCAAATGGCCCCCTCAAGGATTGAATTTACAACCCTGGGTTTAACAGGCCAATGCTTAAACCACTGAGCTATCTGTCTCCCCAAAGATATAGTTGAGGGACATGTAGAATTGGATCAGTTTCGGGGGAATTGAGGTGGCCCAGGAGAAGCACTCTAGGTGATCACAACAGACATGATGGAACATGAAGACGTTATCATTCTAAGCTGTCAGTTAAGATGTACAAATGGTATGTAATAGCCTAATATTGTAAACAGTGTGGTACCTGTCCCTTCAACACTTATTCCTATGAATATTCCTCACTCATGCAATTAGTCCTGCAGATTACAGTGGGAATCTGCAAATAAATAAGGATTGTGGGTTCAGATCCATTTTTTTCCTCTTTTAACCAAAAAATAACAAATAATTGCTCAATCACACGGAAGTAGGCAATTTATAACTAGAAGGTAGTGCACTCTTTAAAATAATAATGTATTTTGCTGTAAACCAGTTAAGATGCACTTAATGAGTCCCCAAGTCTTTGGGATCCCTCTGCTCTTATTTGTTTCAATTAGTCGTATTGAGAATCAATAGGAACATATATCATGTTATGCACCCAATAATTGATTGTAGTGATCTCTTTTATTCCAGATGAAGAGGCCTTGTTGAAGGGAGATGCATTTTACGATAAGTGGTTCTGACTTCCAGGCAGCTGCTGCTAATGCCTCTCAGTGAGTAATGCTATATAAATGGAAATTGCCTTCTTTCATGCAATTAAAGAAGGTGCTTATATAAACTTTACTGAAAGTAAAATACAGTGAAACTTTCTTATAATGCTTCTGAATTATAACATCAAAACACCAGACAACTTTAGGCCTGATTTAAAATGGAGTTTGTATTCATGCATTAGAGTTTAACACTCATACGCATAAGGTCACTGTTTGTCTTTCTCCTACTGCTCTGCAAGTGTCCAACCTAATGTGGCATGTGTAATATACAGCACTGAATATGAAGGAGGTAATGAGCAACATTCTAATGCAGATATTAGAGCAGGTGCCAGTAGGAAGCACTACAGCAATGGTTGCAAAACTGCTGCCATTCAAGCTTTCAAAATATTTACCTTTAGCTCTGAATTTTGCCATGTCTGGCTTCTTGTCTGAAGGAAATTTTTGCTGGAAAGCTGAGCACATTCCCTTCAGAATTTTTGAATTAGGAGAGTCAGGATGATATATTTTTCACATTTAAAAAAAAAATTCCCATATATGCTTTGTGATGGGATAACACAGAGCAGCTAAATTGTAAAACTTTATGTTTTGCAGGGCATAGTCCCTCAGGAATATCATACATTTTGGACAGTTTGGAAATATTTGACTGTAAATCCCCAGGAGATAATTGGAATTCGCTGGGCAAGCTCAACTCTGCAGCAGGAGGTTGGAGGAACAGAAGAGAGCTCAGTGGGAGGGTTGGCTTCACTGCTTGACTGTGATCCTAGACTGTGCTCCTAGCATCTTCATTCCTTGTGTACCCTTTCCCTGCTGTGCCTGCCAAGAGAAGCTTCCTGCCCCATCCCCTGCAGATATTCTTCTGCCAGCCAGCACAACTCATCCTCTATCTGCCCAGCACAGGGCTATGTCCTCATCACTACAGTTCCCCTAGGTCTCTAACTACAGTTCCCCCAAGCAGAGCTTTCGTTGTCTCATCATCTATTTTGAGGATGGTAGTGCTTTTGCCTTGACTAGAGGTGAGGTGCTTCTCCACCCAAACTGTGTCTTTACTATGGTACTGAATCAGCCAAAGTCTTTGTTTACAGGCAACTGGTGCTGGTATTAACTTGGCCCCTTGCTGCTGACGAAGGGACAAATTCTGCAACCTTTCCTCATGTAACCAGGGTCTGAAAGAGCTCTCCCTGGACATCTAGTGATGTACTGGGAGAGAGGACATCAGGAACAGACCGTATTTGTATAGACACACCCATTCTGCCTAGGTGTGCAGCGTGATGGAGTCACTTGATGGAGCCAGCATGATGGAGCCCAAATGATCACTTTTGGCAGGTGTTGGATTGAAGGTCACTTTGTTATTGGGTGGAGGGGTGATAAAGGGTTTTTTATGCTTGTTGTGTGAATCAAGGGCAGCACAACTGTGCTTGGCATGCCCTGATTGAAGGGGTCACCCTCAACTGAACTGCGCTTGCTAAGCATGGGGTAGGAATGTCAAAGCCCAATGGAGAGGAGAGATGTGGAAGGGAGGACAAGGGACGGGGACAGTTGAGTTGAGTTTGTACTTGGTGGTGTGGCATCTGACTAAGGGTCTAGACAGCATTTAACCTGTTTAATAACAGACCTGCTTAAGACTCAATTGAGAGGCTTTTCTTGTGGATCACTAGAGTTGACATCATTGCTAGCCAGGTCTAAGCATTAGAACTGCTATGGGGCAGGGTCTCTGGTGAAAAAGTCTACCCAGCCTGTAGTACAGTGAGGCTCCATCACTCAGTGCTGAAATCACTGAGAGCTGTGTTAAGTGGTGGGGCTTCAAGACATTCCATCAGTTGCAGTAGAGAAGACAGTGGTGGAGTAAGCAATGGTGGAGCAGCTGACGGTGCCTTTCTCCCACACATCTGGGATGGGATGTGAACTCGTGCGAATGCACCTGTGAACTCTGGGGCTATGTCTATGTCCCCCCCACCGATCGATGCACCGTGGGCCGATTTAGCGGGTCTAGTGAAGACCCGCTAAATTGATGGCAGAGCGCTCTCCAGTCAACCCTGGTACTCCACCGGGAATGACCCAGCACGGTGTAGACACTGCAGTGTGTTGACCTAAGCTACGTCGACTCCAGCTACGTTATTCACGTGAATAACGTAGCTGGAGTTGCGTAACTTAGGTCGACTTATTGTGGTAGTCTTAGTCTTTGCTGACCAAGAACAACAACAGAGTGGCATGCAGTGGAGGGAGAGGGGAGCGGCATGTTAAAGGGACATTTGTTTGTTGGACTTTCACACTACAAGATGAGAGGCTGTGGAAAAAGGACACCGCCCTGTGTGCTCTGGGGTGGGTGTTTTGTTCATGGTCATATGTTTTCAAATCATGCTTGTGGTGTTTTCCCAAATGTATGCTGGGTTCCTTTCCCCTTTTATTAAAAGTTTTCTTTTCCATACACAGACTCAGTGTTTGCGAGAGGGGAAGTATTGCCTCTTAGAGGCACCCAGAGGTGATGTGTAATTGTTCCACGTTACTGGGTGGGGACTCGAGACGGTTCTGTGTTATATTGTCAGAAGGAACCACTAGACATTGAACCCAGCCCTTGCTGCTGTTGGCTTCACCTGGCAGAAGGGTTACACTCAGGTTGATGAGTAGTACACTAAGGCAAGTAGTCCCTTCAAAGTCAATGGGACTGCCTGCACAAGTACTATTCAGTGTGAGTAAGGGTTGCAAAGCCAGGTCCTAGCAGCAGGAAAGAGGAAGGGTCATGGGCCCCAAAAACAGGCTAAACTAATATGGAACACTTTTAAGGTACAGTAAGGTTGGCCTATTATTCTCTATGCCTCATCCTAAGCCAAAATATCATTTCAGATGCTCTTTAAGCAGGCAGTTCATTTCTTGGGTATTAGCTAACGCTTTCGTCAGGGTTATTATAATACAATGTTAAAATGGATTTACTGTAACCATCTGAAAAACAAAATATTTTTCCTGAAATGCCTGGAACAAATGCTCCTGTCGCTAGGACAAGAGTAACATTTCTGCATTCGTGTTGTGACTGGAGAAAGAGGATATTCCTGACCCCCAGTCAGAAAGTTCCATTCATGATCATGGATATAATCTTCATTGCTACTGCACCTGAAACTCACATTGATTTCAGTGCAGTTTAAAGTATGAGGTGACTGCAGGACTGGGACCCAGAATTATAAAGTTATTTCATAATTGAGGTGCAGATCATGGCAGTGGTGACAAAACAAAAATGTGCAGATTTGCATAGTGAATGAGGTAAGATTGCATATCTGCTTTATATTAATGGAGATGTGTAGCTGTTAAGAACATTGTGATTAGGCTGACAGCAATGCAAATGCAGATGCTCTCCTAAGCTTAGTAGGAATAATTCAATTATGTAGCCCATTTGAGCCTGTCTTCTGTCATAATATCTAGTGAGTTACATTTCTCAGTATCCAACTGGTGTATCTGCTTTATTTTGGCTAAGAGAAGCATATCTTTTTTAGAATCTGCTTTCTCTTTGCAGTTATAAAACATGTTGGTCATTCAGTGGCATTTCACCTTGCAAAATGTTCCAACGATGATGCTTCTTACATAGATCAAATTCTGAACAAATGCCTGATTAGCCAGTCTACTTTTTTTTCGCTTCCCAACAGAGAACTCATACTTTTTTTTCCCTCCCAAGTATAGTATTATGGTGCGCTCCAATATATAATCTTGGTGTTAGATGTTATTAGAAGTCAGTCTCTTGCAGTAAAGTACTAGTCCTTTGATGTCTGCTTTGATGTGCTGGACCCTGCAATTTATTTGAAGGGTGTAAATACCAAGAAGAGAAAGTACAGAGGTTTTAGCTAGGAGGAATGGGATTAAATTTAAAGAAGGGAAATTTTAAAATCAATATTAGAACAAACTTCCTGACAACATGATGAATTAGACTGTTGGATAATCAAAAGACATGCAGGGAGAAGTGGTGAATCTGAGTATGCCAGACAAAGACCAAGAAAGTTGCTTACATACAAGGGCTAAGATTTTCAAAAATGGGCACCTAAAGTTAAGCTTCCTAATCCATATTTGGGCACCTATATAAGAACCAGGGCCGGCTCCAGGCACCAGCATTCCAAGCAGGTGCTTGGGGCGGCAATCTGCAAGGGGCGGCAGTCCGTGTGTTTTTGCCGCTCCAAGCAGCGCGCCGAATTGCCGCCGCAGACAGCGGGGGCAGTCCGTGTGCCGTTAGGGCGGCACATGCGTTTCTGAGGCGGTGGCAACTTCTATGTTCAGCTGCCCGCGGTGGCAATTCGGCGGCTTCTGTCTTCCGGCTGAAGACAGAAGCTGCCGCCAATTGCTGCCGCCGCAATGCACGGAAATGCACGTGCCGCCCTAACGGCACATGGACTGCCCCCGCCGTCTGCGGCAGCAATTCGGCACGCTGCTTGGGGCGGCAAAAACAGTAGAGCCGGCCCTGATAAGAACCCTGATTTTCAAAGGTGCCGAGCAGTCAAGAGAGCTGCTGGGAAGTGCTAGGTGCTCAGATTTTGAAAAAAATGAGGCTCCTTATTGAGGTGCATAAAAATGGATTAACGAGCTTAGCTTTTGGCACCAGAACAGATCCTGTTGTCTTCAGTGGGTTTGGGATCAGGTCAGCAGTGAGAACCATAAAGAATCTGTGGACACTTAACAAGGTTGTAGAAAAAGTTGTATGGTAATACAGATGAAAGACTAGGGGGGAAATTTTCAAAAGCACAAAGGGCAGTTGGGTACCCAACTGTCATTCTAAATTAATGAGAGTTGATGGCCTAACCTCCACAAAATTTCCCCCTAAATCAAAAACATACACACAAGGGGGAATAGAGCTACTGTGCATAACCTTAACTCTGGCATTTCTTGGCTTTTGTGCAAGAAATCTGCTGTCATAATGCTCCCACACTAGCATCAACTTCCTGGACACCGCGATCAGCTTCAACTATGGAACCCTGCAGACAGCTATATACAAGAAACCCACGGATCACCACACTTACCTCCATAGAGAAGTAGATCGCGTCATGGAATGGGCCATCCAAATACCCCGAGAGAACCTGCTTCAATACAGGAAAAAAACCCCAAAACCAAACACCCCCACAAAACCTCGCTACCCTTTAACTGCACACCTGGTTGTTACCTGCCACCTCACATTGCATAGGCGCCGGCTTCCTCCGGGCCTCAGGGGTGCTCAACCCCCTGCTATGCCCCAGACTCCACACCACCCTGCCTCTTCCCGCCCAGTTCCACCCCTCCCCTGAGCGCGCACCATCCCCACTCCTCCCCATCCCCCCCAAGTGCCTCCTGCATGCTGCCAACAACTAATGGTGGGTGGGAGGCACTGGAAGGGAGGGGAAGGAGTTATGCGGTGGAGCTGCCAGCAGATGGGAGGCCATGGGGGCGAGGAGGAGAGAGCTAGCTGCCAGTGGGTGCTAAGCAGCCACTAATTTTTTTCCATGGGTGCTCCAGCCCTAGGGCTCGACACCTATGCCACACTAGAACCCCTACAAGGTCTCATTAAACAATTACAACCCGTACTTGATGGGCACCAAATCCTGAAAGAAATCTTTCCTAACCCCCTCTTCTGGCCTTCAGACACCTCCCTAACCTTGCCAAGCTCATAATTAGAAGCAAGCTTTCCTGAGATCAGGGCCCACCAACTAAAAGCAGCACCAGACCCTGCCAGAACAGATGGAAAATGTACTGACATAACTCCACTGCTATGATGATCAAACACCCCCCACAGAAGCCATGGGTCCTCCACGTGCCTATCACAACATAATGTGTACCACAAGAACAATTATGTGGGTGAAACCAGACAATCACTGTGCTCTTGAATGAACTCACACAGAAAATGATAAAAGACAAAAACACCGTGTCACCGTTGGATGAACACTTTTCACAACGTGATCATTCTATACCTGATATATCCGTCCTCATCCTCAAAGGAAGCCAGCATGACATCTTCAAAAGATGAGCCTGGGAGCTTAAATTCATAACTTTGCTAGACACTAAAAATCATGGGCTTAATAAAGACTCTGGATTTATGGCTTATTACAACAATCTGTAACCCACCACCAACCCCCTTTTTTTGTCCTATGACTGCAGGGATGTTAATGGGCCACTTCACTTTGAATGGTCCCTTAGAACATATGTAAACTACTTATGCTAAACAATCTGTTTCCCTTTGTATTTAGCTGTGACACTCTGAGTGTTTCCCAGAACTGTATAGTTTGAAAGCTTGTCCCTTTCCCCAAAAGAAGTTGGTCCAATACAAAGATATTACCTCACCCACCTTGTCTCACCAAAGCCAATACTTCATTGGATCAGATCCTGCTTTCTTTTATACTGGTGTAAATCTGGAGAGCCACCACTAACTTCAGTGGACTCACTCACTATGCAAGCAGCATAAATAAGAGCAGACTTTAATCTATTGTGCTTAATTTATATCCTACCCATCTGCTAAGTTATGAGTTCTTAAAATGACCTGGCTCTCCAGTAGACATAAGCAAAAAACAAACACACCAAGCTACAGATTTGTCAAGAGGGCTGAATGGCTCATTAGATTTATGAAATTTCAGAAATACGTTTTGTTAGCTTAGAGCAAGTGTGACACACTTGAGACAATTGTCTGTCACTTTATAAAAGGTACACATAGCTGAAAAGCTGGGTTTATATATAATGGGAACAGTGATGAAAATAAGGGAATCCGCACTAATACTGCTTATCCCAAAGGTAAAAGTTGACATTCTTATTTTCCTTTATTTTATAGGATAAAAGGAAAGTGAGTGGTAGGAAAAGTAGCAGCAGGATGCCCCCTGCTGGACAAACTGAGCCAGCTGCTTTTGAACAAGTGAGAACGGAAGGCGTGTAGGCGTGTGTCAGAAAGCAAAATCCAACATCCATCTTATAATATCCACCCAATAGTGGTTGTTGCATGTTACTAAGAGGGTTTTGGATGATTTTTTTATTCACTTTTGTAATTATTTTTCCTTATACTATTTGTAAGCCAATGCTGTAGGTTTCCATATTTGATAACAAGCTCTGAACCTAAAACCACTCAGCTCAGATTGCCTACTTCTAGGAACCACAATATTCTTTCTACTCTACACCTGGTTACTGTAGTAAGTAATATAGCCTTGTGGAGGATTCCTTCTCCTCCCCTGTGTTACTGGTGCTGAGAATTGCATTAGGCAATTAAGCAACAGGTATTCTTCATTCTGAGCCAGAATTGACACAATGCCCCATGGTGTTAGGGGACACTGCTGTGGGTATTGTGATTATTCAGATGAGAGAAAATAGGGCAATACCATTTGTGGTCATTAAAACTTGGAACACAGAGAAGGAGTTCTTCTTCTCTGTAGTCTTCCTACTACCTCCACTGTAGAGCTGAAGAAGAACTCTGTGTAAGCTCAAAAGCTCTCTCACCAACAGAAGTTGGCCCAATACAAGATATTACCTCACCACCTTGTTTTTCTGGTAACAACAGTTCAAAATAAGATCACCTGATGAGCATCATGTACTGTGGCATGACAAGTTCCTTCTGCTGTATGACCTTTGAACACAGTAGAACCTCAAAGTTACAAACACCTTGGGAATGGAGGTTGGTCATAACTTTGAAATGTTCGTAACTCTGAACAAAATGTTATGGTTCTTTCAAAAGTTTACAACTGAACATTGACTTAATACAGCTTTGAAACTTTGCTATGCGGAAGAAAAATGCTGCTTTCCCTTTATTTTTTTAGTAGTTTACGTTTAGCACAGTACTGTACTGTATTTGCATTTTTTTGGGGTCTCTGCTGCCGCCTGATTGTGTACTTCCAGTTCCAAACGAGGTGTGTGGTTAACTGGTCAGTTCGTAACTCTGGTATTTGTAACTCTGAGGTTCTACTGTAGTATTTTGATAAAATGCAGTCAAGATATTCAGTATCAACCTGTAGAGCTTGTGGGTGGTTGCACAACTACAGTTTGTAAACAGTGTGTGGTTTGTGGTGCAACTGATTTGAAGCACCACTTGTCCTTAAACTGGCCAGCTAGCATCTTTTCAAAAAATATCCTCTTTATTTACCCAGAAATTGATTTTTAAAAGACTCATTAAGTCTATACACTTTAATGGATTCTACCCACAGCATAACCAGGGTATAGAAATAGTGTTAGTCTTCCCTCACTGCCCTCTTTGGACCCACATTGTGGCCTAGTGTAGGTCAGACACTAGGAAATAGGAGGCATTGGCTTCCAGAGCTAGTTAAGTTCTCTCTATTGATTTCAGGTTTACTGTACCCTGAAGTATGTAGCGGTAGAAGTGAAAATAGACCTTCTCACTGGAGATTGATTGTATTGCTCAGCAAATGGGCACAACCACCAGGAGAAAGGATTTAGCTCTCACTCATGCTCATTAAAGCAAACAAGTTGCAAGCCACTAGGTAAGAAGTAGAGATAGGCCCACATGGTAATACCAGATCTGAGCCTCTCTGGACTTTGGAGAATTTCAGTGGTGGATATGTATTTTCCTATTCCAGTGAGAATCTTCATTAAATACCAGGACACAAATTCTGCCTTCAGATTTGGGCATGCAGCTCCCGTGGCAGTCACCAGGAGCTGCACAGGCATATCCAAAAATAGAATATGGCCGCTAGAGATTTCACAGTGTCTTTAGTATACTGAGAAATGCAATGTATTATCACAGCCTTTATTGAGCTTCTCCTACTGGACTCTCATCAGAATGCTCTGCTTGAACCCACATGCTGGGCCCATGTGCTTAAGCTTCCTTGTGTCACTGCAGGCTGCAGCCACTGTATCTGGCTCTAGCCTCTCTGGCACACTTCCAAGGCACAGACCCTGATATCCCTTTTGAGAAGGGAAACTTCACAGCCCAGCTGGTCTAGGACCCAAGATCAATGTTGACTCCTCAAGAATTCCAGTAGTTTAAGCATATCCTTTCCTAGAGCTCCACTCTTGTGAGCACTCTGGTTTACAGTTTACCCCTTGAAGGACAGGTGGTAGTCAAAGCAAATAGACACAGACTTTGCAGAAGGATTTCTAAAGACAATGACTACTTTAGTCAGCACAAGAAAAATGCATATCTAGGCAAAACACCTACATACCATTCCCTGCCTCAGTTTCCTTACCACTCGAGTGGGGGTCAAGGATCCTTCCTATCCCTTTTTCTTCTTTCATATGACTTCTCCTTTGTAACATGGAATCTTCTTTTCTGACCCCTGCAACCAGTGTCCTTCAGCTCAACCAATCTGATAGTTAAAAATGTTTCCTTCTCGCTCAGGAAACTTGTCCCTTTGTTCCTCCCCCCAAATCTTCTCAGCCTCTGTGGTGTCAAAGGGCTATGCCAACACCTCAGTCTCTTCATTCTCCCCTATGTTCACTCCTTCCTCTAGAGATCTGGAGAGAGCTGGTTGCAGGTCCCCTATTGTTCCTCCACAGCTTGGCCTATTCCCTTGTTGATAGTCCTTTACAACTGTCTCATTCAAAGGCAGTGTTGTTGTAGCTGTGTCAGTACTAGGATATTAGGGCTTGTCTACACTTACAGTGCTGCAATGGTGGAGGGGCAGCTGTGCCGCTGTAGCACTTAGTGTAGACGCTATTTAGGCCAATGGGAGAGCTTCTCCCGTCGGCATAGATATTCCACTTCCCCGAGAGGCAGTAGCTATGTCGACGTGAAAGCCCTCAGGGGCTGAGAGATGTACATATACTGATCTAACAGCACTATGTTGATGGGAGGGACTCCCGTTGGCATAGGTAGCATGTTAACTAAAACCCACACCCCTGAGCAATGTAGTTATACCAACATAAGTTGGTAGCATAGACCAAGCCTTAGCGAGAGAAGGTGGGTGAGTAATATCTTTTGTGGACCAACTTCCGTTGTTGAGAGAGACACGCTTTTGAGCTTACACAGAGCTCTTCTTCAGGTCTGGAAAACTTAGGCCATGTCTACGCTACCACATACATTGGCAAAGCTTATGTCGCTCAGGAGTGTGAAAAACAACCCCCCTGAGTGACATAAGTTACGCCGGCATAAGTGGTAGTGTGCACAGCGCTATGTCGGCAGGAGAGCTTCTCCCGCTGACATAGCTAATGCTGCTTGTTGATGGTGGTTTAATTATGCTGATGGAGAGCTCTCTCCCATTGGCATAGAGCAGCTACAGGAAAGATCTTACAGATATGCTGCTGTAAACTCTCTAGTGTAAACATAGCCTTACTCAGAGTGCCACATGATAAACAATCTGTTCCATCTTGTATTTAGCTAAGCCCTGGTCAACACTGGGGGGGGGGGGAGAGGAGGAATTGATCTAAGTTACGAAACTTCAGCTATGTGAATAACGTAGCTGAAGTCGACGTACTTAGATCGACTTACCGGGGTGTCTTCACCATGGTGAGTTGACTGCTGCCGCTCCCCCGTCAACTCTGCCTGTGCCTCTCGCGGTGCTGGAGTACAGGAGTCGACAGGAGAGGGCTTGGGAGTCAATTTATCGCGTCTAGACTAGATGTGATAAATCGATCCCCGCTGGATTGATCGCTGCCTGCCGATCCGGCGGGGAGTGTAGACATACCCTAAGTAGTTAACACATTTCAAGCGATCATTCAGGGTGAAGTGGTCTGTTAACACCAATCCAGTCATAGGGACTAAAGGAAAGGAGGGGAGGGGAAGCAGCTGAGGGGGGGTTGTTCGTGGGTTAGATTGTTGTAATAAGCCATAAAGCCAGTGTCTCTGTTCAGTCCATGAGTTTTAATGTCTAGCAAAGTTATGAATTTAAACTCCCGGGCTTGTCTTTAGAAAGTGTTGTGCAGGTTTGCTTTGAGGATGAGGACTGAGAGGTCAGCTATAAAGAGACAGCTTTGTGAAAAGTGTCACCCATTGGTGATACGGTGTTTTTGTCTTTTATCATTTTCCTGTGTGAGTTCATTTGAGAGCATAGTGATTGTCTGGCTTCACCCACATAATTGTTGTTGGGACATGAGGCACACCGAGTGTTCTGATAGGCACGCGTAGGACCAATGGATCTGGAAAGGTGTGTTGTAGGAGGTGTCAATCATTGTATCAGTGGAGATGTGTGCAGGTTTTACATCTGTTCTGGCAGGATCTCGTGCTGCTTTGAGTTGGTGTGTCCTGGAGGAAGCTGGCTCTTTGTGTGGTGAGTGGTTTGAGGATGGTTTCTATGACTCCCTATATTCTTTCAATAAGAGTGCCATGGCCGGATATGATGGTTCTGCCTGGGTTCCCTTGTCTGTGTATGTCGGGAAGCATGTAGAAGATCTCTGGGGTGGGTTCATGGGGGATGAGTTTGTAGAGTTTCTCTTGGAGTAGTTTGGAGAAGGACTTGATGATAGCCATTAAGTTCTTGGGTAAATTGGGGTGTGGAGTCTTCTTTGAGTTCTTTATAGTAGTTGGTGCAGGAGAGTTGCTGGTTCGCCTCGTTAACAGTCATCTGTCTGCTTTTTTGATCCTTATCTGGTGGTAGTAATATTTCAGGAACTCTATGGGCCCTACACATGCCTATCACAATTTGTGGTCCAATAGGAACTATGTGAGTGAAACCAGACAATCACTGTGCTCTCAAATGAATTCACACAGAAAACAGATAAAAGACAAAAACATCCAACACCGACGTGTGAACATTTTTCACAAAGTGATCACTCTGTATCGATCAGTCCTCATGCTCAAAGGAAACCTGCACAACACTTTCAAAAGATGAGCCTGAGAGCTTAAATTCATAATTTTGCTAGACACTAAAAATCATGGACTGAATACAGATACTGGATTTATGGCTTATTACAACAAACAACTCCCCCTGCTGCTTCCCCTCCCTCCTTTCCTTTCCTCCCTGTAACTGGAGGAGTTCTAACAAACCACTTCATCTTAGTGGTCCCTTGAAATGTGTGTTAACTACTTATGCTAAAACATCTCTTCCACTTTGTATTTAGCTGTGAGACTCTGAGTAAGTTTCCCAGGTCTGTCTATGCTACAGAGTTAAGTTGACATAAGGCAGATGTAAATAAAGACCTCCATCTGTCAGCCTGGTGCAGTGGGGCTCCAGCTGTCAGTTTCCCACAATGCCCCACACTGACAGTTAAATCAGTGGAAGTGCTCCTGGTGATGAGGCTGTGCACTGCTGACAGAAGGAGCTAGTGCGGACATGCAAAACTGATTTAATTACTGCAGTGGGTATATGTCAACGTTACTTAAATCAACTTAATTCTGTAGTGTGGACTTGCTCCCAGGCCTGAAGAAGAGCTCTGTGTAGCTCGATAGCTTGTCTCTCTCACCAATAGAAGTTGGTCCAATAAAAGGTATTATCTCACTCACCTTGTCTTTCATTCAAAGGCAGACATTCAGGTGCCCCTCCTTGTCTCCTTCACACAAGGAGGGTCTCTGGAAATAAATCAGTTATGAGACCAAGAAGGTAGCAATAATAGTGAATGGGTAAACCGAGTCACATAATTTTCATAAAAATACTGACATTTCCCACATTCTTCTCAAGTGTTATTAACAAACGTGTATTTTGTTGGCTGGTATGGGAAATCTTACATATAGCAGCTGCTGGTCAGCTATTCAGTTTTAAGTTAAGTCACAATATGTATCCTTGGCTTCAGATCAGCAGACTATAGCAGTCTGTTTTACGGCACCTGCCTGGCCCGGCACAGTATACCTTCTGCTTTTTAGGTGAAAGACATATGACTCTCATATTGCGAATTACTCTTCTCGCTACATGCTGTTGCACCAGAAGAGCTTGTCACCAGGATGTAAATAATTGCATTGATTTCTGGCTTGTATAGTTACCTTCTATAAGACAAATTAATTGAGACACAAATGACATTGAAGCCTGAAACAAGAGATACCCCAATGTATTCTTTAAAACTGAATAGCCTCACACCATTTGCAAGTCAATTCCAATTTACTATGAGCCTGAAAACTACCTCGATGCTCTTTCATCAGGATTCATTCATTCAGGCATTTCTTTCTTAAAGCATAGTTTTATTAACTCACTCTGCTTAAATGGTGGATTTTAAAAGATATACAGTAAAACCAATGGGTTAGAATCAGTCACCCTTACTTGCATTGAGGAGTACCACATTTTGCAAGCAGTCCCACTGATGTCAATGAGATTGTTTATGGAGCCAGGTGCTTCTCATTATAAGTAAGGTACAATGAGATTTGGGTGAACTGGCTGTAGCATGTGGATTAATTATTAGCTGATGAGGCCTTAGCTGGAGTACTGTGTCAATTCAAGGTGCCACACATTAGAAAAGATGTGAACAAATTAGAAAGAGTCCAGAGGAGAAAAAAAATGATAAAAGGTTTAGAAAACTTAACCTATGAGGAAAGGTTAAAAGCCTGGGCATGATTAGTCTTGAGAAAAGAAGACTGAGGGGGACCTGATAACAATGACATGTATTTAAACACAGGCTGCAGCCATTATCTTCATCCATTCAGTCATGACAAACTATAATAAAAAGGCCAGTCTAGTGGTGTTTCAAGCTTATCACAGATTGCAAATGTCAACATTGCCTCTATCAGGTATATGGGGATAGTTTTCCAAATAAAGGCATTTTATATCAAAAGGAAGGTATAATTTCCCTAAATTCAGATAGTGGCTCTGTTTAAAAAGGAAGAAATGTACTCCTAAATAATTTTTCTTAATTCAGTGCGGACTATAGAGCATTCCTTGTCCTGTTACATTGCTTCCAGTTCACTAGAGGGAGGTATAGGAAAAGAATTTAGAGAAGCCAAAGCAGAAACAGAATTGAAAATTAGATATCTATTTAAACTGGTGCTTTGTGTGTTTTGGAAGACAACTGTCAGAGCAAAAAATGTCAAATCAACTGGCAAGGCAAATTAGACACGTCTTTTCCAATCCCCATCCTGACAATAAGTTTATTGCAGTTGTCTCACTCAGTAGGGGGAAGCACATTAGATGAGCTCAAATGCCATAAGTAGTTTTAGACAATTAAAAAGTGTGCACAATTTTCTTCTCATAGAAGCCCTCTCATTAGCTGACAAATTCTAAATTCTTTCTTTCTTTGAACAGTGTGTATTGCTCTTTAAAGAGACCTGAAGTTGGGAATCAAATATAAATACAGCATCACTACATAGATTATATTAATCCTTTTCAGAATATGGCAGCATGCCAGCTTCTGGGATAATTTCCCCCTTATTCCTTCAAGGGAATGGATAACTGAGCATTTGTACAGCACTTGTGAAAGGAGAAAGTTTTCTCTTCAGGTCAGGCATGGTGCTGGCATCTGCAATTCAAGTATTCTTGTGTTGCCCTGCCAATGCAATCAATCTACACTGCTCTTTTTTAAAAGTAAAGGGCAATTTGAGAACAGTAGGTAGCTACTTAAATAAATAAATCAAACAATGCCGGATTTAACTTGCAGCACAAACCCTATTTGTTCCAGTCCTGACAGCAACAATAATCTTTTTAGAGTTAACTTTAAAAAGGGGCCTTAAAAAACCCAACACTTCCCCGCCCCAGTGGGGAGGGTTCCCCCTTTCTGAATAAATCTGTCTGTTCTATGAGGGAAAGAGGAATGGTGTCTATCACTTACTGCCAAGATGAGTACTGATACACAAAGCCTACTCCACCGTACCTGGGCATGAGGGCAGCCACCCAGCCAAGAAACACTTTAAACACCTACAGGCAGATAAAGCAGAGGAAGCAACAATCGCAGAACTGTGCCAAAAGGGATACTGTGTCTGGTCCTTTAATAAACTTCGGAAGAAAAGGTAGGTAGGGGTGTGTGTGTGTGTGTGAGAGAGAGAGATATGGGGGGAGAAAGGGAAGGGGAACTGACCTGTAAAAGGGAAAGAGGCAATCAAGTGTGTCATTGCAATTGAGAGCTGTGGTAGAGTTGGGTTTTTCTTTCTTTCTTTTAAATTACGGAACAGCCAGGATTTCATTCCATTCTGAAATGGAATGCTGTTCCTTATTTCATTAAAAATGTAAGTTCCATAAAATATGGATCAGCAGTAGGCCCCTCTGGTGAACAGCAAGTTACAATTTTACCAATCTGAACTAAATTATTTGTGTAGGTTTTACAGACTGGAATGCAAAGTTGCACACTCCAATATGTCTTTTCAAAGGTTTGAAACAGTTCTAGTACTTCTAAAGTTTTGGTGTCATAGTACCAAACATAGTACATTCAGGGTGTGTGGGAGGAGGGGACGGAACTGTACAACATTAGTATTAATAGTCTCTAAAAACCCAATATTGCAGAATGGAAAGTTGTTGAATGGTGCTGCTTTCTTGAAATATCCTGACTGAGAACAACTTAGAACATAAGATTCTGAATAGGAAACTGCCTTATTTTAAAAATAAAAGGATTATTGAAATGGGTATTTTAAAAATCAGGAAAATCACCATTTATGATGAAGTGGGGGGAAAACCACTATAAAGTAGGTGGGGAGGAGGGCCCAATATTGGAACCTCAAATTCAGACTTGTTTGAATTGCAAGTTGGTTCAGAATTGAATCCTTGGATCAGAATCTATCCCTACAGTTTAGGTTCTGATCCAGAACTTAAGGGGCCCTATTTTCTGGATCTAGTTCATTTGCAGCTGAAAGCTCAAAAGAACATCTGTTTTCATGAAATTCCAGCTCAAGATAGCATAGTACTTAAATCAAAGCTCATCTGAGAAGACATCCATCATTAGGCAAAGTCATGAAAGAACACCTCATGACATTTTAGCATTGTACTATGGAATCCAAAACCAACCCCTAAACTGACTTAGCCTCAAGTTTGAACTCCAAAACCTGCTCAGGGTCAGCATCAGACACAAACACTTTGGGCGGTCTTTAATTTAAACTAATCATAAAATGTGAATGTCAGGCTTATTATTTTTTTTAAAAAAACCTTCTTTTTCTTTTTTAAAGTCTTATTTAAAACGGTCTCAAATGAGCTGTATCTCTTTGTGAGTAGGGTTTGACTTTTATTCTCCACCTAAAATATTTTCACTCCCTTTGCTAGTTTTTTGATAAATATAAAACATGTAGGAAAGAGCTCCTTTCTCTTTTGATTAATGAAGGCTAGAGCTTGAAATCCATCTGAAGATTAAGGGCACTGTCTTCTCTATGGAATCATAGTAAATTGAATGTTATTTATAATTTATAGGAATGCTGAGTAGGAGGAGCACTGCTGCAATAGATTAGCTTTCTTCCATTAATCTAATGAATATAATTATTTCCTGAATCTTATATGTAATTCTTTCCATTAAGGAGAAATACTCTGTATAGCTTTTTAAGAGTATTATCACTAAACCTCGTTAAACTTAACTTGTTTCTTTTTTAAATGTACTGAAAATCAGTAACATAATATAATGCTTCCAGGTCTGCATTGCTACATTCCCTGTAAAAGCACTTCCCACACAACCAGTATTTATTAATGTGTGCGGTATGTACATTATTTAGATTTTACTCACGAACTACACATAAATATATTTACTTCTAGGGTCTGATCCTATGTCACCCCCAGCTTCCATTTAAATTAATGAAGTATCTTGGAACCTCTTGGGATGTAACCAGCTAATGGGCAAATTCCCATTGAAGTCAATGGGAGATTTTCCATTGATTTAAGTTGGAGTTGAATCAGGCCCTAATCTTCCAATCAGGGAAAACATCCTGAGGGAAAAACACCCAGCGGACACAAGTGGGAGTTATGACTGAGTAAGGACTGCAATATCAATCTCATCGTCGTCACACTAGCTTAATTTGACTTTGATATGGCCTCATATCAATATATGAAAACACAGTACATTTAAAGAGCCAGATCCTCAACTGGTGAAAAATTGGCATAATTCCATTGATTGCAGTGAAACTATGTCAATTTACTCCTGCTGAGGATCTGATGCAAAGAACTGGGGCCAAAAACTGCCTATTTGAATAAACAGAGCATTACTCAAAAAATGTTGGCAGATCCCTGTGTGCAACAAAAAGAGCAAAACTTCTACCAGATTCTTCTCTTTGCAGGTCAGAGCTCTCTCTCTGTGTGGATCTGTTTCACATTTACAGTGTAATTTGTAACTCCTATGATTACCATGTGTGCCACAGAATACAAATAACTTTATCATCTTTCTGTTTCAACTATCAGATCTGTGATCATTAGAGATTCATTTGCTTAGTGTAAAATAATTACTAGACAAACTGTCTTCTCAATAAAGAAAACGGTGTTAGCACCTAATTAACCCAGATCATCATTTTAACATTATACCATACGCAGGCGTTTATAAAACTACATTTTAAATACTCCTCATTTTTACTGCCACACACGCTAGTGTTGCTGTATCTCTAAAGCTTCTATCTTTTACATTGTAAATCCTCTTTTCCAGGGTTAATCACTTGGCCATACACATTCAATGCCGAGAATAGGTTTTACCTCCAAGTCTGGGAACTGATTTTTTCACCAGTATTTCACTGAAGTCCATACAGCCATTTTTCATTTAAAGGTGTACAGAAGAGGATTACCAATTCTAGCTATTTTTCTGCACTCCTGTAATTCACAACAGAATTAGGCCAGAATGTTCAGACCTGGGTTGCTTAAAGTTATGGACTTAGGATGGAGCCTGTTCATCCACATAAATAAATATGTGCCAATTTCAGGCTTGCTGAACACCCACCGAAGTGAATAGGAGCTAGAATTGCTCAGTACCAATGAAAATAGGTGGTGGAATATCCTGCCTCTTCGCAACTTCTCCCACTGGGATTTCAGGGAGGTACTCCACATAGTCAGTGCATCCCTTTTTCAGTGGCTAGGGTTGCCAACTTTCTACTCGCAAAAAAATGAACACCCTTGCCCCACCTCTCTTCCGAGGCCCCACCCATTCTCCGAGGCCATGCCCCCTGCTCACTCCATCCCCCCTCCCTCTGTCGCTTGCTCTCCCCACCCTTACTCACTCACTCATTTTCACCAGGTTGGCTCAGGGAGCTGGGGTGTGGGAGGGGGGCGAGGGCTCTGGAATGGGACCAGAAATGAGGAGTTCAGGGTGTGGAAGGAGGCTCCAGGCTGAGGCAGTGGGTTGGGATGCAGGAGGGGGTGAGGGCTTCGGCTGGGGGTGCGGGCTCTGGGGTGGGGCCAGGGATAAGGGGTTTAGGGTGCAGGAGGGGGCTCCGGGATGGGGCTGAGGGGTTCAGAGTGTGGCCAGGGGCTTTGGGCTGATGCAGGGGGTTGGAGTACAGGGGTGTGTGTGAGGGCTCTGGCTGGGGGTGCAAACTCTAGGGTGGGGCTGGGGATGAGGGGTTTGGGATGTGGGAGGGTGCTCTGGGTTGGGACCGAGGGGCTTGGAGGGCAGGAGGGGGAACAGGGCTGCAGAAGGGAGGAAGAGGTGTTTGTTGACTGATAGATATTCTGTAAACTGTGGAAGATTTCTAATGGGATTGTATGGCCCAAAGACATTTCTTCTATTCAGGGCCGGATTTAGGCTGATTCCCCAGAATCGGGCCCCGTGCCTAAGAGGGCCCCGCGCCCTAAAGAAGAGCACCTAACTTTTTAATTTTTACTCACCCGGCAGTGGTCTGGGTGTTCGGCAGCACTTCGGCGGCGGGTCCTTCACTCGCTTCAGGTCTTCGGCGGCATTTCGGCAGTGGGTCCTTCAGTGCCGCAGAAGACCTCGAGCGAGTGAAGAACCCACCGCCGAAGTGCCGCCCAAGACCTGGACCGCCGCCAGGTATCCGAATCGGGCCCCGCACTTCCTAAAGCCGTCCCTGCTTCTATTCTTTCTGCCCTCTGCTTACCAGATAGGAAGAAGCAAGTAGCCCAGTGGTAAGTACAGTACCTTCTTTCTCTCATCCTGTGTAAAGTGAGATTGGGGGAAGAGGAGCTGGAGGAAAAAAAAAAAAAACAACCTACCTCAAGAGGACTAATAGATAACTATTTATTAAGTGGCCTAAAAAGTCAGCTGGGACCTGTACCTCTCCCACCTGGGGTCTTCGCAAGTAAGTTACAATAAAGCTAGGGCCAAGCAACGTTTTTATAGTTTATATGGATTGGGTACATTGGGCTAAGACCCACAGTGGGGAGTAATAATTTGTTAGTCATTTTACAAATAGCATGAAGTTTAGTTATCTGTTGTGAACAATAAGTTAACCTTGTCCTTATAATATTTGCTAGATTTGAATTCTAATGTTTCAAATTGAGGGTCAAGCTAACAAGATTTAGAACAGTACAAAAATAAGCCTATCAAAAGATAATGCATTTAAATAGTTTTTAATAGTCTCTGTAAGTGCCTATCAGATAATAACATCTTTAGATCAATACTATCAACCTGTTCTGAGTCCAAAGCAGTGGTCTAAGGTGAAAGGACGGGCATCTCATTGCCTATCTTTTGAGTCCATCCAGTTGCACTAGTCTTTTAAAAACTTAGATCTATTCAGAGATTTCAGAAATGGTGCTTAGGTACCAAAGTCTATTACTACTACTAATGCACATAACTTTTCATTCATAGCTCTCTAAGTGCAAGGTGTCTGTTTAGCCATCGCCCTCCATCTTGTAAACGTGGAAACTGAGACACAAAGTCATGAAGTTACTTGCCCAGGGTTAACATGAATCAGTTACAGAGCCAGGAATAGGATGCAGGAATCAACTTCCAATCTGATGCCCTGCCCTCTAGACCACTATTTAGATACTGGCTTGGTCTACACTACCAACTTATGTCAGTATAACTACGTTGCTCAGGGGTGTGGAAAATCCACACTCCTGAGCGACGCAGTTATACCAACCTAACCCCCAGTGTAGACAGCCATGCCGATGGAAGAAGCTCTCCCATCAGCATAGGCAGTGTCTTCACTAAGCACTAGAGCGGTGCAGCTGCACCGGTGCAGCACTGTCAGTGTAGACAAGCCCTGTGATGGGTTAACTCACCACCAGAGCACCCCGTCAAGTCAAGATGCAGACTGCATGGGTTCTTCCACTCTAGTGCCTCCTGTTGTTCGCTGATCGGGTTCTGCAGCAGTCTGCATCTTTCATGCCCAGGTCACCCTTCAAGTTTAGTCCCCTTCCAAGATAACAGAAAAATCCAAACAGAAAAAAATATATCCAAATTTGTAATAGTTTTTATGCCAAACTTTCAGGCCCCATCTAAAACTTGTCAGTTTTTGCCTCTTTTAATCCTGAGGCTTGTGTTTCCCCTCTTACTGGAGCACACAGAAAGGTACCCCATGCCCACCCTCTCCTCTGGGTTCGAACCCAGCCATTCTGTGCTTTGCATACAAGGCCTGTTCCATCAATCCCTCAGCACCTCTACAGGCTGCAACCTACTTTTCCCCCTGTTCATCAGTGTCTCCTGCCTGTCTGACTCCCACTATAGAGAAGTGTCTCCTCATGAAAATCCCTCAAGACCCTCCTCAGGCTCTCTGGCTGACTCCAGAATCCTCCTCTATTTTGCTTGGCTTCAGGCCTGTCTTTATGGAGTGCCCTCCTCCTCAGCTGGGCCAAACATTAAATTGGTCCTAATGCTCCCAACTCCCCCACTTCATAGGTGGAAACTGGGGGAGGTAACTAGGCCTGAGACTCTTGTTAATCCTTTATTTGCAAGTGTGGGGCATATGCCAAATCCCAGACAGAAGTAATATGTATTTAGGTGCAATCAATCAATAGACAGATAAATAACGTATATATTCAAGTAGGATTTCCCTCTTCTTAACATCCACCCAGGTGTCTTTTCATTATTTTAAAAGTAGGTGTTAGAGAATAATGCTGCAATACTGAGGTGGATGAGATGACAAAATGGAAATAATTTTAAGTTTATAATCAAGCAGTGATTGGAAAGGAACAGAGGAGGGAACAGCTGTGATGGAAAGATATAAAGAGACAACTAAATTCAGCATGTATGACTTTTAGTGTAAGCTGAGCTAAGTTTGAAACCCCCTTAGCTGTTACAAATAATTGCTAACATATATGTGAATACTCTACTGAACAGTTAATAATAGGATTGGGCACTGCTCTCATTTACAAAGGTTCCAGGCTCACAAAACCCTAGGCCACTTATTTCAGGTGCAAGTCCTAATGGCTCAGATCTGAGAATATTCTTCCAGTAGATTTGGCACACCACTTCACAGCTCTGATTGCACTCTTGTTTCCCAGAAGCTCTGTGCTCTTGACTGCACTCCCATCACAGTCTCGGAGTATTACAGCCGAGCAGAGCAGTTGTACCTCATACTAATTACAGCAGCTCTGTCTCATCCATCAAGTTGGTGAAATAAAGCTTTTTGAAGCTATATAAAAGAAAGTTTTAGTAAGTTGTCACTTGCTTTGAAACCAGGAATGTGCTTGTGCAACGAAAGAGATCTCTACAACCCGGCTTGCCTACCTAAGAAACCAGAGAATGCACCTGGAAAAACAAAACAAGACTATCAAAAATGTTTCACAGTTCTTTAGACAATCATACATACATTACTGAAGTCAATGAGAGCTGTGGGTGCTAAGCACCTCTTAAATAAATCAAGCCATATGTTTTTGACTAGAGGCCAGTGTACTTCACAGAGAAACTAATGTATAAAAGATACAGAAAGAGTGGTGTGCTTACTAATTATCTTTGAAATTCGCTAATATGTCACCTGATGTGTGTGTGTGTGTGTGTGTGTGTATGCTGGGCCACCTGGGAGTTTAGTGACAGCTTGAGACATTAGATTATATTATAAAACAAGTAGGAATTAATTATCAGGAGCAATTCGTACCAGTGAGCTATCTATTCCCACTACACATAGCAAATGAGTTTACTTTCCCATGAAACCTGCTCTATATTCACTACCCAAAACAAAGTACCAATTAGCTAAACTTGATAGTAAAATAAACCGCTTTAATTGGGCAACAGATATTGGCAGTTAAACATAAAAGTGCATATGTAAGTATGCTGTTTATTCTCAGTGCTTGACAAATCATCTCTTTTCTCTGATGAAATGCAGGTATCTCTTCCTATTGAAGGCTTGGAACTTCTACCATCTCAAATGATTTTATCAGATAAATGCAAAATTAGTCCTGAACGATTAGATGACCACTTTCCCCCCAATGTATCTGAGAGATGCCAGTTCATTTCTTTTTTACCTTGGTGAGCTACTCTCAAGCTGAGCTGGTTGAAACTCGGAATTTCCATTCCAAGGAAAACGCTGACATTTTAAAATTTCCTTTCGTCCCAGATTGGAACAAAATGTCAAAATGTCGGAATCTCCCGTAAAATGAAATTTCTGAAAAATTTAGTTTCAACTTTATCATTTTGACATTTATATATTCAAAATATTTTATTATAATATGTCAAAACAAAATACTATAACTTCTTGAGATGGAAGATTGTGATAAAATTGAATTAAAATGTTTAGACAATTTTTCATCGAAAATTAACAAAATCGATGTTCCTGCTAAACATTTTGATTTCATTGCATCAGCATTTTCCAGAGGAAAAACACTCCACAAGAAAATTTTCAGTCAGCTCTACTATCAAGTCTTATAAAGTTTTTCACCAACAGGCATTAGAGTCACAGCTGAATTATCTTCTCTAGATCCCTTAGGGCTGGTCCACACTGGGGCGGGGGATCGATATAGGAAACGCAACTTCAGCTACGAGAATAGTGTAGCTGAAGTCGACGTTTCCTGTATCGAACTAAAAGTACTTACTTCGGGTCAACGCGGCGCAGGCAGGCTCCCCCGTCGACAGCGCTTCCTCCTCTCGGCGAGCAGGAGTTCCGCAGTCGATGGGGGAGCGCTTCTGGGATCGATCTATCGCGTCCAGATGAGACGCGATAAATCGATCCCAGAAGATCGATCTCTACCCGCCGAATTAGGCGGGTAGTGTGGACCAGCCCTTAGTCTTTTTAGAGTGAACAGGCTTATTAATGGGATGTCTTTCTCCATTCTATTAGAGCATTATCTTTCTCCTATATAAGTTAGACATAGGTTAACACCCACATGGTCTGATTCTGATATAATACATGCATAAAGGCCTGATTTTGCAAGCATTTATGTATATGTTTAACTTTAGACACTTGAGTAACCATTAGCACAAAATTAAATAATTGTGCATAAGAGTTTGAAGGATCAGGACGGGATTCACAAAGGGACTTAGATATTGCAAAGCTGAGCACTGCAGCACCTAACTTTTAGGTGCCTAGGAAATCACAGGAACACCACTGTGAGCCACAAAGCCAAGTTAGGTGCCCAAGCTCCCTATACAATGAATAGGGAGAGATAGGTGCCTTAGAATGTGATGCACAAATGCCAGCAGCTTAAGGGAAGGGCTGTTTCTTGCAGGAATGAGATAGGCACTTGTCTTGCTCCACACAAAACAGTAGGGGGAAGCAGCTGTGGGGGGGGGTGGTCCTTCTCTCGCTCTCTCTCTGTGGCCCAGTGACTATTCACAGTGGCTAACTACTTAAATAGTCATTAGGCCAAAGAGAGAATGACTCTGTAGCCTAGTGGTTAGGGCACCTATCGGAGCAGAGTAAGTCCCAGGTCCAGTCCCCCTGCTACAACCACTCATTTATTATTTATACGCAGGGGAACAGCTTCAATAGGAGAGACTGAGGGAGCCCCTGCCCCTTGGAATATTCCATAGCGAGCCCCCCTTGGAATATTCCATAGCCTAGTGGTTCGAACACTCTTCTGAGAAAGGGGAGACCCCTGTTCAAATCCTTTATCCTCCTCTGGCAGAGAAGAGGGGGAATTGAACCTGGGTCTCCCACATCCCAGGAAAGTGTTCTAACCACTGGGCTAAAAGTTATAAGCAGGGCACTAACACCAATCGCCTCCTTCTTTGGCTGGATTCTGAATGGGACCCGATCCAGTAAGCAGCCTCTGAGAACTGAAGTGGCTAAATCATCTGTATCATTGGTCTGCATCTGGCTGGCATGATCACAGACAGGAGCTGCAATGTCAAAGATGTCACATGTACAAACATATCAATACCCCTTTACAGAAAGTAGGCTGTATGTGATTTCAGCCATACTTTTGTCATTGGATGAAATACTAGGAGCTGAGGCAGAGCCTGTCATTCCTTGTAGATGTCCTCTTCAGGTAACCCACTGAAGGGACAGCTGCCACTTATTCAAATATAGCAATATCAGGTCCAATAATGGTAAAGATACAATAAAGGAAATGAACATGGAACCCAATAGTAAACAAAACAGTTTTAAATAACAAATACCTTTTTTTTAGGATATAGTGTTAGTGACCCCAAATTGTGAATTGTGATATATGGAATTTGCATGATTTGACACATGCCAATTTACAAGAATCTTTGTTATACATTAAGAGCAATACCATTTAGATAACTGGTCATAACTGGTTGAATCAGGCAATTTACCTTGTTCAACACTCCTTGATGAATTTGTTATGGTAGGTAACACATAGCTATCATAGGCCAGACAGATAATCTCTTTACCCACTTAGGGCTCTTTTACTTTCTTATTATTTTCTGTAATTAATTCATTAATTTTTACTTTCATGTGATTAAACAAATTAGCAGTTTCATGCATATTATATACATTATGTCTTTCTTCAGTAGTCAGACCATCAATGCCATATAACATAGGTATATAACTGTGTTTGTAACCTGATGCTCAAAATATTTAACATCTTATTATGTTTTCCATACCTACCCTGTTCCAAATAGACATTCCAAATAACCCTGAAATAGAACCACCATTCCATCTAAACTCTGGAATCATCTAGTTCAAATGATACCAGATTGTGGAAGTTTCTCATCCTGTTATCAGATCTTGTACCCATTCCTGATAACAGGCTATGGTATCTAGCAACAAGTGAGCATATAGAAGTGATACATTTGTTTTTACACAATGACCAAATTCTGCCATATTCCAATGAGAGAGGTTTAAAATGACAGGTAGATGCATAAACTGTATATTATAAAGTAAAATCCTCAGAATTGAAGTAGCAGCTAGACCACTTGGTGGATCCATTTCTACCTTGGTGAATGCTTTGTTTTTATTAGCTATTTGGATGGCAGGCGGTTGTGTACCAAGCATAGGGCTAGTATATCCTAATGGCATAATTAAGGGAGCTATCTCTAGTCTTAATGTTACATTGCCATATGAACATCTTGGGTCACTTCTGAATTTCACACAGGCAATATACTGCCCAGAGTCATTAGGCTGAACCCTAGTGATGGTGACATTCGCCTTTCCTATTCTATTAAGGCAGGTGGCTCTGACTTGCCAATCTCCTTTCCCAGCCCCTAAAGTGTGCTTATTTGAAACGTAGCAAGAATTACCAACAAATCTTCCCTGATTTAAATGTTGCCACAGTATTCTTGCTGGGTACCCTCTGTTATTTGGGAAATTGACCTTTAGAGGACATTGCCTCCTTGGGATACCACTACAGTTGGTTCTGGAATACTTAGGATACTTTTCACATTCCTTCTTTCCCTATACTTCACTAGATATTGGTCACAGTTATTATGATGTTTACTTGGATGTGTTATGGAATATCACACTACCTGTAAGCAAATGTAATTGAAATTAACCATTCACTGGTTGTGCCTTACACCTTTATGTTGAGTAACACAATGTATCTCCTGATCCTCAGGTAGGAGATGGCCAATTAACAACGATCCATTACCAAAATATCCACAAAATCTTATCCACCTTAGGTCAGGTCCTTTTCTTGTCCACAACCTTTGTTGAGTGCAAGGTGGAGACCACCATGGGATATTCTGGTACCTCCGGGCACTAATTAATTGTCCACCTTTAGTCTATATTATATAAAAATTTTCTTCTGTATCCCCAGACTCTGTCTTAAGATTCATGTGGGGAATATATTGTGTTCCCTGATGACAATTAGTTTGTGGATTTGTTGGTTCAATCTTATGTCCATGAATAACACCCCATAAATAGATGATACCAATAATCACCACAGCAATTTTCATGATTCTTGAAGTTGAGAAGCAGTTCCCTTGAACACTTTGTGCTCGTTAGCTTGATAAATTTTATCCACAGTTATTTTTTTTCTATTCAGTCAAATTTTATGCACAGATGAATTTAATTTACCCACAATATAAAAGGGACCAAGTCATAACACAAGTTATGCTCTAATATAGCATATGACACAAGCATGACCTGGTCTCCAATTTTCCAATCATTTTCTTTTATAACTTTGTAAGGTACATTTTTGTTTTGTGTTTTGACTTCCCCAATTCTTTAGCCACATACAAATGTACCTGCTTAAAGTACTTTTGCATAAAAACATTCATTTTAACCCCTTCAACATGTACATCACTGACTTCCCACAACAAAATGTTTTGGTAACCTCATTTCTCTACCCATCTTTACCTCAAAAGGAAAACAATTTGTTGCACCTGCAGGAGCAGCCCTGATTGCCATGAGGATTATGGAATTAGAGTATCCTAATCTTTCCCATTTATAGAGACAAACTTTCTCAACATCAATTACATAGTTCTATTCATCCTTTCCACCTAGCCCAAAAACTGAGGGCAGTGAAAAATGTGGAACTTTTGTTGTATCTCCAATACCAACAAGCAGTTTGGTAAAACTTTCCCTGTAAAATGAGTTCCCTGATCAGATTCCATTTTTGCTGGTAGACCTCAACAGGAGAATACCTTTTCCACTAGCACATGGGCTGTTGCTGGAGCAGTGTTGGTTCACATTGGGAAAGACTCTGTCCATTTAGAGAATGGATCTATTACTACCAACAAATATTTATTTCTCTTTTTACTTGGGGATAATGGTCCCACAAAGTCAACCTGCAACATGGACCCTAGTCCTGAATTTTGCTGAGGTCTAAGGAGAGCATAGTTCTTGTTACTAGTGGGATTGTTTTGTGCACAGGTTAAGCAATTGTCACAGAATTTTTTCATATAATTTCTTACATCTAGTCACCAACCCACAATTTCTAAACTGTATAAAGTTTTCTCAGTCCCCTGATGCCCTCCTGAAGGAACATCATGTACTGAATAAATCAAATCTTTTTGAATTTGCTCTGGCACCATTCATACCAGTGTCTACTCCATTCAAACATGAGTAAGCAATTCTCCTTTAAGGTTAAATTTGGTTCATATGGTTTTAAAGGAGATTGCTGTGGCAATTTCTTTCCTGACTGCACCTGTTTTATTCCTTCCAATAACACTGCATCCTTTTTCTGCAGTGCCTGCAAATCAGGTACAGGGTCTGTATTGCTAATTGCTGAGACAGGCGAGCTCATGGGAAGGTCCAAAGTTCCCCCTCTTGAGCTCCCTGTCTGGCAAGAGAATCAGCTACAGAATTTTCATTATGAACCAGAGCCATTTTATAATGACCTCTAACCTTCAGAACAAAGGGAAAGAAGAGGGAAGAAAAACAATGTAAGAGAGTAGAGCTGCATAAGACAGTGGAGAACCATCAGAAGTGAAGCCATGAGAAGCCAGGAAGGAAGGAACTCAGTGAGGGCATTATACACCCAAGCACAGTCAAAGAAAAAAAGAGCAAGGGTAGTGTTGAGGCAGCAAAGCATTCCAAAGCAGAAATTGTAGCAGCCAGTTCTGCATATAGGGCTGAATAGGGAGTGCAGGAAAAAAATAAGGGAAAGAGGTGGTTTAGACAGAAAAAGGACATAAAGGTGGAAACCAGTAAGTGTTTTTCCATCCTTGTAGAAACTGGAGCTGTCCATGAAAAGAAGGAGGATACATCAGTGCAGGAAAGTAGAGGTTGGAAAAACTGAGGTGGTTGGAAGGAGAGAAATGCAAGGGACACTCATGAGGAGTGCCATTGTAAATGAGAGGCGAAGGCACTGGGGAAGAGCAGACAGTGATGTCTCTCTCCTGCTGGAGCAAAGACCAATGGGAAAGTCAAGATACCTGTCTATCTTTAACTTGATCAGCAAGGAAAAAATTGATAGGTGTGTATGTGACTGATGGGGGGCTGCTGACGTATTACTGTGGCTCTTTGGCAATGTACATTGGTAAATTCTGGCTCCTTCTCAGGCTCAGTCTCAGGTTGGCCACCCCTGTAGTAGCATGAGCAACTTGTTTAGGAGCCTGAGGTGCATGTCCTGGGTGACAGTAGCAGGGCAGAGGTCATCAGCATACTGAAATAAAGCAGCAGCTTTAGAGAATGGTAACAATGACCATCCCCATGGATACGGCTGCCACCGAAAAGCAAAGCCAAATTGTACTGACAGACAGACCAAAAATCCACAAGAAAAATCTAAAGTAGAAAATGACTGTAAGTCAGGAGAAAATGTTTTAATTATATCAGGAGTGGTCGACACTGTGGCTGAACACGTAGTGGGTCACTTGGCTCAATTTGCGATAATCAGTGCTTAATTTGTGCCAGGGCTTTCCAGGGCTTAACTCCGGTACCGCCAGACTTGGCAGTGCATAGCCCCAGCACCTCTGGGCTTGTCGCATCAGTTATGAAAGTAAAAAAATTTGCTTGAGTCCTGGCACATAATTGCTTCAGCCCTGGCACCTCTTTCATTACAAATTAAGCACCGGTGATAATAAATTGTGCGCCTCCAAGATCCATCAGGTTTGATTACTAGCCAGATAGGGGAATTGTTGGAAGAGGGACAGGGACAAAAAACACCTTTCTTTAATAAAGAATCAACAGCCACTGCAATGTATGGCTTTGCTGTATAGGGATACGGACACTGGTGTTGAAGAGGTGGATCAGGTCCTGTGATCTTAACAGAAACTGCTTACTTGCCATGTTATGCACTGGGAAAAAACCAAAGCCTTATCCTCAACTAAAGGTTGCAGAAATTTGTATAAAGGATAGATAAATCATGTAGCACTGTTTTTTAAATTGCCACAATAGAACAAGAATAAGGAATTACAATGGGGGTATCTACTAACAGTGGTACATCAAGGATACACAACAAACTATTAGCCAGGTCAACTACACAATCATGTTTGATTATGAAAACTGAGCCAAGAAGGTTCTAAGGGTCTGGTAAACAGGTAAGTGAAGAAACATGTACATTTATGCATTGTCCCTATAATGTTTTGTATTGTCCCAGTACTGGAAATGGTTTAGAGAAAGCAGAAGGGACAGGACTTGCCAGAGGAGAAAAAGGAAGTGAAACGGTTAGTTTCATATAGCAGAGAGGTCTGCACTGATGTATATGAGCATATTCAGTTGATTACTTCCTACCAACACTGATAGAGACAGGTGACCACAATCATTTAAATGTGTAAGAACATAAGAATGGCCATAGTGGATCAGATCAATGATCCACCTAGCCCCTTATCTTGTCTCTGACAATGGCTGGTGCCAGATGCTTCAGAGGGAATGAACAGAACAGGGTAATCATCTAGTGATCCATCCCCTGCCATCCAGTCCCAGCGTCTGGCAGTCAGAGGTTTAGGAACACCCAGAGCATGGGGTTGCATCCCTGACCATTTTGGCTAATTGCCATTGATGGACCGCTCCTCCATGAACTTATCTAATTCTTTTCTGAATTGAATTGCAAATGGCAAAAGATTGTACAGGAGGCCTGACCCCCTCGTTGTGAAGGTGAAGGTCCCTGTGGCACAGAGGATGCCATTCGTGACATAAAGGATGCCACAGGGGCTGTATTGGTTTGTTCCCAGGTAGTGATGAGTATGTCGAGCTGATGAGATAGGCACTCCACCTGCTGCCTAAGATAGATTTACAGACCAAGTACTCCCTCCCATTCAGTTTGATGGGGTGCAGGAGGCACATGGTTGAAAACAGTTGAGTGATTAGCGTTGCCTTTATTATACGTACCTCTATACGGTTGAGGAGCCTGTGACTGAAAGGGTGGGAATTCAGATCACTTCCACAAACTTGCCCGCTGCCCTGGGTACAACTAAAGCCTCCCCTGGTGTGGTTGTGTCTGGGTGAATTAAAGCCAGGAGTTATCAGAGAAATGTGAAACTTGGGCTTTTCCTCTGCCTAGACATCTTCCTACTGTGACAGGAGTTATCAAAATCACCACCAAGATGCCGGTAACAGCTATCCCAACCAGCGGCGGCTCCAGGCACCAGCGCAGCAAGTGCGTGCCCAGGGCGGCAAGCCGCTGGGGGCGCCCTGCCAGTCCCTGCGAGGGCGGCAGTCAGGCAGCCTTTGGTGGTATGCCTGCGGGAGGTCCGCCGGTCCCGCGGATTTGGCGGCAATTCGGCGGCGGTGGGTACACCGAAGCCACGGGACCGGCGGACCTCCCGCAGGCATGCTGCTGAATCTGCGGGACCCGGGACCTCCTGCAGGCATGCCGCTGAAGGCAGCCTGCCTGCTGTGCTTGGGGTGGCAAAAAAGCTAGAGCCACCCCTGATCCCAACCATCCTCACAGAACAAACTCTGAGGAGGAGGTGCCAAGGGGCTTGCTTCTGGTGTGATCACTACAATTTGCCCCCTAAGATCCTGTACTTGTTCCCTGAAGTCTTCGTCCCTCTGTTTACAACCTTTGTGATCTATGAAGGATCCCTGTTGCTTTAAATACAATCGCTCCTGAGGCATTCTTTGAAAGTACTTTTTAAATCATCAACTTTGTTTGTACTGCAACTTCTCACATTCTTCCCTGCCAGATCTGTCCTGGCATTCTCCCAGCTTACATTAGTTTCTTCCAAGTTGCAAGGGATACAAGAATTAACCTTACTCAAACTGTCAAGTTGCTGTCTTAACCCGCTAGTTTCCTCTCAGGTTTTGTATTGTTGCCTGTTGATCCTCTGAAGCCCTGTCTAGTTCTCTGACTTTGGTGTGAAAGGCTTAACATGCCAGAAAAAAGGCACTCCATATCTTTACCCCTTAATTCCTTCTTCTTTCCTTTCTTAGGGCTTTCAGTCCAAAATATCCCTGACACAGATTCCCAGGAGCCATAGTCATAAACAGCATCTAGCACTGATGATCTGCCCCTATTAGCTGAATAAATATTTTTACAAAGGATTCTAATAGTCTCTGATTGTCAGCTGACATGATTTATATTTCCTAGGGCTCTGGCATTTAGCCTGTGTTAGCTCTTTCTGTTATATAATACAGTTCTATTGTCTTTTTTAAGATGCTCCCTAAGGCATCTAGCTGCAAAAATGGGGGAGAGGGGGAAGGGCTGAAACCCATTATCAACCAAAGTAAAAACCTCAGTGTTGTAACTGTTCTTTTACTGAGAACCAGTTAGTGACCCTATATTCAAAACAGCTTTGATTGAACTCTGATTACTGATGCTCATCTGGGGTGCCAATTGTTACTTAAATGTTTGGTTCTTTATCAATAATTACAGTTAACCAGATTTATTAACCCACTAGTGTTAGTCAAAGATCAGTCAGCACAAAGATAAGGGTTAAATACTTTCCCACTCCATTGATCTGGGGATACAACCAGCAACATGGACTATTCTGGATAAATAACTCACTGCTGAGGAATATATATTCCTTAGGCTGTTACCATGGGCACAAACTCCCCCAAATTAGTTTGTGTCATTCTTTCCCTATTTTCATTCCCATGCAGTCTGCACTTGCTATCCACGCTTGTTGGAAATTTGTATATAGTTTCTTGCAACAATTATATCTGCTGTTTATTATTTTCAGAAACCTCAGCAAAATACTATTTTATCTCTGTGTGTGCGAAGAACAAAAGCTTACCCACAGTTTTTAATATATTTCAGTATAGAGAAAAATGGAAAAGATAGTCACTTTAGCATAAGTATGAACATAAGAACGGCCTAGTGGGTCAGACCAAAGGTCCATCTAGCCCAGTATCCTGTCTTCCAACAGTGGCCAATGCCAGGTGCCCCAGAGGGAATGAACAGGACAGGTAATCAGCAAGTGATCCATTCCCAGTTGCTCATTTCCAGCTTCTGGCAAACAGGATTCTCTTAAAAATACATAATATTGGGAAAATAATTTTGGTAACAGGCTGAATGCCAGCCTTTACCTGGTTTGTGAATCGCTTCGGGCTTAGGTAGGAGACAGGTGCCCAGAGGCCTAGACGGAGGCAGCAGTGTGCATGCTCAGAGGCAGAAACATCAGCATCTAGCTTTTACCCTGAAAACATAGGCACTGTATGAGTTCAGGTGCCTAGAGGGTTCAGCAGGAGTTTTGTTGATCTCAGTGGAGCCAAAACTGTGACTTAGGTGCCTAAACTTGAGATGTATGTGGCTAAATCTGGTGTTATGTGCTTAAGTACCTTATGGATCTGGGCCTAACTCTATGGAAGTTAGTGGTATTACACATGTGTGAGATCAGAATCCGGCCCCCAGTGTCCTGGGGAAAAATTTTACTTCATTCTCTACTTTTTGTATATAAAAAGCTGTATCTCTTTTAATAAATGTATAATTGGTGCATTTAAAAGAGGAAAATAGATCTGGGAAGCCTTTAACATGTGTACCAAGCTACAGGTTAGGAATGCTCAGCACAGAGGGGGTTGCAATGGTGGCCTTAAGGGATCTTTGTGATGAGATGGATGTAAAGGAAACCTGGCCACTCACTCCCCTTACACTAGGGGCTGGCAGAAAGATGCAAAAACTACTCTGGGGTTCTTTGCCACCTGAGGATACGCCTATACACGAGGAATCTGCCTGTGGCCAAGTAAACTGCTTTCAGAATTGTTTGGCCCTGGTGGAGGGGCCCAAAGCAGCCTGAGCACACTGGATGAGCAGGCCAGCTGGAGGCATAGTTAAAAGAGTGAATGGAAGCCATGTCAGCATTGGGAAAGAAAAAAATCAAATCAACAAATACATAATACTAGGCCAGAGCACAAATATACAAAACAAGTTTTGGATCTGGACATCTCCCACACCACAAAAAAGGGCATCAACCTAAATTCCGCATGCTCACAGTGGGCCTTAAATGCAGCACAGACAGCATAGTCCTGCTGGGCAAGGAGACACAGTATAGTCCTGCTAGGCAAGGCTATAAAGAGGGCGTGCTGGGAGCCTGTTTCTCCTGTACCCCCGGGGCAGTGCTCCCTAGCATCTCTCTCAACAGCCACATGGAGGAAACTCAGGTTGGGGCTGGGAAGAGGCATGGCTGTGGATCAGTCACTATACAGATACCCAGGTCAAAATCCTCCATGGGAGGAATGGCATGTGCAAGAACCATAAAGCTGCAGTACCAATCAAGAAAAAGGGTTTGCTGGTACAGATGGCCTGGGTGAGTGGAATGGAAATTTTGTCCTTTCCCAGCCTCTGTACAGAACCTGAGAGCAAACACTACAGATTTGGGCTTCACACAGGGGTTGAGGATTTGGCCCATTTCCAGCATGTCAAAGGTGTGCATCATATCAAAAGGGGAAATATGACTGTGAGGGGATAGTAACTCTGTATCACAGGCTGTGATGATTCTGCGATCATTTCTCCCAAATTTGGCTTGCACATCTGTTTTATATTTAGGCAATTTTATATTAGTAATGCAAGAGAGATGTAAGCAGGTTATAAGGCTTAATCTTCTTAGTATATGCGCAATGTGCCTCAGGTGGCATGTGACCAGGATTCATCACCGAATTTGGCCGGCTGGTTTTATCATTAGTTTCCCCGGCTTCGGACTGGTACTGATAGGAAGTGTAAGAAACGCTAACAATCTTGTAACAGAGGATTTTACGGCTGTGAAAACCTTTGCAGGTTAGCCTAGACTCAGACATTCATATTTATTTATAACTTCCACCAAGCAGTAGGAAATATTATTCTTCCTTCAGCTAGTATCACATTGGTTTTACGCCTGTAATGCTCTGACTGAATTCCTATATAAGCTTTTCTTTCAAATACCATCATCACTCCCACCTTTATTGGTCTGCTTCCGGAAAACAGCACAAACCCACTGGTGTAAATACTGGCTGATCATTAAGGCAGGAAGACAGAACACAAACAACAGCTGGAACACAATAACAGGGCCGGCCTTAGGGAAAATGGTGCCCTGGGTGAATTTTCATTTTGGCACCCCCGGCCCCCATGGGCATGGCCCCCCCCCTTGACCTTGGTCCTTGTGAGTACCCCCCATTGTCCCTGGCCCCCCTGGCTCTCCACTCCTTCACCCCAACCCCTGCCTCCTCTTGTACCCCTAAACTGTGCCGCCTTCACCCATAGCCCCTGCACCCTGCTCCTGTGCCCATGCTGCTCGCTCCCCGCCCTTGAATGCTGCTCCTCCGCACCCTCCTACAGGGCTGTGAGGGAATGAGCAAGGAGCAACGTCAGGGCTCCCTGCATCCTGGTTACTTTCCCCACCTGAGCTGTGTAAGGGCAGGGCAGGAGAGCAGCAGTTCCTGATGCTAGCCTCCAGGGCTGGCTCTAGGATTTTTGCTGCCCCAAGCAGAAACAATTTTGGCTCCCCCCCTCCCCGTTTTTTTCTTACCCCACCCCCGGCCCTGCCTCAGCTCCGCCCCTTCCCCAAATCCCCAGCCCTGCCTCCTCCCCCCAGGCTATCAAGCCTAGGAGGGAGGGGGAGAGGCGATGCGCGCGCTGCGGCCACTCGGAGTCTCCCCCTCCCTCCCAGGCTCTCAAACCTGGGAGGGAGGGAGGGTGAGCAGCGGCGCGCGAATCAGCTGTTTCGCATGCTGCGACCGCTCGGGATCTCCCCCTCCCTCCCAGGTTTGAGAGCCTGGGAGGGAGGGGGAGCAGCAGCGCACGAATCAGCTGTTTCGCGCGCCGTGGCGCGCGAGCGGCAGCAGCGGAGGTGAGCTAGGGTGGCCAGGGCACATTTTTAGGGGCGGCATTCTGGCGCCGGCCATGCCGCCCCTAAAAATGTGCCGCCCCAAGCATCAGCTTGTTTTGCTGGTGCCTAGAGCCGGCCCTGCTAGCCTCACACCACAGCTCAGGTGGGGAAAGTGACCTGGATGCATGGAGCGCTTGGTGTTGTTACTCGTTCACCCTGCCCCCCCACTGCCCCCTCGGGGGAGCGTGAAGGAATGTTGCGGGGGGCGGGCAGTATCTGTGTGTCACTGCTCACTCCCCCCATGTTCCTCTGCTGGATGGAAGCAGGGAAAAATTCAGGCACTCCTCCAAGCGGCGCTTGACTGCAAGCCAGGAGCAGTTTCTAACTCTACACTGGCAGTGCGCACCTCTGCGCTGCTGCACAGCATGTCCTTGACCATGGTGCCCCGGGCAGTCACCCGGGTGGCCCACCCCTAAGGCCAGCCCTGAACAATAATACGAACTTGTTGAAAATAACAGGACATTTTGCCTGTGACAGCATTAATTCCATAGAAGTTCTGTTCCCTAGGCTACCTACTAATCATCACCCTTACAAAACTATCCAATACGAATTGTAAATCACCTAATATAAAATGTCTCTAGATATTTTTGTAGGGATAGAAGTAGCCTAAGGGGTTAGGAACACTTTGAATGTGGCTTACTCTCCAGTACTTATTCTACTGCAAAGTTGCACTCAGGGAACAAAATTGTGTTGGGTCCTCCTCAGCTGGTGTAAATTGACTTCCACAGAGCTATGTCTGTTTATACCAACTGAGGATTTGGTCCATGATCTTCAGTTAAATCCATTTTTCAACGAGGCACTGGTACATTATTTACTGAGGGAAATATATTCCAAACAACAATAGTATCAGGACTAGAGGTGGCTGAAAAATTTCAAACTTTTTCAATTAAATGAGGATCACATTTTTCAAAAATATTTTTTGCAAAAATATTCTTCCCATTTTTCAACCAGCTATAGAACTGGCAAAAAGAAGAAATTTTTCAACAAAAAAGAGACAAAATGTTCTCATTTTTATACAACTGAGACACTACAATGACCGATTGTCCACAGTCATGAAAGCACTAACAAAATGTTCCTTTTTCATCTATCATCTCCCACAGAACACTATGGTTCATGGTTAAACTGGGCCAGGAGAAACAAGAGATTTCAAAGCAAAAATATTTCCTGCAGTCTTACATGTCATCTATCAATGAGACCCTGAGATCCTTATATATCCTTATTGCCACTGCCAGAGTGACTGCCGAATTGCTACGAATCTGGAATATGAACTGATTTATCAACCCACAGTCCCTGCCTGCATTCTCATATCCTAGCAGCGGCTGTACAAAGAATTCTTAACCTTCCCTCTGCAGACAAAATCACTGACACAGAACAATCTCCCAGAATCCCTGAAATCATAGTGGATTGAATTAGGCTGCAAATTCATTAGCACCTTATAAAATGTGGCCAATTTACACAACTGGAAATCCCCTAAGCAACAAATGTTGAGCTACAGCCTTAGACTCCAACCCCTACTCTTCATTGCTGGCAAAAGCCAGTTAGGAGACTTTGCTGACAGTGATCACTAGGTGAGGGCATACTCCTGGCTACCCTGAAACATACAACAGTGCACGCTGCACTCAGAAATCTGTCAATCATTTTGAATAACTATTACAATTACTGCTTGGTGTCTACTCTTCTTTTTTGGATACAGTGACTGAAAATCAAGTGAACTGCTCTCTCCAATAGCTCTTTACTTTTACCAGCAACTTTGACCCCTTAGAGTCAGGCTTCATACCTGGGCATAACACTGAGACAGCATTAGTGGAGCTGGTCAGTGATCTCCTAACGGTAATGAACAAAAGGGAAATGTTTGTGCTTGTATTTTGAGACCTGTCAACCACAGTGGATCATTAGGTGCTGGGAGACCAGGCAGAAGTGGACCAAAATTGCACTGCAGTTATTTCTTCTTGGAAAGATCCAGAGGGTGTTGATAAAGTAGTTATATACTTTTCTTTCCTTTTCTGGGGTAGGGAAGGGGAGAGCATTTGCAGTCCATAGATTGTTTTAGCAAAATATCATTTCCCTTTATACCCTAGTCGTTTTTTATTAAATAAAGGTGTAGGCTTACATTAAGAAGAAAAGAGAGGTAGTGGCTGCAGGGCTGTGATGCAATTCACACTGTATGGCGAGTCATTTCTTTGCTTCCTTGTTGTTTTGTTGTAGGAGTACAACCTAACTGAAGCTAGTCAGTCTTTAATGAATAAAGCCATGTGTAAGTTCCAGCTGTGGCCATGCCATCAGCTTTACATGCATGAAAAGGGCTTTTTTTTTTTGCAGGGGGGCGGGAGTTGTGCCCATATTTCATTTTGAAGGGCATCTGTGCCTATGTTCTGCCCTTCTTTTAAACCAGCTGCCAATTTTTGTATGTATTATTTCTGCCTTACTCTCCAGATCCATACAGGCTAATATTTTCATCATCAAAAACCAAACTACATTATGTAATCATTTTCTGAAATGCTCCCCTGATCTTGATCACTTAAATTAATTAAATTCTGTTTGTTTTTGCTTTCTACATTTAAAATCGCAGCACTATAGTATGTCAGACCTTTTTTTGTTCTCGTGTTACTTTTTGGTCATCCTCTCTATGAAGCACCACTGTGCCACCTCTACACATTTTTAAATTAATTTCACCACAGTGATCATCTTTGTGATTATCTCCGCATCTTGAACACCTGGTCTGACTTTAGAAATTACTTGCCATCTGGTCAAATACTGGCTAATTATAGCAACTTAATGGCAGGATAAAATCCTGTTTGTTAAGAAGCTTGATAGTCCCTGTTCTCTCCCCCCCCCCCCCATATAGTTTGGTTCCGTTAAATTAAACACCACCATCAAGTTAACTCATTTTTTCCTTTCATTGACTTTCAAAATGTAACATCCAAAACCATCTCTTGGGGTTAGTTCATTTTTAATCTCTGCAGACATTATGTCGCTAAGAACTTCATGAATTTCTTCTTTAGATTCTCTGATATGATACTTATTCAATAACTTCCTTTGCCTATGAATAAATGAAGCAGTAAATGGCTCTTGTCTGGCAAGTAAATGCTGAGACAACTGCAGGGGAGCCATTTGTTAGGCGTACACACAAATGGAACATCACTAATGTGCCACAAATGTGTTTTCCATAAAATTTAATATTACTAGAGGCGTGGACCTGGCAGATGATATGCTGCACAATGCTATAAATAAGCTGATTCTTGTGAAAAGTCAGTGGATCGGGTAATGAACTTCATGCAGTATGGTTCATTTTATGACACCTGAGTGAATAACATTTTTTCCATTTAGGTACTGGCTGAGGAAACTACTTGAGATAGAATTTGCACTAAGCACCCGTCACAAGCATTATCAGTACTTTGCTAACATTCCTTTTTTTATAACAACTTGTTATGTTTTTGAAAATGACAAGAGACAAATTGGTATTTGCAAGAGACAAATTGGCATCTCTTTAATCATTAATTTTTATCATCCTTTGTAATTTCGCCAATCATATAGTTAGAAGAAAAAAGAAAAGAATTTGAGGTTTTTGCATTAGATAATATATCTACTACTAAAAAAGGGTATATATTTTTACTTCAGGGTAACTTATGCATATGAATTACCTGAAGTATGAGGTAAGCTAGGTGAGGTCAACTGCTGGAGGGGGCACTGGGCTATTTACCTTGTGGTAAAACTAAAGTGCCTGGTCTTCACTGTGTGTTTATGTTAGTTACCTCAAGGTTAAAAAAAAGTACCTTTTTTAGTAGTGAAGTCAAGGCCTAAAAATGTACCTGAAGTGAAATCCTTTTTTTTTTTTTTTGGCATTATCATCAATGAGGAATAAATACATAAGGGTTCTGCTATTTTGCAAGTAATCCAAGAAACAAAAGCAGAAGGTTAAAATGAAATAATCTTCTCTCTTGTGGGTGTGGATCTAGATATACAGTATTAGGGAAAATGTAATTTTTCAAATTCAAGAACTATACATTTCTTTTATTTTCCAGAACACCTTCATAAAAGACTCCATGTGAAATAATGATGCCAAATTTTCTAGTACAATTCTGGTAAATATACAGGGTGAAATCCTGGTCCTATTGAAATTCATGGCAAACGTGCCCTTGATTTCAATAGGGTCAGAATTTCACCCATATATGAGAATGAAGATAATTTGACAGTGCTGGATTTATCAGGATATGAAATGTATTCAGGATACAAAACAGATGATCAAATGTGGATACGGAACTAAAAAACAAAACAAAAAAACAAGTATTTTGAGATGGCTTCATTTCTTCACAAAACCCAAGAACAGAAATTATATTTTATTCATAACCCTGTTAAACTTTTAGTGCTATCAATTTGTGTTTTGTGTATGAGTAATATTATCTCCTGGATCTTTCATTTTATTTTCAGTTCCTAGGATGCGTTATTCCAAGCCCAAAAATATAAATGACACTAGATGTAATTTAAAATCAAAAGAACAAGATTTTGATTGCAAATTTTGTGTGGCTGAGAAAATTATTTCCCGTGAAACATGAGACATTACTGCTGGAGTGACAGGTTTAAGAACAAGTTGCTGATCTGCCAGTGTAACAACGTAAAGAGCAGAGACAGCTAGCAGAGACCACAGAGGCCCCATCTAGATGAGAAAAATAGGCCATGTTGGAAAATGTGTTGCCTAACATGCATCTAAACACAATTTTTCACCTAATGCAGGCACAGTTTAACACCTTTCAATATAGTGCTAGCTAGTCTTGACTGAAGCTAACTGGCATAATCTAGTCTAGAGGGGCCTCAGATGAGATAAACTAGCCACACTCCACAGTTTCAATTCTTTTGTGTTTTGGTTATTTAAGGAGGGATAAATCTCTGTGTAGTGTCACCCTGTCTCTCTTTTTTGGTTGATTTTATATAATAAGGGGAACAAAGAAACAGGAATGCTGGGGAAGAATTTAAATCCCTCTCTCATAGGGCTGTACTGTGGGCTACAGGGGTGTGAATTACAGAGAGTACCAAAATGTGCTCTAGCTGCCCTGTGTGCATGCTGCTAGCATGAACTAAATGGTACCTTGTTTGCATTAATGTAAATCCGATTACATTAACATAAACAGTTCGTACCATCAGCGTCCATGTGGGACAGTTAGAGGGTGATATTTTGGTATATTCTGCAGCACAGGATAGTCAAAGCCTTATTTTTACCTCTGGATCCGACCTGGGTGACTTCTCTGGTGTCAGCAGCAGTGAGAGAGAGAGAGACTAATTCTGCCCTTGGATACGCCAAGCAACTCCATTAAAACGAGTTGCACACAAGTTTCTGAGGAGAGATTCATGAGCCCAAACTATTTTATATAAGCTGAAATCTTAATGCCAAATTCTGCCCTTGACTCAGTATGCAGCCTTCCACTGTTGCTCAAGGGCAGTATATGACCCTGTACCATCAGATATATTCCTCTTCAACATTTACAGCCTCCAGGTGGCGGGATCAGACTTTATTCTTTTTTCCATTCTTCCATTTTCTCATGTTGCCAATGTAACAATGACCCTGGTCAAGTTGTAAGCAGGGGGAGAATCTAGTACCTCAAAGCATGAGCTTTTACTGGTTGAGCTAAATGACTAAATTTATTGTAACAACTAAAGTGGGGAATAACTGGCTCAGTGGTAGTACTGCAGAAAAGGACATGGGGGCTATAGGAGATCACAAACTGAATATGAGTCAATAATGTGATGCACTTGTGAAAAACGCTAATATCATTCTGGGGTGTATTAACAGGAGTGTCATCTGTAAGACACAGGAGGTAATTGTCCCACTCTATTCAGCACTGGTGAGGCCTCAGCAGGAGTACTGTGTCCAATTCTGGGCACCACACTTTAGAAAAGATATGGACAAATTGGAGAGAGAGTCCAGAGGCGACAAACAAAAAAGATAAAAAATTTAGAAAACCTGGCCTAAGAGAAAAGGTTAAAAAAAAATTGAGCATGTTTAGTCTTGAGAAAAGTAGACTGAGGGAAGACCTGATAACAGTCTTCAAATATTTAAAGGCTGTCATAAAAAGGACAGTGATCAATTGTTCTCCATGTCCATAGAAGGTACAAGTAGTAATGGGCTTAATCTGCAGCAAGGGAGATTTAGATATGAGGAAAAACTTTCTAACTATAAGGGTTGATAAGGTCTGGAATAGGCTTCCAAGGCAGATTGTGGAATCCCCATCATTGGAGGTTTTTAAGAACATGTTGGACAAACACCTGTCAGGGATGGTCTAGGTTTACTTGGCTCTGTCTCAGCAAAGGGGCGGGACTTGATGACTTCTTGAGGTCCCTTCTAGCCCTGCATTTCTATGATTCTCAGGTTCTATGATTATCCAAGTCATTAATGAAAATATTAACTAGTATCAGACACTGGACAGACCTCTGCAGTACCCTCTAGGTACATCCCACAAGTCTGATTGTGAACCATTGATAACTACTCTTTGAATACAGTCTTTCAATCAGTTTTGCACCCTCCTTATAGTAATATTATCTAGACCACATTTCAATTATAAAATGGAACAAAAAGAAAGGTTTGTCTGCAGACAGATGCTACCTCCAAACTAAGCTTTTCTGGGCACATACATAAGAATTGCCATAAAGAGATCAGACCATTGATCCATCTAGTCCAGTATTCCTTCTCTGACAGTGACCAGTGCCAGGTATTTCTGAGGAAGATGAAAGAAACCCCAGTAAGAACAATGGAATAACCTACTCATAGAGCTGTTTTCTTCCTAACCCCTAATCTAGTTCTCTTGGAAATGGGACTAGATGAAAGCATATGAACAAACTGTTAATGTGTGGCAGTAGGGCCCAAAGGGACAGTTAGTGTGGGGTAGATTCACACCCCAGCTTCCTGCAAACTAAATGTTCATGTAGACAAGCCTTTAGACTAGTGGTGGGCAACCTGCGGCCCGCGGGCCACATGCGGCCCATCAGGGTAATCTGCTGGCGGGCCGCGAGACAGTTTGTTTACATTTGCATGGCCGTTCGCAGCTCCCAGTGGCTGCGGTTTGCTGTTCCCGGCCAATGGGGGCTGCGGGAAGCGGCGAACAGCACATCCCTGCGGCCCACACTGCTTCTTGCAGCTCCCATTGGCCGGGAACGGCAAACCGTGGCCACTGGGAGCTGCGGGCGGCCATGCAAATGTAAACAAACTGTCTGGCAGGCTGTCAGCAGATTACCCTGATGGGCTGCAGGTTGCCCACCACTGCCTTAGACTATATCCAAATCTTCAAATCAGACTTCTCACTGGAAAACCAATAAACAAGGTCCCAGAATTCTGCTATCACGTGGAAGATGGGCGAGACTGTCGTCAATGGTTTGACATTGGTGTTGAAAGAAGATGTTCTAACTATTCATATTCATGTGTAGTCCTTTTGGGAATTCTACCTCTTAGTTCAGTGTTTCTCAAACTGGGGTCGCTGGGAAAGCCCCTGGGGTCGCTGGGAAAGCCCTTGGTGGGCCGGGCAGGTTTGTTTACCTGCCCCGTCCACAGGTCCGGCCAATCGCGGCTCCCACTGGCCAC